>NC_091938.1:12739427-13447118 GCF_041260155.1 Ptychodera flava | reverse complement strand
AAAAAAAAAAAAAAAAAAAAAAAAAAAAAAAAAAAAAAAAAAAAAAAAAAAAAAAAAAAAAAAAAAAAAAAAAAAAAAAAAAAAAACAATAAAAAAAAAGAAAAAAAAAAAAAAAAAAAAAAAAAAAAAAAAAAAAAAAAAAAAAAAAAAAAAAAAAAAAAAACAAAAAAAAAAAAAAAAAAAAAAAAAAAAAAAAAAAAAAAAAAAAGAAAAAAAAAAAAAAAAAAAAAAAAAAAAAAAAAAAAAAAAAAAAAGAAAAAAAAAAAAAAAAAAAAAAAAAAAAAAAAAAAAAAAAAAAAAAATAAAAAAAAAAAAAAAAAAAAAAAAAAAAAAAAAAAAAAAAAAAAAAAAAAAAAAAAAAAAAAAAAAAAAAAAAAAATAAAAAAAAAAAAAAAAAAAAAAAAAAAAAAAAAAAAAAAAAAAAAAAAAAAAAAAAAAAAAAAAAAAAAAAAAAAAAAAAAAAAAAAAAAAAAAAAAAAAAAAAAAAAAAAAAAAAAAAAAAAAAAAAAAAAAAAAAAAAAAAAAAAAAAAAAAAAAAAAAAAGAAGAAAAAAAAAAAAAAAAAAAAAAAAAAAAAAATAAAAAAAAAAAAAAAAAAAAAAAAAAAAAAAAAAAAAAAAAAAAAAAAAAAAAAGAAAAAAAAAAAAAAAAAAAAAAAAAAAAAAAAAAAAAAAAAAAAAAAAAAAAAAAAAAAAAAAAAAAAAAAAAAAAAAAAAAAAAAAAAAAAAAACAAAAAAAAAAAAAAAAAAAAAAAAAAAAAATTTGAAAAAAAAAATAAAAAAAAAAAAATGGCAAAAATTGCCCCAAAAAATACAAAATTACAGATTTCATCAGAAATTCAATAATATATACTAAGCTTATCTGTAGAAACCTGTAACCAATTTCAAAGCTATCAGACCAGTACTTTATGAGAAACACATTTTTTGACCAAAAATGGCAAAAATTGCCCCAAAATTACAAAATTGCAGATTTCATCATTATTTCCATAAATATCATTTAGTTCATCTGTAGAAACCTCTATACCAAATTTCAAAGCTATCAGATGAGTAGTTTTGGAAATACACATTTTTTGACCAAAAATGGCAAAAATTGCCCCAAAAATACAAAATTACAGATTTCATCAGAAATTCAATATATATTACTTAGTTCATCTATAGAAACCTGTATATACCAAATTTCAAAACTATCAGACCAGTACTTTTTGAGAAATACATTTTTTGACCAAAACGGCAAAAATTGCCTTAAAAATGCAAATTTGCATATTTCTGTACAATTTGAACAAATCTGAAATAGGTCATCCCTAGGGACATATGTACCAAATATAAAAGCTATCTGACCAGTAGTATTGAAGAAGAAGATTTTTAAAGATTTTTTCACCAAAAATGACAAAAATTGTCTTTAAAATACAAATATGCAAATTTCACTACCATTTGAAGAAATCTGATTTAAGTCACCCTAAGCAAACTGCATATCAAATTTCAAAGCAATCGGACGAGCGGTTTCAGAGAAGAAGATTTTTTTACCAAAAACACTAAAAAATGCCCCAAAAATACAAATATGCAAATTTCACCATGATTTGAACAAACTGAAATGAGGTCACCCCAAGTGAACTGCATATAAAATTTCAAAGCAATTGGACTCGTGGTTTCAGAGGAGAAGGCAATTGTTGACGGATGACGCCGGACGCCGGACGACGACGGATAATCAACCTATTTGATAAGCTCCGCGTCGCTGACAGAGGAGCTAAAAAGCAAAATTTATTTGTTTACAGGGGGAGGGGGTTTGACCTCCATTCAATTAGTGAACTTCACTTTTGCTCTTTTATTTTTTTGTTACAAGTTCTCTTTACATTGTGTGTAAAAATTAACAAAAACTGCACACTCGTATGAGCAAATTTTGTTGTAACTTAGTATTTCCAACCCGTTCGCGATACACTTATGTCGGTTAGTACTCAAATTTGATCGATTACTTGACGATGTAATGTGGTCAGGGGAAAGATATTCTTCAGTAGCTAAATAGCAAAATGCTACATTGTACTCTCATTTGAACTTTCATTTAGGGGGAGGGGGTTTTGATATAAACCAAGGAATTTCGTTTCTTGAACTTATGCAACAATCTGAGACTGTCCCTAAGAAGTACAAAGTATACATGCTACAACAGAAATCACTGCATCTAGCCAGAAACATTTTAAAGTTAACTTGAAATTCCCACTATCGGTTGCTTTACGACCAGGATGAGACTCATACTAAGCCAGCCATAAAAAGACACTCCCTTATATCTTGGTCCACATTTAATTTGTATAAACTCACTCAAAGTTTTAAGAAAATTCACCTTATTGATCTGATGCTGCTTTGAGCTGTGTTTACAGTTTGGCTTGCACACTCATTTTGTCATGAAGATTATTATGTGAGTTGATGATTCATTCTCAGAATTTTCAAAATTCATGGAACAGAAAACTAATCGAAAGGCTACCTTTGTCTGTAATTCGATCATTACTTTTATGCACATGTCAGATTTCATAAGTAATCACAATCCATATTACAGACTATCACTTCTGGAATTAAAAGATTTCATGTTTTGAGCTAAAACTAGGAAGTCACAAATACATGTAGTCAAAATTCAAATATGATCCATACCAATTGGAATTGTTTTGCCGTGAATCTTATCAGTCCAACCAGCGTAATACCTGTAAAGAAAACAAACAATTATTGAAAGAAGAAAATGTGTGTCCCAATCTTGTCTTTTTGCTCTCAATAATGTACTCACCAGTAAGCATACAATACAAACCATACACTCAACACAAACCATATAAGTCTGTTGTTACATCAGTTACATAGGTTTTCGACAGGTTTTCGTACAGTCGCAATATCAAAGCACCTTTCACAAAATCAAATAGATTTATCATCTTGTACATGAAAATCAATTGCATGAATATGGGAACATTTATTCTTAAAATACTAAAGATTACATTCAGCTATTGATAACTATTCTGAACTTGGGCTCGTTTTGAACTTGAATGTCTCGTATCTTTGGTGATGTCATGAGCACAAACAAGATTTACACAAAATTCAACTTTGTGAAAAAAGGTATTGATTTCATTCTCTTTTGTATCTTCAAACTATGGCACATTTCATCTTACCTCAGACATTTAATTGACAGGCTTAGATCAGCAGCATGGGCAACATGAAATGGTTTACCATTATCGAGTGTTTCCAGACTCTGAAAAAAAAACAATAAAACAATATTGTTTTCCTCTGTCATAATCTGAAGTGTTTATATTCTGATAAAAAGTACTGCATGAAATTTATTGCAATAAACGAATTTCTGCTAAATATTTACGCTACAATAACCACACAGTTTGAGCATACAAAACTTACTAGATATCACAGTATACTAATCTTTCGATCTATAAAAAAGAGCAAGTGTATAAAGCATAAATGACATATGACAGAGATGCCTTAAGCCACTTCTGAACCAAACTGTGGAACATTACTGGTGTAATTGTCTTTGAAATTTGAGCGTTGAAAGTAAAAATTTCATGTAAATACTAGCGAGTAAAATCATAGTGCTGATATTTTCACAAACTTGTTTCATCCTGGAAACTCAATTGTTATATTAGACTTTGACCTGAACCAAAGAAATTGAACATTACAAGCAATCCAATGGCCGACAGAGCTCAGTTGTCTTACAAGTCATCGTTGATGACACAGTCCCCGCTTGTCCATTTTGTTATAATCTTTGGTGTCTAGGTAGCTGTGGTCTAGGTAGCTGTGGAATGACATTGATGCAACGGGTACATCAGGCCTGTGACTTGCATAATAAAGTAATCTGAGGAACGTTCAATAAATGACTCATCTCTGCCGGTAATGACCACTCAAGGAACTTTTGATTACATCACACACAACGATGCCCTTACTGCCTCCAGTGTCATGATGGCACATATTATACACAAGGTTTGGTGGAATTTTTGAAATGGTATGGGATCGGGTATGTTGTTGTAATCAGCCATTTCGGATCATGTAATGAAACAAATTAATGTGCACAAGAATGCAGCCATAGTATTTTATCTTCGTATCACGTTTGAACAAAATCAGTCCATCAAGGGACAGTGACCTATGTGTATGTTTCAAAGACATAAAAAAATCACACCAAAATTTTAATCAAATGGCTGTCTATTGGCCATATGGATCATAGCACAAAATTAGTAGACATGCATATGTATGCCATAGTACTTTATCTTTGTACCAAGTCTCAACAACATTGGTTAAAGAATATTTGCATATGATTAAGCCTCAAAGACATGAAAAAATCCAAAAATGACCATCTGACAGCAATATTGGAAAAAAATGACAATCTGGCAGCCATATTGGAACATGTCACGAAGTAAATTGACATGTACATGTATGCCATAGTGCTTGATCTTTGTGCCAAGTTTGGACAAAATGGGTGTAATGACCTTTGAATTACGATTCAAAGACATGCAAAATTCCAACAAAATGGCAGTTCTGCAGCCATATTGGATCCTATCGCAAGGTTAATTGATACATGCATATGTATGCCATTGTGCTTTGCCTTTGTGCCAAGTTTGAACCAAATCGGTTCAAGGATGTTTGAGTTATGGTTCAAAGACATGAAAAAATCGCAAAAAAATGGCCGCCTGTCGGCCATATTGGATCATATCATGAAGTAAATTGGTGTTCATATGAAGGACATGATGTTTTGCTTTTGTGCCAAATTTGAACAGAATCGGTTCAAGGATGTCTGAGTTATGGTTCAAAGACACGAAAAATCGCAAACAAAATGGCCGCCTCGTGGCCATATTGGATTGTATCACAAAATAATTTGACATGCATATTTAGGCCATAGTGTTATACCTTTGTGGCAAGTTTGAACAGAATCTGTTCAAGGATGTCTGAGTTATGGTCCAAAGACATGAAAAATCGCAACAAAATGGCCGCCACACGCCCATGTTGAAACATATCGCGAAATAATTTGACATGGATATGAAAGCCATAGTGTTATGCCTTTGTGCTAAGTTTGAGCAGAATGTGCTCAAGGATGTCTGAGTTATGGTCCAAAGACATGAAAAATCGCAATAAAATGGCCATCTCGTGCCCATATTGGATCGTATCACAAAATAAATCGACGTGCATCTGTAGGTCATAGTGCTATGCCTTTGTGCCAAGTTTGAACAAAATTGGTTTAGCAGTGTCTGAGAAACTGTTGATGACGGACGGACGGAAGGACGGACACACGGACGGGACCCAATCTATAAGTCCCCGCCGGACTTCGTCCGCGGGGACTAATAAAAATATAACTATTTGTGACACATGTGCTGATGAAGGTAGACAATTCGTTGACATCTCATTTCAGGATGGCCTGACAAAAAATGGCAAAAAGAGCTGCAAAAATACACAATCTCATATTAAGATTATCCCTAAGAACATGTCAACAAAATATCACAGCTATCAGATGAGTATTTTTTTAAGAAACAATTTTTTTGACCAAAAATGGCAAAAATTGTCCCTAAAATACAAAATTGCAGATTTCAACATAATTTCAATATATCACAATAAGATTAATCCCTCGGAACTTGCATACGAGTAGTTTTTGAGAAACAAATTTTTTGACCAAAATGGCAAAAATTGCTCCAAAAGTACAAAACTTTAGATTTCATTACAATTTGAATGTATCATATTTTCATCATCCCTATGAACCTGTATCAAAGCTACCATACAGGTGGTTTGGGTGAAAAACATTTGACCAAAAATGACAAACATAATAGTAGTATTGGTACCAACAATGATGAATGTTATTTCTATCTGTTCAGTGCAGCAAAATTCTACATTGATATTATGACAATGATTTCTACACAGTACAACCAGAAAAAACATAGGGCCAAAGTCCCTGAAGCTACTATAGACATGGATACAAAATTAAGTATTTCCTAACTGTATGAAATTATCTCACTAAGGTCATCCTGAGGACCTGTAAACCAATATTAAAGCTGTCTGACCAGCGGTTTTGAAAAAATAAGCGACCCAACAGTTGACAGAGGTCTGCTGTGTTATGTAGAATAACTTTTAGTGACACATGTATTGATGAAGAAGGTGGATATCTTTGATAGCTCATTTCAGGATGGCCTGACCAAAAATGGCAAAATTAGCTGCAAAAATACAAAATTGATGATTTCATCATAATTTCAACATTAAGATAATGCCTCGGAACCTGTCTACCAAATATCAAAGCTATCAGATGAGTAACTTTTGAGAAACAAATATTTTGACCAAAAATGGCAAAAATTGACCCAAAAATACAAAAATTGAAGATTTCATTAAATTTCAATATATCACATTAAGACAACCCCTAGGAACCTGTATACCAAATATCAAAGGCATCAGACAAGTAATTTTTGAGTAACACATTTTTTGACCAAAAATGGCAAAAATTGCACCAAAAATACAAAATTGCAGATTTTGTCATATATTCAATATATCATATTTAGTTCATCTGTAGGAATCTGTATACCAAATATCAAAGCTGTCAGACGAGCGATTTGATGAAATAAAGTTTTGACCAAAAATGACCAAAAAATTCCTTAAAAATACAGATTTGCATATTTCATCAAAATTTGAACAAATCTAAGTTGGCTTATCCCTAGGGACCTGTATACCAAATAACAAAGCTGTCTGACCAGCGGTTATGAAGAAGAAGATTTTTTACCAAAAACGCCTTTTTTGGAGCTAATTTGCATATTTCAAACAATTTCATTATCAAAAAATACCGTCAAGGACAGTGTGCTCACATTCGGTTTGAATTGGTCCATTCGAGAAATCTTTAAACCAGGAAAAACAAGAATGACAAAAGCAAATAAGGTCTCCAACTTAGGTACTGGAGGTCATTTTTAGGAACATGCATATCAACTTCTATAGCAATGGGATAAGCAGATCCTAAATACATAACCAAATGTCAACAACAAAAAATAGACAGAGAAGGCTTGATAAAAAGAAAAGGTGGGAGTGGGTAAAAAAATGTACAAGGGATCTGGTAAAAAGTAATGCTACCTCATCAATCTTCTAGACCCTACCCCCTCCTGAATATCAAATGTTCCATCCCTTGGTATTACATAACGCCAGATGACAGGAAATGTATTTACAACCTTGGGAAATTTTTAATTAATGCTATGAGTGTTATCATGCTAGTGTAAACAGCACTTAAGTTAGTTACAGATAGTGAAATGCCTTCCGCTGTGGGCGGTGATTACAACATCTGGAATTATCCTGGATCCAAATTTCTCATCAGTTCTTGTATGTCTTACATAGAAAAGTTGCAAAAATTGGTCTGCGATGAAAAAATACACCTCAGCTTTGTTTTCTGGATCAAATTTTCCTACAAATTGATACCAAATATGACAAAATTTTGTTCACAGCCTTCGAAACTGTCTCACAACATATCCTGGGCTGGTGTAGGTAATTTAAGGTCAGAAACTGAGAAAATTACCTAAAATATACAAATTTGGGGGTTTCCAAACGCTTTGAACAGAAAATTTATCTAATAACATCCCTCGGGACTTTTATACCAAATTACAAAGCTATCAAACAAGTAATTTTGAGAACAAGTTTTCTTGACCAAAAATGACAATATTGTCTTAAAAATACAAATTTGTATATTTCAGGACAATTTCCACATATCTATCTATTGTCATCTCTGTACGTCTGTGTACCAAATATAAAAGCTGTCTGTCCAGGGGTTTTAAAAAGAAAATACCGTTTAAGATTTTTTGACCAAAAATGACAAAATTGCTCCAAAATAGTAATTTTCCCAATTTTGTCATAATTTCAACAAATTAGAAAAGTAACACCCTCACAAAGATCTAACCCAAATTTGAGAGCGATTGGGCTGGCGGTTTCAGAGAAGAATAATTTTTACTGAAAATGAGAAAAATTACCAAAAAATTCAGCAAAAATACAAAATTAAAGAGATCTTCACAATATTCATAAAACTGTATTAGGTTCACCTAAGGTACTTGCACACAAATTTTCAAATCAATCAAAACAGCGGTTCTTGAGATATTAATTCTTGACCATTTTCACATTTTGTAAGCTCATTTGCATAATTTTGGCAATGCAGACTTCATTTAAACAAAATCCCATCTATAGCCCAGGATGCATTCACACACCAAATACCAAGCTGAAATGTGCAGCGGTTCGCATGTTTTTGATGTTGACGGACATACTGTACGTACGCACATACATACATACCGGTACATACATACATGTACATACACACACATATACATATATACAGACGCCACCGACTTCAGCTTATACGATAACCTCACATTGGTATACCAAATGTGAGCTAAAAATGACCTATATCCAAACTATCAAGCTGTCTGACCAGTACTTTTGAAGAAGATTTTTAAAGATTTTTTGACCGAAAATGATAAAAATTGCCTTAATATACAAAAATTGCATATTTCATCAAATCTGATTCAGGTCGTCCCTGGTACCTGTACTGCAAATATAACCCTTTTCCTGCCAAGTCGGTGAAAATCCGCTTGAAATTCGGTGTAGCTAGAAGCTGAGCAGCCACGGCCGTTATCCTCCTAAGGCGGTGGAAATCGGGCTCCTTTTTGGTACCCCCTTTCCTGCCTAGTCGACGGAACTACGTGTAGCAAACCCTTGCTCACGCTAGGGGTCGTTCGAGGACAGGTTTTGGGCGAGGAACGGCGTTTGCTCTCGAAATGGGTTCACAGGGAGTCCAAGGACAGGGAAAGGTGCAGAAACCTGTCCGCCAGTCCCCCACACCCGAGGGGGGCTGGTTTTTTTTTACCGCTTTTTAGCGGACTTGGCAGGATAGCATGGTGACGTTTTCTGGCGGAGTTGGACGTACTTGGCTGCCTGGCACTATACAGATTGCTGCCGAACTTGACCAACTCGGCAATGCTAATCTAGAAGGCTACCTCTTGCAAACGACTTGGCAGATATGCCGATGGTGCGAGACGAAAGTCACTTATTCAGTTGTGCGTGACTGAAAATGAGAACGTATTTTTGACGGGACGGCTCGACTTGTTCCTCCCATGGAACGGATATGAACGACTCGGAAATACCATTACAAACTGGTGTCCGACGTACTAAGCTGGGCTTCAGCTCTGCAAGTTCAAGCCAGGCAACGTCCTTCACTGCCTTGGCCGTGCCATTCAATGGACGTAGCTTTGGATTTTTTATTTATTCCACCGTCCGAAGTACTGGCTCTGGTTTGCAGGCAAACGTATCCTCTTGCCGATGCATTGGTAACTACGTACGCTGTTTGCGTACAGAGAATTCAAAAGGGCACATGAGGTCAATATGCTACATGTACGGGGATACCGTCTGCATTTAGCAGGGACTGCTTTTGTTATGCAAACCAGCTAGCAGTACAATATGGCTGCCAGCATGTGGACACGTCGATGGCTAGAACAATGGAAGCATATTGCGTTGCACCCGTGCATCGCAAAAGTGAACTGAAGACTTGGGGGTAGTGACTGGTTATCACTGGTTAGCTGCAGCCCAAGCCATGTCGGTACAAACCCGTACCTGACTGAGGACCACTCGATTAAGTCAGTAATGAACGGTAAACACTCGTAAGCCAACTCCCAACTGAGCTGGCAAAACTACGTAAGCTGTGCTTCAATGGCTCAGCCATGTCGTTAATACAACGGCAAAAACGTAGTTTTTGTGCTACACTGCCAAGTCGTTGGAGGTACGTATTCAATTGACCCTACCCTGGGGAAACAGGACAGGTTTGACGGTGCTGCTGCACCCTAGCACGACCCTCAGGGTCTCTGACTAACAGACGAGTGAGGTGATGTTTGTGCCTAGCGGACGTACGTAATACTGAAGGAGTTTATTTCCGAAAAAATAAACATGAAACGGCAATAAATTGACGCACTCCCAGGGGCAAACAAAGCCGGTGACCTCAATTTTTTTCTGCAGCAACCCTTGAGCTCCTTCCCCTGTCTACGGGCATGTAGAAATTATCGAAGTCTAACACGTATAAGTACGGCTAAAACTACCCTGAAAATGGGCGATTTCTGCAAAAATGCCTGGCAGGATAACATGCAGGAGAGCCAATCTTTTGCAGGCACATATTATGGGGCGGTTTTCTACTGACTTGGGAGAATAACGGACAAGGGCGCTCGGCAGGAAAAGGGATAAAGAAATCGCACTAGCTGTTTTGAAGAAGAAGCTTTGAATGTAAAAAGTTGACAGATGCCGAAGGCTGCATGGTTGCAGAAGTCTGGATGATGGATGACAGACACTGGACGCTGCTACACATCCACCTATCATACATGTGTAAGCTCCGGAGCTCAGCTCAAAAAAGCTAGGACTTCAAATGTCATTGTATTTATACATCATCAAGGTGTGACATTATTTGTGATATACATGTGCCCATGGTAACAACTCCTGCATCAAAAGTTACCAGTGTAAGTAAGTATGTCTTACATTTATTTTCACTTGAATTTGCATCAACTAACATCACAGTATGCATGAATGTGGATATATGTATTTATTACAAGTAATGTTCAGTCCGTTTTTAGAGCAATTTCCGATCACACATTTATTATGTTGATATACATTGCTCTTGGCGTCAAATAATAAATTTTGTTATTCTTCCTAATTAATAATTCCATGGGCATTTGTCTCCAACGAAGGCTTCTTACATTTAAATTATTTCATTCATATCATTTGTTGCCAAAGAAAATTTCTGCAGGCAAGCTTGCTCACAGATCTCTGCACACTAATTCACAACTTCATGGCTCAACAGTTGGTGTGTATATCAAACACTACAGCAAGATAAATCTATGTCTCTTTCCATAAGATCTGCTAGCTTATTGATTAAGACTCCGCGATCCGAAGCATCCATAGTTCTCCAGGCTGATCCTAACTGGAATGCCTCTTGAGCCGCAACAACTGCCTTGTCCACATCAGCCTGTTAAAAATAAGCAAGTATAAATACAAATTCACATCTCAACCCCTTGGTCTACCTGTTCACCAAATACTAAGATGGTAGGTGCGGCGGTTTGGGAGTTTTTGAGTTGGGCGGACATACATCCGCACATACTAACATACAGACACCACCGACTCACCATATAAGCTCTTTTTGGTATTTATACATATGCCAAATATGAGCTAAAAAGCAAAACAACTCACAATATAATTTGTATTTTGCCTTTGGCAAAGGTTACACATGCATTTTGTTACAAAATATTATTTACGATGAAAGACATATTGTACCTTTATATCCTTTTGAAAATAACATAATTTTAGTGACATTGTCTCCCACTTACACAGTAACTTTTAACAGGGGTGATTAAGCATTTGTGGTATGCATATCACAACGTAATCAAACGGTTTTCTTTATTTTATATAACCCTATGAGGATCAAGTTCATTGCAATACAGTAGAGCACTATTCCAATGCTTTAATATTTTGACTGAGCTGACATGTCCCACACAATGTAAATTGTACTGCGATGCACTTGACCTTGGAACATCAGTACAAATGCACGGTCATTTTCATTTGTCTTGCTTTAGGGCAATTTCTTTGCTAGACCTGGTAGCAATTGTGTCACAGTTGTAGCATGGGTTATCTGTTATCAATGTTTTTTTTTCTTTTATTTTTTAATGTACATAGAGTAAAGTTTGTATTATTTGACACAGTGTGAGAAAAGCCATTGGTTGAACAGTTTGTCGACTTTAAATAAAGGCAAACTAACAATCATAATAATACATGACTGTGATGTGGATTGACATTTCTGCTGATTTTGAACAACTTGACCATTTGAGTTACCGTTAATCGGTGTATAAAGGACAGTATATACGCTTGTAGATGTACACCAAGTCATCGTTATCAAAGTTCCCGCCAATCAGTGCAAGATACCCAAATTAAGGAATTAAAATCATAGTTTTAGAACCATATACACCAACAAACTTGGCTAACTTGTCAAGACAGACAATTAAACTACAGCACAAACCCTGACTTAAAAGCCCCACCCTTACGGAAAATTGAGATCTACATCTAGTCCACATTAGATCTACAGTAGACTTTATTTTAATTGGGCAGTAGATGAACTGCTTCATCTACTTTTGTGCATACTAATGAGGTCATAGTTCAGAGAGTAGATGAAATGTAGACAAAATGTGGATGAAAAATTAGATGAAATGTAGATCTCAGGTAGATGACATGTAGACAAGATGTAGATCTATTGCTTCGTCTACTTTTGTGCATATTAATCATCAGGTCATAGTTTAGAGAGTAGATAAAATGTAGATGAAAGGCAGACAAGATGTAGATGGAATAAATTACGTATAAGATGTAGCTAAGACAAAGAACTAGAAATTAGTGAGGCATGGAGATCTTGCAAAAGTGTTGAAAATGAAAATGTAAGTATGTTAACATGTCAATCAATTTTTAGACTTTAAGAATTGACCAATGGTCATGGTGTAGCACAGGCTAGGGCTGCAGTTCATGATGAGTATCACAATATTGCATATCACAACAACATCCTCTTGATGTAATTTGGTGGCAACTTCACTGAGCACCATGGTATCGATGGACCTTTGCATAAGATATCTCACGCTGGAAAAATCAATCATTCAATGACCGATCATGAGTGGTATTCAGGTCGAAATAGAGAGTAGAACATTGTGCATGCTTAGGCCTACTCAAATTTTTCAAAATCTTTCTCAACTGTACATACATCATTACATGATTAACAGAATAAACTGCATACAAAGCATTTCAGTACATTCAACGACGCTTTATTAAAAAATTTAGAACTGAAATATTCTACATGTTACACAATCAAATTCATATGGTCGTGGTATTAAAACAGGCGATCAACAAACCTTGCCTACCTCAAGCTCACGGGCCTACCTTACAAGTTGCATTACAATTACCGCTGTACCAGTACAGCTGGCAGTGTAGAGGCACTGCCATCGTCAAGTTATCTATGCAAACCTATGTCTCAACCCGATGTAATTCTCGATCGGAACACTTTCTATGCATATCAGAATTGATGTCACATTGTTTCCAAGGTGTACAGATGACGAAAATGTGCTTGAAAAATAAGATTTGTTGAAGTACGAATGGTGAGCAGGCTGGCTTCTCTCCCCGATATGCATTGATATGATGAACCGTTGAAAACATGGCGCCTTCTGATTGCGCATGCGCATAAGGTCAACTCTCACAGTTGACCCGGAAATCGAAGCCAGTTACAAGGTCATTTGCTCTAAAAGAGCAAGAGGTGGAGGCTGAAAGGTGGTGGGGAGATCAGTCATGCGCGAACTCTTCATGAAAATGCAAGAAAATACGTCGCTCAGGTGAAGAAATTACTTAAAGCAGTACTGGTAATTTTAAAGCTGACTCGTGTTATGCATGTGTACTGAAATGCCATTGCCAAAATAACACTGTAACGTAGTCTTATCTGTTACGTGGCAATGATAACAATGTCAATACAATTATTTGTAAGTTGACCGAGAGATAGGGCCGTGGCTGCTGATTTTCACACGATTCAGCAGTGACTTAATGATACTCAGAAAGTTTTATACGAGGATAGTTTTGATTTTATTTTTTACAATTAAAAGCAGCTGGGATATCAAACAGGTTCGTTTGATTGTTTGTTGGATATGAAGCCGAGGAAATAAAGTTGCAGCACAGGGGCTCACAAATGGCTATATAAGTCAATATTACAGCGTTTTTCTTTCGTTTTCAATGTTACAAATAAACTAGCTGAGCCTGAAGAGCACAACACTTGTGTAGCTGTCTTTTGTGTAGCTTGTATTGGCATAGTCTGGTTCCCTGACCCATTTCCCCGGTAGAGGGCGTGGGGAAATATAGGGTCAGGTACCGGGTAGCCATCTTGAACAGAATTTTGTTCAAGATGGCGGAGGTTAGTCACCTGACAGAACATGCTACAAATAATATGGCTGCTACCATGAAAACGCCGGTCAAAATTCGACTGGATCAGAATTATGTTCGAACACTGGTATCCGAACCAAAAACATTGGCACACGAGACGGGAAAAATAAACTGAAAGGATTAATCTAGAAGTACAGGGAAATGGAGGTGATTGAAGGGTGGCTGTGATATCGCAGCAGTATCAGTACTTGTGGCGTGTATCGATCGCGCTAGGGTCATTGAGGTCATCGCCGACTGTTGCGTGACCCCATGACCAGAGCACGTTCGATACACGCCACAAGTACTGCTGCGATATCACAGCTAATTGAAAGTAAACTTTGTTGGAACTGTGAACGACGATTGGTTTCGATGGATAGAATGGTGTCCGAATTTCGTGAAAAATGCCAGGCATCATGTCGACGTTCTAAAAGTATCAAGAGGTGTGCTAAATCACAGTGGCTAAATCATGGAGGTAAAAAGTCTTTCTTTCTACCTCCACGGCTTTGTGGTACAAACAAGAAGTTGGTGTCAAGTGAGCCTGAAAGTGCAAAACCCAAGAAACATGAGAAAAAGTTACAAGTGTTACTTTCATCCAATCACAGCCTGTTTTATTTTAACCCAATAGCGTCCATGTTTACATTAGCCGGTACCTGACCCTATATTTCCCCACGCCCTCTACTGGGGAAATGGGTCAGGGAACCAGACTAGTATTGGCATGTATAGTGCGCCCTCAATAGGGAGTGTGATCATATGTAAATGCGACCTTTGGTTCCGTGACCTCTAGCCATGCCTACTTCCCTCTCCATATGGCCGGCCATGCGTACAGACGTCGCTGTGTTTACTGACGTCGCTGTGTTCACCGTACTAAATTAGTACAGTAAGCATAGCGAGGACAGGAAGTAGGAATGGCTAGAGGTCACGGAACTAAAGGTCGCATTTACATATGATCACACTCCCTATTGAGGGCGCACTATACATGCCAATACAAGCTACACAAAAGACAGCTACACAAGTGTTGTGCTCTTCAGGCTCAGCTAGTTTATTTGTAACATTGAAAAAGAAAGAAAAACGCTGTAATATTGACTTATATAGCCATTTGTGAGCCCGGTGAACACAGCGACGTCAGTAAACACAGCGACGTCTGTACACATGGCCGGCCATATGGAGAGGGAAGTAGGCATGGCTAGAGGTCACGGAACCAAAGGTCGCATTTACATATGATCACACTCCCTATTGAGGGCGCACTATACATGCCAATACAAGCTACACAAAAGACAGCTACACAAGTGTTGTGCTCTTCAGGCTCAGCTAGTTTATTTGTAACATTGAAAAAGAAAGAAAAACGCTGTAATATTGACTTATATAGCCATTTGTGAGCCCCTGTGGTTGCAGTTAACAAATAGCTCACTTGCATATTTATGAAGTTTTGTAATAGTCACATAACTAAAAAAAAACAACTTATGAATTAGATCAGTGTCCGGCCCGTGGTTAGATGCTACTGTATTGACCAATCTGAAGAAAGTATCAATGAAAACATTGATTTTTTTTATTCTTTTTATTGTGATTCACTTTAAAGTCACTTTTTCAAAAATTAATTACTGGATAATCTTTGCATTTTTAACTTTACCACAAAATTGTAGTTTGATCCCTGTGATATTTTGCATTTGTGTTTCTCGAGTTAAACAGGAGTGCCTTAGGATGAAATGAAAATGAATTCACTAATTTCTTCTCTCTATTGTTGTACAGTATATATTCAAATGTAAGGTAAAATGTCTTGTCTTTTACTCATGCCTTCTCGCATGGAGCCTGCAGTTTGCCAATCATAGAATTTGAAGAGATTGGATTGTTGGACATAGTATACAGCAAGAAACAATACATTAGATTAAATGTAGACAAGATGGTGATTTTTGAATTAGAAGTAGATGAGTCTTTGTTTGCCTAAGTGAATTTTGTAGATGAAACTCCCTTAGATTATATGGTAGATCAGTGTAGATCAAGCGTAGACGAAGTTAGTGCAAAATGTAGACATAGTCATGTCTGGTGTGGACAATATCTGTAGACAAAGCTTCATGTAGACAAACTGCTGTGGCTGTTCATCTACAAAACCCTCATGTAGATCTACATAAAGTCTACTGCAGACGGTCCGTAGATCTACTCTCATCTACTGTGGACATAGGTTTTCCGTAAGGGCAGGGCCAAGCATAATTAGAGAGGCGGAGAATGCTGATGTCGATGAAAGTTTAAAGGTGAAAGCATTAGTGAAACTGCAAGATGTGGCATAAATTATCACATTTATGGTTGTTCAAATCATTCCACTTGTAGACAAACCTGGTAAAGCCAAAAAAATAAATTGTGCTGTTCTGATAACATGGTTTTCAAAAATAGGGTAGGTAGGTTGGCAGGGATTTTTTTTCCCCAAAATATTTATTTTAAATATGCATTTTTCAGGGGTTCAGGGCAGTCAAACACTGGCTATAACATTTCCAGAAAAATGTATCATACATAAAAAAAGGCATTTCCAGAAAAATGCATCATAAAAGGAAAAAAGACATAAAAGACATCCTCATTAAAGCAACAACCAAATGCCAAGTAACGAACGAGTGATTTTACGGGTTTTTCTTTTTTTACTTCTGTGTTTACGTAGCTTAGGGTTGACAGGTAAAATATACATTGTAGGGTAGGTCAGTTATTGGGACAGTATGATTTTTTTTTTCAGCCTGACTAAAACGCTGTCTGCTGATTGGCTGATGCCATTCCCCCCCCCCCCCTGGGCATTTCCCACGGTCTCACTCTGCTCACTTCCCAACACAACTCTATCGCTAGAAATTTGGTCAGCGTCCCTTCTTTGCAATTATTTTGATGAACATAACACAGCTGTTGCTGTTCACATCTTGCATTCCCCACTTTCTTGGCAACTGGAGAAGCCACTGCACGCAAGTTTATCATTCTGATTAATAGGCACATGTGTTTTTTTCCATACCAATATGAAATAGCAGGGTCACCAAAGGTGATAGGGTGATCGACCTACATACTTGACACACACTGAGGACAAACGTTGGGTATATATGGGTGGAAACCCTGGTTGACCACAATGTGTTGTGCTGATTTTAAAAGAGACACGTTGTAGTTTGCCCACAGAGATCATATAAAAAGAAGACTTTCAAAATGTCTTACTGCTCAAATAGCACAATTAACATTTTTGTACATGAACAAACAGTTGACATATTGCACATCAGTCAATATAAGTTTTTTCTCTGTAAAAAAGTCAACCCCCCCTTACTGAGATGTGCCTTGACTGTTTATGCATACAGTGTTATGATCTGTAATCTGACGGGACAAATCATGATACAATTATAATTAATCCTGCAGGCATATATTTGGTCCAACTTCGTGCTTGATTTTATGAATAAACATATCCATTTATACAAAGAGTATTTTATTATCAACTTCTTATCAGGTTGAGTCATTATGCTTGGAATTTATTCAAAGGCCTGAAATCATGCTTTATAGTTTGGCCTACGTATATCCTTTTTTGGTGTATTGGCCTACCTTTTCTTGGTGTATTGGCATACCCTTTCTTGTTGTACTGAGTGTCTGTGCTAAGTTTTGGGAAAACCAGTATGCCATGTCTTTTCTGCCCTAATATGGTTGCATTTATATACTATGGGGTCTCCAGGAACTTGACACAGCATAACCCAGTAAAGTGTATAAGGTCCTGCTCTTAGGGGATCACCATTTGATTTCTGAGGTTACGCAGGGTGGGGTAGAGGACGTGCATGTGGCAGCAATTTTTTTGTGTGTAACTATAATATATGGCACCACTTGTTTTTCTGTTGTTAAGTATGGTATCGCACTGGGTTTTTTTCATATATCCAGAAACAACACAATTTTTTCTCAATTACCGATTTTTGATTTTTTTGATACGTGTCACTGTTTCACAATAGCATTCTGTGTAAAGTAGCATTAAGAAGAGAATCATACTTCCAGAGAATATGTGAGAATCAGATTTCTGTAATTTTCCATAATGGTTTCAGGCATATTCTGATATTGTTTTAAGATGAAGATAAGACACTGGAACATTTTCTTTTCAAATGTAATCAGTTCTTAACGGAAAGACAACAATTAATGACTGATACTGAAGAAATGCTGTTGAATAATAGTGATGAACTTACTCAAGGATTCCAGAGAAAGAAAGGAGTTGATATGTTTTTTCCTGGGTGATTCTACAAAGAATTACAAGAATGATCTGTACAAAGAAATTGACAACTTTTTCAGACATTTCTTAACAGATATGGTAGATAGTAGGAAGAATTTTTTAATTTAAACATTTCCTTTCAAGTTTAATCTCTAACAATATGGTTTGATTGATAATAATGGCTTGTTTTCTTTGTTAGATTTTTTCAGCTAGCTCTTCTGTAACTTTTTATTTGCATTTCCAATGACCAATTTGCTGCTCCTGTAGTTTTTAGTGAGCCTTTGCTTTAAAAGGACAAAGTCGGCCATTTTTGTTTGATACGAGATACTACTTATGTTGTTTGACATGTTGAAAGATAATGAATGAATGGGTGATCATGCAAATGTTCGACCCTGGTTTCAGACAAATTAAATGAAACCATTGTGAAAATGAATAATTGGTCATGACCATTAATTCATTTTCGCACGGTCCCTCTATCACCGGTCTGGCGACGCAGATTAATTTCCATTGTCAAAGGTGTGAATCACCGTGACGATTGGGTCAGTCCGTAGCGACGCGATCAGCTGAGCGTTTGGCGCCATTTTCGAAAGCAGTGCTCTGTGTTTATAGCCAGTTTATAGCCATTTTCTTGTAAAATCAGCAAACCTTTTGAGTCCAAATCATCTTACCGTGAGCAGAAATGTTCATTGTCTCAGGTTGCCTTATATGTATACCGTAGTTAGCAGCATTTCCTTGTAACATTTGCAATGATTTTTGTGTTCGTGTTTGATCTCCTTTGCCCGTATGGTGATCGGAAAGTATTCGATTTTTAGACTCCTTTTCTTGGTGTACGTTTAAAGACTAAAATTACTACTATCCTCATCGTACGGCTTAAACCTGCTTTTAATTGGTGGGCAGGTTTTTGGCGACTACATATCATAATGCCGCTTGAAATATCGAGTGTTTTTTCGAACTAGTAATTGATGTTTTGAGTCAAGATGGCGGCTATCGTGAGCAGTACCTCCTGAACTTAACCTCGTCGATAAATGTCCTATAGTTAAATAAGTACGCAAACTTGTGACAGTTGTTTGAAATCGGTCACAAAAGTGTGGTTTCTTGATTTTGAGCGATCTAAATGTTACACGAAATGAGACACTGATAGTCGTTTTCGATAGGTACGATCCGATGAATGCGTAATAATGGACGATCCTTAGTTCGCAACGACCACCAGCTAATGTGAAGTTTAGACTCTTTTACAACTTGAAAGTCAAATGCAGTGTATTCATTTTGAACTAAATGGACAAAACATGTCTTTTATAAATTGGTGAGGTACTTTAACATTCTTGTTTCCTTCTGAGTTTGGAAATTTCGTAGCCTTTATTTTGTTTACATGATTTGTTTACGTTCCACTCTGCTGCAATCGGATCGCTCATTCTGCAGCTGTCTTACGTGACGTTGGCTCCGGGCTGCTGTTTAATCCTTGCGTTCACCTCATCACCATTGACATTTCAAATTTGGCATTCCGTGTCGACAGTTTCTTCGAGAATGAAATTCCAAACAATATTTTGATTGTGTAAATCGAGAAAATCTCCATGTCATTTCCACATGTTCTGCTCAGACCGAGGAAGTCATGTTGCATTTGTTATTACCTCGAGTGTACACAAATGCGCAGTGCGTAAGGGCAAAACTCCAAACTGCATTACATGCTGGTGATTTTTCTGAATTTCTGAATTTTTCTGAATATTCATAGGACGGCAACTGACCTGTTGGGTATCGATATCAAGTGTGAATGGTTTGTTTGCCGTCAACGCGGATAGGGACAATAGGAAACCTGCCGTTGCAAGACCGGTGATAGAGGGACCGTGATTTTCGCAATGGTTTCGATTATCGTCTCTAAAACCGGGGTCGAATATGTGCATGGTCACCCATTCATTGTCTTTCAACATATCAAACAATATAAGTAGTACCGGTATCTCGTATCAAACAAAATTCGATATGAAAAGTGGCAGATTTTGTTCCTTTAAAAGGTTTGCACCCAATAAATATTTTTTCTAAAATTACCCTCCAACCCGCACTTCCCCAAATCAGATGATTTTCCCCTTTGATGAAAAACACCTTGGAAATATCTGAAGGGACAGAAATTTCACATGGTCTTGGGAAGGAAAAACATGACTTTCATGATCTAATGTTGTCGAGTCACTTACCTTATCTCCCTCAGCAACATCACAGATCTTTTCCCCAGTGGCAGGATTAATAGTTGGGAAAGTTTTCCCACTGACAGAATCATGCCATTCATTGTTGATGAAGATCTGGGAAGATAAAATTGTATAAAAACAACAAAAATGAAATATCCTCCCTTTGTATCACTGTTCAAACCTACATATACAGTGTTCTCTTCAGGTAGCTAGAACGTCGCGCCTTGGGGACAGATATTCGGGCATTCAAACTTCATCGATTCTATATTGAACTACCAATTGTGTGGTTCATTTTAAAGCTCTGGCGCACAAAAAGTTTCCACCGTCATAGATTTTCGGAAATCGAAAATTGTATTTTTCCCCATTGAGTTTACACAGGGATGGTGGCCATTTTGAATTTCAATATCTGTAAATCTTGGGTAATTTGATACCCTAGTACCGAAATTTGCACGGTGACCCCAGATTTTTATTCTTGATTTTGAATGAGAATGGTTGAAAGATTTCTTGATGAAAGTTTGAGCGAAAGTTTAAGTCTTTCACTTTTGAGGTACATACTACTGGTACACTACCTTAAGTGCAGATACAGGGTATTCAGTTGCCCCATACTGTCTCTTTACTGTTAGATCAACAATCAAAACCATGGCATGTATGGGCATTCATTTACTGTGATATGCAAATTTAAGCTCCAGCATTAACATTTTTAACAGATTTAGTCTTTGTAAAACAAGTATAATGAATTATTTTCATTCATGATTCGTATATTCATTGTAACTTGTTTTCCGTCAATTGTATGTTTGTGTGTAATTTTATGTATTTTCTCTGTTTTGCGGAGCCTGTAATTAGAAATTTACTCCTCTTGGTTATCCAAATAAATAGAGAAATAAATAAATTACACTGTCAATAAACACCTTTTTGAAGAGGTAATCCTTGGGAAGCAAGAAATGAAATTTGAAAAAGTCAGACAACTTGTTATCGAAATGTTTTGACCAAATCGGGCATATTTGCCTGAAAAATTTTCACCTTCACATGCCGACCACTCCTTTCTAAGCTCTAAAAGTTTATCCGAAAGTCCACGTACAAAAAGAGAATATTACAAAAAGAATGTTTATTCAACCATACCCTCTTGGCATGAATATATTAGCCACAATGTAGCTTGGTTCAATTGGATTCAAGTGCCACTGTTTTTCTGATATGCATGTCTTGAGTGATACACACAACTTTGGTATATGAATATGAGAAATTATACATGTACAGAAAATGTGCTTTGGGTTTCAACATAAACCAGCAACGGATTTCTCAGTCAATGCCCCTAACAAAGAGTTGAAATTGTTCAGACAGAGCCCTTTTGTAAACCTATAGTAAAGTTCAGAGTACCATCTACAGAAATGCCCCTACTGTGGATTTCTCTAAAGGTGAAAGGTATTGTAACCTTGATGTTATTTTTAACATATGAATTGGTGATGTACATGAAAGCATGGGTCATCTACAGGAAGTCCGTGACCAGTTCGTTCTATATGGCAGTGAAAAGACTTCTTTTCAGGGGCATGAAGGTACATTCCTCCACCATTTAAAACTAATATGGACAAAAGAAAGCACATCACAGTTTAAAAATCATAGAATCTATAATTCTCATTGCTATACACATCTATGTGTACCTGCAGTGTGTCCCAAACAGCACAATTAATATTTTCAGAACCTTTTGATTCCATTTAAGAATTCTCAAACTTTCTTTGAGTCAGCACTGTGCCAGTGCATTCACTATATACTTAGTTTCTTTGGACAAAAGAGTTCTTTCAAAGTCAGTGGTGGCTAGCAGGGCTCCCTGTGTCTGTGCTTTCAGCTCTGTTTATACATAAAGATCCAAGAAATACAGTGAAATTCCACTGACACTGGGTCCAAACTGCTGTTTCTTGAGCCAGCATTTGGTTTTATCAAGTGTATATCACACTCAAAACTGAATATGAATGGACACTGAAATTGATCTACAAAAGTGTGCAAAATTAAATATGTGCCGTAATCACAAGTATTCAATCCCTAAAAGCAATTTTTCATTTGTTGTAAGTTTTAATTCTGTGAGGCCCCTTTAAAGAAGAATCATGCACAAATGTGCGCTGAGGTAGTGGACCTCTGCAAGATACCTTCCTGTTTGAGTTCTCTTTTAATAGTCTATGATCTTAAAGGGGCAGGTTTTTTATCAGCTTTATCTCTGAACAAACTGACTGACTGTGCACAGCTTTCAAAGGAGAACAAAGGACTTATCACATAAACAGTCAAATTCAACAACCACTCATGCAAGAACCAGGGATTAAAAATTGCCCCTTTAAAAAAAGGATTGTTTATGGTGTTTCTGTGCTGGGTATTGTACCTGCATTTATTCAGTGTCAACCTGACACACCTTGCCTTGCATCGGCATATTACATGTAAAAACTATGGTGTCATATCTCAGATAGGCACCAACAATTCTGTGGACACATTATTGGATGGCTGTAAACAAGCAACCCTGAGTAACAGTACCATTCCTCTTGAAATCCATCCCTTGCACTCTACTTGTAGCACGATAGACACGCCACATCCAGCTCATGAGCATAAAGTTGCATGGTCATCCTCATCCTCAGGAGACCTTTCTAGCTAACGCTGAAAACGACACTACTCAGTGTCAGCTTCAGCGTCATATCCGAAGATTGCTGAAGTGGTGCTACCAGATGACAGATAAATGATAAAATTCACCCACAAATTAAGAAAATAACAACTCTGTTCTTTCACAGCTTTCTTTTCACCAGATATATGGAGATATTTCAAGATACAACCATTAACTCAGAAATCCTACAGGGAAAAGTAAACATTGTTTTCCTCCATGGCCAGATGGCAGGAGGTGACTATTTACAACCTTGATACTCTTCAATATTGAAAAAAAATTATGGACTATATTTGTTGGAGACCAAACCAGCTAAAATCACCTTCACCTTTGCTTTCCAGTGAATTTTTTACTGCATTACAACTCCAAATACAGTTTACCTACTAATTGAATCACTACATTATGTACTCTAAGTTCCTGTATAGGTATAAACTCGGCAAAATTACGAAAACCTCTCCTCAAAATTTATCAAATTGTTCATATCAACACAATCTGAATAAGTTATGGTACTATCACTCACTGAAACCTTCATGCTAAATTTCAAACCCAGCATTGGATGTGGTTTTTTGATAAAGATATATTTTACCAACAACAACAAAGTAAAATAAAAAAAATATTGCAATTGTTCATCTCATTCTGACATGGTAATACATGTATGAGAACATTTGTAGGGATTTACAAACCAAATTTCAAATCAATACTGTACAGCAGACTACATGTATTTCTGTATTTTTTTTGTCAATAATTAGGAAATAACTTTACCAAAACACAAAATTGAAGGTATTTCTCTGAAAATTTAAAATTAGTGACCTAGCAGCTGAAAATGCTCCTTTGTGTTATGTAAAGAATAATTTTTTGTGACACATGTGTTGCTGAAGGAGGAAATCTTTGATAGGCCACTTCAGGTAAGCCTTATCAAAATGGAAAAAATAGCTGCAAAAATACATACGGTAATTAAAGATTTTACCATAATTTGAACATATTTAACTGAAATCATCTGCAGGAACATATCTACCAAATACTAAATGTATCAGACAAGTTTTTAAGAAACAAATTTATTAACTAAAAATGGCAAAAATTGCCCCAAAATACAAAATTGCTGATTTCAACCTAATTTCAATGTATCATATGGAGATTAACCTTAGGAACCTGTACACCAAATATAAAAGCAATCAGACAATCAGACAAGTAATTTGTGAGAAAAAATTTTTTTCACCGTATCTGAGAAAAATAGCCCATAAAATACAAAATTGTAGATTTCATCGAAATTTGAAAACATCAGATTTTGATCAACCTTAGGAACCTTTATACCAAATATCAAAGCTATCAGATCAGAAGTTTTTGGATAAAAGAATTTTCGACCAAAAATTGGGAAAATTGCCCCAAAATTACAAATATGAAAATTTCAATTCAATTTGTATCAACTTGATTGAGGTCATTCTGAGGAACATGTATATATTAACTTTAAAAGCAATCAGACTAGCGGTCTCAGAGAAAGATTTTTTGACTGAAAAAATTACACCAAAAATAGAAACATGCAAATTTTACCCCCATTTGTACACACCTTATTTAGAATACCTAAGGGAACCTGAATGCCATTGTTTCAACCCAATCTGACCAATGGTTAGAGTTTTAGCAATTTGAAGGGTTTTTCCTTTTTCCCCCTCATTTGCATATTTTTGACACTGACAAGTTCATTTGAACAAATTCACATCTCCACCCCTAGGTGCACCTGTATGCCAAATACTAAGACAGTAGGTGCTGTGCTTTAGGAGTTTTTGACGTGGACGGACATACATACATATGATACATATATACATACATACATACAGACATGCAAATGGCGCAAATGAACTGATTCACCTTATATGATAACCTCTTTGGTATACATACATATACCAAATGCGAGCTAAAAATGGCCACCAATGAGAGGTGATATGAAAGCCCTCATTATTTAGAGAGCATATGAAACAATGAACTTGTATATGTATGACTTGAGGCCTGAAAAGTAGACGTATTACATATGTTGCATTCGAACTTAGGGCTAAGAATTTTGTAATGTTACTACATCGTGAGAAACGGATATTAAAGGTATTCGGTCACCTGGTTTTTATTAGCCAATCAAAGATTTTACACGGGTGGCCGCTTTTTAAAAAGGGGCGCCCCACACGACCAACTATGGCATACTCAGCAGCGTCATCTGCTTGTCCTTTGACGTATCAATAATGGAGGACCGACAGCTACAGGTGTCACAGGGTAATACGCTAAGCCACGCCCCTTTACCGTATATGGAATATGCAAATTTACGGTGACCATGTACCTTTAAGATGAGAGGTTACTATTATTATGAAATGCAAATGCCATGGTGTTTTGATTAACATTTAAAGTGATGTGAAACTTGGAGCACATTTTTACAATCGTTTTTACACTTTTCATTCTACCGGATGCAGTCGGGAATCATCGGATCTGACACCGGTGAAGCTGACGCTGTAGTGTCATCCTTATCCTCATTATCGCGTGACCCAAGAGGAGGAGGATGAGGATGACGCCAACTTTGTGATCGTGATACGCCATGTCGAGCTGCCCTTGACCGTAAATTGTCCATCAGGATACAGTCAGTTAATTTTGAAAATAAAACCGTGGAGTTACTGGTACTGCAAGCGACATCGACAAGAGCGTAGTGAAAGTATACGACACATGAAAAATTACGTTATTTATAAACATCATGAGTCCATGGACAATCGAAAGTGCCCCGAGCTGCGGGCGCAGGAAACGAACGTCACGTTGCGTTGTGCTGATACTTTGTGACGCAGCCCTGGACTCATACCCGAATCACTACTTCCAAACGAAGGCCGTGTTTACAATGAATTGTGGGAAATAAAGCTTAGGTCACGGGGTCATTCGTGCCAAAACGCTCAAATCGTCACATGTGGACGCACTACATACACACCGGCAATCCACATCGCGCAGACTGAACCTTGCCTATTGCTTGTTATTTTGCTATAGCTTGTATTTCCGCACAAAGTGACCTCACACTATTCACAGGCGCTCGTTAGCTTGGTAGTCTGCTAAATCGATCGATTTTCGGCTCGATCTATCGATCCCGTACTCGATCAGTGCGCGCCACTGCAACCTAAAAGGAGCAGTTTCTAGGTTGCAGTGGCGCGCAGATCGAGTACGGGATAGATAGATCGAGCCGAAAGTCGATCGATTTAGCAGACTACCAAGCTAACGAGCATCTGTGTGACCATTCCTTCACTGACGACAGTGCAATGATTGTCGACACGGGCGTTGCGGCCGGGGTTGCGGCCGCTTCGTAACTGTGTATGTATGTATGTGTGAGCGATATGATATACAATACATGTAGTTTGAACATTGACAATGGATCGAGTGAGTCACCATTGCATACTTCAACTATTACTTCTGTCGCTTGTAAACTGGCATTCAGATGTCAAACCGTGAAACCATATCGGGCAAAATATTGAAAGTAATGTCAGTGTCAGATAGGCCAAGTTGGCCAAAATGAAATACGTTTTTTGACGCCGTGATTTCCCAGCCTATCTCTGTTATTACCACCCCAAACCCATTGGAGGCTTTCCCGCAATGAAGCATGATTTCGCCACCCAATCATGGTCCCTTGGACCTTTGACAGTGACATTATGACGTAGTCTCAGAAACGATGATGCTATTTTTCCACAACAAATACTTGAAACGTTGTACAAGGTACCCAAGGCCACTTTCAGCGTCCGACCAGCAGCTCGCGCTCTTCAGGCCGCTATGGTCACGTCTTGAACCTTGAAACTAATCGTTAAGTTTATCTGTCCCGCTTCATGCAGGAGTAGATGGCCCGACGCATAAAATGACACCGCTAAAGGGCCTAAAAATCATCAAACCTTTTATGTGGCATTTGTTGATTTTAAAAAAGCCTTTGATTCTGTTTCAGAAAGGGTTATTTTTAAAAATGCAAAAGTTGTGATTCCATGTATGATAATACTCAGTATAACGTGAAAACGTCAATCAAAATTCCAGATTTGTTTCTTTAATTCTTCGGGGGGGGGGGGAGTAAAATAAGGCTGTAATCTTTCATCTACATTGTTTAACATATTTCTTAACCATCTTCCGAATTTTTTTGGGGACATTTCTTTCTTTCCCGTTGATATGGAAGATCTAAAGTTAAATTGTATTTTATATGCTGACGATTTAGTATCGAAACTAGACAGATTTGTTTGAATAAGTTACAATCTTTAAGTAAAACCAAAAACAATGGTTTTCAGTAAAGGTAACCGTTTAATAAAGAAACAGTCATTTTAATATGAGAAAAATGCAATTGAAACTGTAAATCAGTATACATATTTAGGTATAGTTTTTACACCAAATGGAAAATTCAAGCAGAATCACTTTACTCTTAAAAAGAAAGCAATGAAAGCTTTATTCAGCATCAGAAAGTCAATTTTAAGTGAAATGGTGGTGAGTCCAAAACTTTGTCTAAAAGTATTGATACTTTAATCTTACTAATTCTTTCAAATTACAAGTACTGATAATTGTCTTGAAGGTATTAAGTATGTCTTATTACAGATTTATCTTGGAAGTGAGTAAATGTACCCTAATTGAAGGGATGAGAGCGAAGTTCATCAGATTTCCATTAAAGATCTATCTTTTTTTGTCTGTTATTAAAATATTGGTGTCAGTTAAATAGTTTGACAGGAGATCATATTAAGAAACAGGCGCTTAAAAAAACAGAGATAAAATTCTCCTTGGGCAAATTTATTCTTTGTATTTTGGGAAGTTACAATCATATGAATGTTTTCACTCAAAAGAGTGATATCATATACCCAGTTAAACAGAAAATAAAAAGGAAGATACCTAGGGATCACTTGTAAGGAGAATATGTCAAGTGATACAAGAAAAATTGAGGTTGTGACAAATTATGTACGTACAGAACTTTCAAGTCTGAATTTTATTTTGAAACAATACCTGAACAATTTGTCAAGCTTTACTCTTCTCAGAGCTTTATCGAAATTCAGATTGAGTGATCATTGAATAGGAATAGATGATGAGTTTCATGGTACAAATTTTATCACAGAACGAGCTAATTTTATTTGTTCTGGGAAAGTGGGGTAGATTTCTCCACTTGTTCCAGTGTTACACAAACGGAAAAGGCTCTTAAATCTTAAAAAAAGGTTTACCTATGGAGTATAGGTCTTGATAGGGGACCCTATATTCTTGAAGAACACAGATCTGTGCTCGACCCTCCAGTAGCAGCAGTAGCATTCTCACTATTAAACAGTTTGTTAACTGTACAACTTGGATACTATGTAGTCCTTTTTAAAGTTCAGTTTTGTACTTTGTCCAATTTTGGAAAGTACCATACACTCTCTGCTAGTGTGAGTTGAGTATGATAAAGATTGTCGATGCAAATGGAAGGCGGCACTTGCTAAACTATACGATCACAGTCCAAAATGGACGTAATACGTCCATGGTCCGATCTTCTCTACAACTAAAATCACAGTCGACAACAAATAGTTTTTAATTCCGGATTATGTATAATACATTCATTACAAAAGTTACATATGATAAACAACGGAATCAAACCAAGACGTGAGTTTGCCGTGGGCCGGATGCGTTTAATACGAAGGCGACCTTGCCTTGGGGCCGGGTTGGTTGCGGGGCTGGGATCGATATCTCTTGTATCCTGAAAACCGTTATGAACCAAGAAAAAATCACTAAAAGAAACAATTTTGATAGTCTGTATTTGTTTCTCTGTTATGGATCTCGTGTTTGTGTTAGTGTCAGTTCTGTATCATGTGTGTTTCGTATTTTCAAACCAGGTCTAGGGCTAGGCTGGGGTTGCCCCGCACGTTTACCTTCATAAAAGATAAATAACATACATGGAAAATATCGCCCTAGATGTGGAATTTTGTTGTGATACAAGTCGACAGACGTTTGTCTTGTACGCGCACGAAAGTACGGTACCTCCACGCTGTTTGTTTTGATATTCAAACACCCTGCATGCATGCGTACGTAAGTTGAGGCCGCGCCGCGGCACATTTTGGCACGAATGACCCCTATGACCTCAGCGATATTTCCCATAATGCAATGTAAACATGTCTGCTCCTCGAAAGTAGTGATTCGGGTATTGTCCTCACCAGGAAAACAAAGCTGCGCTGAACAGAAGACGAAAGCAAGCACATGGCACATTAAATTAGATACAATTTAATTACGAAGCTTCAGGAATCCGAGCGTCAACAAATAGCCTCTTCGGTGTTCCGCCAGAGGCGGCACTGCATGGACAGCTCGAACGAAAAGACTGACGTATCGGTGAGAGCTTTCGGGACGAAGTACTTACCGCGCGCACTCTAGCTACCAACCAATCAATTAACAACACAGCTTAGATTTTGGTCTGAGGACATATGCGCATACCTGGTTGAACTGGATATCCGGGTTTAAATGAGGCTTTGGTTTTGCCACTGTCGCATAGCTATAGCAGGACAAAACACGCCAGTTTGGTCTCAAAACTCTTTGCAAAACTCTCGCAGAAAGCATCATGTCAGGCGGTATCTCTTCGCTTTAAAGGGGTTGTTCCGAGACTCATATATGCAATGGCGAGACTCGTATGCGTTCAGCTTCGGGATTTACTATTATTTCTCGGGAGGGGTGGTCACTACTGAAGAGATGGGAACACAGACTAAAAATTACGTACCTTTGAAGTTAGTGTTCATTGTGGACGGAAGTGTATAATTCAATGTTAAGATTTATAAAACACACAATAAGGAACTTCGATATTTATTATTTCATGTGTAATCAAGGAGTATCATGGCAGGCATGGGGAAGGGGTGGGAGGGGGTGACAGCTCTAGGAAATCCAATAGAACAAGCAAAGTTTCCTACCCTAAAGCTAAGAAAAATGAAGTTTGTTTCTCATCCTATATATTGAAAAATGTTGCGGTGACGCGTTTTTTTTCCCTCTCAATTTTTTTATCCTTCAACCAATAAGAATGCGCAAAAACATGAAAATAACATAGGAATGCACGCAGAGATAAATGCACAGCAGCGTTGCTTAAGTATTTTTGTATAGCAACAGTTCTGCGGTTTGACTTTTAGAGCAGCAATGCAGTTTTGACAGCTTAATGTAACAGTGACTTTATGTGTAGAGTTCTGAATGAAATGTTAGCGTCAGTTATTTGTTTACAGTTCTGTTTTATACAGCACTGTGTTATGCACTATCGTCGCATATTTTTTGCGTTCATTTTATTCCTTATAGTATTTCCTCATAAGCAGAAAAAGGGTGACGCGATGGGTCTAAATTGACGTGGGTCAGGATGAGAAACAAACTTTTTATTTCTCTTGGCCTAATGATGACAATTTGTTTTTGTTTCCTCTATCGTTGTTGCAATACTCAATGTTGGGTTCGTTTTACAAACAACAAACATATGTGTGTGGTTAAACTTCCACACTGATGTTTCAGTATTGCAGTATTATTGTATTTTGTCAGATTCTACTTTTGGGGCAAGTTCTTTTGTCTTTTTGATGCAAAGCATTTTTTCAACATAATATAAATACATACACAATCACTGTACACTGTTGAGCCTCTCAAGGGGAGGGGTCTTCCCGTCTGTGACTATGCCTATGGGACTAATACAAGGGTTGTTGTTTTGCACAACATATCCCGACATCCCTTGTGCATGGCCAAAGCAGCTTATAAATGGACGCAACCAAAGTTTATTTAGCACAGTCTTGCAGTGATTCGAAAGCTACAAAACTGGTGAACTAAGAACATGCATCAATTGCTGTGTTTCCTTCACATTTGCTTGACATTATTCATAGTCAATTTCTTGAAAGAGGCATAATTGTTTATCAACAAGAGGGTCAAGCAGCCGCAAGTGGGACGACAACTCCCTTTAACATCTAACACTGTTTTTACATATGTATGTAATTGGACATGTTTTAAAATCACAACCTGTAATGATTATCTAAGATTTAAATGTAAAGGCCAGGAGTCAACATGAAAAAAAAGGTGACTGGCAAAAAGTCCATAGGCAGATGAATGTCCATTCGTTTACTGCTGGAAACCATGGATGGCACAGAGACCAAAACAGCACAACCCTAGCTGTCAACTGTCTAGCAAGAAACATAACAAGAAAATTATTTCATGAAAGTTTCTGAGATGTTTAAAAGGGTTATTTTTAGGATTACTGATTAAACCTCATGTATGGCATACATACACATTTCCTGCAACACACTGAGTTTTAAAAAGTTCATTTAATTTGTTTGATTTCAGGAAAACTCTTTTTTCATGCAGCATAGAGGTGGAATGTCACTTTACTATTTTTTTAAATCCAACCACTAAAGAAGCTCCTTTGTGTATTTACCAAATTCTTGGGACCTAATCCTGTAACACCTTGATGATTTAGCCAGCGTATACTAACATATCAAAATTTCTCTAAAACGCTGGCTTATACTGAACTACGATGTATTTTTTAGTTTTGGACGTATACATAGCCGTACTACGATTATACCAGCGTGATTCAGCGTGCTCTTAACTTATACAAAACCCATTCGATGTATGCCAGCATATTCGCCGAATTTTTCAGACATTGGCATACGGTGGCTAAATCATCAAGGTGTGACAGCTAGGGCCATAACTTAATTTGAAACAATGACATTGTAAAATCATGATTGCAATTACATGATAAATTTATTTAAATACTTGAAGAACACACCAAAGTATACCAACTCTCATCAAAATTATTTCCATGATACCAAATACATTCTGTGTAATGTACTCCATGTAAAGTATAAATATACATCCATTTTAGAAACCTGTGACAGGGATTTTGGTAAATTCTTTAGAGCTGAAATAAAATCGGCCAGTGGCTCCTGAGTTGTAGCTCTATGATTAATTGTTTTCAGTTCCACAAACTTGAAACAACGCAAATATCCAATCTCTAATATATGTCACTCGGTTTGTCCAAACATAATGGGATAGCAAGGCTATTATAAAACAATTATCCACTGAGTGGAGTTGAACTATTAGTTAATGTGTAGAGTGACTGATCAAGTAATGAACTTCACATTGTAAGTTCTTGAACTTTCCGAGCTCTTAGTGCCACACAATAAGGCAGCAATGCTGACCATATGGCATAACATTCAGTGTCTATGAAAAAAGATGAAAATTAAATATTCTGCTACGGTTTAAATATTGTGAGTCATTTATACCTGTCATGCTTTACAAATTTTTATAAAAGTCTGTAAAAATGTATAAAATGCTAAAAAAACTTGCAAAATGACAAGAACTTCTGCAAAATAAATGTTTTTGTGCGTTGTTTACAATTGTCATGTAAATGATATACCTGAACTGAAACACCTGTACAAAATTCTGTAGTCGATTTGCTCCTCAGTTTTTTAAACATTTGAAGAACTGCTTCTGGAGTTACATGGCAAGTAGCGCACATAGAGTTTACTTGTAAGAGTGTACTCAACCGGTCTGTCATTACAACACCATAACAAGAGGGACATGTGTAGTGCAATCCACGGTTGACTAATTTTAAAGGGTCCATGAAATTGTCTCACATAAAAACGTTAGGATCACTCCCAGTGACCTTGGATATGACAAGTTCACTTTCCGTTTCACAGTTGACTAATTTTAAAGGGTCCATGAAATGGTCTCACATAAAAAACGTTAGGATCACTCCTAGTGACCTTTATGACAAGTTCACTTTCCAATTCGCAGACATCAGACCAAAAACGTGTGAAATTTGCATGCTCTTAAAGTTTGAGAAGTTGACTTTTTTCGACTTTTTTCTGAAGGTTAATCGTCTGATCTTTCAATAGATATATAAATAAAGCATTTTTTACACCTCCCCTGATAGTGACAATGCGACAGGGCTCCATTTGTATAACATTGAGAGCTTGTTTTAAGAGAACCATTTCAGTTTTTAAGTGTGCTATCCCTACCATTGTAAATACCTCCTGTAGTTATTCCAATGCCTATAAATCTGTGGGGCGGGGAGATGGGAGCATTCTATTGACCTTTAAACTACCCAGTAGCCTAGATATGTATGCATACGTCACACTTCATCAGAGCACTCAAATGAAACAAAAATTTGTTTTTGAGTTTCAGTTTTTGTGCCTACTTATTCAATCTTTTATTTCAGTCACACCTGATCACTTAAACTTTACTGCTTCCTCTGCACCCAATGTTTGTTTGTTCTGCCTCATAACACTGTTGGAATTGATCAGGTTGAATCGTTGTAAACACATTTCTCATTATAGCTTCATGCTCATACTGCTATGGTGATCACCTTAAGTGGCCTTTACAGTTCCTTTAATGTGATATAGTTTTACCCAAAACCCATAATGGATTGGTCCAATTATATTATCCTTGATGGCAAAGTTGGACCTAAAGACAAGACAATGGGTTTGAATTGATTTCAGAATGATGGGCTATCAGTGTCTAGACCACACTTTTCCGTGGTATTTGTCTTTAAGCCTATACATCTCATTTTGAAGATGGATTACAATTCATCATGTCGGAGAAGATGTTCAAACCACATGTGTTCAACGGTTGGATCATGTACTCTTGCAAGGCGGAACTTCTCTACCGCCTGTTCTATATTCATCTGCACCATATTTTTTGTGACAAATTCATCTCTGCTTGCTCCAAGGGCAGAGAGAATCTGAAAGGAAAGAATCGATAATGGTGTTGAATTTTAATACATGTACTTGAAATAAATGTGGGATACCGAAGTACTCTCATTTAAATAACAAAAATGATATATGACACACTGTTGACAGCAAGATAAGCTTACAAGGGTCATACAGCAAACGTTGCTGTAAGACTGTTGAATGTTGAACATTATTTATAGCACCAAAATCGAAACTACACACAAGAATTTCTTTTACTGTTTTGATACATATTCAACATCGAAACAGATGTTTAGCATTTGGTACCCCTACATGGGTGATTTTAAAACTTTGAAGATTCAAGATTTATGATAATTTTTATGGCCAGCAGCAAACTTGCAAACCAATTCAAACATTTGACCTTTGACCGTTTCACCTGGGTCACTTACCTCATCTGCCTTTTGAGCTGTCCCACCAATATCATTAACATATCTTTTCACAAAATATATATATATATATATATATATATATATATATATATATATATATATATATACACAACTGAGTTGATCAGGATAATCTAAAATATTACATTTCCACTACAAATTTGTTTCGTATAGGCTGCAGAGCCGCCTACACTCATCGGGTGGCTGTGATCGACTGAAACTTTGGGCGGGAACGATTTCTTTTGTTTTGTTTTTGTTGGCACCTGTTTGTTGCAAAAGGTTGAATAATTAGTGACTGCACAGGAGAAATTTTCTCCTGTGTCTGCAGGTCGATACTAATTCGTTTCTATTGTTGAGGGAGCACATTTCTGGATATCTGAGGAGTATGAATTTCTCGTGGAGGCACAGATTGCATTTTTTTGTGACGTTGGAGTATGGATTGCATTGCTTTATTATTTTCCAGTCAATCCTGTAATTTCTGTCTTTGCATCTTTCAGTGACCAGATGTGCTTGCTCAGTTCGGTGCTGTTTCTGTATTTTGTGTTTCGGAATGATAGCATGTGGTTATTATATCTTGTTTTGAATGGAGTCTCCGTCAGGCCGATGTATGTTGCGTGTGTATTGTTGTCTTCTCTGGTGACCGTTGCTTGGTAAACCACGCCCTCGGTGAGGCATTTTCCTGGCGATGGGCATTTGCTCTTTTGTCTGCAGTTGCATTCTTTATTGGCGATGGTGGCGGTTGTGTTCTTGTTTTCCATTTCCTTGGCAAGTACTGATTTGTTGTGTGAAGTGATAATACTTTGCATGTTCGGCATACAGCTGTAGCTTAGTTTGAGTGTATTCCTGTTGAATATCTTCCTGAGTGGATGATCGTGGCGGAAACATTTGTCGATTAAATGTAGAAATTTGCGCCCGATGTTGGTGTTGACGCTATTGTCAAACGGTGGGTTGAACCATATGTTGTTCTTTTGCTTTTTATCCTTTATCTAAACGCACTGCTTTCTTTCGAATTACATCTTTCTGTTGTTCTTTTGCTTTGTATTGTTTATCCAAACACATTGTTATCTTGTACATGGCCTGATTCTGTTGTTCTGTTGTGTTATATTTTTTATCTAAGCGCAGAGTTTTCTTACGAATTACATCTCTCTGCTGTTCTGTTGCTTTGTATTGTTTATCTAAACGCACTGCTTTCTTTCGAATAACATCTTTCTGTTGTTCTGTTGCTTTGTATTGTTTATCCAAACGCACTGCTTTCTTTCGAATGACATCTTTCTGTTGTTCTGTTGCTTTATGTTGTTTATCTCTGCGAATTGTTTTCTTTCGAATTAAGTCTTTCTGTTGTTCTGTTGTTTTATGTTGTGTATGGCAACGTTTAAGCTTTTTTCGTATTTGATCTTTTTCTTTCTCTGTCATTTTATAATCTTTATCTGAACGAACACATTGTTTTCGAATTTTGTCTTTCACTTGTTCATTAGCTTTGTAAGTTTCATCTATCCGCTTGGCTCTTTTTCGAAATAAATCTGCCTGTTGCTCTTGTGGTTTGTTTTCTTCATCACATCGTTTTCTTTTCTTTCTAATTAAATCGGTTTCTCTCTCATTTTGTTTGAAATTTGGATCAGCCCTCTTTTTTTGAATCCATTCTCTCTTGCACTGCTGTCTACATGTAGGAACTGTGATGGAACTTGAATGTGTTTCAGAAAATCATAATGTCCACTGTCTGGCATGGCATTTCTATAAACAAGATGGATAATTAGTGGTCCATTGATATTGCCAACAGTGTCTATGGGGTTATTTGCAGGGTCAAGATGTACTTGGATACATACATTATACACAATAGCAGCTGCAGTCAACTCAATATGACCTGCATATGTAGCTAAACCTGGTTCATGTCTGCTCATATAGTGTGCATATTCCTCTTTCGTTTGGATATGCCACCTTGCATATTCAACTTTGATTACATCTTTATAATCATCCCAATGTGCAGTTAAATAATCAATAACACCAAGTCTGATTTGTATGTGGTAATCTTCGGTATTGTAGATCCCATAACTTATAGCAAGATATAGACAATTGCCATCACCTCTGATTGAGACAATCTCATATTGGCTTTTTGGGGAAGACCTTCGGCTCTCCATGTGTAATTTCTTTGCAAGGTTTGATGCTCTTTGACTTTTCTTTTTTGTTTTCATATTTGTCAGTGTATTTCTAAAATGTCAAGGTCAATTAAATATATAATGCATAATGTTTATTGTCAATGCCTTCACTATCAATGATAGTTCAAAATACGTGCATAGGTGAACTATGAAAAGCTCAGTATTATTAGAAAGTATTCAGAAGGTACTGTAATTGGATATTTCAGAAGAGTACTTTCAGAATGTGCTTTGGAATACAATTCAGAATAACATTCAGACACTCACCATGTGAGATAATATTCTGTATATTCCAGAAGAGTACTTTCAGAATGTGCTTTGGAATACAATTCAGAATAATATTCAGACACTCACTATGTGAGATAATATTCTGTATATTCTAGAACTAACAATTTCTGCTTGTTAGTATGTATTGTCAATGTCACTGTTGGATGTTGTTGTCAAATGTCTGTGTACTAAGTGTGTGTATTCTGATTTATTTTGGCTCTTTTTTTAATTAGCAGCTGCAGTAAAGACACAGTGAATACCAGTACTGCAAAAGAAAGAAAATATGTGAGAGATAGGTTGTCTAGCTATGATTCACTAAAATGATTTAAATTTCATATTAAATATTTTGATTTTACATTCAATGCACATTATGCATTTCCTCTGCGAACAACATTCTCCCAATAGCCACTGTAAAACTGAAATCAGATAGGATTCTTGATCAGTGTCATTATTCTTATTCAGCACAGATTTGTGCAATTCTGACATATAAATCCAATAGGAAACTAATACACCATTATCAGTTGATGTTTCAATTGCAGCTGGACTGCACAAAATTTACAATCTTTGTACAAAGTACCAACTATGTTATCATCACCACAAATATATGCATCTGAAATATCATCAGAATAATTTGCAAATTGTTCAGAAATTTTAGAACGCCGCTAAACAAATATGGACTATATAAAGAAATAAAAAAATACACACTAAAGATGGGCTAAATTATTGAAATGAAATAACATACCAGTAATAAATATGCATATGTTGAAACAAACTGTGGACTACACTTCATTTTTCAACATTTTAAACTGAAATGTTTAGCCATAATTTGAACGCCACACTATGACACAGAGGGGTAATTTTAAAATTCGTTTTACAACCGAATGAAATTCATCAACCGTCATATCTTGAACACAGAAATGCCTTGCTAGCTATATTGTGAATATTTCCGTTGGCGATAGCCCACTGTCCGTGCACCGCCGTACAATGGTCGGAAAGAAAAATGCTCCAGTTACATTTTGCAACACATGGGTTATAAACGTTTGATAATTGTTAAATGTCTTTACATATTCTTTGCCCCACTTCCGCACGCTCGTATTAAACTCTTGATATTGCGTTTACTGAGAAAATTTACCTCATGGCCCCTATCGACATGCCGAAGGGCATGAAAACGCTTCCGCCAATCATAGCAACGATTACGTCTTACGATATCTTGTACTATGTAATGTCGAATGTATTGGAAAGCGTGCGGAAGAACGCTCAATCTGATTGGGCATAACAAATGACGCCATTCGGGGAATTGTGTTTAACGGGAAAACGGCGTGGTCTACAAGTTCTATCGGGACATTTTGGCAAGTTTCACGATATCAGTGAAAATACAAGATATAGTAATTTACTAATTTGAAAGTGGAACCAGGATGGTCATTTGTTTTCAGACTCGGTATGCTAAAATGAAAATATATCCTAGTTTGAACCATGTAAACACCACATTTCGCTTACTCCGCTATGTCCGTGACGGCACAACCTTACAGGGGCCCCCGACTCGTACTCCACAAAAGTTACGATGCCCAAAAACAACCAAAAATTCTCGCAAATCGGGGTTGAACTTTCAGTTTCCACTATAAGAATCAATTGAAGTGTGGTAGAAATCAGGGGAACGGCTGTTTTTAATGCACGCCCAAGCCCTAATTGTAAAACAATGGCGTCGTCATCACGCGACTAACATTTTTCGAATGAACTCGTGAATATTGAAAACACGATTACAGTCGATCCCTCATAAATTTAGATACTCTTTTTAAACTAGACCATAATTAGGGCCCATACTGTATACTCGATGTGTGGTGAGATGTTGCCACACGTTTTAACACGACTTATCAGTGACGTGCTTTGGATAACCTTCGAGGCCGTGTCTTTCCGCACACAGCTTCTCACCTCTCATTCACTCACAGATATTATTGGTACACGCAAAGTTAACACATGCTCTAAATACGGATACAAAAATAAACCTCTTACCGAATGTCGTACTGGCTCCACTGGTGTGACTGTAGATAGACGTAGCAGGAACTGAATCTCGTAGCGACACACAGAAAGTATGCCTGCTCGATGCATGAGAGCGAGGTTGAAAGGCCTTACTGGTTCTGACCACTAGATGGCGCCGCAAACACAACTTTACGAACCCCTTACTGCTAACGTACACTCCTATGAGAAAAACCACTGAACACATTTTTATTTTATTGAAAAAAATAATCACACATAAAACAGTATTCATGGTGTAGCATTATTTAAAAATAATTGTTTCTTAACTATGATGTTTCTACAAGCTGATAAAAGTATGGCCATCACATTTGCTTAAGAAGTTCTTGAGTATACTGGTAGTCTTATTACAAAAATTCATTAAATATGCAAATTAGAATTAATTAACCAAACTTACTAAACTTTTACCATAGTTATGCTATAGGGTAATTAAGTATGTGTACAGTCACATCAAATTTGGTTCAATATTTCTTGAGATATAGCCCTATGGCAAAAAAGTCATAAAATATGCAAATGAGCAATTAATTAATAAGCCACACCCACCAAAATCTAATCAGATCTAAGTCTCATCATGATAATACCAAATACCAAATTGCATGACATTGGACCTAAGGGTTCTTAAGTTATGAGTGGAACAAAATCTGTCTACGGACAGACGGACGGACGGACAGATGGACACACAAACAGACATTGTGGCGACAAAGGACACCTTTGGTGCTTAGCACCACGGTGTCCAAAAATGGATTGTTCCATCATCGTCGATGGTGAGCTCATGGAAGATGGTAAATTTGACGACAGTTTGGTACACTCTAGATTAATACAAGGGATGCGGCGATGTTTCAATTCAAAATAACAGACAGAGGCAAACCTGTCAGGTTCAGGCCCAGGACACAAAATGAGTACAATAGATTGTGTTACATCATAATACTTATTCCCTCTTTTCACAATTTTCCCATGAACTAGATGCCAGTTGACAATGAGTTGTTCCAATGTAGGCATATCTGTTTACTCAGTGGGAGCTGCCTGCTGAGTTTGGTGGATTTCTTATCAGTCTTCAGACAATAAAACAGACTCTTGTTTAGGTAAACGCCAGGTCAAATTGCAAAGTGCTCAGCTAAGTTGCTGGGTAATTACCTAATTTGGTGTTCCGATAACTCATGCCCTCGCTGTAAAGTTTTTTTTCCACATTTTCAGCAAACACACTTTCTCCTTTACTCTTTGTACTCTGAACGATAATTATGGCAAGTTTGTATCTTGGCATAAAAAGCAAAATACTGAAAGAAATATGAGATCACTGTCACTGCGCTGTGCACGAAATTATGCATGATTTTGTGACATTTTTTATAAAAAGATATCAAATTATACATGATTTTGCGACATTTTTGAGAAAAATGTCAAATTATTGATGATTTTGTGACATTTTTTATAAAAAGATGTCAAATTATGCATTATTTTGCGACATTGTTGAGAAAAAGATGTCAAATTATGCAGATTTTGTGACATTTTTTATAAAAAGATGTCAAATTATGCATGATTTTACGACAATTTTGAGGAAAAGATGTCAAATTATGCATGATTTGCAGCATTTTGCAAAAAAAAAGACATCAAATTTTCTGAGATAGCAGTGGAAATCCTGAGCAGTACAAGTGACCTCTCTATGACCCAGGTGTCAAGTTTAAATGGTGAACAGAAAAAAGAATCATGAAAATACAATGTTCTTTTCATTTTCAGTATAAGAAAAACACACTAACACAGTGAACTGCATCAGGATCCTGTGAAATGCAATGGTATCGTAACAGTGGCAGGTACATTCCCTTTGCACATAAAGCAATCAGAGTTTTCTATGGATGACACAAATACATTTTCATATTCTTCTTCTTCTTAAAGCCCAACTAGCTGTAACTCTTTAACTTTGTTGACCGCAAAATATCTTCATATTTTCTCCTGGTTTCCTCTGAATTCTACCCTCTGAAGGATATGGGCTTTTACTACATTAGGAAACCGCCATTTTCAATATGACATTTGGTATATTACAAAGGCAACAGAACATACAATGTGTCACAGTTGAAAACATTCACACCTATACATTACATTGACTACTCTGTGCAGTTTATGTAAAGATTTCAGTGCAGATATGCACAGTATCCACGGTTTTTGCTTTTCTTCATGGGGCAACAATTTAATATTTGGGCAAACATTCATTTGCAGTGTAATCTTTATCTTGTTCAAAATTGCACATACAGTTAATAATAATAGGGTAGTTAATAATAAGTGTATACACACATCGAAATTAGTACATTCTCACAAACTTATAATAGCTTGAAAGTAAAATCATAAAAATAATGCTAAAAGATACAGCTAGTTGGACTTTAAAGCACGTTCGAATGCAAAGTATTGGCCTCGTTAAAAAATGTGTTGCATGCAATATGAATTGTCATTGTTGACAGACAAATCTAGATTGTACTAAAGTTCTTGTGTAAGTAATAACATTGGACAATATACACAAAGAGGCTATACCCACCATATGAACACTGGGAACTGTGAAATAATTTTGGAGCAGAACAAGAAACATTATTCTAGGACAATTCCCACTTCTACTTGAGATCAAACTTAATATTGTTAAACACTGGCTTCATATCGTACAACTGCCACATTGTAATCTTGCTAAAGAAGCTTTTCTGGAGCAAATGGTAAACAACACTAACAATAGATCCTGGTTTAACTGTTTAAGTGCCTTAATTTAAGACAATGGAATGGACTTTCTCCTTGATAAAGCTCCATCACTTAAACACCACAAAGTTATAACTGGTTTAATGAAAACAAGTCATCGTTGATGACACAGTCCCCACTTGTTAATGGGTACTTTGATTACATGTCCTAAGAGGATAGAGTCCTCTTCATTAATTAGGTCTGTGATAAAAATACTTTGATACAGATGGCGCTCAATGGCCAAGAATGAGTTCCATGGTGATGAAAACATAAAACCAATGTAGGCCACCATCCTGAAGTTCATAAAATGAGTCAACTAGGAATTAATCAACAGGATGTTGCAAAACATTTTTGAATACAATTCTAACACTTGACAGATTATCACTGGTACCATATTTCATAAAGTTTGATGCAGTATTTACAACACTATGAGATCAACATCTGTATCAAGTTTCATCACATTTGACGCTGTATTAATTTGTGGCTATATCATCCTAATTAGGAAAGTTCATTACTTATGCAATTACAAATTAATTAAAATGACACTGATAAATGTCTTTTTAATGTTAAAGCAATGTGACCTCAACATCAGTTAACATCTGTATAAAGTTTCATGAATTTGATGCAGTACGTATTTCTTGACATATAAGCCTACTTACGAAACTTCAATAATTGACATGTTGCTGCTACATGACGTGAAACAAATTGACGAGCATATATATGAAATAGGTCAATGTCCTTGTACCAACTTTGAATGATACTGGTGGAAATATGTCTGAATTATGGCTCTGTACATCTGAAAATTGTATCAAAATCACCGCCATGTAGCGATATTTGATCTTACTGTTTAAAAAATCAACATGTATATGTATGACGTAAGTCAATGTACATGTACCAACTTTGAATAAGATCAGTTGAGACTTGCCAGAGTTATGGCTCTCGACATGAAACAACCATAACAAAATTGCTACCATGTGGCCATATAGGACCATCTCGTGAAACCAATCGACATACATATGTATAAATAAGTCAATGTCCTTGTACCAACTTTGAATAAATTTGCTTGATACATGTCTGAGTTATGGTTCCGGACATGAAAAAATCAGAAAAAAATGGCCACACGGCGGCCATATTGGATTGTATCACAAAACAAATCAATGTGCATATGTATGACATAGGTCAATGTCCTTGTACTAAGTTTGAATAAAATCGGTGAATAAAATTAGTTGAGACATGCCCAAGTTTTGGCTAAGGACACGAAAAAATTGTAACAAAATGGCTGCCATGCAGCCATATTGGATCATATCAAGAAACAAATTGACATACATATGTATGACATAGGTTAATGTCCTTGTACCAACTTTGAATAAAATCGGTTAAGATATGCCTTAGAGTATTATGGCCCTTGACATGAAAAAATCGTAACAAAATGGCCGCAAGGCAGCCATATTGGATCGTATCACATAACAAATTGACATGCATATGTATGACATTAGTCAATCTCCTTGTACCAACTTTGAATAAAATCCGTTGAAACATGTCTGAGTTATTGCTCTGTACATGAAAACATCGTAATAAAATGGCTGCCTATCTAGCGGCCATATTGGATCGTATCACATAACAAATCGACGTACATATGTAAGACATAGGTCAATGTCCTTGTACCAACTTTGAATAAAATCGGTTAAGATATGCCTGAGTTATGCCTCTGCATATGAAAAAATCGTAACAAAACGGCCACTAAGCAGCCATATTGGATCGTATCACAAAACAAATTGACATGCATATCTATGACATTGGTCAATGTCCTTGTACCAACTTTGAATAAAATCAGTTAAAACATGTCTGAGTTATGGCACTGTATATGAAAATATTGTAATAAAATGGCAGCCTGGCGGCCATATTGGATCGTATCACAAAACAAATCAACATGCATATCTATGACATTGGTCAATGTCCTTGTACCAACGCTTGATAAAATCGGTTGCAACATGTCTGAGTTATGGCTCTGTACATGAAAAAATCGTAATAAAATGGCCGCCTGGCGGCCATATTGGATCGTATCACAAAACAAATTGATGTGCATATCTATGACATTGGTCAATGTCCTTGTACCAACTTTGAATAAAATCAGTTGAAACATGTCTGAGTTATGGCTCTGTACATGAAAAAATCGTAATAAAATGGCCGCCTGGCGGCCATACTGGATCGTATCACAAAACAAAATGACGTGCATATCTATGACATTGGTCAATGTCCTTGTACCAACTTTGAATAAAATCGGTTGAAACATGTCTGAGTTATGGCTCTGTACATGAAAAAATCGTAATAAAATGGCCGCCTGGCGGCCATATTGGATCGTATCACAAAACAAATTGATGTGCATCTGTATGACATATGAAGTAATCCTTGTACCAAGTTTGAATGAAATCGCTTCTTGCATCTCTGAGATATCTGCGTGAACGGACGGACGCACGCACGGACGCACACACGCACGCACGCACGCACGCACAGACACACACACGCACGGACATGACCAAACCTATAAGTCCCCCCGGACGGTGTCCGTGGGGACTAACAAATTTAACAAACAATTATGAAGTCTTTTGGAAAAATTTGATCACTGATGAAAATAGTAAACTAAGAATGTATGCCAAAATAAAACATAATTTTAGATTAGAACCCTACTTAACACAGTTACAAGGTGAGAAAAGAAAATTGCTCACCAAACTTCGCATTAGCAATCATGATCTAACAATTGAAAAAGGGAGACACACTATTCCAAAAACCCCAATTACTGAAAGATACTGCAATCAGTGTAACACCAACAGTATTGAAGATGAAACACACTTTTTATTAGTCTGTCAGAAATACAAAGTCCAAAGAAAGTACTTTTTCAATAAAATCAATTTCCCAAACGACGATACTGAAAATCAGCTTATTTCTCTACTAACAAAACAAGAGTTATCTTTTAATGAACAACTTGCAGATTATATTTTTACTTTATATAAACAAAGAAATACCTAGTTATATTTATTATTAGCTACTATTATTATACTGTAATACTTTATCTTTATTGAAGAAAATTTTAACTTATTTTTGTATCACACTTTTATTGCCACAAATGTGATGTAAATCCTATATTTACAAGCAAGCGATAAAAATATTATTATTATTATTATTCTATGGACAAAACAAAAAGACTGAGAAATTGTTTTCTTGATTTTGTAGGATGATGGCCATATTTTTGTCTGATTGAGAAAGAATGCTGAAGAATGTCTTGTGAGATACTTCATCCGATCATGTTTTGCAATTTAAACTTCAAACTGGTTACCCGTTGTATGTAATTCAAAAATGTGTCACTGTATCTGGGATACACAATATCACGAACAACTTTTTGGGGTTCCTGAATATTAAGCTACCCTATATTTTTATCATACTATCGCTTTTTTAGAGTGTTACTTATCCTCTTTTCAACACTGTCTTTTTTTTTGAGGTAAACGTCCACATGATCTCATCACGGTAAACTGAAAGTTGCTCAAAAAAATAATTCACATAAAAACCAAAAGTCTACACCATCTTACCCCCATTTCAAGTGTACAGGTCTCATATTATCATGGAAAACAATAGGAGTATACTAAATTCTTGCAGTGAAGGGTAAAGAAAGCTATACATGCTTTGGTTGAAAGCTGAAACAGACACAACTTAAGCTCTTCAATCTCTCTACATCATACAACAAACCCTGTCAATTCTTAATTTGTGTATGACTATAACCCTTTTCCTGCCAAGTTCATATTTCACCATCAGGTCAAAGTTGGTTAAAACTAGTGAAGCAAAACATGTCCCATATGGTGCATTTTAACAAAGACTTGAAGATTTGAAGGTCCCTGAAGACAGAGATACTGTGAACATGATTTTTACAGACTAAAGCTGCTATAACATACCAAGCCAAGTGGGTGAAAATACATATGTTTTTGGCTCACTACCGCTTTTTACTTACTTGGCTGATGGGGAAGTGATACTGTCTGACAGGAAAAGGGTTAAAGCGAAGGATTACTGGCTATTAGCACTACAAGTTTGGCTACAAGTACATTGAAGAAGTTACTGCCATAGGAAACTTTGTAATGTAACTTATCAATTTTGTCCATGGTGTCATCTTGTCATCTTTGAAGGCACCAATGGTGACAAGTCTGCCATTTTATGAATTTTTCTGTGGAATTTTCAAAGTTACCTGTGGAAATAAACAACAAATAGGAATTTACCAAAAACAAGTAAACAGCCAACACACAAACTACGGGAACATAATTTACTTCTTAATTCTTTTTTGACAGTGTACACTTATACAAACGTAATCCATTCTTATACACGCACTATCAAGAACAATATTATGATAATTTAATATGTGCAAAAAATTAGTGATGTTGATTGCAGTTTCAAGGCACCCAAAGCACAGTACACATCTGTGGACATTTAGTTTGAATAGTTTCAAGGCACCCATTGGATGAATGCCAGGGTTTGTCTTGCTCTGAGTACATGTATGTAGGTTCACAGGCTGTCTGCACATTCTTTGTTGCACTTTATTACCAGCCTTTCAAATAAGAAGAAATACTGTTTCGACTTTGTTTGAATGTAGCCATGACAAAATCCATTTTGTGTCCTGGTAATAAAAATGTTAGAACTTTAACAATAAGGTTATTACGAAAAATACCACATGCGTTCAGACACAAGTATCATGTATTCATACTTTCCACAACACTGTGCCAATGTCCTGCAGTATTTTTTTTATCATTTTCACAATGATCTAATACTGATAATTTCTGTTTATAAATGGTGTTCTAATTTCAAATAAGATTCACTTTCAACATTTATGAGTTAGCAATCCTGTACAATTTTCTTGTATCACGGCAAAGCAACCCTCTATTGTAAGTTCTAAAATATTCTATCAATTTTAGCAGAAAATATCAAAATTTACTTGCTAAACCAAATTTTAAATAGAAAGTTAGGCCAAAATATATTTTTTTCTGGTCCTTGACATTCAGCAAAAGTGATATGGCAACATGGTTTTCTTTTTTTTTTCCTTTTTTTTCCTCTTTTCTGTTTTCCTAACTATGCTGGTTTGGTACTATTAATGTAACAGTTATTGTCTTTCATCACTGGCTGCATAATACTTCCTTTTTCTTTTCAGTATTTTTGGACATGCAAGCAGGGATATCAAGGATAGCTATACTGATGAGTATGTAACACCCCACACCAAGAAAAAAGGCCATGATGGGCAGGTTCTGAAATGATGTCTAGCGGGAGGTCAGACGTAGTCAAAACAACACCACTCAATCCGCACAACACATCATGTCTGCCTTACAAGTTTGTGGAACACGTCTGTTTGGAACAGACGTGTTCCACAAACTTGTAAGTTCATTTCTGGTTTCTTACAGTATCGACCTTTCAATACATTGCATTGTTCAATTTCCCTACTCAACTTGCTGTTTTCAGCTATTTCATTTTTTGTTTGTTCCTTTTTTACAGTAGTCACATTTCTACCATAGACTTTACATGCTACCAAAACATTTCTACAGTGCCTAATATACGCTAAATATCTGCGTATTTGTTATCGTATTCATTGACCGATTCGAACAAAATGTAATTTTCGTTCCCTTTTTAACCATTGTGTCTGTATAGCCTCTGATGAAGGTCGTCCGTGTACGTCCGAAACGTTAGGAAGCATAAACATCTATTGTATAGTAGCAGATGGGTCTTGTCAACTATTTTTCACACCTCATGTATCCATTATCTACAAGTACCTGCTGCAAATTTTACATATGGACTGTGGTTGGACTGACCCACTTATTATTCACTACTAAAATAAAATACTTCAACAAATTACAATCTCATTACAGCAATACAATTTTTAACCAGCACACAATCCATACACATCCCTTCAAAAATTTGTACATGCGAAAGGCGTTATAAACCTGACAGCATATGTCCTGGGCAGTTAGCAGGGTGTGCAGTGCATGGATATGTGTGGTACTGTTTTAACATCCCGCTACACAATGTTTCAACTTTTGCAGAGTTGATTTCTTTATGATCGACTCATGTTACCGCTTAGCTGTTAATTGCACCAGACAGTGTTGGCAACACCTCGATTTAGACAATATGTCTACTTCATCTAATGCCAATGCTTCAAAGCAATTCACTGTAAGCACCTTTTCTTGATATCACATGAACTGTAGCAAAACTACCATTTGCACTTTCCTCTATTGTATTTATAGAACTTACTGTTTTGACTTCAGTGTAAGCTTCCAGTCCGTACTCTCCAAGTTCACGTCCACTTCCAGACATTTTGTATCCGCCAAACGGAGCCTGGGCGCCAAACACGTCATAGCAGTTGATCCTGCAAATTGAAATTGACCAATGCAAAGTTGAAACCACTCCAATACTTTACATTCCTATGTCCCTGTAATAAGAGGTCTAACCATGGTTGAGTCAGGGCACCAAAAAAAAATATGACAGTATCAATCGTGTGCCAATTTGTATCCATCAAATAGAACCTGAGTACCAAATAAACCATAGCAGTTGACCTTAAAAAAGCTGACGGATGAATAATTGAGTGTCCCCCTGTGGCTTATATTGTATTATCACATGTATAGGACAAGTTTGTGAACTTTTGAACAAAGAGGGATTTACACTAGAGCTGTCGTCACAGCAACCAATTCCACTGCATCATGAGTTTCTGTAGTATTGGAACTTTTTATGCGCCGAGCAACCAAGGCTACTGAACATAAAATATGAAAGTATTTTTGCTCATGATTGCATGTCTGACACAAAAAAACTGGTGCATTTTGAACATGTAAGAAAACTACTTTTAAGCTAATAATGACAATACCGCATCTACTTGGCAAAATGGGCATTCTTCTTTTCCTCTTAGTTGCTGACATATTTTGTCAATTTGCATACGGCATGATGTTGTACAGCTATCCGTCATAGTGCATTGATTGTAATACCATCACACAGTTAACTTACATAATGATATTAACATTTTAACATATATAGTACACACCAATAAAACATCGCGAACAATAAAACACTGTGGTTATGACAGCGTCTTTGTATATCAGAGAAACACTGTGGTGGTGGATTCCGAAGAGAGAACGTAATTTTTACCAGACAGTTCCGGCTCTGATGCCGTTTGCAATCATGATAGCCTTGTTGATATCTGTTGTGTGAACAGCAGCAGCCAGGCCGTAAGCTGTTGTGTTGGCACGCTGAATCACTTCATTTATGTCCTTGAATTTCATGATCTGCATCACTGGTCCAAAGATCTGGCAAGACAATGTAAACAAGAGGTCAAATGTCAAGATTGTAACGATTGTGATGATTGCTGGCCATGGAGAAAGAATAAGGCACCTGAAAGGCAGATTGAGAACCTTCTTAAAAATTCCACCCTCTTCTGTTTGTTTAAAGCAAATGTGGCTCATTTTTGAAACTTTTCAAGGGGATATGAAGTTTTGATCACTTTCAAAAATGTTTCTGTCCACTGAGGAAACCATTTTAAATTTCTAAAATTTGAGATAATTTTTTTTCTCTCATCCATACATTGCACAACTTTTTTTGACTCATCAATTGACTATCATCCAATTGACATTATCCTTACATACAAAAATCATTAAATAATAATAATAATAATATTTGGTTCTTATATAGCGCACATATCCACAAGTTCATGTGCTCAAGGCGCTTTACAATTATTATTACCCCTGGTCACTGGACCTATGTGATACCACTCAACTCCCTGGGGAGCAAACTACAGCTCACATGTGCAGCCAATAAGCGCAGCAGAGCTAAACACACACATTACAACCACTGTCCTACCAGGTACCCATCACTCCTGGGTGGGGAGGAGCAATGAGGAATAATGTGCCTTGCTCAAGGACACAACACCATGGCCATGCCGGGGCTCGAACTCACTATCCTGTGATCGTGCGTCCACTGCTAGTCAACGGTTTCTGTCTACTCAAACAGTTTCGTAAGTTTTCTCATCCATACACAATATTCACAGGCTACCTTCAAACTAAATTTGATTGCATCAAACCGGTGAAGACTTGATAACATGCTTATGAAGAAATGTATGGAACATGCCAACTACTCCAGTATTGAACAGGGTGGTACAAATTTGCAATGATGTTTTGAGATAAATTATTACTCCCGTTTGAAAACCATCATGATTTCTTTCTTACCTCTTCCTTGGCAATGCGCATATTGTCTTGTACATCAGCAAAGACAGTGGGCTCTATGAAGTACCCCTTATCACCATAGCGATTGCCACCAATCAACAACTTGGCTCCTTCCTTCTTGCCGCTGTCAATCAAGTGCAGGATCTTGTTCATTTGTTCTTCATCCACCTACAACACAAACCAACCAGCGTAATGATGTGAATTACAATTGAAATCAACTAAGTGGCAACAAAGGATGTAAAGTATGTGAGGTCCAATTCTTGTCTTTTTCATCTCCATTGATGATATGTCTGTATACCCAAATGAAAATTACGGAGATGAACCAAATTTAATCGTGAAAAGATTTAAGGGAGCTATCATTATATTTTTTTTTTTTTTTTATTCAGTCCATCATCCAACAGGCGTTAGCCCAATTACAGGATGAGGTAAATAGCCCACTAACTCCCCCAATGGAGCACTGAGGAGTAAAGGGCACAACACCGTGCTGGAATCTCGAACTCACCATCCTCCGACAGTGAGTCCGTTACTCTGGACCTACCGGGTCTTGAACCGGGTCTCGAACTCACCACCCTCTGACAGTGTATCCGTTACCCTAACCACTGGGCCACGGTGCCTCCACATTTATGGCTATTTTATATATATATATATATATATATATATATATATATATATATATATATATATATATATATATATATATATATATATATATATATATATATATATATATATATATATATATATATATATATATATATATATATATATATATGTGTGTGTGTGTGTGTTGTGTGTGTGTGTGTGTGTGTGTGTGTGTGTGTGTGTACACACAAATACCGGGTATGAATATACATATCTTTACTATTATTGTTGTATTAATTCGTAACTCGACTAAATCCTTCAGTACATATCAACAAAATTGAGTAGCCCCCCCTTTCTTGTTCTCCACTTTTGAGCAACCCCCCTTGTAGCTTTCAATTTTTTGAGTGACCCCCAAGGCCATAAGTAATGACGGCTCCCTAAGAAACAGCTCTGTCCACATTCTTGGTGAAAATCAATCTTTAGGGTGGTGTCTATGTGCCTTCAAAGTGAAAGACCTGAACTTTTGATCAAACTTTCCTAAAGCCAACTTTCAACCAATCTCATTCAACATTGAGAATAAAGATCAGGAATCACCATCTCATTTGGTTGTAGAGAAACATATTATTTCACATTTACTGACGAGTGAAATTTGAAGCAGCGGCCATCCTGTGTTGACTCCATATCGGAATATAAATTTAAGATAAAAAGTAAGATAGTGAAATCTTGATTCACATCAAGAGATTTAAAATGTGCCTCTACAAATGGTAGACCAAGAGAGTATATAATTGCAAATATTTGAGTGTCCAAATATCTGTCCCCCAGTCACATTCTACCTTACAACAAGAAAAGCATGTAAACTTGAATTTATCGAAAAATAAGCAGAATGCTTGGATGGCAGGCAGGCAAGAAAATAAAGCATGCAATGTAATTACATAGACATGCGGTCAGTTCGAATGTCTTGGTTTTTCTCTTGCAATATTCTGAGTTATTTTCTCACGTTTCAGCCTGGCCAACCACAAACTTCTTAAAGAGCGCCCTCAGTGCCAGAGTTTAGCATCACCTTTTGACCACTCAAATCTCCCTCATCGAACTCTGCGCAAACATTATACTTCAAAAACTTTCCCTGCTGCCTTTTGATCATAAAATATGCAGGTATTAGTTACTTGATCAAAGATTTACCTTGCGAGAAATTTATTTCAAAGTGCATGACTTTCACATCACTAAAAAGATTTTCAGCACAGCTTTATCAGACAAAAAACAAATATGCTGCTGTCATTATGTTAGTAGGATTATAAGCAAAGTTGCCACTAAAATGGTGATTAATAATTCCAACAACTAAAAGGAAATGTTTGGACACATTTAAGGTAGTATGTGCCTCGAAAGTGAAAGACTTAAACTTTTGCTCAAACTTTCCATAAGGAATTTCTTAACAATTCTCTTTCAAAACAAGAATAAAACTTGGGGGTAACCATGCAAATTTCAGAAGTAGAGAAACAAATAACCCAAGAGTTACGGATATGTAAATTCAAATGGCCACTATCCCTGTGTTAGCTCTATGGAGAAAAAAAAAAAATTTGAATTTCGAAGAAATAAGGCGTTGAAAAGTTTTCTTTCACCGAGAGCTTCAAAATGAACCCCCACAAGTGATATAGCAGAAAAGTTTGAGAGTCTGAATATCTGTCCCTTAGGCACGTTCTACCTTAACCCTTTCCTTCCTATATTATAGAGAAACCCTGTATACCCTTATGGCCTGAGTTAAAATTAGCATATCAGACCTACTCACAACACAGCTATTATACCTGATGTTTTGGAAGTGTTAATGATTAAGTCATATATCATCATAACCAGATAACCAGTATTGAATTTTCTTTTGGTTTTACAACAATGTAACAAATTTTTGCAAATTGTAACATGCCTAATTTGCATAAATGTATCAAAGTTCAAACTTGAGCACTATATACAATGAAGGTATGGGGTCTTTCTTTATACCGCCATGTATATACACATTAAAATTTCTGTCGTCATCTTGCATGTTGTCTTTTTATCTGTCTGTCACCAAAAAAACTCACTTTCATAAAAATATTAGCAATTTGATGCCTAGCTGCACACTGTCCAATTCCAACATTTTTAAAGTTTACGTGCATAACTGTTGCGCAAGCAAAAGAAAACAACTAGGTGCTAAGTATGAATATTCAGTTACAGGTGATATGTATATCATTAGAAAGGCCAGGAAATTCCCTTTCCAATGATCATTACATTATACCCCCTATAAGAGGAATTGAGTATTCTAATTGGGTTGAAAGTTTATCTACACATATATGTGCAGTTCGCCCATGAGGGCGCCCTCTTTTTCCTACACATTTATTTGCAGTTAGGAAGGAAAGGGTTAAAACTGATTATGTATTGTTTCTAAATGTCATCTCACCTGGGGCCCTTGCTCATTGCTGTCATCAAAAGGATTGCCGATAGTACGCTTTTTGGCTCTTTCAACACTTCTCTCGACAAATTCGTCATACACACTCTCGTGTACAAATGTTCGTGACCCGGCGCAGCAACACTGACCCTGATTGAAGAAGAGCGCAAAGTGACTCTCTTCCACGGCATCGTGCACTGCAACGAGATGAAAAATTGACTAATTTTAATTGATTCAATTGAACTTAATGAAAAATTAACATACCTTTTGACCAAGTCCTGCCAAAGCAGTGGAAATGACATTGATTTTCAGAACGCCAAGAAGCTTGCAACAAAGGGTCCTGATCCTGCTAAGTCAAGTGAAATTCAGTAATGTCTCCACAGCCAGTCAATTCCAGAGCACAAAAATGTTACAATCTTATAGAGTATAATGTCACATTCTTGTACAGTGTACAAGACTATAGTAGACACACATAAAATAGGTTTTGGCTGCAGTACTAATGCTTACAAGTGACTTGGCTGGATGTATGAGGACTGGCCTGGCAGACAAAGGATTTTATAAAGTTGATAACATTCAAGCTATACACTGTAGCCTGTTTGATAAACTTTTCTTTCTGTGTCAGCAGTGTACAAAAAAGATTTCCAATTCATCAATTGACAACTTAGCAACAAAGATGCATGAAGTTCATGATGCTCAGAAGTAGCAACAACTTTCTTACTGAGTAATCAATTTTTTGCTTCATTGTTTCACGTCTGTCACACCTTAGTCTGGTTAAAGTTGGGAAAGGTGACAGACTGAAAGCAATCTGCAGAAATACATGTAATCTTAAATTTTGTGAAAATAGCTAAACCACACCCCGGCCAGTTACACACATTCAAGATGAAACAATTGACGCAGTGAAAAATACAGATTTTTTTGTTGACACTTGTTATGAATATATTCAATGAAATGGTTGAAATTGCAGGGCTCGAACTTAACGGTTACCCGTTTTCCCAAGGCGAGTAAAACCTGACGTTGAGTGAGTAAAACTAAATTGCACTTTCCTATTCGGGCAAGTGACAGACTTTGACCATAATCACATGTTTTGCAAATAAAAGACGAAAGAAATTTTGTTAAACAATGCTAGCTGCTATTGACTTTCAAGTCACGGAAGCAGGGATTACACTGACCAGCTCACAACTAATCTGTGAGACGTCAACATTCAGAGATTCACAGTGATATCCAGCTGTTGTCTCTCCTCCCTCGGGAAATCTAACCTCATTAATCTAAAACTTACACTTGCCACAACTGACTCCAAAGACACTCAATATGCTGATGCCAATTTATTGATGGGTCTGCATGCCCTTCACCTCTATGACCCCAACCTTGCACTGGAATATTGGTGGACAAGTTGGTAGAGATCACAAACACCAACACTTACATGTACGGATTGTGACAATATAATTGACATGAACATTGATACAAACAAAACAAAAATACCGCAATTATACGGTGTCGCTCAAATTTGATCAGAATTGGTATATACCAGTATGGGTTACCGATGATCAACAATAAATGTTGTTTCTATCTGTTCAGTGGAGGAAAATTCTACGTTGATGTTATGGCAATGATTTCTGCACAGTACAACCAGAAAAACAACAAGAAATATTTAAACCAGAAAAACAAGAATGACAAAAGCAATTAAGGTCTAACTTTAGGTACTGGAGGTCAACTTTAGCAACATGCATAGCAGAAATAAGCCCCTCTTAGTTTAGTATAAACGGTCTTCCCCCATCTACTGTCTATGGTTGCAGCTGGTCTGTTGATATGTAACAGTTCATAAACAATGACAGGAAATGAGTCAAGATCAGTGGAGTATGCCTGTTTCTCACTGCCATGCCTCCTGCACATTTGCAGGATTTCACTTTTTCTTACCTCGTTTGCACATTTTTGACACTGATGTGTTCATTTGAACAAATTCACATCTCAACCCCTGCATCTACCTGTACATCAAATACTGAGATGGTAGCTTTGGCGGTATGGGAGCCTTTGTGTGTGACGGACATACATCCGCACATACCCGCAAATATACAGACATACAGACATGCAAATCAGATGCAAATGACTGATTCAGCTTATACGATAACCTCACATTGGTACACCAAATGTGAGCTAAAAAATGTAAACAGACAAAAAATTGGGGCAGGCAGGTTTACTCATTGGGCAAGTAAACTTTTGGATACTTGCCGGTACGGCAAGTAGGTAAAAAAGTTCAGAAGAATTGTGTCATGGCAGGCAGGTGACTTCATATGTTTTGAGACAAAATGATATTTTCAAACTCACTGTCTGCATCACTGAAGATGATGTTCGGACTTTTTCCTCCCAATTCTAAGGTAACCTTCTTCAAATTGCTTTTCCCGGCTGCTTGCTGGATGATGTGTCCAACCTAAAATTTCAGCAAACATCACTGAAAGTTAAAATTCTTTTTATGTAAGTTAGTCATCTTTCTGAGACATAAGTTTTCACTTTCCGACTCACTCAGATGTAAACATACTGCAAGCTTGTTGCTGGCTGGCTGCACTGCATGTCATTGGAATACTAAACTGTGTACCCTTTCAACCCCATTTCCCTGTCTAGAGGTCTAAGTTTACCATAGAAAACAATTACATTGGTTCAAACCATTATGGTGAAGGGGTAAAATATATTGTAAAAAAAATGTGGAAAATGTTGACAAGAAACAATCTTCTTTGTGAACTATATAAGGATGTCTCATTCTGTCATACCACTGGCAATATGTTCAGTTTTAGCTGGGCAGATGACAAATTGATCCACTTTGACCTCATTGTGGTACGCTTGTACTATCATGGTTTTTTCCATTTATTTGAGAGGATACATGTTCTGTGAGCTCTGCCCCTTTTCTAATTCCTATAAATGACGATATATCAACCTTTTTGAAAATGTTTTGACCAATATCACCTGCATCACTCATAACTTGACAGACAGAGTTTTGATACACATTATGTATTCTAGACAGCAAGTGATCAGATACCAGACTATATCCATTATGATCAATCATTGTGGTGTCTTCTGACAGTACATGGCAACTACAAGTGTACGTTTCACACTGGCAATGAATCAATGCAGCGCTGTTTGGCAAGACTGAAGTATACAATGAACAGTTAGGCAAAACAAACCCCTGTTTCTGGTCCTTGGCATTCAGCAAAAGTGATGCGGTGACATGGTTTTCTTTTTTTTCTTTCTTTTCCTTTCTTTTTTTTTTATTCCTAACTATGCTGATTTGGCACTATTGATGCAACAGTTATTGTCTTTTATCACTGGCTGCATAATACTTCCGTTTTCTTTTGAACATTTTTGGACATGCAAACAGGGATATCAAGGATAGCTGTACCGATGAGTATGTAACCCCTTAAAAAAAGACATATGACATGCAGGTTCCGAAATGATGCGTGCAGGCGCAGTGACAAGAAATTATTTTTGGGGGCCTTATAAAGATAAACCAGGGTCCATACACTCAAAGTAGCATCAAGTTCAAAGACAATGAGGATGTTTTCAGCAATTTTCAAGGTCCAAATCCTTTTTTCCAGATATCATGTTTATAATTTATGATTTTATATATCATTAAAAACATCATGTTTACAATATAGTTGAAGTCCGAAATGTTTGTGACAGATAGAGCAAGTGATTACAAGTTAAACATTTTGTGACATAATTACCTCCGTAGAACCAGTGAATGCAACTTTCTCCACATCCATGTGTTCAGCGATGGCGGCACCAGCTGTGGGGCCATATCCCGGAATAATATTGACGACACCAGGTGGGAAACCAGCCTGAAATCAGCAAAGAAATTCATGAGACAGGCTTTAACTAGAATTAGAATTAGAATAACTTTATTGTCCAAAAAATGGAAAATCGTCTTTCTTTCACTCGCAGTAAAATACATACAATAAAATGAAATACAAAAAAATGGCACACATAGAAACACAATTACAAAGACACTGCTGATCAACAGCACATGAAAGTGATTTGAACAAAAAAGTGGTTAAAACTACAAATTGAGTTCAACTCATTCTGTATTATTTAAAATAGATATTGCTGATGGTATGAAAGAATGTTTGTAAAAATTTCTCCTAGATACTGTTATAGCAATTACGTAAAAATGAACAAGTTTAAAATGTCAAAATCGTTGTGGTTCCAATGCCCAGTGACACACACATCAGAGTATGATACATGTCAAAATACTGGTACTCCTACCGATCATACATGTACATGTACACAGAAGTATACTGTATGTCCAAGGATGGATAATTACACCTTTGGAAGGAAATTGGTCAGAATGAGCATTTTGGCTACACAGATCAATTATTGTTCTTCATTTGGCTAGCTTGTTCAAAACACAAAGTATCCCTATCGAGCTCTTCCTTGTATTTTATGTTCATCCAATCTGATAACAAGAAAAGTGCTCATAATTTGACTTTTTACAAAGATTTTGCTGAAGTGATGGGCTCAGGTCATCCAATGATTTGTGTTATATGACTAGAATTGAACCAGTGAAATTATTATCTATCAATCAAATCTAAATCTTCTTATCATAACTTGTTGTTGTGTCAATAATATTTGCAAAAAGGGCTGCCCTGAGACTCGTCGTAATGCCTCTTCGCTTTTCAAACAGAAAGGTGGCATCAAACACACACAGCTCAATTAAAATTGTCTCATTCATTGGCTGTATGCTCTGTGCTTTTATATGAGCAAACACCAAAGACAGAGGAGTTACATGACTTGTAATTAAAAGTTTTAACTGACAATTACCTCTTTTATCAAATTTGCCACATACAGAGCTGAAAGAGGTGTCTGTTCTGCCGGTTTCATAACAATGGTGTTACCAGTTGCCAGGGCTGGTCCCAACTTCCAACACTGCATCAACAACGGAAAATTCCACTGTGGGAATACATGCAAAGAAAGGAGAACAGAAAAGATCATTTGGTGAAAAGGGAGAAATAGTTTAAATATCAATAAGCTAAGAGAAATGGAAGGTAACCTATGTTGTATTGGTTTGTACATACAAACCTACCATGCAAATCTACCTGGCAAGGAATTAAGCACAAAAGTCATTTGACCATATTGAAACCTCTGATAATGGTGATTGGACAACTTAAACGTAACAAGTTACAATGTTTTCATGACATTCCATGACAAACCATGAGTTCTAATCAAACATTCACACTCACATCCATCCATGCTAGCACATGTCCCATCAATAAACTACGAGAAATGAAAGATAACCTATGTTTTATTGGTTTGTACATGCCATTGAACCTACATGCAAATCTACCTGGCAAGAAATCAAGCGCGAAAAGTCATTTGACCATATTACAAACCACTAGCTGATAATGGTGATTAGACAACTTAAACATGACAAGTTACAATGTTTTCATGACATTCCATGACAAAACATGAGTTCTAATAAGGCATTCACACTCACATCCATACATCCTAGCACATGCCCCGTGTACCGGCCCGGTATACACAAATTTACAAAGCATGTAAAATTACATGCCTTCAACAATTGTGAAAATCTGTAATGCTTTGAACTCAAAATATTCTTCCCTCTCAAATATCATACCCTGTGTTGGAACTGTATCAAATATGGATGCAAAACTTACCGGTATAATTTGCCCACACACACCTACAGGTTCATGACGGGTGTAGCAAAAATAGTCCCCATCTGGAAATGGATGAAAAGTTATGATACAATTGTTTATGTAAGAAGTACAAGTACACATGCTACAACAGAAATCACTGCATCTTTCAGGAACATTTTAAAGTTAACTTGAAATTCCCACTATCGGTTGCTTTAGGAACAGGATGAGACTCATAGCCAGATTTCATGAGTAATCACAATCCATATTACAGATGTTAAATCTAAAACTATCACTTCTGGAATTAAAATATTTCATGTTTCGAGTTAAAACTAAGAAGTCACAAATAATCAAAATTTAATTATGATCCGTACCAATTGGAATTGTTTTGCCATGAATCTTATCAGTCCAACCAGCGTAATACCTGTAAAGAAAACAAACAATTATTAAAAGAAGAACATATGCGTCCCAATCTTGTCTTTTTGCTGTTGTACATACAATACAAACCATAGACTCAACAAAAACCATACAGGTTTGTAGTTACCGAGGTTTTCGACAGGTCCTCGTACACTCGAATATCAAAGGACCTAGCTTCCATAAGATCAAATAGATTTATCATCTCGTATATGAAAATCAATGGCATGAATATAGGAACATTTATTCTTAAAATACTAAAGATTACATTAAGCTATTGATAACTATTCTGAACTTGTGCTTGTTTTGAACTTGAATGTCTTGTATCGTAGGTGATGTCATGAGCACAAACGAGATTTACACAAAATTCAACTTTGTGAAAAAAGGTATTGATTTCATTCTCTACCTTCAAATGATGGCACATTTCATCTTACCTCAAACATTTAATTGACAGGCCTAGATCAGCATCATGGGCAACATGGAAAGGTTTGCCGTTATCGAGTGTTTCCAGACTCTGAAATAACGATAAAACAATATTGTTTTTCCTCTGCCAAAGTCTGAAGTGCTCTTTGTGTTTATATTCCTGTAAAAAGTATCACATGAAATCTAAACGAATTTCTACTAAATATTTATGTTTCATAACCACACAGTTTGAGCAAACAAAAGAGCAAGTGTATAAAGTACAGATGACATACGACAGAGATGCCTTTAGCCACTTTTGGACAATATGCAGAACATCACTGGTGTAATTGTCTTTGAAATTTGTGCTATGAAAGTAAAAATTCCATGTTTTTGACCAAAAATGACAACAATGGCTCCAAAAGTACAAAATTGTAGATTTCATCATAATTTGAATATATCATATTTTCATCATCCCTATGAACCTATACACTAAATATCAAAGCTATCATACGAGCGGTGTTGGTAAAAAAAAGTTTTGACCAAATCATAAACATGACCTACATCCCAAATATGAATTTGTGAAGAAGATTTTTTAAGATTTTTTGACCCAAAATGACAAAAAATTACTTTGAAAATACAAATTTGCATATTTCATCATGATTTGAACAAATCTGATTAAGATCATCCCTGGGACCTGTACTCAAAATATTAAAGAAATCGGACTAGCTGTTTTAAAGAAGCTTCAATGTAAAAAGTTGACAGATACTGAATGCTAGAAGTGGAACTCTGGACGATGGACGGCAGACGCTGAACGCCACCACACATCAACATATCATACATGTGCAAGCTCCGCATCGCAGACAGCGGAGATAAAAATAGCAAGAGCTTCAAATGTCATTGTATTTGTATGGCATCACAGTGTTATTTGTGATGTACATGTACATGTACCCATGGCAAAAACTTGATCCTGCATCACCAGTGCAAGTAGTATGTCTTTCTTTTCACTTGAATTTGCATTGACTAATATATCACAGTATGCTTCAATGTGGATATATGTATTTGTTATATCTAATATTCAGTCCGTTTTTTGAGCAATTTCCAATCACACATTTATTACATTGATTTACCGGTACTTTGCTCTTGATGTCAAAGAATAAATTTGGTTGTTGTTCCTAATTAATAATTCCACTGGCATTTGCCTCCAACAAAGGCTTCTCTGTACATTATATTTATTTCATATTATTTGTTGCCATGAGCAAATTCTTCAGGCAAGCACACTCACAGATCTCTGCACACTAATGCACAACTTCATGGCTCAACAGTTGGTGTGTATATCAAACACTTACAGCAAGATAATCTCTGTCTCTTTCAATAAGATCTGCTAGCTTATTGAGTAAGACTCCACGATCCGAAGCATCCATGGTTCTCCAGGCTGATCCTAACTGGAATGCCTCTTGAGCCGCAACAACTGCCTTGTCCACATCAGCCTGTTAAAAATAATCAAGTATAAAAAAGCAAAACAACTCTCAATGTACATGTAATTTGTATTTGGCCTTTGGCAAAGGTTACACGCGCGTTTTTTGTAACAAAATATAATTTACGATGAAATACATTGTAACCTTTATTTCCTTTTGAAAATAACATAATTTTAGTGTTTCACTTTCTAATGTTTCTTGTATATGATTGACTTGTCTCCCACTTACACAGAAACTTTTAATGGGGGTGATTAAGCATTTGTGTTATGCATAAAACAACACAATCAAATGGTTTTCCAGATTTTATATAACCCTGTGAGGATCAAGTTCATTGCAATTTAGTAGAGCACTATTCCAATGCTTTAATCCTTTGACTGAGCTGACATGTCCCACACAATGTAAATTATACTGCGATGCACTTGACCTTGGAACATCAGTACAAATGCACGATCATTTTCATTTGTCTTGCTTTAGGGCAATTTCTTTGCTAGACCTGGTAGAAATTGTGTCACAGTTGTAGCATGGGTTATCTGTTATCGGTGTTTTTTTTCTGTTTATATTTTTTAATATACATAGAGTAAAGTTTGTAGTACTTGACACTGTGTGAGAAAAGCCTTTGGTTGAACCAGTTTGTCGACTTGTCGACTTTAAATAAAGGCAATTAAACTAACAATCATACTAATACATGACTTTGATGTGGATTGATGTTTCTGCTGATTTTGAACAACTTGACCATATGAGTTACCGTTAATCGGTGTATAATTTAGGACAGTATATGCTTGTAGATGTACACCAAGTCATTGCTAACAAAGTTCCCGCCAATCAGCGAAAAGCTACCCACATTAAGGAATTAAAATCATAGTTTTGGAACCATAGACACCAACTAACTTGGCTACCAATGTCAAGGCAAACAATTAAACTACAGTACAAACACTGACTTCAAAGCCCTAGGGCCAAGCATCCATTTAAAATCTCTCATGAATTAGAGAGGCAGAGAATGCTGATGTCAAAGAAAGTTTAAAGGTGAAAGCATTAGTGAAACTGCAAGATGCGGCATAAATTATCACATTTATGGTTGTTCAAATCATTTCACTTCTAGACAAAGCTGGTAAGGTCAAAAAAATATACTGTGCTGTTCTGATACCATGGCTTTCAAAAATATGGTAGGTGGGTTAATGCAGGGATTTTTCCCAAAATATTTTTATTTTAAATATGCATTTTTCAGGGGTTCAGGGCAGTCAAACACTGGCTATAACATTTCTAGAAAATTGTATCATACATATAAAAGGAAAAAAAAACCATAAAAGACATCCTCATTCAAGCAAAAATCAAATGCCAAGTAACGAACGAGTGATTTTACGGGTTTTTCTTTTTTTACTTCTGTGTTTACGTAGCTTTAAAAAGTTTACGGTTGACACTAAATTATACCGTAGGTAGGTCGGGTTATTGGAACAGTACAATTTTTTTTGTTAGGCTTAACCACAAAGCTGTCTGCTAATTTGCTGATGCCATTTCTCCTCGGGCATTTCTCACTGTCTCACTCTGCTCACTGCCAAACACAACTCTGGAGCTGGAAATTTAGTCAGCGTCCCTTCTTTGCAATTATTTTGACAAATAACACAGCTGTAGCTGTTCAGATCTGACATCTCTCATTTTCCTGGCAACTGGAGAAGCCACTGCACATGTGATTAATGGGCAAATATGTGTTTATTTCCATACCAACGTGAAATAGCAGGGTCACCATAGGTGATAGGGCGAGTGACCTTATACATAACGGTACATGACACATTGAGGACAAATGTTGGGTATACAAGGATGCAAACACTGGTTGTCCACATTGTGTTGTGCTGATTTTAAAAGTGACGCGTCGTACTTTGCCGAAAGACATCATATAAAAAGTAGCCTTTCAAAATGTCTGACTTACTGCTCAAATAGCACAATCAACATTTTTGTACATGAACAAACAGTTGACATATTGCAGATGAGTCAATATGAGTTTTTTCTCTGTAAAAAAGTCCCCCCCCCCAAACTGAGATGTGCCTTGACTGTTTATGCATACAGTATTATGATCTGTAATCTGACAGGACAAATCATGATGCAATTAATCGTGCAGGCATATATTTGGCCCAACTTAGTGCTTGATTTTGTGAATAAATACATCCACTTATACTAAGTGCATTTATGATCAGCTGATCAACTTATTATCAGGTTGATTTATTATGCTTGGAATTTATTCATAGGCCTGAAATCAATGGCTTTAGGCCAGAGAAAAAAAAAATCTTGTTCATCGGATTTTTGGACCAAGTCCCAGGAGCGGCGAGCGAAATTTTTTTTTTTTTTTTTTTAGGCCGAAGGTAACGCGGTGGCATTTTTGCACAGATGCAGACAAGGCAAGATAATTGTTTCCCTTTTTACCTGAAATATCTCAGACAAGAAACACTGATAATGGTAACTGAATTCAATACTGTATTTCCCAACAATAACATAGGCCTTACATTCACAGTTAGTGTTTGCACAACATATTCTGAGCATTTCAACATTCTCTCAGAATAAAACTGAAATGTACAGCAAATCACTGAAATTCAACAATTCAGTATTGTCCTTAATATTGCCCTGGTGGGACCTAGCATCTGAGTTTTTTCATTTTACTTTGGCCCCATGTTTTGGCCTCTTTACCACTGTCTATATATACACATTTTACATAATGGTCTAACAACACTGTACTGTGATCGGAGTGAAGTTATATAGTCATCATTCAGATCGTATTTTAACATCGACGCAACCATGTGTTTTGTCATTGCCGTAATTTTTTATACTTTCGATGCAATTTTCATTCAATCGGGTGCACCGTCCATCTGCTGTCACGATCTTGTTGAACAAATCGCCGAACGTAATATCAGGACAAACACTGCACTGAATAGCGTCTCTGGAACTAACTGTTGGCCATCACGTCGAATGTTGGCGATCAAATTAATACTCATGTGACATGTACTAACCTTTACAAAACGAGCAAATTTCTGGCCAAATCGACCCACTTTGCGTCGTGATTCGCCAAATTTAGACGTAACAACAACGTGTTGGCGGTCAACTAAGTCCGAACACGAATGAAGTTTCATTCAGAATCCCGTGCCCGCGAAAACCGGACACAGTGTAGGGCGCCACCAGCGGCAGTACTAAAAATATTTGTAATACGGAAGTAAGAATTTGCCGCGATCAAAAAAAAAAAAAAAAAAAAAAAATTCCAAATATGCCAAAGTAGAAGCGGCGATTCCGATGAACAATTTATTTTTTCTTCCTGGCCTTATCTAGTTTGGCCTACCCTTCCTTGTTGTATTGGCCTTCCCTTTCTTAGTGTATTGGCCTTCCCTGTCTTGGTGTATTGGCCTTCCCTTTCTTAGTGTATTGGCCTTCGATCGATCCCTTTCTTGATGTATTGGCCTTCCCTTTCTTAGTGTATTGGCCTTCCCTTTCTTGTTGTATTGGCCTTCCCTTTCTTGGTGTATTGGCCTTCCCTTTCTTGGTGTATTGGCCTTCCCTTTCTTGGTGCATTGGCCTTCCCTTCCTTGTTGTATTGGCCTTCCCTTCTTGGTGTATTGGCCTTCCCTTTCTTGGTGTATTGGCCTTCCCTGTCTTGGTGTATTGGCCTTCCCTTTCTTAGTGTATTGGCCTTCCCTTTCTTGGTGTATTGGCCTTCCCTTTCTTGATGTATTGGCCTTCCCTTTCTTGGTGTATTGGCCTTCCCTTTCTTGATGTATTGGCCTTCCCTTTCTTGGTGTATTGGCCTTCCCTTTCTTGTTGTATTGGCCTTCCCTCTCTTGGTATATTGGCCTTCCATTTCATGTTGTATTGGCCTTCCCTTTCTTGGCATACTGAGTGTCTCTACTAAGTTTTGGGTACACCTAGTATGCCATGTCTTTTCTGCCCTAATATGGTTGTATTGATATACAATGTATAATGGGATCTCCAGGAACTTGATCGACTCAGCAAAACCAAGTAAAGTTTATAGGATCCTGCTCTTAGGGGATAACCATTTGATTTCTGAGGTGGGGTGGGGTGGAAGAAGTGTGTGTGGCAGCAATTTTTTTTGTGTATAACTACTAGGTATATGAAACCACTTGTTTTTCTGTTGTTGTAACTAGTCTGGCATCACATCGTATTTTCTCCATATCCAGAAGCAACACAATTTTTTCTCAATTAGTGATTTTTGAACATGCAGTTTCTTCCAGTATACTGTATGCATACCAGTACATGTCACTGTTTCACAACAGCGTTCTGTGTAAGTAGCATTAAGAAGAGATTATACATCCAGAGAATATGTTGGAATCACAATTCAGTAATTTTGCTGATTTCAGGCATATCTGGATATTTTTTTATTTCTGTCTGTTAAAACAATTTGATTCTCAAGCTCCAATGAGATAAAATTATTTTGTTTTCCTGGACCTTCAGTAACTGCCTGCAATTTTTCTAAAAACCCTCCAACCCCCAACCTCCCTTCCCAAAATCAGATGATTTCCCCTTTAAAGACAAACATCTTGGAAATATCTGAAGGGACAGGAATTTGACATGGCCTTGGGAAGGAAAAACATGACTTTCTTGATCTGATATTGTCAAGTCACTTACCTTATCACCCTCGGCAACATCACAGATCTTTTCCCCAGTGGCAGGATTAATGGTTGGGAAAGTTTTTCCACTGACAGAATCATGCCATTCATTGTTGATGAAGATCTGGGAAGATAAAATTGTATAAACATAGGGCCAATGTCTCTGAAGCTACGATGGACATGGATACAAAATTAAGTATTTCCTGACTGTATGAAATTATCTCACTAAGGTCATCCTAGGGACCTGTATACCAAATATTAAAGCTGTCTGACCAGCGATTTTGAAAAACCAAGCCAGAGCTGCGCTGTGTTATGTAGACAATAACTTTTTGTGACACGTGTGATGACAAAGGTGGATATCTTTGCTAGCTCATTTCGGGAGAGCCTGACCAAAAATGACAAAATTAGCTGCAAAAATACAAAATTGAAGATTTCATCATAATTATAATAATCTATTACATTGAAATAAACCCTAGGAACCTGAATACCAAATATCAAAGCTATCATATAAATAACTTTTGAGAAACAAAGATTTTGACCAAAAATGGCAAAAATTGACCCCAGAAATACAAAAATTAAAGATTTCATCACAATTTTAATATATTACACTAAGATAACCCCTAGGAACCTGTATACGAAATATCAAAGCTATCAGACAAGTAGTGTTTGAGTAAACAAATTTTTTGACAAAAAATAGCAAAAACTGCGCAAAAAATAAAAAATTGCAGATTTCATCAAAATTTCAATATATTTAGTTTATCTGTAGGAACTATATACCAAATATCAAATCTATCAGACAAGTACTTTTTGAGATATAATTTTTTGACCATAAATGGCAAAAATTGCCCCAAAAATTCAAAATTGTAGATTTCATCATAATTTGAATACATCATATTTTGATCATTCCTCTAAACCTGTATAGGAAATATCAAAGCTGTCAGCCAAGTGGTTTTGATGAAATAAATTTTTGACCAAAAATGACAAAAAATTCCTTAAAAATACAAATTTGCATATTTCATCACAATTTGAACAAATCTAGGGACCTGTATACCGAATATGCTCTCTCATCGGATAGCTTTGATATTTGGTATAGAGGTTCCTAAGGTTGATCAAAATCCGATGTATTCAAATCCTGATGAAATCTGCAATTTTGTATTTTTTTCGGCAATTTTTCTCAGTTTTGGTTAAAAATTTTTTTCTCAAAAATTACTTGTCTGATTGCTTTTATATTTGGTATACAGCTTCCTAAGGTTTATCTTCATATCATACATTGAAATTAGGTTGAAATCGGCATTTTTGTATTTTGGGGCAATATTTCTGGATAAAAGAATTTTTGACCAAAAATTGGGAAAATTGCCCCAAAATTACAAATATGAAAATTTCAATTCAATTTGTATAAACTTGACTGAGATCATCCTGAGGAACATGTATACTAACTTTCAAAGCAATCAGACTAGCGGTCTCGGAGAAAATGATTTTTTGACTAAAAACTGAAAAAATAGCGTCAATGACACTGTAGCTCCCATCCTGGACTATTTAGTGTTTGTTCTCTGGTCAGATATTTGAACATGTGTGAAAGGGATAAAGTGCATGAAGTGAAAATACTTAAATGTAATGTACTGGAGACAGTGAAATATGTTTAATGTATTTATTCAGAATATAAAATGGAAAAAATACAGAATTAGAAATATTGAATACTGTGATACAACCATTAACTAAACAAGTCATTGACAATGACAGTCCCCACTTGTAATAGGAGTATTAGTCTTGATGGGGCAGGGAAATGTGGTCATTAAGAAGTATCACTGGAGTGTATATGTTGAGATCTATGGGCACATAGGTCTATGTCGTTGTTCCCAATTTGAAACACATGAGGCATGTCTAAGTTATGGTTCTAAATCGGGAAAAAAGATCAGACCTCTAGCAGTATTGGCCAGCCAAGAAATACATATGCGCATAATAAATGAGGTACAAGATGTGACATCTTAAGGTCTAGTATCCTATCAAAATTGGAGGGTATAGAACTTGTGGTTACTGAGTTATGCATATATATGTATAATCAAGGTCAAAGGTCATTGAGGTTACATGACATTTTGAAAAAATTAATCCCTATATGCCAAAAAATCAGACCTCTAGCTCTATTCACTTGCCCAGAATTAGATGTGTGCAAAATTAATGAGGTAAAGCATGTGTTGTCATAAGGTCTCCCATCCTACTAAATACAAAGGACATAGCACTTGTAGTTACTTATTTATTGACATAAACATATATTTTAGGTAAAAGGTCATCAAGGTCACATGACATTTGGTCAAAAAATTTCTCCCTATAGTTATCCCTATATACCAAAAATCAGACATCCAGCTCTATTGGCTTGCTCAGAATGAGATATGTGCATAATTAATAAGCTACAATATGTGGCATCACAAGGTGTCCAATCATACCAGATATGAAGGGTGTAGCACTTGTGGTTACTGAGTTATGGACAAATATGTATATTTGAGGTCAAAGGTCACCGAGGTCACATTACATTTTGTCAAAAAAAATTCTCTCCTATAGTTATCCCTATATATCAAAAATCAGACCTCAGGCTCTATTGGCTTGCTCAAATTAGATATGCACATAATTAATGAGGTACAATATGTGGCATCATAAGGTGTCCATCATACTATACATGAAGGGTGTAGCACTTGTGGTTACTGAGTTATGGACAAATATGTATATTTGAGGTCAAAGGTCACCGAAGTCATGTCACATTTTGTCAAAAAAATTGTATTGCTAGGTTATCCCTATATACCAAATATAGTTATCAAAACAAACCACCAATTGTATGAAACATGGGCCTAAATACAGACAGACTGACATTCACAGACTGGCACAGAGTGATGACATTGACCCCAAGTGTGCCTTGGCCCATGGAGAGTGATAAAGATATATAACAAAAAGCTGAATGTAATGATAAAATAGTTAAGTATAGGCCTACAGACACTGAGGGTGAATATGTTACAGCAATTTGATTAGTTTCTTTTCATTTTCTACTTCTGTGATAATTTTAAGACAATCAAACTGCAAGGCAGTTTTAATATTTAATTGACATAATACATGTTATCTTTTACAAGCACACAGCAAACTGTTTTTGATTTTTCATTTACAATATTTGACATAGACTGAAATACATAACATGCAACCAATATTTACATTTTGCCCATGCACCAGATACATGGAGAGATTTCAACATGCAATCATTAACTCAGAACCCTATAGGGAAAAGTAAACATTGTTTTCTTCCAGAACAGCTGGTACATCCACATCTGGAGCAACTTACAAACTTAACCAATTACACAAGGATGATGACACAAGAGATAAAGTTAAACTGTGGTGAACTTGACTATTCCTTTCAAATCCTTACCTAACTTGATTGACATCTTAAACTAAAATACACTGCATGTTTAATGGCACACAAAAATACATCAGGGTGTGTACCATTTGATAAAAGGGGTGTTTGGAAGATTGATGAGGAACATCTTTTTATCCGATACACTGTACATTCTTTTTTTCCCACTATCTCACCTTTTCTTTTTGACAAACCTTCTGTGGCTGATTTTTTTATTGACATTTGTTTGGATTTTTTTCAAAATCTGCCAGGACCCCCCCCCCCCCCCCCCCAATCACTCTTTAACATTGAAAAAAACTTTGAATATATTTTTTGGAAACCAAACCTGCTGAAATCACCTCAGCTATGTTTTCTCATTATTTTTTACCGCATTTCAACACCAAATACAGTTTACCATTTCAAATGCTTACTGAATCACAACATTATCTTAAACATAGGGCCAATGTCCCTGAAGCTACTATAGACATGGATACAAAATAAAGTATTTCCTGACTGTACGAAATCATCTCACTAAGGTCATCCTAGGGACCTGTTAACCAAATATTAAAGCTGTCTGACCAGCGGTTTTGAAAAAAACAAGCGACCCAATAGTCGACAGAGCTCTGCTGTGTTATGTAGAGAGCAACTTTTGTGACATATGTATTGATGAAGATGGTTGAGATCTTTGATAGCTCATTTCAGGATGGCCTGACCTAAAATGGCAACATTAGCTGCAAAAATACAAAATTGATGATTTCATCATAATTATGTATAAAAATGTATACAAAATATCAAAGCTATCACATGAGTAACTTTTGAGAAACAAATATTTTGACCAAAAATGGCAAAAATTGACTCAAAAATACAAAAATTGAAGATTTCATCAAATTTCACTATATCACACTAGGAGAACCCCCAGGAACCTGTATACCAAATATCAAAGGCATCAGACAAGTAGTTTTTGAGAAACACATTTTTTGACCAAAATGTCAAAAATTGCACCAAAAATACAAAATTGCAGATTTCATCATATATTCTATATATCATATTTAGTTTATCTGTAGGAACCTGTATACCAAATATCAAAACTGTCAGACGAGCGGTTTTGATGAAATAAATTTTTGACCAAAAATGACAAAAAAATTCCTTAAAAATACAGATTTGCATATTTCATCACAATTTGAACAAATCCAAATTGGGTTATCCCTAGGGACCTGTATACCAAATATCAAAGCTGTCAGACGAGCGGTTTTGATGAAATAAATTTTTGACCAAAAATGACAAAAAAATTCCTTAAAAATACAGATTTGCATATTTCATCACAATTTGAACAAATCCAATTTGGGTTATCCCTAGGGACCTGTACACCAAATATCAAAGCTGTCTGACCAGCGGTTCATGAAGAAGAAGATTTTTTACCAAAAACGCCTTTTTGGCACTAATTTGTATATTTTCAACAATATCAAAAATCAAAAAAAGCACAATTATTTCAGGTCAGCCCAAAGTACTTACATGCTAATTTTTCATGTAATCTGCTCAGTGGTTATTGAGATTTTCAATTTTGACTGTTTTTACATTTTTTCACTTAATTTGCATATTTTTGGCAATGACAACTTCATTTGAACAAAATTCATCTACAGCCCATCATCCATGTACACACCAAATATCAAGATGAAATGTGCAGCTGTTTTGGAGTTTTGATGTTGACGGACAGACATACAGACATACAGACATACAGACATACATACATACAGACATTTCCCTAGCCTATAAGAATAGCTTCCATTGCCATATACATATGGCTATGGGAGCTAAAAATTACACCAAAATAGAAACATGCAAATTTTATCCCCATTTGTACACACCTAATCTAGAATACCTAAAGGAATCTGCATGCCAAGTTTCAAACCAATCTGACCAATGGTTACAGAGTTTTAGTAATTTGCAGGGTTTTTCCTTTCCCCCCTCATTTGCATATTTTTTACACTGACAAGTTCATTTGAACAAATTCACATCTCCACCCTAGGCCCTAGGTGCACCTGTGTGCCAAATACTAAGACAGTAGGTGCTGCGGTTTAGGAGTTTTTGATGTGGACGGACATACATACATACATACAGACAGACATGCAAATGGATGCAAATAAACCGATTCACCTTATATGATAACCTCTCTTTGGTATACATACATAATATACTAAATGTGCGCTAAAAATGGCCACCAATGCATGAAAGCCGTAATTATTTAGAGAACACTGACTGAATGCTGCAGAATCAGTATTCTGTATCTCTGGTAATATACACTCACATTGCTACCAGATTTTAAAATTGCCTACTAATTCTGGTGGCAAAAGTTTACCACCAGAAATGACAAAAAAGTATTTCAATCCCTTTAATGTCATAAAAACACAGATAATTGATGAAATAAAAACTTAACAAATATTTCTTCAATGTAAAAACTATCATGAACAACATACACAACATCTTGATTTGTAAAATTAGGAATTCCTGAATGCCGAAAAAGCTGTTGCTGCACTTGAGATCATAAACTGCCTAAAAGTTGTTCAAATTGGCTACAAGATTTTTGATTTAGCTAAAAAGTTGGCTTATCATTTTGGTGACTTAGGGGAACTCTGCAGTTTATGCACATACCATACTGAAAGTTCCACGTTAGAACAATTTAGCACAACACCAGTGGCCTATTATATACTTTCTTACCCTTAATGCACCCATCTGACTTGCCTATTCAACACCAAATATAGTACCAGGTCATGATGACACACAATGACTGTACAGTGTTGTTTTATTGAAATACATTACACGTCCCCCAAAATTAATTTGTCCCCCATTTAGACCTACTATGGGTCAGTGTGTCCCCATGCTAGCAAAAGGCAGAATGAGTTCCGCGACTGGTTGTTATTTGATAAGTCGAAGATGTATGTACTGCATGCCATGCCGACGAGCACTACATACGGTGATCGCTCTGCCCATAAGGTAGCGGCATATCTTGTAAATCTGCTTTCTCAACTTATTCTAAGGTCCGGTCCGTTTGTGGTTAGTACTGACAACTTTAGACTCTCGAATTTAGTCTCACACGTACAGTTAGTCAGAGGTTCATAAAATCGCAGTGGAACACGCTAAGAACCGCAATATAATACTGAGACTTGTTCCCATGTAGTAGAGATATGAGATGAAAACTGAAAGACTTTTCCCATGTTTATTTGAAATGAAAACTGGAATTATTTTCCATGTTAATTGAAAATGAGGACTGAAAGACTTTTTAGTCCCCACGGACACCGTCCGGGGGGACTTATAGGTTTGGTCATGTCCGTGCGTGCGTGCGTCCGTGCGTGCGTGCGTCCGTCCGTCCGTTCACGCAGATATCTCAGAGATGCCTGGAGCGATTTCATTCAAACTTGGTACAAGGATTACTTCATATGTCATACAGATGCACGTCGATTTGTTTTGTAATGCGATCCAATATGGCTGCCAGGCGGCCATTTTATTACGATTTTTGCATGTACAGAGCCATAACTCAGGCATGTTTCAACTGATTTTATTCAAAGTTGGTACAAGGACATTGACCAATGTCATAGATATGCACGTCAATTTTTTTTGTGATACGATCCAATATGGCCGCCGTGCAGCCATTTTGTTACGATTTTTTCATGTACAGAGCCATTACTCAGGCATGTTTCAACAGATTTTATTCAAAGTTGGTACAAGGACATTGACCAATGTCATAGCTATACACATCAATTTGTTTTGTGATACGATCCAATATGGCCGCTCTGCGGCCATTTTGTTACGATTTTTTCATGTACAGAGCCATAACTCAGGCATAACTCAACCGATTTTATTCAAACTTGGTACAAGGATATTGACCTATGTCATGCACATGCACATTGATTTTTTGTGATACGATCCAATATGGCCGCCGTGTGGCCATTTTATTACATTTTTTCATGTCCAGAACCATAACTCAGACATGTATCAAGTGAATTTATTCAAAGTTGGTACAAGGAGATTGACCAATGTCATACATATGCACATTAATTTGTTTTGTGATACGATCCAATATGGCTGCTGTGCGGCCATTTTGTTATGATTTTTTCATGTACAAGCCGTAACTCAGGCATATCTCAACCAATTTTAATCAAATTTGCTACAAGGACATTGACCTATGTCATACATATGCACATTTATTTGTTTTGTGATACGATCCAATATGGCCACCGTGTGGCCATTTTATTACGATTTTTCCATGTCCTGAACTACAACTCACACATGTATCAAGCGAATTTATTCAAAAGTATTTTTATCACAGACCTAATGAAGAGGACTCTATCCTCTCTGAGGACCTGTAATCAAAGTACCCATTAACAAGTGGGGACTGTGTCATCAACGATGACTTGTTACATATTAATTTGGAATGAAAACTGAAAGACTTTTTCCCATGTTAATTTTGGAATGAACTATAAAACCTTTTTCCATAGAGATCTGGTTCTTGGTGATACCTACCTGTAGTCATGGCATATATTATTGAGCAAAAAAAGATTAAATTTTAAAATATATATTTGTTCATTTATTTGTATCAATATTATATAACAACACCAGAGTAGGAGAGACTGATAATGTACCATGTTATCAGCTCTTTTCAATTGAAAGTACATTTTTGAAGGGCTTTTTGTCAGTTTTCTGTTGGCCAACATACGTCAAGAAGGACCAGTAGATTCCATTTGCTATTGGTCCTTCGGACCAGCATGCATTTTAAGTTAATTTCACACACTGATTTGAACTTAGGGCTAAGAATATTGTAATGTTACTACATCGTGAGAAACGGATATTAAGGTGAGAGGTTACTATTATGATGAAATACAAGCGCCACGGTGTTTTGATTAACATTTAACTTTTAAAGTGATGTGAAACTTGGAGCACATTTTTACAATCATTTTTACACTGATCATTCCACCGGATGCAGTCGAGAATAATCGGATCTGACGCCGGTGAAGCTGACGCTGTAGTGTCACGCTTATCCTCATTTCCGCGTGACCCAAGAGGCTGAGGATGAGGATGACGCCAATTTTATGACACCATGTCGAGCTGCCCTTGACCGTAAATTGTCCATAATACAGGTTACAGTCAATTTGAAAATAAAACCGTGGAGTAAGTTACTGGTACTGCAAACGACATCGACAAGAGCGTAGTGAAAGTATAAGACAAATGAAAAATTACGTTATTTATGACATCATGAGTCTATGGACAATCGAAAGTGCCCGAGCTGCAGGAACGTCACGTTGCATTTGCGATACTTTGTGACGTAGCCCTGGACTTATTGTCCTCATCAGGAAAACAAAGCTGCGCTGAACCATGGATGTAAAAAATAGACGAAAGCAAGCACATGGCGCATTAAGGTAGCTTTCTGCCTTTGTTTTGGTATTTTGAGATAAAAACACGATTTTTCTTTTATCCCTGAAAAGTATTCTATAATATTGATCTTCCTTGTGTGTAGAATATCTTGGTCGTGAAGTTCCTGTTTTTGGGTGAAATTTTGGAATAAAAATGTACGAGAGGCACAGGTGTACATTTTGGCATTTGAGACTACCGTTAAGTCTTGATTGACAAGGGATTACGCTAAGCAAGCAGCGTCACAGTATTCACATGCACTTAGACAACATCCGCTGTGAAAATCCCATTAACACCTACCGTTCACTGCGTGGGTCAAGACTATAGAGTGTACCTGGCGAAAGGTGGGTCTTACCGTTTTTCTCATAGGGGTGGCCGCTCCCAAAAGATCATAATTTATCGACACAATCGGACAAGGTCAGACTTATGACATTGTTGACGGTACAATTTCAGATTACAAAAATGGCCCACACACTAAATGTTTTATCTGGGACATTTTTGTGCTTTTGTAAAAGCACCAGGAGTGGTGGATAAGTTTCGTACTGTTAAACATCTTTGAAGAGGCTGTCCCGTATACATAAATGGTACGTTCCACTGGCGGCCTCAGTGACAGCGGGAACACTTGAATACCGCAACAGACACCCTTCACATCTTCAACATTCAAGCAACATTCAGCCTCTTTCGGCCGAAGTTTCGGCTTCTTTTGGCCCCAAGACATTTCGACACCCCCGTTACGATTTATTTTTTTCCCTTCAACCTTATATGTAACTGACAGACCAGTCATATTCATAAGAGTGACCTTTGCGTTCTGACCAGTATGACTTTTACAGTGCCGTTTAGGCGCCGCTTTTCAAACTTTGACAGTGTCGGCGGCTATTGCTATCGAAAATGATATGAAACTCTTTCCTCACGGTTTTTCACCATGTTCTCACAAACTTTAGAGCATGTGAATGCTGACACTATACTTCTCAGTGTTTTGATTTGTAACATTTGGCACGAGTTCCCCCAACCAGGTAGTGCCGAAACGTCTTTGGTCGCGTTGCCTAAACGTCTTGGCGTCGGAAATTGTGCGGCCGAAACGACTTTGCGCCAAAAGGTCTAGAAACCCGACGTCCGTTCGATGAGAATACTGAGTGAGTTGAACAATTTATGAATAAAAATGAAATATCAGAAACCGCGGCTCTTGAACTACTTGGGATTAGAAAATACAAGGTGGAAACAATTGCATGGGCTTCAAGACATCGACAGGAAATTTTCCCAAGGCAAAATACGTAGCAATGCAGAAATCACGCGCCACAAAACAATAGCTGCTTTGGTTTGCAGACGTTTTGGCACAACGGCAGTGAACTGAAATGTCGAAGTCGTTTCAATCCCGCGGTCCCGTTTTTCCTTGTCCCATTTCGTTACCGACCTTGACAAGGTAATACGTCGACTAACAAATGTTCATCGTACACCGGACGAATGTGAATCAAATGATTTTATGGGAATGGACACGACAACATTGTTATCAGTTATCATGGCAGTGCCAAAATGCTGCAGGACCGAAGACAAATTTCAATATGAATTTGACCGTCACAACGTAATAACGTAATCGCCCTGAGTTTTCATCAACATGTCATCATTGGTCGGTAAACCACAGGGGCTCATAAGTGGCTATATAAGTCAATATTACAGCGTTTTTCTTTCTTTTTCAATGTTACAAATAAACTAGCTGAGCCTGAAGAGCACAACACTTGTGTAGCTGTCTTTTGTGTAGCTTGTATTGGCATGTATAGTGCGCCCTCAATAGGGAGTGTGATCATATGTAAATGCGACCTTTAGTTCCGTGACCTAGCCATGCCTACTTCCCTCTCCATATGGCCGGCCATGCGTACAGACGTCGCTGTGTTTACTGACGTCGCTGTGTTTACTGTACTAATTTCCCAAGGGAGGCAGATCCGGCCATATCCGCAGTATGATTGTTATGGTGAATCTCCGAAAACATGAAATCTTGGTAATTTTTTTTGACGGACACGGCCATTGTTTTGGCACACCGATCTGACATTGTCATTAAAGTCTAAAAATGAACCTTCGTGAATGTAGAATGTGAAGAAAATTGGACGCTGCCAGCACCATGTCCGAAGCGACCCATGTGCGCCGTGAAGTACATGTGCGGGCAACTTGATTATACTTTATAATGAGGACGTAATCTGGTGAGTGACGGCTCGTTCAAGAGTGGTGGGGCGTGCCGTATGCAAGAAATAAACAGGAAATTAACATATTTACAAACACGATGTATTGCACATGGCCCGTACGCGACACAGCCGGCAGATCACCTCAGTGGTACAGCAACAGGTATTAAAGTTCGTATGCCTATTTTGTTCCCATTTTATCGCTGGGAGGTTAAAAAGCCAGTCGAGATTGCGTTATCACCTAACACCATTCCGATTGGGGACAGAGCAGAGTAGATCGAAACGCAAACGGGGTGTTATTATAGGAAAGGCGGTGACTTATTTTAAAGCTGAATAAAATGCTGTCTCTGGTTGTGTAAGTCTGTCGATCGAAATATATATTTTTTTCTCAGTTGATTAATCATGGGGGATGGCAGTCTTGATCTCCCCTTTATGGATTGATATTTACTGACTCGTTCCTTCTCATTTTTGTCAATCGATGACAGCATTTTCGTCTTCCTTATTCAATCTTACTTTGACCATGGAGGTAGTATCCTGACCTACACTAGGCTACAGTGTCATTAGTTTGACCAACGTGCGAAGACGTTGCCCATGCGCCCGGTTGAGACGAGATATTTTGCAAAACGGTGAAGAAATATTATTTATTTGTTAGCCGTGTTCACAATAATGACTCTGGCTCAAAAAGAAAGAGAAGGACAAGAAAATGTATAACACTGAAATATTTGAACTCGTACGGCCATACTGTATGCATGGGGGCCCGGGAGACATCGATGTCAGTCTTTCCGGACTGTTCACATGTAACTTAGGGGATATCAAAGGAGATGAATCAGTTGGTTGAATAAAACAAAAGTTTTCGGACATATTTTATGTCAATGTTGTCAATGTCGGACTTTTGATTCATTTCGATTGAGAAACCAGAATCACCTACAGAGATGTCTGTATTAAACACGGACGCATAAGGCAAAAAAAAATATGTGCTGTTCTGATTACATGGTTTTCAAAAATAGGGTAGGTAGGTAGGGAATTTTTTTTTCATTTTTTTTTATTTCTCAATGTGCATTTTGTACGCAAACAAACTACCAGTGAACAATTTCCTCATGAAACGCACTTAAATTGAATACCAATATATTAAAATAAAATATTCATCAGTAGAATTGAATTGGTTTATTAGAATAGACTGCCACGGAAATTGATATGGCTGAATAACAATTCTTTGACAGGAAAGTGAACTGTTTATCCAAAGGTAAATCCTCAGCTTTTTGCAGTCACTCGCTAGAAAAACGCACATATTTTACGGTGAAGTTGTTTGTAGCCTCGCCGACCTGTATATTTGTCTGCTGTACTTCCAACCACGGCCCAGCAGCATCACTGGCACATTCAACTCGAATATAGTACATTTTACATTCAGAAAAACCTGGATGGTGTTCCTCCAAAATTTCTTTGAATGTTCGGTTCTGTTTACATGTAACAGTAGACAAAATCGACCTTTCTTCACCATGATCGCATTTGCGAAACAAAATTGAGTACACGTTATATGTCCATCGCGACTCACCATTTTGTTTGAGACGAGGCCTGCTATATAGGGATACCAGGCCCTTTTTTGTTCTTGGTTAAACTTACTTGAATTGTATGTTTTCTTGAAGATCTTGTCTCAGGATTCAAAAAACTGTTTGAATGATGGTTCTATCTTGTCTACTTCCAGGATTATGATTTTTTTTAGAATTAAAATATGCTCGATTTTTTTGACAAATGGTCAAAAAATTTCAACATATGGCTAAGAGTCATTTTGTGGGTATCCCTATGAAAAAAATATAGCTGTATAATAACATTAATTCTCTAACTAATCTGCTTTTAAATACTTTTTGTGCAATATATTGTAAGAGTACGGTATAAGGAGCTTTTGTTTTCTTTACACAGACTTGAAAATGCCAAAAATTTTGTGAGACAGAGTTGAAAATTGGACGGCACCGTGTATACTATACCAGTCAAAAAGTTATTTTTCGCCATTTTCAAACTACTGTAACTTTCAGAGTTTTTAAGCTAGCTAGCTAGCTAGCACATATTTTTTATTTTGGCCTAATTCGGAATAGTTTGTTGTGCCGCTACTGTCGGTCTCAGTCGTGGTGTCTCTCCCATAAAATTTCGAAGCTATAGGCCTACACTTGTGACAGGTATACAATATCGGTTCGATGTGCGAAGATATACAGATTACAAGTTAGAAGTTCTCAAAACCAGTAAAAATAACGTAGACGTACATCGCATGCTTTCTTACACCGAACGAGCCGTCGGTTTCCATAGCTATTACGTGAAATCCGGCCTCATCGATGTCCCTGTCCCGATTCGGAGAACAACTTTCAAGCTGCGAGTTGAGGTTCAGATGTCCGATTTTTTCATATTCAAAAGACTTGTTGATTCACAGAGAACGCCCGTCTTGTTTTTAGCACATGAGGGCAATTGAAAATTCAAAGCCGAATAGCCAGTGGGAAAAAATTCGACCGGACGACTCGCTCTCACCAGCGATCGCAATGAAAATAAAATCGAAGTATCTGAAGTCGGTATCATTGCTCCGCCATGTTTACTGTTGGTTGTACGGCCAGTTTAAAGTCACAGATTTTCTTCACGGTAAAATTCATATAATTGCCATACCGCGAAGTTCCCTGTGCAATATGTCTTATGTCAATATGTCTATTTGGCAGAAAAAGCGTCACGGACATTCGATCGATGGTGATGAACTTTCTCCAGGCCGCGACATGTCACCAGTTACGAACTTTACCGGTTTTCGATACGAAATATGCAATATGTTATCAGCATTGTTCACGTTTTGTTTTGAGTCTGATATCGAATATAACATCAAACGCCATTAGACTATCTCATCTGCCTGTCAGGGAGTTACAATATATTTCCAAGGGCTGGCACACCGTCGATGTCAACTTACGCGTCGTCCGTCGAGCGGCCGGTGGCAGTGTCACAGATCGCTCCGTCTGTAATCGCGGCCACTTTGATTTTGATGTGAAACCCAGGTGCGTTTGAGGTTTTTTGTTACCTAATTTGTCGACCTCACAAAATTTCACAGTCCATGCTTTGAAGCAGTCTCAACATGGTAAACATGTCTCGCGTAAATTTCATCCTCGTCGTTCCAATTAATTCGACCACTAAATTATTTCGGCAGTTTTAATTTCCTAATAAATCGACGATTTTGAAATAGTAATTATTTTATTCTGGTCGAATTGATCGGGTTTTTACGGTACTTCTCAAACTCTGCTTAAAACAGCAGCAACAGTCAAACACTAGGAAAAGTGCACGGGATTTGATTGAGTCGTGTTGCCCGTTGTGTATGCATAGTATATGCATGGAGGTAGTCCGCTACTACCTCCATGGTACATTATTAACTGAACGGTTTACCCATGCCGGTTACAGTCCTTCCACATACTGTGACCCATTCAACCTCTTATCCAATAATGCATATATATATGCAGGTCTCAAAGTTAATATTTTCAGCTGGGAGCAATTTGCTCCCAAGTCCAAAATTTTAGGAGCAAACCCAAAAAAACTAGGAGCATTTTTGAAACTGTTCAAACAATGTGGTACATATCAAATAAAGGTTCATGAACAGTTGCCATTCATTATTCATCTCGTAGTACTTTTTTCTAAATCTGCGTTTATACATACAATTTGGTAACAGTAACAGTATTTCAAGTCCGTTTCTTTGTCGTGCCGAAACCAATCTCAAAATTCTCGACTTGTCACGTATTTTGCAAGGGATTTTTTTACTTTTTCATCCCATACTTTTGTTTGGCATGTTTTTCCTGTATTTTGTGGCTGCTATCGACTTTCCGACTCGGTTTCTTGCTGTGCTGCGGATCCATTTGTCATGTGTACACGTCACAGACGGAACATCGTCATCGAATGATTGACCTGGTACACTGTCCGTGAACAGTATGATCGCTGGTGCTATCAATATCCCTAGTGTTCTGCTGGGGATTTCGTTTTTTTGTTGTTGCGTCTCCTTCACTGGCAGACCCAGTTTCAACATGATCGACCTTGAGTTTCCCTTGCTTTCCAAAATAACGATCTAGTGGGCCCGACATCTTGGACTGCAATATAGGTAGTGTGCACGTGGGGGAAAGTTTTTGCTTGTGATTTATTTCGTTAGTTACTGCTAATTCCTGTGATGGTTATTGGTTCAATAAAATTGATTATGACAGCATTGACATGATACTGATATTTGATTGGGTCGTGATTTAATTTGTGATTAAATTCATCGCATGTCTTGACAGCTGTTTGGCAACATGTAACCTCTCATATCAAAACAAAGTAGTGGTAGAGACGCGCTCGCCTCTGTGTGGCTGGACGACGTCAAATGTTTATTAAAATCTATTTTTGGCACGTCTGATTTCAGGGTCACGACCCTTGCAAACTCTGTGAAATACGGTGGGAATTATTCCTTGCGTAGAATTAGTCGCAAAATGCGATTAACCTACATGTTTTAGGCGCAACTTTGTCAAATTTGGTCGCAGCGACTAAAATGGTCGCAACTTTGAGCCCTGATATGTTGTTCAGATTAAGCTGCATACTAAATAAAAGTACTTGTAACTTTTATGGTTTTATACATAGAGTGGTTACAATGTAGTGTTGCGTTCACAAATGTGTCGGTGCTGGTATTGTTGGGTGGTACCAGGCCATCCCCTTTTCATGTAGCTGTGATATCGCAGCGGCACTTGTGGCGTGTATCGAACGCGCTCGGGTCATTGAGGTCATCGCTACAGTCCCACTGCGAGCCAACGCACAGGCTTCGTTGGCAGTTTACTACGAGACCGACCGGTATCGTAGATTTAGCTTGCAAAATAATGAACTACTTTGAATAAATAAACTTGTATCATCTTTATTATTGACTATCTGAGACCATGTCTCTGCTACCTCCTGAGACTCATTCTGTACGCCTGCTAACTTTCTTGAAGATAAGAAGAACACGTATTTTCGACCATTTTCCCGTGAGCCGTCGACGGCTTCTACGATGTTTGCTCGATCGCGCGTACAACGCACTGAATACTTTACCGGACTTTCTTTGCTCTGCGTTTTTGCCAAAAACAACAGTCGCCAGCTCCAGAGCCGTAACAAACATGTTGCTCCATGCTTGAGGTCGCCGGTAGCCCTGGTGCTTTTTGACGCTCATTAATGCAGACTCGCCCACATAAATATATGAATATTTATGATGCATTTTAAGTAACCAGGTACTTTGCGGCGCTGATGGTCTTGGCTTGGCGAAGAGCTGCTCCCCTTGGGAAATTAGTACAGTAAGCATAGCGAGGACAGGAAGTAGGAATGGCTAGAGGTCACGGAACTAAAGGTCGCATTTACATATGATCACACTCCCTATTGAGGGCGCACTATACATGCCAATACAAGCTACACAAAAGACAGCTACACAAGTGTTGTGCTCTTCAGGTCAGCCAGTTTATTTGTAACATTGAAAAAGAAAGAAAACGCTCTAATATTGACTTATATAGCCATTTATGAGCCCTGTGGGTAAACCATTGAATGAGACGCTTGCGGGCTAACTACTTGAATACAGTGCAAAACACTATCCTAATCCTGAAATTTACATGTAATGAAAACGGGTCTGATATCATATTCGCCTGGAATCGATGGTACTCATGTTGGATACGAACGACAGCAGAGAGTTATCTATCTGTGACGTATGACGCTTGACGAGCGGTCTATGGCATGCAACTTGCGCTTGATGAAATGACGTACTTTTCTGTATGTTCATGTTTTCTCAACTTCTCTCCTTTGACTTTTATGCCGCCGACAGGCGATTGGCTCATCTTAGCATAAATGACTCCAGAAACGGTCTTCACCCACAGAAATGCTGTACAGAGTGAGGACGAACTATTGTCTCAGAAATTCTCGTAGTTTGATTAGTGTTAATCGGTTTTCAAGGCGCGTGAAGATCTAAAAAATGGCTGCGTACTAGAATCCTCGGTTACTCTAACCGTAATGGATCACAGCATGGAGCTGTTCTTTTTATCTCCATGATCACAGGACACCGCAAATGTACATCCACATACAAACGCAGATATTTTGTTGTCAGCCAATATTGTTTTCTCTATATCACTCATCGGGCTCGCTTTCATTCCGCAGCCGTGAGTCGTTTCCGAGGTCGAATCGAATGCTGCCATAAACTTACACTACAGTGTACGCTTGTCATGGAGGTAATTAGTCCAAACGCTCGTGTAGACGGCATCGAGATGCCTGGAGATTCCGACAGTTAGGTCGAACAGTTAATACTCTATTTAAACCTTACAACTAATCAGTCAACAGATTATGCATAATCCCTTCCCTGGCACTCCCCAAGTTTATTTACTCATCAGCTACTGTGTAGATTGCGCTCTAAAAAGAGTACAACGCTACCAAAATTCACCCATTTTAGCCTCATTTCGACCGTTGACACTGATTTCAATGAGTGAATATACTGTTGAAGTTGAACACTTTGATTTCACTATCTGGTTTTAGTGTTTTGTCGATTGAGTACATTGTTTATTGCCATTCAAAAGGAAAAACCCGAACCAATTTACTAAATCGCCTTTTTCTCAGTTCGGCATTTTGTCACATTGCAGCACGTTCAAAAGAGTTTAACTCGAGAACGCGTGAACGGAAGTTCACCAGATTTTCACAGACGTTTGTCAAGTAGGTTGTCTCCAAAACCATGTCTCAGTTTTTTTATGAAGATTTTTAAAGTCGAGTTATTGCTGCTTAATTAGGCAGCATTGTAAGACTAATTGGTGGATAAACTTTGACTCAACGATGTGAAAAAACTAAGGCCTTTTTCAAAAATCTGAGACACGGTTTTGTAGCCAGTATTCTGAAGACCAATTGCCCGTTAACACCTAAACAATAGCCCCTATCCGCTCAGACTTAAACTTTTTTACGTGAGACCACCCATTTTCTTTACACTTTCACTAAGATCTTCAAAAAAATTCATCGCACACTAATTTTCTCGATAAAACAAAAAAATTCATAGAAATAGCTTTTAGGTGATATATAATACTTGGGTAAAAGTACACATCTTGATGGCAAAATTCACGTTTGAAAATAGGTCATCGCAAAGGTGGAAAGCTACCTTAAATTAGCTACGATTTCATTGCGAAGCTTCAGGAATCCGAGCGTCAACAAATAGCCTCTTCGGTGTTCCGCCAGAGGCGCCAGTATATGGACAGCTCGAATAAAGACTGACGTATCGATGAGAGCTTTCGGGACGAAGTACTGACCGCGAGCACTGCCTCCAGCTACCAACCCAATCAATAATAACTCAGCTTAGAGATTTTGGTCTGAGGATATGCATACCTGGTTGAACTGGATGTCCGGGTTTAAATGAGGCTTTGGTTTTGCCACTGTCGCATAGCTATAGCAGGACAAAACACGCCAGTTTGGTCTCAAAATTCTTTGCAAAACTCTTGCAGAAAGCATCTTGTCAGGCGGTATCTCTTCGCTGTAAAGAGGTTATTTCGAGACTCGTATGTAAATGGCGAGATGCGTTCAGCATGCGATCTCTGTATGTGCTTCGGGATGTACCATTATTTCCTGGGAGGGGTGGTCACTACTAAAGAGATGGGAACACAGACTAAAAACTGCGTACCTTGGAAGTCAGTGTTCATTGTGTACGGAAGTGTATAATTCAATGTTAAGATTTATAAAACACAAAATAAGGAACTTTGATATTGATTATTTCATAGGTCATCAATGAGTATCATGGCAGGGATGGGGACGGGGTGGGAGGGGCCCAGGGGTGACAGCTCTAGGAAATCCAATAGAACAAGGAAAGTTTCCTACGCTTAGGCCAAGAAAAATGAAGTTTGTTTATCATCCTATATATTGAAAAAATGATGCGGTGACGCGGTTTTTTTCCGTCTCAATTTTTTTATCCTGCAACCACCAAGAACGCGCAAAAAACATGAAAACAACATAGGAATGCACGCAGAGATAAATGCACAGCAGTTATGTATTTTTTTTGTATAGCAACAGTTCTGCGGTTTGACTTTTAGTGTTATGTGTACAGTTCTGTAGCGTCAGTTATTTTGTTTACACTTCTGTTTTATACAGCACTGTGTTATGCACTATCGTCGCGTATTTTTTGCGTTCATTTTATTCCTTGTAGTATTTCCTCATAAGCAGAAAAAAGGGTGACGCGACGGGTCTAAATTGACGTGGGCGAGGATGAGAAACAAACTTTTTATTTTTCTTGGCCTAATGATGACAATTTGTTTTTGTTTCCTCTATCATTGTTGCAATACTCAATGTTGAGCCCGTTTTACAAACAATGAACATATGTGTGTGGTTAAACTACCACACTGATGTTTACTACAGTATTATTGTATTTTGTCAGATTCTACTTTTGGGTCAAGTTTATAATTTTGTCTTTTTGATGCCAGGCAATTTTTCAAAAAAAAACACAATCACTGTACACTGTTGAGCCTCTCATAGGGAGGGGGGTCTTCCCGTCTGTTACTATGCCTATGGGACCATACTTGTTGTTTTGCACATTCAACATATCCTGACATCCCTTGTGCATGGCTAAAGCAGCTTCACATAAATGGACTCAACCAAAGTTTATTTAGCAAAGTCTTGCAGTGATTCGAAAGCTACAAAACTGGTGAACTATGAACATGCATCAATTGCTGTGTTTCCTTCACATTTGCTTGACATTCATGGTCAATTTCTCGAAAGAGGCACATGTTTATCAACAAGGTCACACAGCCGCAAATGGCACGACCCCCTCCCTTTAACATCTAACTCTGCTTTTACACATGTATGTAACTGGATATGTTTTCGAATCACAACCTGTAATGATAATCTAAGATTTATATGTAAAGGCCAGAAGTCAACATGAAAAAAAGGTGACCGGCAAAAAGTCCATAGGCAGATGAATGTTCGTTCGTTTACTACTGGAAACCATAAGTGGCACAGAGACTAAAACGGCTCAAGTAGCTGTCAACTGTCCAGCAAGAAACATAACATAACAAGAAATTTATTTCATGAAAGTTTCTGAGATGTTTAAAAGGGTTATTTTTAGGATTACTGATTAAACCTCATGTATGGCATACATACATTTCCTGCAACGAACTGAGTTTTAAAAAGTTCATTTAGTTTGTTTGATTTCAGGAAAACCCTTTTTTCATGCAGCATAGAGATGGAATGTCACTTTATTTTTTTTTAGTCCACCCATTAAAGAAGCTCCATTCTTGAGACCTAATCCTGTCACACTCCACATCCTGATGATTTAGCCAGCGTATACTGACATACCAAAATTTCTCTAAAACGCTGACTTATGCTGAACTTCGATGTATTTTTCAATTTTGGACGTATACATGGCCGTACTACAATTATACCAGCGTGCTTCAGCATGCTCTTAACTTATACAAAACCACGTGACAAAACCCACAACGCATTCGATGTATGCCAGCGTATTTGCGGAATTTTTCAGATGTTAAATGGCATATGGTGGCTAAATCGTCAAGGTGTGACAGCTAGGGCCATAACTGAATTTGAAACAATGACATTGTAAAATCATGATTGCAATTACATGAAAAATTTATTAAATACTTGAAGAACACACCAAAGTTTACAAACTCTCATCAAAATTATTTCCATGATACCAAATACATTCTGTGTGAAATGTACTCCATGTAAAGTATAAATATACATCCATTTTAGAAACCTTGAGAGCTGTGACAGGGATTTTGGTAAATTCTTTAGAGCTGAAATAGAATCGGCCAGTGGCTCCTGAGTTTTAGCAACATGATTACTCTGTTCCCAGTTCCACAAACTTGAATTGAAACAACGCAAATATCCAATCTCTAATATGCCACTTTGTTTGTTCAAACATAATGGAATAGCAAAGGCTAAAACGATCGTCCTCTGAGTGGAGTTGAGCTATTAGTTAACGTGTAGAGTGACTGATCAAGTAATGAACTTCACATTGTAAGTTCTAGAACTTTCCGAGCTCTTAGTGCCACACAATAAGGCAGCAATGCTGACCATATGGCATATATAACATTCAGTGTCTATGAAAAAAGATGAAAATTAAATATTCTGCCACGGTTTAAATATTGTGAGTCATTTATATCTGTCACGCTTTACAAATGTTTATAAAACTCTGTAAAAATGTATAAAATGCTAAAAAACTTGCAAAATGACAAGAACTTCTGCAAAATAAATGTTTCTATGAGATGTTGACAATTAACATGTTGTAAATGATATGCCTGAACTGAAACACCTGTACAAAATTATGTAATCAATTTGTTCCTCAGTTTTTTAAAATGTTTGAAGAACTGCTTCTAAAGTAAAATGGCAAGTAGTGTGCATAAAAGTTTACTTGAAAGAGTGTACTCAACCGGTCTTTCATTACAACACCATAACAAGAGGGATATGTGTAGTGCAATCCACGGTTGACTAACTTTAAAGGGGCCATGAAATTGTCTCACATAAAAACCTTAGGATCACTCCCAGTGACCTTGGATATGAAAAGTTCAGGTTCCATTTCACAGTTGACTAATTTTAAAGGGTCCATGAAACTGTCTGTTAGGCTCACTTCCAGTGACCTTCGATGTGATAAGATAATGGACCAAAAAAGTGGGAAATTTGCATGTTCTTAAAGTTTGACAAGTTGACTTTTTTCGCCTTTCTGAAGGTTAATCGTCTGATCTTCAATATATACATAAATAAAGCATTTTTCACACCTTCCCTGATGGTGACAATGTGACAGGCCTGGATATGTATGCATACCTCACCCTTCATCAGAGTACTAAAATGAAACAAAATTTGATTTTAAGTTTACCCTTTTTGTGCCCATACGTATTCAATCTTTATTTCAGTCACACCTGGTCACTAACTTTACTACTTCCTCTGCACCCTATGTTTGTTCTGTCTTATAACACTATCGGAATTGATCGCAGCTGAAATGCTGTAAAGTGTTTCCCATTGTGAGCTTCATGTTCATGCTGCTACATTGATCACCTTAACTGGCCTTAACAGTTCCTTTAACATAGAGTTTTACCCAAAACCCAACATGGATTGGTCTACCCGGTAATTATATTATCCTAAACTGCAACATTTGACTTAAAGACAAGACAATTAGACGATGGGTTTGAATTGATTTTAGAAGGATAGGCTATCAGTGTCCAGACCACACTCTTCCACCGTATTTGTCTTTAAAGCCCTTCCATATCATTTTGAAGATGGATTCACAATTCATCGTGTCGGAGAAGATGTTCAAACCACATGTGTTCAACAGTCGGATCATGTACTCTTGCAAGGCGGAACTTCTCTACCGCCTGTTCTATATTCATCTGCACCATATTTTTTGTGACAAATTCATCTCTGCTTGCTCCAAGGGCAGAGAGAATCTGAAAGGAAAGAAACGATAACGGTGGTGAATTTCAATACATGTACTTGAAATAAATGTGTGATAACGAAGTACTCTCATTTAAATAACAAAGATGATATATGACACACTGTTGACAGCAAGATAAGCGTACAAGGGTCATACAGCAAACGTTATTGTGAGACTGTCGAATGTTGAACATTATTTATAGCACCAAATCGAAACTACACAAGAATTTCTTTTACTGTTTTGACACATATCAACATCGAAAACAGATGTTTAGCATTTGGTACCCCTACATGGGTGATTTTAAAACTTTGAAGATTCAAGATTTATGATAATTTTTATGGCCAGCAGCAAACTTGCAAACCAATTCAAACATTTGACCTTTGACCGTTTCACCTGGGTCACTTACCTCATCTGCCTTTTGAGCTGTCCCACCAATATCATTAACATATCTTTTCACAAAATCTTCGCCAAGGAACTTATCACCTGACTCTAACAATTTTTCTGTCAAATTTCTGCAATATGGGCAATTGAATTTCCATTACATTTTACAGGGATAACATAAGAATTAATGATTGAATCTTCAAGTCAGCAATGATATTGTTTTGTGATAATCTTTTCATAATAATATTATATATTTATTACACCTCATATATTATTCAGTTACTGTGATTGGCTGAGCCTCACACACATGATACAGAAAAAAAAGGTGATAAACCATCCCTTAGTTGATAGAGCCCACTCACTTGCGCTGATATTACCCTTTTGCATACACTGATGTAAATATATATATATATATATATATATATATATATATATATATATATATATATATATATATATATATATATATATATATATATATATTTTTTTTTTTTTTTTTTTTTTTATTTATTTATGTATTTATTTAAATCAGGCTCAAGGCCCATAGACGTTACATAAAAAGGAATAAAAAAATATATATGTGTGTGTGTATGTATGTGTGTGTGTGTGTGTGTGTGTGTGTACGTATATGTGTGTGTATAAACATGTACATAAATAACTATAGATACATCAATTGTTAAATGATAAGGTAAAATATATGGTACATTGTACATGTAAACTGAGGTCTTAATATATACTGTCACCTTCTAATGATCTCAATTATGATTCTATGATTCTAATGATCTCAATTATAAGGTCACAGTATGTAACAAACACTCACATGATTTCTTCGAAACTTATGTGACTGTATTCAAACTCCACGGTGTTAGATACATCGGTGGGGTCAAATGTGAGAAGTAGCGTCTTTAATTGGTCGATGGTCAGTGAGTTGATCTCTTCAACTGTCACATACCCTCTCCCATCTGGATCAAGTAAATGTATAAACTGGAAAGAACAGACTGGTGTTAGTTTCCTTTTCAAACTTGAGTGATAATCTTCCATTTCTGTTGCACCTCGGGCACTGCAAAAAACTCACACAAAAATTTTCTTCAGATGTTTCAGGTATATTGTTTGTTTGTCTGGGCTCACTTTAAAGCTTGCCTAAGAAATGCAGTTTCACCATCCAGTTTTGTTTTAAATTCAAACATTAATTTTTCCCCATAGTGTTAACACATGGATATTGGCTATCGTGAATTTCATACGCGGTAAATTTCACGTAATTTGTAACCACTATTTTTTATTTGTGATTTTGAATGAGAAGGATTTACAGTCTCCTTAAGAAAAGTTTGAGCGAAAGTTCAAGTCTTTCAGTTTTGAGCCGCGTACAACCTTAAGTGATACTGTAAAACATTTTGAATTAGCTGCTTGCTGTTTTAGCGATTTTCGATTTTCATTGCAATCGCCATGTTTTTAATTCAGCTTATCACACATCTTCACCATTGGTAAACATGAGGAAAAGTTTCAATTAGCAGCATCCTAAATTAGTAAATTTAAACACTTAGCTAAATTAGCTAAAAACACATGCTAGGTAAAAAGACTTGCTTTAAAGTAATTCAAACTTTAGCCGGCAAAGTTCTTTGTCAGACTTGCATAGCTCACTTTTTTAACTCTCTGTCCATTCGGTAGACTGAAAGATTTAGCCATTTGCAGGTGCTCCGACATAATGCGACCTCTGACCCAAGTCTGTAAGTGCTTCGCTAAAGGTTAGAGATAGTCTATACACCTAATTTTTGAAAGATCGATAATAACTTGATGAAAGACTACTACTACTTCAACAAGACTGATAATTTCATACTCTGCCACACATGAATCACATGCAGGGTCAAAGTTCACAGGATGGGTACATCACTCTGTTGTCTCAAGGATACCATCACCAACGAATTGGTTGCTACATTGTGTTGAATTGAAAAAAATCATTCTTTTAATGTCTCATTTATTTCACAGCAACTATTTAAATATGGGAAAAATGATTGATTTGTAATGTCTTCTTCTCTCCTATGACACCGAATGAGATGTTTAATTTTATTTCTGTATCATATTGTGAACGGATTTACCTGCTCTCTCATAAATTGCACTTCATCAGAAACATCATCATTGTCACCATCATCCACTTCTTCATCATCATGCACCTGATAAAAAGACAACATTTTCCCATTTGGTTTAAAAATTTGATATCATACAGTGTTCTCTCCATACCAGAGCAAGTATATAGTGGTGGCTATTTTTGGTAAACAATAGAAACAATACCATGACAATTGTATTTATTGTTATGCAAATTGGCCACCACTCCACCAGAAAATACTGGGGAGAACAATGTCATAGAAAGATTGACGATGCTTCATTCAATATACAATTTGTTCATCTGATAAACACACTTTTCAACATTATATAATAGTGATGCCATAATTTTTTTCCCATCTGAAGGAAGTGACTCTGCATCATCTTCAGTTCTCTTTGCAATGCTGTGGTATACAGACGGCTTTTCTAACTCTTTCAGCCAGTATCTCTTAGAAATGCAGAGTTCCTTTGATGGCTCAAGATGCATTTACTGTACTTACAGTCTGCAGCTTTGAGGAACTTGACCTGATAAAATGCCCTCTTAACAATAGATGGGATATCAAGATGCCCTAGAAGTGCTAATTTTCATAAAGAGCGTGCTTCTCTTTCACAAGTGTATCAGTTTAACCAATGAAAGCCAAAGTCAATTTTTGTAACCTTTTATAGGACATAACACAGAAAATTTTTTTCTGATCCCGACAATTTTTTTCAGATTTTCCCCAAAATTTTGATCAAAAACTGTAGCCAAAAAACAATGTGTCCATTTGGTCTAAAATTATCAAAAAAATTCTTAAAAGTTCATAAAAATTGATAAAATGTTGTACTAAAATTTTGCTGAGATCAATTACAGCTCTCAAAGGGTTAAACATAAAGGATAAACAGGTAATAGTATTTTAATTAAGTTCTTATGTAGTCTCATTTATGATTTGGGAATATCTTTTATGATGAGATTATATAAAAAGTTTCTCAACCTGAAAAGTGGTACAGTTTGCAGGACTTACTTGTAAAAAATGCACAGTAAATGGTTCCAACCAAATCTTTCCATCTTCATCTGCAGAAGTCAGTAACACAGTCCTACATGGAAAATATATAAACAAACTAAATGGCAAATTCAAACGCTATAATATGTTTATGTTTTCAAAGCATTTGAAATGGAGTTGATTGTCAGTACCTATTGCCAGTAAATAGTATATTTTTTATTATCAAGCATTTGAGAGGTACACTTGTCTCTTTGCTGTTTATTTTTCTTATTTTATTTGGATCATTTTGTATAATATGCTGTAAGAAAGATATAATCACAGACACAATCGGAAAGTGAAAATCAAGAGTATTCATGAGCAAGTTCATCCTAATATGAAACAATAAATATTAAACATCACAGATTGTGCCTTGGTTCTCTTTAGTACGGACAGGGCAAGTAACCACAACTTTCACTTTATTGATACTCATTAAAGGTATACTGTCAAATGTTCCAAGTTTGCCACAGACACCATGGAAAGAGAAAATCTAACCAATCACAGATTTTAAGCGGGTGGCCGCTTTTTAAAAACAGCGCCCTCACATGGGCAATTTGAATATCAAGGAACGCCCCTTTGATCATATATGGGCACATTTAGATTACAGGTGACTGCATACCTTTAAACCGTCAATCAGGGTAAAAAATAGTCACAGAGATTAGCCATGGATTCAAACACAAAAAATGCAATATAAAATGTAAAATGCAAAAAAACACATCAAAAACTCAGAGTTGTCCATTGCTTGAGTTTTGTACTCTCTCATGATGATCGCTCTTGTGAGTGAAACTTGAGTAATACATGTAGACATTCTGACTATTAACACATTGCGCAATACAAGCAACAGCTTCTATAAAAGTTCTTACTTACCTCAATACATAGATATCCATGTGTCCTTGGTTTAGATCACTATAACCATCATACTTCCACAGAACATCAACTTGACTCATTGGTTTGAAGTCTATTGATCTGAGAGATTCTGTGCTGTCTCCTACCATACAATCAGAGCTGTCAAACTGGTGAGTCTTTGTGAAGAATGAAAACCAGATGGCAACAGCAGAGTTCATGTATCCATTGGACCGCACTTGATGGAGATAACCTGACATTGGGGAAAGAAATGCATCACTTCACAGAATGGTCTTTGAATTTTCCATCCAAGCTGAATTAAATTCAAAGTAAAGCAGCTGCAGCCTACATACAGCACCTTATTTTAGGATCAAAATATTTGATTCATGGTCACTTCAGCCTAATTGATTCATGGTCACTTCAGCCTAATTGATTCATGGTCACTTTGGCCTAACTGATTCATGGTCACTTCAGCAAAATTGATTCATGGTCACTTCAGCAAAATTGATTCATGGTCACTTCAGCCTATAAATCCCACACAAATTTATCTCACATCACTTTCTGCAAAAGCAATGTCACTCCTTCATTAATTTTTCCCCGTACTGTAATATTCCAAAATGTGACCGCCTCTATCTAAACCTTTACATTCAAAATCTTATTTGTCCTGACTCTGCCACTGAAGCCACACAGCCAAGAATAATTCATCAAAGCACATAATAATTTTGTTGTAACTTCTGTAAAACAGATTCCACTTATCTTTACTGATACTTTCTCTTTATTTTGATGGCAATCTGTGCCAAATAAAGTGCCTTACTACTTATAGACATTCACTTACCACTAGGCATGTATATGCAGTCTCCTTTGTTCATGGTTACATGGGAAAATTTCACGTCTTTGATTTTGGGGAACTTTATGAGATCAACGGCATCTATATTAACTTCTGAATAGCCACCAAACTCCTGCAGAGAATCTCTAGACAAGTATACCAGATCACTCTAAGAGAAGAGACAGAAACGGGTTAAAAGGGCCAGAGCCACTGAACCAATGGTGGACTGTGCAGAAAGTAAAATTGACCATGCATGGAACGTTGTACTGAGATACCTTAGTATCTATGTAGTCTTGAGGGCACAATCATTTCTCTCATTTCTATTTTGCTTTCAATTTCTAGACTACTCAGAAATCCAATCATTTATTATACATAATATATGAACCTGAGTGAGAGCACCGGTAAAACTGAAAACTTAACCACATATTAAGCTAAGGCCCATCTGCAACACACTTTTGTTCAAAGAATTAACTTTATTTTCGTACATATGCACATTTGTTGCCCCATACTGGCAATCTCAAAGTGCTTATGTTCAGAGTGTGGTGGAAACAGACAAAGAAAAATACAAGGTATAAAGAAGGCTAGGAAAGCATATTGATTGACATGAAGTTTAATTTTGTGTAAACAAGAAACATGAATGGGGCAACTCAGGTGTGCTGTTGACACTCTGGACACGCAGTAAAGTAGAGTGAAAGATCAGTTGCTCGAGGATGCTCCCTATCCTCTCCTCGAGTTACGGATCTTCCAGTCTAACAGTAAAGCTGTTCGTGTATAAAATATTGAACAACAAGAAACAGGAACAGGGCAGCTATTAAACGTATACACGACTTAAGATAACACTTGAAATTGTAACGAACTGTGACTTGCTTACCTGCTTTGGGTCAATCAACAACCATTCCTTTGTACCATTGAAAACACAGTGTACATTCTCATACGGGTCCTGGTGAATCAAGGTCCTGCCTCCACCAGCACTCATAAACAGATGCACCTCCTGCAGTGAACAAATGTGCAAATGTAAATTCTAAAATACAGTCACCTACAGAAGACTAATTATTGAACAATTAAAAGTGTCCCCTCTCCCATCTCTATACAATTCTGTAATAACCTCTCATGAGAACAAAGTATACTGGGTTCATGTTATAGAATATCATAATTCAACATGATAAAGTATCATATTTATCAACCTGTTAACCTCCAATTCCCTGTAAACATGTCTGGCATCACTATTGATAACAATGGGTTTTGGGGCAAACCATTGTTGTGAAAGGGTTAACTTCAATTGGCTCCATATCATTTGAAAAGAACTTACCTTATTATTGAAAAAACTCATCTATGTCATAATGAGTTCTGTCATGTGATAAATGTGATATTTTAATATCACTGAATAAAAGCACCTCTTAATTGCACTCCACACATTAGGTTTGCTTTATTCCATTGTCATTCATCCTTTTGTAGCAAACAAAAGGTAGCAAACAAAAATGAAACAAAACAACATGAAAGCAAAATCGGCTTGCAATTGCATTTTTACTGCACATTATTCATCAATGGTGGACAAATGTGCACAATCTAAAACTAATGTGCACAACAACTTTCCAAACAAAACTTTTCCATTCAATGTTAGTAAGGAAGTGTAAAGCACGGTTTTTGCTACTCAGTGTACCTCAATGAATGAAAGTGTTTGACTGGAAGTGTTTATCAAATTATCCACAAACTATTAGTGATTGGTTCAAGCCTGTATTTTTTTCATTTTGAGATGATTTTTTTAATTTGTCTACAAGATGTGTACACCCTAAAACCAATAACCTGAGTTCTTTTAACTTGCTGTGGGTTGTCATCCAAACTTTTGCCTATAACTTGCTCAGTCAGTAACTTGTGACTCCTTATCTGGTAATTCAAAGGGTCATTAGGTAAAGAGACTAATTAAATGACTAATCTGAAGTCTGTAATTATTGCTATAATGAGAGTTTGTGTGGACACAAAATAATAATATGAAAGACATTGATATGTAAATCACATGTATGCATGGAGAACCTGGTGACAGAGTAAAAGAAACAATCCCATTTCCGTCGATATAATTATACATAACATGTAACTCTTTCAAATTCATAAGAGGTTGCTTGATATGTGTGAAATAATCAGCCGGTCGAAATTTGTGTTAAGCTTAATGTTTTCTTTCAGTTTCCTTGAATTGCATAGCGCAGGAAACAGATGCACCATGGTACTTTAACAACATGTATCGGAGAGACGACTGTACTGAATCTCAGATGCGTCTCAAAGCAATTTGCCTCACAACTACAGGGCAACTCATGGTCCTTTAGAATGTGCAAGTGTTGGCAAATTTCAGGTATCAACAGCTGCAATAAACAGGGACAAAAGAAGGAAAAATAGTGCTCGATATATTTTTTGTCTGACATCCTAAATTAGTAAAGTTGCTTAAAAAGTACATTGCGCCAGATAATGATCACATACCTGTATACCCCTGGCAAAACTCCCACAAAGTAGACACCGTGGTATGGCTACGTCTTTCTCCATTGGCCCTGGTACTTGGGATATCACATATGCATTCATGCTTTGATAGTTACGCATGAAGTGATCTAAAGTGTCTCTCCCCAAAATACCACCCTCGCCTCGCGGCACTCTAGAGTCACCCTCGCTCTTGCCTTCTAACCTCACCGTCAAATTACCGTATTCTTTTCTGATGTAGTCCTCCGTCCATAGGTGATATGCCTGCGACATTTTCGCAGCCCCTCTGAACACAACAGGTTTGTGGGGCTTCACGTACTTTTCGTAAAATACTACGGGGTGTGGGACATAGTCAAGTTCTTCTGTGGTTTCCGTAGGGTCGCGTTGAAATCCAAATGGTTTCAAATGTCCCCGCCCGACATCGAGTTCGGACGAACTTTCATCGCCAACCGTCGTGTGCCACAGACGAGCTGAGCAAATTGCAATCACGAAAACCGTCAACAGTAGCCGCGGTGGACGCATTTTCTCCACTGCAAGAGTACTCAGGTGTTGTCGCGGACTTCCGGAAATGCGCAGAACAAGTACCAGTAAAGTCTTCTGCGCAGGGACATGGCTTTCTCTTATTGGTCAGAAATTCAGAAATTAGCACAGCTCGCCCGCGATGACAGGTGAAGACAAACGAAGATCGATGCGATAGAATTTTGCTTGTTGATGGTCCTCGACTGCGGCTTGTGAATTTTCGTGTTCATAAAGCAGCAAGTATACTGTATTCATCGTTTCGTAACTGGAAAATTATACTGCATGCTGCTGAGAGCCGAAAGTGATATTTACGAAGTGACTTTCGCATAAAAAAGTGTAATGTTCAGGACAGCGAATTGAAATTCTGTTTAGCGTCCATTCAAACGTTGAAAAGGTAGCGGTTCAAAAACACACACAGAAAATTTAACTTTCAGTTATCCGATTGCTTCGTTTAATATGAGTGCCAATTCAACGATCAAAGCAGGAACTTCTTTTACAATGTGATTCTGCAAGCATGCTGGTGCATGTGGTTTGAGTATATTTTGCCAAATTTGAAAATGAAGATTTGTTGGCAGATAAGCTATGGGGTCAAGTTCTATCAAATACACCGTGTTTTTCCATTGAAAATCTCCACAACACGCGTATGTACGCAAAACAAAGAATTTAAAAATTTGGTCTACTCCGGGGGTCTACTGTAAATTGCAAGTAACTGTTCTCACGTGTGACGTGTGAAGACCAAGTCCTAGCTACAGAGGGCGCTGTGATAAGCGCTGGGTGAGGAGAGCAGGATAGCAAGGAAAACACAATTCGAAATTGATGACATTAAGGTCACTTTTCAATTCAATTTAATGCAACTGAAATTCCACGTCTTCATGGATGAACACTTTCTACTACATCTACATGATAAGATAAAGAACAAAGTTGATGTTGTGGCTAAAGTTTTAAGCCTTGTACCTGCAGGGATGCAACTTTGACTCATTCTTATACTTAAATTTATACTTGTTTTGATGTTTCTGTCATATGTTACCGTGACATAAATGTTCACTCGATCAATTATATTACCTTTCTACTTAATTTCCTGTAGTTCCATTCTCATCATTCGAACATCTCAAAAATGAAGTGTGCTTTCATTTTATTCATGAAGTCATTATTACACATTTCCCTTCCAATCAACATGCATAACATTTGTCTCAATATCCTGAGGGTATGTTTGCAAAAAATGAAACAAAAGAAATCTGAGTTTCTGATTCAGATGTCTGAGTTGAAATGAGTTTAATAACTAAAATCATAATACATACATTTTCCAATTCTATGCTAGGAGAAAGTTGATCTTTACAAAATTATATGTGTGTGTGTGTGTGTATGTATGTGTATATATATATATATATATATATATATATATATATATATATATATATATATATATATACACACACACACACACACACACACACACACACACACACAGATATATAAAGCTGTATTATGAAATATTGAAATCTAAACTGTATATACAAAAATAACACAAGCATTGAAATTAACATGTTTCACATCTTTGAGATACACATACCAAAGAACACAACCTCATTACATAATAATTTTACTATGCTCTGTTCAAAAAATATACAAATCTTGTGTAAATGTGTTCATAAAATATTGACATTATGCAATCGTAGAGATAAGGAGACCACCAAATGTACAATTTTGATCATCATGCAAAAGTTTGACAGTTGCACCAAGTTGTATAATGATATACTAGCATTTTGAGGAATCAAAATGGCGTTGATTTGACCTTTATATTTGAAGTCTGATCACCATATGTACAGTCTGTTTTACTACAGTAATATTTTACTGTAAAATGAAGAAAAAATATTCTGGTATTGAAGCTGCCTGAATTTTACCCAGAAATGAAGGCAAAATTATTCTGGTAAGAAAGCTGCCTATTACAGTTTCCAACAATGGTTTCCCTTGCTTCCGCAAGATACATAAACCAGTCAAGTTTTTTCATCTAGGAAAGAGCTCTCTGGTAAAAACTATTTGTAATGTCAATAAGGCCAAATAAAAGATATGTTTCATAACCTAGGCTATTTAAAATCTTTCGACTTTCAACTTTTTTCTCATTTTTGAACATCCATCATAATTTCGCTAAATGTTGCCGTTTTTTGATATGTCACACCCTGTAATACAAAAACAAAAATAAAAAAGGAAAAAATTCTCACTGCCTTACCCTATTTTCTGTAGGCATATTAACAGAAACATTCAGTTTTTGTCTTGAACTTGACAGCAAACCTAAGAATATCAGCTTCTTTCTAAAAATTTATAGAATATTAAAAACACCTGCTGATTAATGGAATGTACTTTATTACTTTCATATTCTTTGATGGGATAATAGTTCTAACTTTTTATAAGATGTTCATTACATGTCTTGATTCTTGACAAAAACTTTCTTTCTGATTGTTTCTAAAGCATACTAAAATAAAAAATATCTGCCTTGCATACACTTCGCATTGTATACAATATGCAATGCTATTTTTGGCAGATTAGTTCTAGTCTAGAGTACAATTCAGTTTTGCAACAATAATATTCAACAATGCACCTGTTGACATATTCAACTTGTTGGCGTTTTCACATGATGGGGAGCTGGAAAAGGAACTGTATCAACAAATAGAACAAAGATAATGGCAACAAATCAAATGTTACACTTAACAAAGCCTTGTTGGTGGTTGATAGACTTATCTCGTTCGATAATTTTTTTTCACATTTTTCTTTTGAAGCCTGCATGCCTATCAAAATTGTGAGCAAAGAGAGACTGAAAAACAAAAACCAATGACATTTCCTCTCAGCAAGCAATGCATACAAACATCAGTAAATCATATGCAAAGCATTCTGAATACTTTTACCACTGTCTTATGAATTAAAGAGTAAACTTGAAAAAAAACCTTGGGAAGTACGCTCAGTCCTCTTCGTTTCGATGGTTGATTAAGGAATGACCGCACATATCAGTCCTTTAGAGGAGATCATATTTGTCACTTTGAATTATCAGTAACTACCTTAGAAGATATACATGCATGCTCCCCTGTCACCTTGGTGTGAAATGTTGGCAAAATAGACATACATAATGGCTACACAATAGGAAAGACATTCTAATGAACACAAATTTGCTGCTGTCACTTTTTGGAGACTCAGAGCTCATCATGTTTGACGAGATGTTCAAACATCAAGTGTTCAACTGTTGAGTCGTGTGGTATTCCTTCACGGTACTTGGCAAGTGCCTGCTCAAGGTTCCTATCCACCATGTCTATGGTGACATACTTGTCCCTGTCAGCTCCAAGGGCAGTCAGAATCTGCAAGAAGAAAGCATTATCAAATCACAAATAGAAGAGTTACATCTTTAAAGACGTGCAACAAGCGTGGGATGCTATTTAAAATAAGCTGAATGTACATGTAAAATTCAGAAGGTAACGGTACTTGTAAATGGTACAGAAATACAAATACAGTGAAATCTGAGTACCAAACAGCAATAAGACCCAGATGAGATTTAAACCAACAATAATGTTCCAGATAAGTGAATGTTGATGTGGCCTTTGCCTGATCAGAATGTTTGACAAGTGTTTTCTGCGACATGGACTGGTATATGGTTGGTTTTGACTGTACAAGCATTTATGGAAGACAATTCGACCTATATCACAAACTTGAGTTGGATTCCTTGCATTAACCTTGTCCTAACTAAAAGCACCAAGTAGTCTTGCTACTTCCAATCAAGCATATACTAATGAAAATCTTTACAACCTCAAAATGAATTTCTCATTCTTTATAGCAATAAGAAGTCAGTATGAAGTTATGGAAGGGGGATATGTTTGTCACACAACATTGGTTGACCTCTCCCTCCCACCCCCACATTACTTACCTCCTCTGCCTTAGGGGCTGTGCCACCCACATTTTTTATGTAGCTCTGCACAAAGTCTTCTCCAAGGAAGCGACCATCAAATGCAAATAATCCAGATATCAAATTGCTGTAATAGGATCAATGGAATGAAAGCTGGTATTTATTAGGGTAACAGAAGGCTGCACTCAACATTAACCAATTATCAAATGGAAAGAGCCATCTAGTGACAAAGATGAGAAAGTACACTGTTGGTAGATTTATCTCTATGAACTTTTCTACTATGATTAAGTCACCCTGGAGTGTCAAATTTTGTAATAACCTTAGTTTTTATTTTCTGTAGATGAAGTTCTGTAGATACATATTGGGTGACAGAGTTAATGTTAATACCAGCAGCTACTTTGATTTCTGTATGACAGATATATTGCTCACACAATTGTCGATATATTTGATAATTCACATAACAACTTTCAAATAAAGCCACACTTTTTTTCTAATACAAATATAACCCCATGGCATCTTATTATGGTGATTTTTCTTCCTTATGTTTTTCTTGGGGGGGGGTCTAACATAATAGATCTAACAACAGAAAGCACAGGACATGGATGTTTGAGAGCAGTGGTAATTCTGACATTCAGCACACCTGAAATTTACTGTTCAGAACTGCATGACACGTACAGTGCATTTATGCACTCCACTTACATTTGGTTCACGGGCAATCTTTGCAAATGGAATTTTTTGAAATGGAAATGAATGCAGCTTCTCTTGAAACAAACCCTTTTCCTGGCAAAACAGCTAATTTATTAACTGCTGCGTAAACATACAAGGGCAACACTCACGTGATTTCCTCTGCAGAGATATAACCATATTCATATTCCAAGGAATTTGAAACATCATTGTGGTCAAAGGTCAAAAGTAGTTCCTTCAATTGGTCGACAGTCAGTGAGCTGACCTCTTCCTTGGTAACATAACCTCTACCCTCTGGGTCAAGCAGATGTTTGAACTAAGAAGATACAAAACACTGGTGATTGCTATATGCTTATTTGTTATGGCTATACACCTAAGCGTTTCCTATGCACTCTTTTCTTGTGAACACAGCCTACGGTAGTACATGCACAATACACAAATTACACCAATAGGCCAAGAAAAATAAAAAGTTTATTTCTCATCTTCGACATATTGCAAGAAATTACGCGGTGACGCTGTTTTTTTTCCTCGGAATTTTTTTTTTCTTCAACCAACACGAACAAGCAAAAAACATGAAAACAACATAGGAATGCACGCAGAGATAAATGCACAGCAGTGTTGCTTTAATATTTTGTTATACACTGTAGCAACATTTCTGCGGTTTGACTTTTAGTGCAGCAATGCAGTTTTGACAGCTTAATATAACATTGACATATGTGTACAGCTCTGAATGGAATGTTAGTGTCAGTTATTTTGTATACAGCACTGTTTTATACAGCACTGTGTTATGCACTATCGTTGCGCATTTTTGCATTTATTTTTTTCATTTTATTTCCTCATGAGCAGAAAAAAAAGGTTGACGCGGCGGGCCTGAATTGAGGCACACAAGGATGAGAAACAAACTTTTTATTTTTCTTGGCCATAATGGCTGTAACTTCTGATAATATTCTCATTAATTTTTATCTGTAAAAAATGTTTTTTGTTTTCATTCTCATATAGTAAGTTGAAATACATAATATTAGCCTTGCCAACACAACAAATTATGTACATTATGTGATATTATTGTTGATAAACAAATTCTTGTTTGGACTTATTAATCGCCAATGGGAACTACACAAATGACCAATTTAATATCAGACATTTTAACAGGATTTTGTCAGTAGAAAATAAACCTATACTTTACAAACATAGCAAAATATAATGGAAAATAAAAAAAAAAATAAAAATTAAAAAAAGTTAAGTAAAATAAGTAAAAAAATTAAAAAGTTAAAAAAAGTTAAGTAAAATAAAGTAAAAAAAAATAAAAAGTAAAAAAAAAGTAAATAATTAAAAAGTTAATGGATTTTTTAATATAATATACCAGTATTACAATTGAGAAGCTGTTTGTAACATCATCAAGTACTTCGGCTTATGAATTCTTGTACTCAATAATAAATATGTACTTGCTTACATTATCCCAAACAATAAGATTTCCTATGATCATGCCATAGTTGGAAGGACATGAAAATGCTTATCCTACCTGACTGTCACTGCAACCTTTGTACTGCTGATAAATTCTTACCTTATTAGCATAAAGTTTAATTCTATTATGTGGCTGATTCTATAACTTTCTCATGGAACACATTTAAGTTTGCAATTTAAAGAACTTCAACTTGTGTAAATCCAGTGGCCATGTTTGTTTCTAATGTGTGCTTTTACCTGCTCTCTGATACTTTGAACTAAGTCAGCATCATCATCATCATCTTCATCATCATCCTCATCTTCATGATCTTCATCTTTATCACCTCTCTGATAAAGAGAAACATTACTCGGTTACAATTGCAGAGAACAAGATACATTAGTCACTGGGTCATTAGTAATACGCAATGTTAGCCAACAGTAAACACTTTGTGAAATAATATTTCTCTCTCTCTGAGCGGGGCAAAGGACTTTGAAGGAGTAACAGCGGTGAAATGCTTATTTGTGGGATGTCAACTGCATCTGTAAGAGATAACCTCCCGTGTCTGCCATTCTTTGTAATGATAGTAAACTTGATCAATGTACAGTGCATTTAAAACCGAAAAGGTTTTGGTCGTAGGGTTTTTGAAAATATGCTGCTGTTTACGTTTGAATGATGTATCACATCATTCAAATCATCTTGTATATAAAATCATTCAACATACCTGAAGGAAATGATTGGTGAATGACTCCAACCAAATTTTTCCTTCTTCATCTGCAGAGGTGAGTAAAATAGTCCTATATGTAGAAACAAATCATTCAGTTTAGATACAACACTTATTCTCTGATATGAGAACGGCTAACTGTAAAACTAACAATGGCACTGTATGTGTCTATGGGAGTTTGTTCTCAGTGAGCCAATGATAATAAAGAAATATGTTTATGATGCATGACACCTTTGTAATTGCACAAGAGATGTGTACAGAACAAGATCAACTTTAACCAGTTGATTCATTGTGATGTACTCAAGGTCAAAAGGGTTCGTCAGGGGGGTTCATTTGAAAGCTCTTGGTGTAAGATAAATTTTTACCATCTTAGTTTTTTGAAAATCGAAAATGTTATTTTCCTCCATAGAATTAACACAGGGATGGCGGCCATTTTGAATTTCAAATATCGGTAAATCTTGGGTAATTTGTTTCTCCAGTAACAAAATTTGCACAGTGACCCCCGATTTTTATTCTTGATTTTGAAAGAGAATGGTTGAAAGATTTCTTAAGGAAAGTTTGAGCAAAAGTTTAAGTCTTTCACTTTCGAGGCGCATACTACCTTAAAATATTTCACTTTTATCCATGATCCAACCCTAAGATTAATTGTTCTGAACTACATTCTAATGCAGTCTCACTTCTACCGCTAATATCTGCAAATCAAATGAAGTTATAACAGCAGGAGATAAAAGTAAATAGAGTTATCATGCTTGTAGCACTGAACACGGTCCCTCTATCACGTGCACTAAAGTAAATTTTCAGGACGACTAAATTTGAAATACTTCAGCTTACTTTAAATAATATATATCTAGGTGACCTTGATGCATTTCCCCATACCCATCAGATGTCCAGATCACATCAACTTCATTCATGGGTTTGAAGTCCAGAGATCCAGAATGCTTGGTATTCTCTATTTCTGCGCAATCAGAGCTATCAAAGTTGTGTGTCTTTGTCAAGACTGAGAACCATATGGCAACACCTGTGTTCATGTATCCGTTAGACCGTACTTGATGAAGATGGCCTGTATTGGGAGAAAAGATTTGAGTTTTTAGAATGTGAAACTTTGGAACAGTGAGTAAATCACACCTAGCATTTTGCCGTAGCTACTTTAACACTGAAGCATTTATCTTCCACCAGATTTGAAGCAGCCAATGATAAACTGGTATCAGCAATTTATTTATTTATTTTTTTTTGGGGGGGGGGGGAATCACCCTCTTTATACTAACTGTCAAAACATGTGGCTTGCTGACCTTTATGCATTGCTTTCACAACCCATGTTCATGAAAACACAGTATTGCCAGTAAAGATCAGTAATTTAATGTCCTGAACCCTGATCATAATACTTCAGTACATTCCCCATGCTTTTCAAATTTTAAGGTTGATCCATTATGTAAAATATAGCTGGAAAACGTTTCATTCACGCAAATTTTCCGATGTGGTTGCATTCCCGTTTTGATGTTCAGGAATGTTTTGATGTATACTTTGAATGCACTGCTTTGCAAATAAATTTGTTCCCTGTGTGATCTGGTTGTTTGGATATCTGTACTGTAAAAAAATTGAATCTTCTCTATCCCTTTGGTACATATGCATGACCAGTATTATCTGGATACATTTATGTGGTTGATTGAAAGTCTCAGTGTAAACAATGTCTGGAAAATCTTTCTAACAACAAAAGAAGCTAACAAGAAACAACAATACAAAAGTAGCATTAAAAATAAATTTGATAAATAACCTTAATTAACATAAGTACTGGGAATCAATAAAAAATTAACTAACATATTAGCAGAGCTTCATGCATTGTTTTTCAAAAGGTAAGTCTTCTTGAAAGATTTTCCAGTATCATAGTAAAAGTACATACTTACATGTATTCTATGACCAAGGAAGAAATAGAAATACCAATAGTTATAAGTTTCACTACATAAATATTATCATGAAAGAGTCAGAAGACCTAACTGACAATGGAAATAGATATTTTAATATCAAAATTCAAGAGATCAGCTCTAGCAATAAATTGTAGTTTTTACACTTTCTTCATTAGCAACTACACGTGATTTGCAATAAAGCATGGCTGATAAAGTTTATACCTTACAAGCACTTTGCCTTTGACGACACCCCGAGAAATCCCTTGCAGCGGCTATAGCACCAGAGAAGTTACTTCATTCTGTAGCTCACCAGAAGCAAATAATTGTCAGTGCACTTACCACTGGGAATGTACATGCAGTCTCCTTTGTTCATGGTCACATGGGAATATTTCACATCTTTGATTTTGGGGAACTTTCTGAGATCTACAGCATCCACATCAATCATGGCATGGCCACCAAACTCTCTCTTGGAGTCTCTGGATAAATACACCAAGTTACTCTGCAATCGTGTTGGAGGAAAAGAAAAGTTGTTTAATTACAAAAAATTCGCCAAAGGTAATATTTAAAATGTTCCCAACAGTTGGAAGATGACTTGTTGAAGCAAAAAGTGATTAAGAAATTCTTTACACTTTGTGAGTTGCTTGTGTGTCACATTAACACAGATCACACAATAACCACCTGGGGTATTCTATACTGTTACACTTTCACAATCAAACTTTGGCACAATCAGATTGTCCTCTATGTCAAAGTTGGATACATAGCTAGAGAAATGGGGTGGGAGGGTTACAAGAACATTGTACCCTCTTAGATATAATGAGACAATGAGTGATACTTGATCAAACTTGTTTAGTTGAAAGGTAGTGCTTGATATAACCATAGACCCTCGAGAAAAACGAGGGTCTATGATATAACAAATTCTGGATGTGAAACAAATTTTCCACATAAAATAAGCTGATTTCAACATCTATCCACAGGACTTGGACATCAGTGTATGGCAAATGGAAATAAAAATTTTCAATTATTTGATTAGCTTCTGACAGTTGGCAGAGAAATTTTGAAAGACCACTTACTATCAGACTGGGATATGTCTTGTGAAAGTTTGACATTTAGCAGAAGCTTATCAATATTAATATGTTTATGTTGAACAGTAGAACTCTGAGAAAATGAGAGTTTCTTTTTTATTAAGTTGCTGGGTTGTTTTTTGCACAAAAACTAACCTGACTTGGATCAATCATCAGCCATTCTTTTGTTCCATTGAAGAGGCAGTGGACGTTATCATACAGGTCTTTATGAATTAAGGTCTTGCCACCGCCAGCACTCATAAACAGGTGCACTTCCTGGAATAAATAAAAGAATCAAATTCTACCTGAAAGTTATGCATATACTCAGAGTGAATGCAAAATACAGATAAGGAAATGAGTCCAAGAAATGAGTGAAGCTTGAGGATATCTTGTTGAATTTAGTTGTATGAAAATTGACAGGAATTCATGATTGATTAACCCTTATTTATAGCCTGTGTTCCTACTTTAGAAATTTCTTCTCTCTCACGTTTCCTTTTGGTTATTTGTCAGTAAATTTCTTTCTGAAGGCTCACTTATCATGTAACATTAGTTACATCATAAACCTGTGCCTAATTTCTTGTGTTTGTATGGTGTATCTCCTTTGAAACAGTGACCAGCATGCACTACGACTGTACCGTTAAAGTAATCATTGTTGACAGACTGAAAGCTGTTATCACTCCAGCTTTGACATCTCTATGACTTTGATATCGCATGATCAGACCACATCCACAACCTTTGCCCACTCATGTTACTCTTGTCAATTATGGTCTGAACCCTTTCATGATTGTGGTTTGGCCAAACCTATGGTTATCAATGGTATTGTGGACCTGTTTACAGGAAACTGAGGTGAACAAGCTAAAACTGTAGTTATTCATGAGAAACAAAATACATAAGTTGGAGTTTGCACATGATGTTAAGCATGTTAAGGGGCAATTTTCAATCCCTGGTTTTCACATTAGTGGCTGTTCACATTGGCTGTTTATGTTATTTCAGTCCTTTGTTCTTCTTTGAAAGTAGTGCACAGTTAGTCAATTTGTTCAGAGATAAAGCTGATAAGGAACCTTCCCCTTTTTAAGGATAAATTGTGAATGACTTTGATTAAAGAGAAAGTAAATGAAAGGGTGACTAAAGACATTTGTACACGTGTGAACTCCACATAAATCACCTTTTGGCTTACCCCTAACATTTATCTATGATGAAATTTTAAATTCACATATCTTAAGTCTGGCTACAAGGAAAGGCCGAAACTTAAAGTTATCGCTTCTGCAGCTATCTTCATATACCTGTATACTCTTGGCAAAAGTTCCGCAAAGTAGACAGGGAGGTATGGCGACATCTTTCTCCATTGGCTTCGGTACTTGGGATATCATGTATGCATCCATTGTTTGATAGTTGCGTATAAAATGATCGAAAGTGTCTCTACCTAAAATACCACCTTCGCCCAACGGGACCCGTGTAGCATTTTCGTGTCTTCCCTCGATCCGTGCGGTCAAGTTCCCGTACTCTTTCCTGATATATTCCTCCGTCCACAGGTGATACGCCTGCGACTTTGTGGCAGCCCCTCTGAACATGACGGGTTTGCGGAGCTTCACGTACTTTTCGTAAAATTCTGTAGGGTGCGGGACATAGTCCAGCTCTTCTGTGGTTTCTGTAGGGTCGCTTTGGAATCCAAACGGTTTCATATGTCCTCTGCCAACATCAAATTTGGACGAGTCACCGCCGAAAGTGCAATGACAACATAACGTGAGACTGAATGTCAACACCTTGAGCCTGACGAACATTTTGTACAAACCTTACTAATCGTCCTTTACAAATAAATCTAGATAAACTCAGTCCGTAGATAGTTCGTGGTGTATATTAGGTGGCCTTCCATTAGGCTTTTGTCCCGTTCTTGTATAAGTTACCCGAAAGATCCGGGTTGGCGCTTGTTTGGATTCAACTACAGTAGGAAACTTCCGGGAATGCGCAAAACTTGCAGCCAATTAAATAAAATTAGGCACATGATACGCATTTGTCTGATTGGTCAAGAAGTAAGAAATGCACCAATCGCATTATCATTGACATAGCAAGATCCAACCAAAAAGAGGCTTACAAGAAGGTGTAAATTTGGTTTATCTATGAACAAGATGGCGGGGAGGAGAGACGACAGACCGGAGAGTAACAGGGAATTTCTGGGTAGGCTTAATAACTATCCTCAGAATATAGGTAGCGGACACCGCTCTTGTATGTTGCTATGCAGTTCTTAGCCAGGTCCGGACAGTCTGAGGAGCTGGTGCATTCTTTCCGTAGCGAACTTCTTTCGAGAGATTCTTTGTAAGCTGCACTGCATTCACAGGAGCAATGTTGTAAACGTTGTCATGGAGATTGCACGACGAAATGAGCTAGTTGCCTGGCATAACGGCAAAAATAATGGCAGAGGCGATAGCTTGGCTTCGATATAGTACTGTGATGATATGAACAGACTCGATATGAATGATGTACACACGTCAACGTTGGTGGTGGTGGGTGCGGTGACGTTTGCGAGGCTCGGTTCATATGACAAGTTCAGCCGTGGGTTTTACCATAGACCCTCGAGAGTTTTCTCGAGGGTCCTATGGTTGTACCGACACTCTGGGGTCGTATTAGCATTTTCTCTAAAGTCGAAGGGCCATTACGCACAGTAAGTGAGACTACCCACAATTCCCTTGATTTGTGTGCTCAGACATCATTTGCTAAAGGCTTCTTCAATTTATCAGTTTCTGAACAATTTGAAACTTAGAATTTAGAGGATTATTGGTTAAAACTATGTTCCAAAATTATGGATCATTTTTAAAATTCAGGAGTAAATTGAATAAGAATTCAATGTTTGGAGGTGCGAAAAATTTACACTTGTCAAGGTAAAGTTACTATGATCAGCAACTAAGATGGTCTCATCATACCACCTGTCAGACATGTTAATTTCCTTTGTTACAAATATTCAATAAAAATCAATACCCTTTCTTTTGCCAACCAGATGCAACTTACTCCCTAGTTTCCTTGAAAATATTGCATATGTCAAAAATCTATGTTGACAAAATCACAAAATTGCTATCTCCTCTCGGAAAAGGGTTGATCTTCTAATTATTCACAGTGAGAAATTAGAGAATTATGATTATCAAAACTATGGTCCCAGAACTTTGAAATATGGACTGAGCTGTTCTGTGTACAGAAGAAGTTTGCTTCAGTTCAGTGAGTGATCTCCGTGTGTACGGATCATGGAGAATTGTGGGTAGCGTCACTTACTGTGTGACGTGCCATCGTACTGCAGTATATGGCTGTGTCAAGATCATCTGCAAAATTAGAGCCCTATTCAGAATGCCACATTTTCTCGTCAAGAAGCACTACCACTCAAGCTAGACGTTTGAACTTTTTAAGTGATTTTATTTTTGAAATATTGAATATTTGAAATATTATTAAATATTTTTTATTTGCTATCAGAAAGAACAAATGTTGGGACTCAGCTACGGGATGCACTTTCCAAAATGATTGAAAACAGACCAGAAGATCCTGTTCTGTTTTTAGCTGAATAGTAAGTTTCTTTCTCTTCGAATTGGTTAATTGTTGGTTATTTAGTCCGAGTCTATACTTGAAACCAACACAATAACCCAAGTTACAATTATGTTCCAAGAAGGGACATGACCGCCCTTTGACCTGATAAAGTCAAATATCAGGTCCATGGCTCTCATTTACAAAAAGCTCTTTTCTGGATGTAATGAGTGTTCAATGTTTCATATAAAAGCTTGATATTCAATTGCTTTTCCAATTTTAATAGGATTGTCTGCAATGGGAAACAGCCAAATTGTTTCTATGATATAGGATAGAAAACAGAGGATGATTGTGTTGTAATCTTACGTCACTCAAAGTCAAAGCTTGCATTATCACAATTTAGGCATATTTATACATGGTGAACTTATACAAACCATGACTACTGTATAACACACATACCCAGTGAAAATTGATCTTAAATTGTTTCTGTAAATTCACACTGGTATGTTTTCTATCACACACAAACTCTTTTCTGCTTGTCTTTACATGTAAGTAACTCCATGCAGGGAAATATCCACATCTGGAAGATGTCCTTCAAAGCTTGGAGAGTTTTGCTTTTTAAAGTTAACAGAAAATAAATATTGTTGTAAAGTTGTCTTCAGGTGTTTTAGTCATTGTTTTATTTACTACGTAGCCTGACAGGTGTATATTCATTTGATTTACTATTGTGTTCTTTCACTCAGCTTTGAGGCAATAAGTGACAACAGAGCCGGCAAAGTCACCAAAGCATACCAGAGGTTACAGCTCACACACTACACAAGACCAGCATTTGAAATGAATGCTGTGGCAGCATACGACTCACTCAGCCAATCAGGTACGCTCTTACATACATTAGTACCAGTAATAGTATTAACCAGTGAGGTAAATTTGCCAAAATTGCTAACGAGGTATGTATTTCGTTCTTTTTCATCAATGGGGCTGTCAGCATATGGTGTTATTGTTCTCGTATTAACCTTTGAGTGCTGTAATTTTCCCACCAAAATTTTATTGCAACATGTTACCAATTGTTATGATTTTTTCTGAATTTTTTTGATAATTTTGGACTAAATGGACATCACATTTCATTGGCTACAGTGTTTTATCAAAATTTTGGCAAAAATCTGAAAAAAATTGACTAGGTATATTTTGTTAAGGTGACAAAATTGACTTTGGCGCTCAAAGGGTTAATCTGTAAAAATAAGTGAATCTAAAAATCTAAACATTTAGAGAGTACACAAAAGGATAAAATACTTTCAATGATTAGGTATATGATGTAGTGTAGTACAAGTAGACGTGTCTAAAAATTTACAATGAAAGAGAGGGTAAGCCGGAATCCTCTTCTACTTGAAGACTCTGAATTGCAAAGTTGCCAACTATCTTGTAACCTTCAAATAACACCAGTTCAATATCACACACAGGTGCCAAAGGCTACAATGGATTAACAGGAACAGTGTACACAGAATTACTCAATAACTTGTGCAGGTTAGTAATCGTCCGGTGTTTCAATGATAACCAACTCACAAGATGATCGTTAAATTATTAAACCAGGATATGTAATGCAGTTCCCTAAATATTCAAAACCGTTCCTCTGAAGTGCATACATTTATTCTTCTGAAATATATGGCCATCTACCCTGTCCATGAAACAATCTTTTGACATTGAGTTTTACAATATTTGGAATGAAGTTATCTATTTTGAAAGCTCAGTGAGTGTAATGGTATCTCTTTTGACAGTGCGTTCTTTTTAGTACCTAAGCTTGCTAATCATCATGAGAAATGGAGATCTGGATTGAAATGTGTAACTCATGTGATTTTGCATGTCCCCTAGCCAAATGATTACAATTTCTGTAGATACACTGTGTGAGAGATTGTCAAAGAAATGTGCATAGTATGTACACGGAAATACCAAGTTTACACAAAAAGGTGTGCTAGGCTGATTAACATTGTATTCTATTCCGTCAGGGATATACCAACAGCAATTTCTGAAAAGTTGTTGAGAAGAATACAGTGTCGGGACTACGAGGTTGTTCCGTATGATGTGTACTACTCGGGGGTGTTAGCATGTCTTGTTTTAAACGGTAAGTTACTACTGTCTTGTACATGCATGTTCACAGTTATTTGAAAAGTGTATAGAAGACTGCCCTCTCCAGTCCAATGTGTAGTGGTCCTAAGATTCATTGGGAAATGATGAAGATAAAGCAGATAGCAATATTGAAAGCATGTCACATTTTAAAATCTTTTATCCAACATCTGCTGTTTCATAATATATGACTGCTTTTCCTGCCAGACAGTATCACTTCCCCATCTGCCTAGTCAGTAAAAAGCAGTATTGAGCCAAAACAGTACATATTTTTAGCCACTTGACTTAGTACAGTGTATGTTATAGCATCTATATACCATAAAAATAATATCTATGTCTGGGCCTTCAAATGTTTAACATTTTGTGAAAATGCACCATATGGGACATGTTGTGCTTCACTAGTTTTAACTAACTTGACCTGATGGTGAAATATGAACTTGGCAAGGGAGAGGTTTTAAAAGCATGCTTTCCCCATCCATTGCCAAACGATAGTAATTTATATTCAGTTGAATTCCTTCCCTAATTCTCACTATGCTAACAAAAGAGATTAAGCATACACCTTCAGGGTTTGTGATGTCTTTGTTTGTTCTCTCAGACTGCTGACAGGAAATTTATAATGCATGTTAAGTCAACACACACTTCGCTCTGGAATGACTATATCATTTTCATTAAAAGTGTATGTGTAAAGGTAGCATGCCTCTTAACACGGAAAGATTTAAATTTGGCTCCATTTTCCCCTCAGGAAACTTTAAACCATCCTTTTTCAAAATCAAGAATAAAAATAAAGGATTACCATGCAAATTTTGGTACTATGTACTGATTGAGCAAATTACAGTACCTATACTTTACCGATATTTGGAAATCCAAGATGGCCGCTAACTCCTTGTTAACTCTATAGGAAAAAAATTAAAGTCTCAATTTTCACAAAAACAAGATGGTGAAACTTGTTGACTCCAAAAACTTTGAGATGAGTCCACACGAGAAGCATACTAGCAAAGTGTTGTATACATTTGAGAGTCTGAATACATTACCTGTCCCTCAGGCACATTTAATTGTATTGTAGAAGTATAGAACACCACAGAGAAATACCCAGCATGTTAGTAGTGATTTGCACCAAACCAGTGTGGAATCTTTTCACTTTTACAACTGAAAAATTCAGATTGACTTCAGACTTCTATTTGTGCAGCTATTCCTTTTGAAGTCTGAATGTACGATGAGGCCAACACATGCCTGAGTCTTTAAATTTAAAGTTCAGTATGTCACACCTTTTTAGTCAAACTTTTTGTTTCTGATTAATTCACATGACATTTAACATACACAGATTATGTCAAAGAGACACAGAACCTGTTCAGTGACTTTGACAACAAAAACACCGGCAATGCCAACAGAGAATTGTGTGAAGCTGCCCTCAAAATATTAGATGAGTCGGTCTCCATGACAACCAGTGATCCTGTCAGGTAAGAATGTATCTTCATCATTTGCTCTGTAAAGCTGCAACTTAAAAATTCATCATTATTGAATATAGTTGGAAGTTACTGTCTGCTCACATTTTTTTGGGAAGTTGCAATTTCATGCCTTGTCTAATCTAAGCTTCATTCAGCCTTGACACTCTGACCATGGATGTAAAAACATAGACATCCATGCTCTGACAGAGTCAATGAACTGTTATAGAAGGGTATACTTATCTTTAAATGAAATATCTGATATTAACTGAATAGGCTGTAATTGTGCATTTTGTGCGTTCTACGTTTCATATTTGTAATATTTTATTCTCCTTTCCATGCAGTGTGTTAGAAGCTGGAGTGAGACTTGGACCAGAGAAACTTTCAGAATCTCTGTTGGAAGTAAGTGATGTATTATGAATTTGATAAAGCCACTGAACATTTGGAATTTCCAGATTTCATTCATAGCTGTCAATATGTATGCATATTGGTTTAACTTAATCCTTTTGCCCCCCAGTATCTCTTTATGTAGCTCCAACCACCCATTGAATATAATATTACCAAAACCTGATGGTAAAAGTGTACCTGTTCACCTCAGTGCCCTGTAAACAGGTCCACAATGGCCATTGATATCAATAGGTTTGGACCAAACTATAGTGGTGACGAGGTGATATCAAATATTATGATATGAAAACGTGTATGTGACACTGCATGTTTATCGTTCCTCTGTCATTGTCTGGACACACATTAAAAGTAGCACTACTCTTTCTTTTTCCTTAATTTTTTTTGAAACCAGGATGTTCAGCTTAGTGGAAATATAAATGTATGGAAACCCACTAGGAAGTTAGGTGCTTATACCAGATACATAGGCAGTGATAGGATTTAGATGTTAGTTTTAACAGTATGGTAAGTTGATAAAGTTGAAGGTTAATGTTAAAGAGAAGAAAAGTACTTCTTAGTTTGATATTTAAATTTTTTATTATTTTGATTTTGAACATGTCATATTTTCAGACAGCTCAGCAGCCCCTGTATATTAAAAAGTAAATATCTTGCAAATATATGTCCACATATGGTATATAGCCCTCATTACCATATATAATATCCCTGTGTAGCCATCAACAAACAATGAAAGAACATTTGTATCCTGATGAAAGGACTAAGGATATTCATATTTTTTCACTTCAATGCAGAACATCTCATCAAAACACAGAAACACATCAACGATGACATCTGAAGAATTCATGCTGATTGCTGCCGACATATTCCTGAAAAAGGTATTTTGTCAAGTTGGCAAGGAAATTATGTTTGAAGTACTAGCCATTTCAAATAAATCATGTGTGAGGGCTGTCTTCAGTGTGAAAGTTACTAAATCATGATATAAGACTCCACAATGATCTTAGTTTGGGCAAGGTTCTTCATATTAATGATATTGTACCTCTATGAATTTAGTTCATCATGCTACATCAAAAATCTATATCTGTGTTTTGATTGACCTTCATTCACCATCCATCATATAAACCAAGAGTTGTTTTAATATCTCAAACAGTGTTCAATGACACAGATTTTATCAATTCATGTTAATGTTAACATTGTTGCAGCATTCATTTGGGTCGGTTTTTCTGTTACTCTGTGTTTGCTGTGTTACGCTTTCATTGCTGGGTACATTATTGGTTCCATTTGCCATTGCTTGTTTCTTTCATTTGATTTGATGAGTGAATGTAAAACTCTGTCCGTTCATGTCCTGAAATGAAAGAGTTTGAGTTTGCAATGAATTGAAGCTGTAATGTCACAAAGACAAAGCAGCAACACTCATGATCCTAGTTTTCTTCAAATCTTCAAAAAAATTCAGAATTTTGAAATGTAATCAGTGACGTTGCTGCACATATATTAATATATAAATGTTCACTGACAGTAGCAATCAGTGAGTATTAATATATCTCAGTATTATCACATCTTGACAAAGAATGATATGAAAAAATACTCCGCTTATGTTACTGATGTTCTGAAAATTCCATTAAAATTTTAAAGAGACTGTAATGCAGTGGTAATAAAGCCATCATTGAAAACAACACAGAAACGAAGTTAGCATAAGAAATGAATGTATGGTCTGTCGAACTTCCTTGCTATTTATTCTAGTTCAAAATGATAAACACTACAGTATGACAGCTATCTTTTCTATTGTGTTTTCAACACAATGCTGCAAATTTTCACTGTGCTGTGTCTCTGAACTTTGATTTGAATGAAAAGGCGAAGTAGAAATTTTGTTTAGGGCACAGAAACATAACAAAAGTTGCAAAAACTAAAATTTAAAAAATTGTAGAGGATGAAGAAAAGGTATAATTTCCCCTTCATACATAATCATAGAAAGTGCTTTGTAACTGGGAGAAATTATTTTCTAAGTAAACTTAGTGACATTACAGCTTCTAATGCACATATTTTGGCTGACAATTTCAGACAATAAATGTAAAACACAGCAGGCAAGCAATGAAAGCTGTAAAATTACCATGCACCATGAAGTACTAACCTCCAAGTGTGTTTTATTTGTTTGTTTATTTTTTTTCCATCCAACTCAAGGTGAAAACTTTGAAGTGAGTTTAAGCACATGCAGCCACGATGCCACAGAGGTTCGGCTTAACAGGTGCTGTTTCCCTTAACAACACAGCTTCCCAATTTTGTTTCCATACCGACAATGCTTTTAATTTCCTACGGGTGTTTATACAGCAGCTAACAACTCGCAATAAGAATTATTTTTTTGATTTTTGAATTTCTTTCATAGCATTCAATTTTATGCAACTGTCACACTAAGAAATTGACTGACTTCATTAACATAAGAGTATCCCTTCTTTTAACAATAATTTCATTATCTTTTCTACAATAATGATAATTTTTTTCCTGTCATAAACCTGTTCCACCTAGAACACAACCATAGGGTTATAAAGTACATAATTCTCTTCAGCCATGTAGAATATGCTTGAAAGCCTGGTGGGTGTATTCTTAAACTTCTGCCTGAAATTTGAGGTCCAAAATGTGGTGTTCTCTTGCAGAAATTCTGAAGATACTTGTCTGATGTGCGCTGCATATTAATATCTCTCAGAGATTCAAGTGATATTGTCTTTTTGTAATATATTATTTCAACGGCAGTTGTCAAATTTTGTTTGATCATGAAAATTATGTACAGATCATGCAAAAGAAGTAAAAAAGCCATTACATTTTGGAGAAATTTGTAATTGCACAGTGAATTTTAAGTTCCTAAGATGGAATGTTCATATACTGGAACTTGTACTGAGAAGGAAGTTAAAAGACAAGTTCAATAGCGTAGTGCAATGACCTCCATCTTTGATTCCATACAAAGTTGACAAATGAAATTTAGTTTAGGATCAAATCAGAAACGTTTCGTTTGAAAAACATTTTTCTTTTCAAAATGTCACATTTGGGTGTTTTCTCATATGAACTCAGATCGCATATGTCATCATAGCATCACTAGCAAAGTCCACACATCAGTGTAGAATATGACTGAATATGACCAACATAGGGTTGAGTTGAGTTACTGTATGGATTGCTTGGGATGCAAGTCATATCTTTAAATTGACAGTTTTATACTGACATTTTTATCTCGAGACAAATTATCAAATATAGTAAAGGTCGGATCATGCAGCTGTTTTATCACTGCATATTACCTCAGAGAATATTATGATGACTCATATGTCTGCAATTCAGGATTAATGGATTTGCTCAATTCTTTTTAAAGAAATGAACTATGAAAATTGAATCCTTCAGACAATCTGTCTGTCCCAACAACAGTAGTTGTAGAAGTACTTGTAGCTCTTTTCATGTGATTGTGTCTTTGTTCAGCAGAAACATTTCTGTTAAGGAAAGCATGTGCTGTGCGAGCCGCTTCTAGATTATCCACCGTGCCAGAAGCTCAAACCTCTTGAAAATTTGCTCACACTGTGAAATTTTGACATGTATATAACCATAAACAGCAGAGAATATACTGAATGTATATCGTAGGTTCTGTTGTCATTGTGGTGTCAAACATAGTTTTAGTGATAACAATGATGGGATTTCAGAAAACTGGCTTGTAAAATCCCAAAGTCATGAGAAACATAATTACAAGATTGTAATGTCTTTATAGCATAGCATATTTTCCTGTTGTATTTGAGTCTTGAAAAAGTATAGGTTGTGATGTGTTAAGATATTTATGAAGAAACGTGTATTTCATGTTAGACTTTTTGGTCACTAGATAAGTATGTGGTAATGTTGTAGACTTTTTTGAATAGTGATAAATTTCAGTAGAAAGTATTTGTCAATGTCTGTGCAATTGGAAAAAAAATTGATGGAACTCAGGCAGATTACCAAAAAAGAGGTTTGTCTGCCATTGCTGTTCGCCAGACCATTCATGTTTTGAAAAGCTTTGCTTTTGGGAATTTTTTATGTGTTCATCTGTCACCATATTCTGTCCTGTAGGCTCCTTTGCTAGTGCGAGGTCTTAAGGAAGAATCTTTAGTGTACTCTATGCATGAATCCGACAGCAAAGATGACAGTGATGATGATGACGATGATGAAGACGATGATGATGATGACGATGATGATGAGGATGAGGATGACGATGCTGAGGATGACTAGCATTTTACTTTTATTTCCTCATGAAGGATGTTAAGGAGTTTGAATATTTGGTGTGTTTGTAGAAGTAGATATTGTGTACCCATGTGTTGTGTCATAGTAGTGAATGCATTATTGGCAGAATAGCGAACGGAAATGCTATCTGCAATCTCTCCAAGCTTGAGATGTATCCACAACAGTTCCAAGTTAGAGGTGTTGAGTTCAGAAATGCAGGTCAGAGCAGAAGTGGAGTGCAGTTGATGCAAAGGAAAATTTTCAAGCATCCAGTGTGGAGCAGCTATGAGTATCACAAAAATCATGTAAACTGTAGATTTGACTTTGTTCATGTGTGTTCATCATGCAGTAGAACAGAGGTGGTTATTTATTATTGTTGTCTTGTAAAATGAAGCCATACCAAATCTACTGCTATTATGAGTTCATAGTCAGTTATACAGTTACAAGAATAAGTGACGTTAATTTGCTGTGGCGATGTTATTTCTGCGGGAACTCTCGCTGTCAGTTTTAAAACAGGAGTGATACGAGTAGAAGTAATTTAACTCTTCGAAGTCCAGGTAATGAAGGAATATTTTAGTTTGAAATTCAGTTGTATTAATGTTGGCATGTGAAAAGCTGAAATTTTCAGCCTTCTTTTGTCTGTAATAATCTCAATAGCAATGTCCAGCATTCAAGAATTTACAATATTTTCAAACTAGTGTGTAGAAAAGGTAGAAATGTCATTTTATGTGATCTCAGTTTTTTATGATCATCAGTGTGAAATTTTCCAACTTCCTGGGGTTAAAAATCCATAATAATGGCAATATCTAATAGCAATAATGCAATTTCTGTACAAAAATGTATCAATCTTTTTAAATGCTGTACATTTGTAGATGTTTACCCCAAGAATGCATCTTATCATCTGTAAGCGGTTTGTGTCGTAAAACAATGTTAATCATGACAAAACTGACACAGATTCCAAATGTATAATTTTTTCAGCAAGAGTGAAGTATACTTGGTTCATACTGAGTACAAATCAACATAATGCTAGGGTGTTCTTTTGATTTCTAAAGCTATGAGAGGTTCCCCTAGGAACACCTGAATTGTTTTCATTAAAAATGATTGGCTTCAGATGTGTTGAATCTATCACTGATCTCTTTGCCGGATAATTTGTCTCGATAAAAAACAATTATAAAGTGGTATTTTTTAAAAGAGTTTGAAAGAAAGAAAACTATCGTGATTGTGAAAGTCATTTCTCTGAAATGTCAGAAAAGTTAAATGTGGAAACGTACCAATCATTTAGGCAAATTATTGAAAGCTAACAAAGGAAGTGTGAAGACAAAGTGAAAAGGGATTGCCAGTTGCACAGCTTTATATCAAAACTCTGTGATAACATTGATGATTTCGTGAATTGAAAAGGAAATTATAAAATTATTTATCAAGTGTGCAGTATGACCATTTTCTGTAAATAGGAAACGACTTCATCTGTATATAGTTTGCTCTAGATTGTATATCTGTTGTGGTTTGTAATATTTATGAAAAAGATTCTTGAAAACTTGGCTTGCAATGTACAACTTTGGTTTAGGAAGCACCATAATACTGTCATTCTATTATAGCAGAAATTCTTTTCTAGAAATGTGACATAGATTGTGCTCACTTTTGGGTTTTTTTGTTTGTCCTGGATGATTATAAGAACTAACCAACTAACTTGTATATTTATTTTTATTTTTACACTGAAAATAGTATGCTCATGTATATACTATTGTTATGTTGAAATGCTTTGGCTAACAATTTTGACAATTTGTCCAAAAAGATTCTTGTATTTGAAATTCTCAGAATTCAAGAGAATACCTTTTACTGAGCACCATCATTCATTCATAAAACAGAAGTATGTATGGATGGCAGTAATGTCCAAGTAAAATTACAAATTTGGAGCCATATTTACACTACAAAAGCTATCGTAGGATAGTATAATACTGCAGTGTAATTTTGGGAAAGCTATCATGATTAAATTTGCTCAGAATCTTTACAGAATCTGATTTGCTCGCAAATTCAACTCATTGCCATTGAAAGTGCTCACTATGTTTCCGTCCCAGCTTGTGTGAAGAGCTATAAATGTATTTACACTGCTCGTTGCTCTGAGCAAATTTGAATAATAATTGGTTTTCTATGTGCACTGTTTTCAAATTTTTACTCATAATTTTCATTTTGAATTTAGGGACATGAACTGTAAAAAAAATGAATTTATAAGTTGCCAGGGTCAGCTCAACCAGACTCAACATGTTGATTTTCAAATCATGTGACAAAATACAAAGAATGTAAATGAAAAAACTGATTGATCAGTCATCACACAACAAAGATTTGTACAGTAGTGCAAAAATGTTCTTCAAACATTTTTCCCATCCGTCTGACAAAGATTTGTAGTCAAAAGTGCCGAGTTTTCTCCCATTCATTATTGTTTATTTCATTAGAATGTTGAAAAATATTTGTATGAGGAAGGTCAAAGTAATTTGCCACACCAAGGTTTTCAAGTCTGTGACAAATTCAAGGATGTTGTTACTCATTGAAGATTTTATTTACTCTATGTCATATGTGAGGTACAAGAACTGATATATAAATACAATGTACGGGAACATACATGTAAATGCCATTTTCATTATCAGAGTTTTCTTGGCTCATATTTCCTTTTTTTCTTTTCCTCTTTGTTTTTGAGCTGTTTGGTAATTTTCTTTTCATAACTACTGCATTTTAGAAATTCCATGAAGAAAAATCTTGTGACATTGTTCAATGTTTTTCGTTTTCATGAAAACCGGGTCAACATCAGAGCTAAAAGGTTATGTAAGGCCTCTCTAAGCGATATCTCTCATATAAGCCACTAAGATGAAGTAATTAGACAAAGACAAATCTTCTACAAGATGGTCTCTTTTAATCATGAAGTTTTTTTATGAAATTCTCAAATATTTGCTTTTTCTGATGACTTCAGTGTATCATAGAAACTGAGAGATGTCAACCTTGTTCCTGTGTTCCCAAGGTCAATCTTCCAAGGCTGGAGAAAGATTGTTCCATTTTGTGAACAGGGGTGTGCAAGTTACATGCCATCTTGATTTTATTTGTAAATATATGTACAGGTGTGCAATTTTTTTTCCTACACTTAAGAAATGTTTGTACATAGTCACATGCTATTACTTCTGTGAATACCACTTGGCAAGATATTTACTATTTAAACTCTGTTATCATTTATTGAAAAGTACGTGTCAAAAGGACAAATATCACTGAAAATAAACTCTAAGAAGCAAAGTGAAACTAGAGTTGCAAAACATTTTGCTTGTTGTTCCTCTTTATCCAGAATGAGTGATTTCAGCTGTCTACTTATATGGCAGCCATAAAGATTACTCATACCAGAGTGGGTCCCGCTAGTATTGTAATGGCAGCCGCCTGTAACTGTTCCAGATACTGCTATATAATCAATATTTATGAAAGACAAATTACACCTCATGGAGTTTCTGATTAATACTTCAAACAGAGTCAGGTGTAAAGAGTTGAGATAAAGCACAGATGTGTAAATAGCTTCCACATATGTATCAATTTTGAAATATTTTCAATTTGATGGAGACACTCAATGTAAGCATGAAATGCTGGTATTATTCAGAATGTGAAAACTAATTATTTGAAGTATGAATGAAATATGTCACCTGATATCTGTACCTATTATTTCTGACTGATGAACCTCATTGAAAAATTCTCTTATTTATGACAATGCCATCAGTGGAGGCATAGTGCTCTAATTTTCATGGAACTTCTATTCATGATCAATATTTGTCAATGAAGATTTCTATCAGCAAACCAAACACAAACCTAATAAATCTAAGCTGTAAATTATCATTTTTAGACATTTCATTTTGGCTGTACAAATATCATTGACAAATGTGTTTTATTCTGTCCTGGTAGCAGAAGTCAGTTATCGAGTGATGCAGATGCCTGGTACTGGTAGGCATTGACCTGTATGCTCACCCCTGAGTAAATATGGCGCGTTCTATATTCCTGATAGAAACAATTGGAATACCGTATTTTGTGCAGTTAGAGAGGGATGGCAGCATGATGAGGACGATGGAATTCATTTCCTTTGTCCTGCTGGGAAAGTTGTCCATCCCCATGTCTAGCAGAGAGGTTGGTAATTGTACAGTAACTTCTCAAACCCGGTGAGATATCTACCAGTGCTGAGCTCGTCCTCTTCTTAGTTACACCACGTACCATATTTGTGAATCAGCAGATAACAGTAACCATACCACATTCTTGGCACAGTTCCATGCAAGTGGACCAGTTCATTGAGAGCAGAGGGGGTTGGGGGCCACATCAGGTGCCAAGTTGTCATGACAATGACAGCCGTCGACCTTATGGTCATTCTGCCAGTTTTATTAGTTTCACCCAATCAGGTTTGAAAGTCATAAATTTCACAATTGCTGTCTGAAACCACTTCAAACAAGAATCTGAAACACAAGATTCTGAGTTGTAAAGACAAATGTATAGCTTGATTAATTCAAAGCTTTGTTATTCCAATTGACTAATTTGAGATATGTGTTCTTTTGTAAATTAAACAATATATTGTAATAAGCAGCAGTGGATTGCAGTTGATAAAATCAGCCAATCACGGTCAAGATAGGAGAGATCATTTACCCTGCATAATAAAAAAAGTGACAGTTGTATAGTGAAATCCAATTGGCTGAGAGTGTATGCCTCACCAAATCTACTGTATTTCCTGCTAACAGAGAAGACACTGTGGAGTGAAAAGGAATTTTGGAAGTTTTCAGGACGATTGGTGTATATATTTATTTTTCAAGTCAACAGTATCTTTACTATTAGTCTTTTTTGTTGTCTGTCAGTTCTGTCAGATTTTTTTATTGGTAGTATACAAGCAAAAAAGTTTCATGTACATATGTCATTTTCAAACACAGGAAGATTTTTAAAATGTCTTTCCTGTCTTTAGAAAGTTTCATATACTATAGTAGCATCCTGCATGTCATGCATGTGCAGTGTGTACTTTATTACCCGGTATCAGGCATTATATCTTTTGCTAGGGTACTTGAAACATGGGTGTGTAACAGTCGGTAAACAGACCGAGGTCAGAGTTCAACACTTAATATTTACCCATGCCCAGTGTAATATTGGGGGAAAAAAACCAGAGCCATAGCGCCTGGCTGTCATGGCCGCTGGAATATCCACCCAACTGCTGGATGAAATCGGAGAGGATTTCCTGACCTGTACCATTTGTTACAGTCAGTTCCGAACTCCGAAAACCCTGCCGTGTCTCCACACGTTCTGCGAGTACTGTCTGATTCCGCTGGTGGCCAAGAATAAGACCCTCAGGTGCCCAACATGCAGGAAGCCGTTTCAGCTGCACAAGGGCGACGTCTCCCAACTCCAGACCAACTTCTTCATCAACAACCTGATGGATTTGCTGCGGAGGAGGCAGAAGGAGGAGAAGGAAAAGATGACGGAGAAAAGCCTGGAGAACAAAGAAGAGATGACCAACAGAAGGTAATATTAACAACGGAAATATGTCCAGTGGTTAGATAAACATCAAGCGGAATTTGCACACAGTGAACCTCTGCTTTGGCGGTACAAGGTCCACTTTTATCTTTGTCAGCTGCCTGTACAGCGTATCTACTCCACAGATAAATACAGTCTTCTGTTGTCAGTTGACGTACTCAGCTTCAGTGTGGACTCTTATGCTGTATACTGTGATGCACTGTAGTCTAGTATATTGTCTGTATTACCTCGGTTTTGTACCATATGAGGGACAGATAGTAGACAAGGTGTTCTCAATCTTGTCGAGATCACACTACCATTCTTTTATCTTTGTGTACAGGTCTGTGTGCTGTTTCTGGCAGCACCCTCAACCAGGTAACAACACACATGCCTGCACGCATAACAACCATTATAATTGTTTTAAATGATGTACAGTACATGTATGGCTGTGGAGTTTTCTTCTCTCATTTCGTACCGTATTGTTTTAGATATAGGTCATACTTTTGTAATGTTATTATTATCAATAGTTTTGAGGATAGATAGGAAAACTGAGAAAAAACCTGCATGTAGTAAAAAGTACAAGAGTTTGATATAATACTGGTTGGACCTTGGGCCCATAGGGGCTTTTTTGTGGGTCTTAGGTTAAACAAAACGGGAAAGTATTGGTTTAACATTTTGAGATCAATGGCCGTTTTTATACATGTACATACATGTACTATATAAAATGCATGGTTTTCTATGTAGCCAAATTAGTTAATTACTGGCAGTACCATCTCATGAATTCAACATAAATTTAAGTTTTTGAGAAGGACTTTTGGGAAATTTTCCTCAAAGTATGCTGTCATTTTTGTACATGTAAAATACTGACAGCATGCAAGTAATTTAAAGTTTTGTTATAAATAAATACCAACTGCAGTAAAAAGTAAAATATATCAAATGTTTGAATAAAGTCTAACACAGGAAAATTGCCTTCTTTGATGTAATTTAGGCTTTCCACAGTTTGAACGTGACTGGCTTGACCTTAGTACTGAGATGTTGCTGTATTTTATCTACAAGGGTATCTGTGATTATGAAAATTAAATAGAACACTGCATTGTCCAAGGTCAAAGGACAGGATATGGCTTTAAACAGTGGGTTTTCACATGTGACGACAAAATTTCTTCATTTCTCAATGATAAAACAAACAATAGTATTGAATCCTCTTTTGTCTTATTTGACACAAAGAGTGTGCAGCCATGAAATGTCTTTTTTACTATAATAGCAGATTGTCACATAATTATTTCAGTCACTATTTTCAACTTTACATTGAACTGTTTTGGCCCTGTAGTGCAAAAATGAGCAGACACATCTCATGTTTTAGTTTAATTTCAGTTAAATATCATGATTACATTACTCAATCTACAAATAAGAGGTCCATTGATATGCCTTACGAATAGTTGCTTGCTGAAAACAAAATTCAGTATTAAAATTGGAGTTTGAAAAAAATTTCGAAAAAACTTATACCTAGTGCATAGACATGTTGAAAGTGGAATTTAATATCACAAATCTTTCATAGAAACAGTAAGTTTCAGGATTTTGTTTCATGTCAATGAATTACTTATTAATGTAAAGTTCTGGTGAAAAAAAGTTTATCATGAGAAGTTTAAGCAATAGAGAACAATACATTACATGTAATTGGAAAAATTACCATCAGACGTCCAGGCAGGACACTTTCCAAATTTTTCTGTCCAAGCAAGATAATGCTTGCCCTATATCTCACATACTGTACACCACGATACCTTGACTGTGATTTCAGCAAACAAAAAACCAACATTGATTTCCACCTCTACAGTGACCTTGTAACTATAATTTCACCTATCCGGCCAAAAATTTACCATTTTCTGTGTTTGATGGTTAATTATTTGATATTGCTAAATTACAAATCTATCCGCTGGAGTCCTTTGTTTTCCAAAGAGAATTTCATTTGGCTTTAAATTTTTTCCTTTGATTAGAAACATGGAAGCAAAACCCACCACTCATGTTATCAGTAAAGATACACACTTCAACTCACATGACCTTCAAAAACTCATAAAAGGTGGTTTTATGAATCATTGAAGGAAGAATTTACCCTTGGTTTTATTCCATTGACATTGAAATTCCAGAGTTGCATGCCTTTTGTGTTTGCTGAGACTGATTAAAGTTTTATTCTATTTTTTCACTGTGCACTTCTTTGTAAGGTCAAAAATCTTCATATGGCTGCACCCGTATACTCTAGAGAGACAGGGTCTGTGCTCAACAACAGAATGAGTTTGCAGCTGTTCTCACGTCATGAATTATCTTTTTCTCAGTCCTTCAGTTTATATGTACCTGTGTTTAATGTGAAAAATTTTAAACTTTTAAAATGATCAATCGTTTGGTTAACATTGTTGGCATTGTGTGTATCCAATTTAGACAAAGCAGATAATGGTTCCCACCATGTTGTGAACTAATTTTTTTCAGTGTGATTTTAAAGTTTTTTTTCTATTGTTGCTTAATATAGCTATGTCATAAGCTTATATGTAAGTGTATTTAAAATCTTTCTTCAAAATCCCTCAATATTTAGTTTACAATGCTAATCATTGCTCATGCACTCACAGGACATAGCGATGAGTTTTTGTGTCTGTGAGGTTATAGGCTGGTACACTTACTGTTGTCAAACTTGTAACATTGGAATGTGTGGAACACCGTTGTGTTTCTGATTACCAAAGGGCATTCCTCCAGCATGGCACATCATCTCGACATGTCTGCTAGCTTTTAATGGTCCATAAGTATTTTAGTAGCTCACAACCAGTGAATGGAATCTACCCACGAATCTCAATCTAAAGATTACCCTTTAAACTATCTATTAGTTTGCACTTCAAAATTTTGTATAGATAGATATGAAAAAGGGATTTTACAATGATTTTTTAGCTCCCATAGCCATATGTATATATGGCAATGGAAGCTATTCTTATAGGCTAGGAAAATGTCTGTATGTATGTATGTCTGTATGTCTGTATGTCTGTATGTCTGTATGTCTGTCCGTCAACATCAAAAACTCCAAACCGCTGCACATTTCATCTTGATATTTGGTGTGTACATGGATGATGGGCTGTAGATGAGATTTTGTTCAAATGAAATTGTCATTGCCAAAAATATGCAAATTAGTGCCAAAAAAGGCGTTTTCGGTAAAAAATCTCCTTCTTCATAACCGCTGGTCAGACAGCTTTGATATTTGGTATACAGGTCCCTAGCGATAACCCAACTTGGATTTGTTCAAATTGTGATGAAATATGCAAATCTGTATTTTTAAGGAATTTTTTTGTCATTTTTGGTCAAAAATTTATTTCATCAAAACCGCTTGTCTGACAGCTTTGATATTTGGTATACAGGTCCCAAGGGATAGCCCAACTTTGATTTGTTCAAATTGTGATGAAATAAGCAAATCTGTATTTTTAAGGAATTTTTTTGTCATTTTTGGTCAAAAATTATTTCATCAAAACCGCTCGTCTGACAGCTTTGATATTTGGTATACAGGTCCCTAGGGATAGCCCAACTTGGATTTGTTCAAAATGTAATGAAATAAGCCAATCTGTATTTTTAAGGAATTTTTTTGTCATTTTTGGTCAAAAATTTATTTCATCAAAACCGCTCGTCTGACAGCTTTGATATTTGGTATACAGGTCCCTAGGGATAGCCCAACTTGGATTTGTTCAAATTGTGATGAAATAAGCAAATCTGTATTTTTAAGGAATTTTTTTGTCATTTTTGGTCAAAAATTTATTTCATCAAAACCGCTCGTCTGACAGCTTTGATATTTGGTATACAGGTTCCTACAGATAAACTAAATATGATATACAGAATATATGATGAAATCTGCAATTTTGTATTTTTGGTGCAATTTTTGCCAATTTTGGTCAAAAAATGTTTTTCTCAAAAACTACTTGTCTGATGCCTTTGATATTTGGTATACAGGTTCCTGGGGGTTCTCTTAGTGTGATATAGTGAAATTTGATGAAATCTTCAATTTTTGTATTTTTGGGTCAGTTTTTGCCGTTTTTGGTCAAAATATTTGTTTCTCAAAAGTTACTCATGTGATAGCTTTGATATTTGGTATACATTTTTATACATAATTATGATGAAATCATCAATTTTGTATTTTTGCAGCTAATTTTGCCATTTTAGGTCAGGCCATCCCGAAATGAGCTATCAAAGATCTCAACCTTCTTCATCAATACATATGTCACAAAACGTTGCTCTCTTTATAACACAGCAGAGCTCTGTCGACCATTGGGTCGTTTGTTGGCTCCCATAGCCATATGTATATATGTTTACAAGTTTACATTTTATTGAAAATCTCAATAGCCACTGAGCAGATTAGATGAAAAATTAGCATGTAAGTACTTTGGGCTGACCTGAAATGATTGTGCACATCTTGGGTCAGTATCTTGGACTTGCTATTTTTCATGAATTTTTTTGTAATTTTCTCCCATTTTTGGTCAAAAAATCTTCTTCTCTGAAACCACAAGTCTGATTGATTTGAAACTTGGTATGGAAGTGCATAGGAGTGACCTTTCTCAAATCTGGGCAAATCGTTGTGAAATTTGCATATTTGCATTTTTTGGCTATTTTTTTCATTTTTGATCAAAAATTTTTTTTAACTCTGAAACCACACGTCCGATTGAGTTGAAACTTAGTGTAGAGGTTTTTACGGGTGACGTCAGTAAGATTTGATCAAATTCTGGTGAAATTTGTATAATTTTATTTTATTGGGGGAATTGTTTCTATTTGTGATAAAAAATCTTTTAGCTTGATTTTAGCTTGTTTTGATAACTATATGGGAGCGACCAGTGACATTGTCACTATTTTTTCATTTATGGTTACCATTTATTACATTTGTGGTTCGTGTTTTATTACATTTATGGTTGATTTTTGTTACATTTATGGGCGATATTACATTTTTGGGTGCATTTTATTTAATCTGTTAATTGTCTTTTGTCTAGACATACATTGGTATTTACATTACTCTAATTATTCCATGGATATGCCAGAGTGGTAGCATTTTGTGTTATTTATTGAGTATATTTTAATTTATTTTCAGATCGAGAATAGAATATGACTCATGGGATACATCAGAAGACTACCTGGATCTGCTCCAGGTGAAGATGAAGGAATTGAAGATGAAAGAGCAGGAAATCTGCGACAGCATCACTTCGGCGGAGATGATAAAGTCAGACCTTGAGGAGAAACTGAGGGAGGAAGAAGACAAAGTGGAGGACATTGCCGAAGAGGTGATGATGAAAGTGGCAAATGAGAAGGAGAGGGTTTCGGCTGAGCTGAATGCAAATTATGAGCCAAAGGAGAAAATACTGCAGGATTACATTGTGAAGATGGAGAAAGTGCGAAGTGATATCGCGAGTACGTCTAGTTACGTAGAAACGATGATGTGTCACGGTAACACCAATAAGCTGTTGTCGACCCAGCAGGTGACCATGAAGTGTATGGAGCAGTTGATTTCCCTGGATATCAAGCTGCAGACCGGCGAGGACTTGTTGATCTTCAAGGCCAAGGAGGACTTCTCGGAGCTGGGAATGCTGGGATCGTTGAAATCGGATGTGAATGCGTCCAAGTACAAAGTGAGCGTTAAAAACGTGCCCGATCAGCTCATGAAAGGGGAGTCGGTGAACCTTATCATGACAATCAGGAACCCAGAAGGTAAAGTGGTCACGCCCCTCGTGGAAGTTGTAGCAAAGTTACAAACCCCCGACAGACCCGCAGATATCATTCAAGCAGTTGATAACAGAAATGGCACGCAGACTCTGACAGTGTATGGAGAAACCGAAGGCAAGTATAGACTGGAGATCACCATGGCTGGTAAGCCAATCCCCGGGTCACCGTTTAAATTTCCAGTGGTCAAGGGACTGGTCAAGAGATTGGGCACATTCGGCTTTGGGGAAGGTCAGTTCAATGACCCCTGGGGAATTACAATTAACAGGGATGGAAACATCGTCACTGCTGACCGAGGGAACAAGAGAGTGCAGGTGATTGACTGGGATGGGAACTGTCAAAAGATCTTTCAGTTCCGGTCACTTCTCAATAAAGTGTTCTGTCCCTGTGATGTGGCGGTGTCCGATAACCTGCTGTTCAGCCTCGATGTCAACAACAAGCAAGTTATCGTCAGCGACGAAAACGGGCATCGAATCAGATGTTTCGGACAGAATGAACTCAAGAAGCCGAAGGCAATCGCCATCAGCCCTCTCGATGGCTCTGTGTATGTAACGGACAGGGCGTACAACAACTCGTACATACGAATCTACTCACAAGACGGAAGCTTCGCCAGATCCATCAAGTTCAGAGGAAAGCCAACTGACTGCTGCTTCAACAGCGAGGGCATTCTCTACGTTACGGATAAAACGGTCCTCGACTACCAGGGCGTCAAAGTCTTTGACTCCAATTCCAGATATTTACGCAAGATTCGGGATATCGGTAAAGTCCCACTGTTCAACAACCCAAGAGGGGTTGCTGTGGATGAGGACGGATATATTTACGTGTGTGACGAGCACCGAATCATGAAATTAAGCAGCACAGGGGATTTCGTCTGTCGGATCGACAGTCGCAATGATGGACTCTCGTATCCGTCTGGAATCGTTGTCACTCGCACTTCGCCAAAGAAACTGGTTGTTGCTGACAAGGGAAACCACTGCATCAAAGTGTATGTCTTGTAAACGGCCATCTCAGAGAACAAACATTTCTCTCCAACGACAGAAACATGCTGTCTTTGGAAAATATGTCGGCCATGACGACAGCAGATTTAGAATACAAATACAATGTATAGGTGGACAGCAGTGTTGAAAGAGAGCAACTATGTTCAAGAGTGTCCCTAGAAATGTCACAAAAATAGTGGCAACGCCTGTTGTGACAGGAAAATTCGTAGTAGCTTAGTAAAGTTCATATTTAAATGTATCCCCCTTGCACAGGTATGCAAGAACATGCGAACTCCATACCCCCCTGAAGTTGTTGAACTCATTTTCAAAACCTCTGATGTCTTCCCGTCAGACAAATAGTGTAATGTGACTGTAATTATCCATGTTGCAGACATGAAGCCACAAAATCACAGGTTTATTAACCATTTTGTGGCATCAGTAGTCACCCTTATGCCTCTATATATTCTTATTCATTTCCACCATTTGGAATAATGAGTTTATATACCTGTAGCTGTTAACTGAATGTGGCATCAAAGAGTTACTTGCCCCATTACTACCAAAGTTTAACACTTTTTTTACAACCTTTATGTAGCTCCTATTTTCCGGTCACACTTTTTTAGTTAAAATGTATTTTTCACAAGTCACCTAATCATAGCACTTACCACTGCATGATATTTTGTTCTAAATATTCATTTACAAAGTAGAGTTAGAACTAAAAGCCATTGTAAGCACTGAGCTTGCTCAAGCTTCAATCTATTTATTCATTATCTTCTTCAACAACTATGATCACTTGTAAGCTGATATACATTTTCTATCAGATGATGTAGGCTGGGCCCAAGTCAAAATTTCAGTAAAGAGATCTGTAAATTCAATGAAAATGTAAAATATTGATAAAGTTGTGAATGAAGTTTACAGAATCTTCTTTATATGAAGATAATTGCTTGATATTTCTTTTAACATTTCATTGGAATCTGAGATTTCCACCAATTTTTCTGTTTTCAGGTTAACAGTAACTATAGCTAAGCCCCATTAGCTGTATCTTTTTGAGTTTTTTTAATAAGATGGTTTGAAATCAAATGCAACTTATGTTTAAGGAAATGTAACCATATGATGTTTTTCAAAACATTGGTGATGAACACACAACTAAATAATTTTTTTGAGTCACAACTCAAATATGGCCGCTGCAAATTTATGTGTAAACTGCAGAATTTAATCGACCAAATGTGAATCCAAAGGATTAAAATAGTGACATTTTCAAAGACAATGTGGCGTAATAAAGGAACCCATAACATTTCTCTGAAGATTGGATGGCATTTGTTTGGTCAGTAAAATGCAAAAATATACAGCCAATGGGGCTTTAATAGTTTAACTATATTGCATGAGTACATGCACAGATAGTGTTGGTGACATGACAACTTATCATGAATATGCAAATTATCTGGAAGTCCAGGTTATTAAAGGTAAATACATGTATGACAATGTTTACAAATGGTACTTCTCAGATACAGCACTGAAGTCTTACAACTACTTTAATTGTTATAGTTTTGTGTACTTAACATGGCGCTAATAATGACATTTCTGGCTTGCCCTATGTATGCAAATGCAAATACTTTGTCAAGATTTCACAAATCAATGATTGCAGAGAATGCGTTTGATCCCGTTCACAAGTAAAATTTTTTTTTTTGTAGGAAACTACCAAAAAATAAATGTTAACTCAACACTATGTCTTCCATTTACAAAAACACATGATTATAACGTTGTGATGTATGTAAATCCTTTTTTAGAAAAGAACTGGCTGATTTGCTGGACAAACATCAATTAATGCACATTAATATTGTTAAAAGCAAAATGGAAACATTCAAACAGTACTACTCTAAATTGAGTTTTAACACTACATTAACAAGTCTTTCTAATATTAATATGAAATATGGGAATCTTGCAGAATTAATAGTACCACGAGTAACATGAAAAATATTAGATTAACCTTTGTCTCCTACCATGATGTTTCACTTCAGTGATTTCACTTTTCAATTCAGATTGAATCATTAGACAAAAGACTATGTTCATTTGCATGTATGGCTTGTATGATGAGTATGAACTGTTATAGATATTGTCATCTACCTCAATGCTACTAAGTACCCAATGCAATGTAACCCGAGTAATTTCCTACATAAATTTGTTGATAATGCATTTTCTATCCTTTTGCTCTCACATTAGTCAGCATGAAAGGAAAAAATTGAAAAAGATCTTATCATTTGCTTTATCTGATCGGCAAATTTCCAGAACAGCAGAGATGAAAATGCCAAGTTAACCCTTTGAGTGCCAAAGTCGATTTTTATTGCCTTTATACAATATAACGCCACTAACTTCTTTCAGATCTACACAATTTTTTTCTGATTTTTCCCAAATTTTGGTCAAAAAGTGTAGGCCATGAAAATTTACGTCCATTCGGTCCAAAATCATGGACAAAATTACAGAAAAATTCATAGCAATAGGTAAAATGTTGCCCGAATTTTTTTGGAAAAATTACAGTACTCAAAGGGTTAATATATCCTTTTCATACTCTACCTTTCTTCAATGTGTCACATTTCTTATGATCAACAAGTCATATATGCTTCACTTTGTTGGGGTAACCATAAAGTCATTCTGTTTTAATTTCACAGTTTAATAAATGCTGGCAGTTTGGTTCTGTGTGCAATGATTTTACACATTTTCCTCATGTTGGAATTGTTTAAAATTCTCCTCAAGGAAAGAATCAGTAAATGTATGATAGGAAAAAATGGGCAAATGTAGAATCTGCATAGTCTGCATTTGCATAAATATGAACATTAAAGTCGAGGGTCAAAGATCAGTTTAGTTCAACTTAGATATTCTTGCCTGATTATGTGGTATGCATGCCACAACTTATCATGCCTTTCAAAATTAAAAAAAGAACATTGGCTTTTGTCAATTTTTATATTTGACATTTGCAATGAGTTGGAACTTCTAAAAGAGCAATAATCTGTATCAATTATATTTTTTTCCATTTTGTAGAAAAATACATTAGGTATCAAAATTACATGATTGAATAGAATCAGGTCCATAGTTTGATGTTGTGGATAATTGTTGAAGTGCTTTGGTGGCCATTTAGTGATTGCACAGCAGGTACTGAGAATAAACACAGCAGCTTCCCATATGAAACAAGTTATCGAAAGAATATTACTACCAGCAAGTGAGGACAGTTCTTCAAAGCACTGTTTATAGGTGTAACTTTTGATGTATCTTCCAATATTTTTTACCTTTTTGTAAACTGCTGTTTCTCTTTTTGCTCTTAAGGTAGCGGTAAAGGCTAGAGCGTCAGTTATAAACTTCAATAAAACTATTAAAACATGAAAGAAGTCAACATTCTCTGTGGAATAAAAAAACTAGACATTTGGGGTCATAAGCATTGCAGAGTTATAGCCCATTGAAACTTCTGAAAAACTGACCAAATAAGAGGAAGTTGGGGAGTCCTTAGTGTATTAACTATGGTAGAGGTCCCCTAGCTTTTAAAAAAATGTTTGAAAAGGGAAAGTCATTTTTTACTGTTTTTTAGGAAAGTTTGACAAGGCAGTGCTTGCATTCAGAATGCGTGACTGCTATTATAAATGCATTTTTAGATTCTTTGAGTGTCAAAGAGGTGTCAAAAGTGAGATTAACCAAAAAGACTGCTCTTTGACTTCAAAAGAGGGGTGCAAATATGGCTTGTTTCAACAATTTTGACAGAATAACAGTTTTCCTACATAATTTTATACCAATTAAATCCAACCTTTGAAATGAGATATGGACATGGAATTTTTACAGCCTATAACAAGGTTACAGATAAGATTTGTACGGCACAATTTTCCTGTATTTGAAGTACTTTTTGAAAAATCACATTTTGAAATTTGAAAGAATTTTTAATAATTTTTTGATATGTAAACCCATGTAAAATCATAAAAACAAATTTTATTTACAAATCCTGCCGTACAAATCTTACAATTAATAGTGTCAACATATTTATAACTAATTTGGTAATATTAATTTATTATTAAATTGAAAGATGTAAAAAAAATATGAAAAATTAAATTTTAATATTGATTGGTGTCATATTTCAAAATTATGGCTACAACATACAATTTTTATATCTTTGGAGAAAGTATTAACTAAGGAGTTATCCTGAAAATTTGAACTAAATATCTTGATTCTAACACTTGAAACTTGACATTAACTCTGAGAAAAGAATTGGTGCAAAAATAGCCTTTACCGCTACCTTAAGATCATGTCAAAATGGTAGTGTTCAGCTTGTCACCACAGCCTGTATGTGTGAAATGTGCAAAGTAATTGTTGACAACAGAACTTTAGTCCAGACTTGAATTCCTGTGTCAATATTAACCCTTTGAGTGCTGTAATTTTTCCCACCAAAATTTTAGTGCAACATTTTACCAATTTTTATGAATTTTTCTGTAATTTTTTTGATAATTTTGAACCAAATGGTCATTACATTTTATCGGCTACAGTTTCTTATCAAAATTTTGGCAGAAATCTTTAAAAATTTGACTTGCATTTATTTTTTAAAGGCGACAAAAATTGACTTTGGCGATCAAAGGGTTAAATAGCACTGCATGCATTCTATACACAACACCTATTGTATTTGCAAGGCTAATTAATACCACTCTTTAGGAAGACAATTGAAAACAAAATCTGTTTCATAGAACAAAAATAGAGAATCCCCTTGAAGGAATACATACGGAATAATTGAAAGAGTGATGCTATTGGAAGCTGCACATAAAAAACTGGTTTGTGTTGTAGGCATATTTAGTGAGTAGAGTGAGTAGATCAGATCATAGATATGATTCCTAGAACTTAGTCTCTGTACATTTTTACAATAAGCACAGTTCTTTCATAGCAACAAGATTTCATATTTTATAAAAGTTATGCATATAATTGTATTAGCTGCCTGTAACGTGTTTCACCATATTGAAAAAGTACTGTTTCTTGATCATGTGACTTTTTTACAGTCAAAAAATGTATTATTGGTATTTCAAAAGTCATTTACTGCACTGTTGTTTAGATAATTTCTGTATAACATACACCTATCAAAAGATTATATGTAGAATTTTTACAGCATCATTGCACATTTTGAAATGTACCGGTATTGTAGAGAAAGTTCATTTGAACTGATGTAATAGGTGCATGTTTATCCAATTTCAATATGCAATATATTTCATCTAAACTTCGTTTAGCACAAGGTTTACTGTTCGATATTTTAAATGGTTCTGTTCCAGAACAAAAGCATGCGTGGTGTTCTTCTCGACTCAATATGCCCAATAGATCACATGATGGCGGTACAAACAAACCCAAGTGTACAAGCTAGCGCAGATGGAATTATACATATTTCTATGTAGGTTTGACATGTAGGTTTGTTGTACCATAATTGGTACATTCAAATTCTGCGTTTAACCTAAACATATTCTGATGCAACAAAAAGAACTTAATTTCCTGTTCTACAATACATGTAACTAACATTTCACAACAATTTTGAATACCATTTCTTTGACCAAAAAAATAGACGTGATGGAACTGAAATATTTGAACCAGACAGTGATTAAATACAATGTCCAAACAAATGCTGGCCAATCTCTGTTATCTATGCACAGATGGAAATTTATACTCTGTTGTCATTGTACATTTGTCATGGAAATAGAATAAAATATCATGTACAAATAGAATGTGATAAGCCACTAGGAATCATACAATCACTTTAATATGAGTATGAATATTTTGTAGGAAACATGCACAGTAAGTCATATTTTCACCACAAAATTTGAATAAAAAGATTTATTCATACCACAATATCAGTAATAACTCAAAATTTTGTGATGTTGCAGTCAATACACTACATCAATACATCCAAGTATTTCATGTCATGAGAAAATGCACAGAACATTTGTGTCCTATTAGTGGGAAAAGATGGAATTGCAGGGCAATTAATTAACTTAAAGTGTTTAATTGTAAGGGCTTTGGTATCTATCACTTTTTTCATCATTTGATACAATCACCAGGAAAACATTTTGAACAGTTTCATACAAAGACTTTGGCAATTTGCAGAAATTTGTGAATCTCTATCATGTTCCATAAATAGCTATGCCCCAATACCCTAATGTCCTGCATGGAAGTCAAACTTCATCATAGAAAATGCTACATAAGATCAAAATGTGATGGAACATGGATTACTGAATTAGATTTTGGGGTTTTTTCACTCGAGTCCGTAATTGACTTTAAAACTCAACTAACAGCAAACTATCCTAGATTATTAGTCGTGTTGTTGTTGTTGTTGTTGTTGTTATTGTTGACCAATAAAATTCAACGAAGATAATTGTTGTGATTGTTTCAAACACAATGTAGATGTCATAAGAAACGCTACAAGGACACTACACCCGTGACCACTTTACTGTTGATCAAGCCCACGTGATACAGTCAGAAATTCTGCTTGTCTATGAAGAGAGTGTACGTTGGCATAGAGTTACATCGGGTCAAAGAATGAAAGTATCCTTGTTGTAGTGACCTTTCTTCTGACATCTACATTGGGTTTGAAATAAACCACAACAAATGTCTTCGTCGAATTTTATTGGTCAACAATAACAACACGACTAATAAACATAAACAACAATACAAACAACAACAACAACAACCAGATTTCTGGGTTCCTTATAACGGTACCAGAGACACACCGAACTGGACGAGTATAATCTATTGCCGCCAGGAGAGTTTCCTGCCTCTGGAGGGCGTATGTCAAAGTGATACCAATTTAAAATCGTAGCGGTTGAGGGACCGTGGGGTACTATGGCTCTGTGCTGGTTTGTTTGCGAGTTGGTTTATTTGATCCATATGATTTGTTCAAAAGCATCAATAAAGAGTTGTATTTATTTTCATGTTTGTTTGTCAAAAAAGAGCTGTTTTTGTTTATTGGTTCACAAGCATATTAACAAATGATGCTTGCTAAAAATTTCATATACAATCCAACGTATGCCATAAATAGATGCTTTCTTTGCTATAAGCACAGTCGTTTGGTGGGCTATTCAGCTCTGGGACCATTCAACCCATAGACGAGTACACTCGTCTATGGGTGGAATAGTCCCAGAGCTGAACGACTGTGCTATAAGGAGTAAATACTTCTGTGTCCTCCACGTTTTAATGCAAGAACACACTCACTTTACATCCTTGGGTGCACATTGAGGGAGTATCTCTCCGATAAAATGTCGCATGGCATGGATACTACCGAATATAAATAGTAAAGCAGTGGTTCCAATCAACCTCTACAAATCACTCGAGACCGTTTCAGGTCAGAACCCACACCTGGGCGATTCTCTAGAAAGCATGACTCCTCATTGAGTAGGGTACGGTGTCGCAATTGCCAGGTAGCTTTATAGTATTCAACTGGTACAGTTAAATATATTCCATTACCTCTACATGGCCATTCAAGCTATTCCGAATCTCCAAATGACACTTTAAAAATAACCATCTGGAAATGGCTACCAGCTAACCTGAGCTGCGGTGAGTTAAGGCCTGACACGTCAACAGTAACAGGGTATTAGCTTAGAGAATGGTCGGTTTCTTCGACTATTGGGGAGGGGAGTGATCCTTTTCTACTGTGAGGAGGAACAAATGGCTGTCACAAATATATTTTATGATTCATTTATGACATGAATTTTTGAAATAAATAAATGATGTACGCCTTCATTATTGTCTTATTTCCCCAGCCTTTTTAAACTTAGTATATGTAAAGGTTATCACCAAAAATGATAATATGATAAGATTGGCCATCTGCCTAGAGCGGACCTCCAGTTGATATATTTAAATTGGGATTTATACTAATGCCATCATCGCTATACTTTCAAGTGCAGTCTTTGTCTTGAAAAATACAGCAGGTATGAATGTAACACTAACTTGGAGCCATAGATGCGGATTTATTGAAAAGGCCTTTTTGTGAGTGATATTAGTTTCCAAATTAGCAATGTGTGTATCGCAGTGTGGTTTTCGTGTGACTTTTATGCCGTAGCAGGGGCTGCCCGGCACAATACCTTATCACAAGCAACTATACTTGAATGGTATGCTGCATCAATATACAAATTAAGAACACAATCTCAAGTGAAAGAAGAGCTGTCTTACTCTGGGTTTATGGCAATTCAAGTTCACGAACAAACGAACTTTCCTATAATTTTTTTCAAACTTTGAAGTTAACAGCTTCAGGGCAAATTGGAAATTCAATGTACGCACAAACGTCAACTCTATGATCAATTATCTACCACAACTAACTAATTGTACGCTACACATGTATGTAGATATCATGCAAAGTAAGTTATCTTATCTGTTTCTATTTTGATCTCATCTAAGTGAATTAACCTGGAGGGCCTTTATAACATTACATGCTGGTTGACAAGCTTAAACAAGTAACGATAGCACCATGGCAGCTGCAAATTCGAGTGTTGGGAAAGTTCTAGACCAGATCGGAAAGGATTTCCTTTCTTGCGTCATTTGTTTTGAAAGATACACCAATCCCAAAGTCCTGCCATGCTTGCACACATATTGTGAGCAGTGCCTTCTCAATTTGGTGGAGAATCAAGGTGTTTTAAATTGCCCAACTTGTAAAGCGCCATGTCCACTTCCTCTTGGTGGAGTGCAAGCGCTGGAAAGCAATTTTTTCATGGCTGGTCTCATTGAAGAATTCCAGGCAAGAATGAAAGGAAAACTCGCGAAGTGTGAAAGCTGTGAAGAAACTGATGCAGTAATGAGGTGTGTAGAATGCTCGCAATATTTGTGTCAGCCTTGCGTAAAAATCCACAAAGATACTGCAGCGTCAGGATCACACCAAATTCTATCTATTGGTGAGTTTTCGGAACAAGAGTACCCTTGCGCACCAAACCTGACAGACCAGTTACCGTACTGTGACGTGCATCCCGAGAAGGAGATCAAATCCTTTTGTGACACTTGCCAGGTACCTGTCTACATTGATTGTACTATGGATAATCATCGCATACCACAACATGTACACAGAGACTTGCACAATGCAGCGGACGAGTACCTTGGCGACTTGGAAAGAATGCTCAGCCAGTTGGAACTGAAAGAACACGGAGCTCGGAAAATCAGATCAGCCTTCATGCAGGCTCGCACTCTACTGCAGAAAAGAGACTACGAGACTGGAGAGCAATTGAGATCTAGGGCTAAGAAAGTCATGCAGCAGGTCAAACGCGAAGAAGAGACTCTCGCAGATGAATTAAAGAAGCTGTATGACTTTCAATTAAAAGGAGTTGACGCCAATATCAGTGAGATAGAAATGGAGCTAGAGTTGATCAGCAGCACCTCAAGTTACTTGAAGAGGCTTATTTCAAATGAAAATGCTGCTCTGCTGCTTTCTACCAAACAAGAAATCAGTCGACAAATCAGAAAAATACTCTTTTCAGAACCAAGACATCCCTTCCAGCCTGAACTTGTGCTTTTCAAGCCTGCAGAGGGAGATGCAAACTGTGTACTGGGTCAGCTGGCGAGTGATGCGTGTCCTTCTCAGTGCACAGTAGAGAATATCCCTAAGCAGCTTATGAAGGGAGAGACTATTGACTTGGTGATAACAACAAGAAATTCAAGAGGGAAACGGGTGATCACAAGTGGAAAAGTCAGAGTCACTGTAAAGGAACCAGCCGGATTGTCACAAGACGTGAAAGTCCATGATAACAGAGATGGTACGTACAAATTAACATATCGAACAAGCATGGATGGGACATACATAATAACTGTACGGATAAACGACGAACCGATTGTTGATACACCACTGGAAATCCCTGTCATGAAAGGGTTTGCGAAGAGACTAGGCAGAAAGGGCACTGAGAAAGGGGAGTTCTCCGATCCACGAGGTGTTAGTATTAACAGGGATGGTGACATAGTGACGACTGACTATAGGAATAACAGATTGCAAGTACTTGACACAGATGGTAACTGTAAGAAAGTCATAGAATACACACATTTCAGGAATCCTTTCAAACCAATAGATGTTGCTGTTTCAGATGAAAACCACTTATACTATAGTTTAGACGAGGGCAATAAACAGGTAGTTGTCAGTGATATGGATGGAAATTTGAAAGATTGTTTTGGTCAGGGAAAGTTAAGTAATCCAGTGTACATTGCGGTCCACCCACTTACTGGAGATGTGTACGTTGTAGATAGAGTTCTTTTTTCTCAAAAGATAAAGGTTTTTGCAGCGATGGGTCTTATGTAAGTTCATTTTCAATAAAAGATATATTCAGTGCTATTTCTTCGATCGCCATTAGTAGAACAGGCATGATACTCGCTGTCAACAAGAACACCGGAGAAGGTTACATTCAGGTGTTTCACGATCATGGCAAATATTTGAACAGATTTGGTAGAACATGTAAGGAAGGTGATGTACGTGGGGCAGAGAAGGGCATTGTTGTTTACAATGAATATGTCTATGTATGCAACAATAATAGCATTATCAAATATGACTTCCATGGTAACGTCTTGGCTACCATGGGAATCAGTGAGGGCCTAAAATATCCTGGCAGTCTGGCAGTCATTGGTGGAGACCCATTGAAAATAGTTGTTGTTGACAGTGAGAAATGCTGCTTGAAAATGTTTATAGAATGACAACACTTAGCCATCAGGTAAGATGTATCATACATGGAGAACACTTGAGACGACATTTTTGATCACGTGACATGGCAAAACGGCCTGTTTCTTGATGACGAGGCAGTAAGTTGATGTAATGCAGTCTTGTGATTGTGTGAAATGATGCAATTATCTAACTTGTGCCGTTAAATCATTAACCAGTGGTTAGTTCTAAACAACAGGGCAGAAAAGATACAAAGCAACTTGTATTAATTTCCATTGACAGTTGCAGCTCCATCGTGATATGACTTACTGTCAATCTCTTTGATGGCTTTGACTTTTATGAATGTCCTGTCAGTGAAGAATAAGTTACTGTTATCTACTTCAATTCTAGTGTTTTTTCCATTGTATTATAGAGTAAACAATACTTTATTTTTACTTATGATGGAAAACCTTCATTGTTGCACTGGTAATAATGATAGTTTTAAATGAACTGTTAATTATTGATATTTTGATATATTTGTGTTGTAAATATACTAACTTTTGTATACACTGGGAATGCAAAACTTCATTTTCACTTCTTCACGGTGGAGTGCAACATCATGCGATTTGCGATATTCTTTATTTGGACCTATCCATTCAGAGACATGATCATTTGACATCTTTATACTGCTGTAGACATTTTACATTTCTAATTATCGAACGTTGTTGAATTTGACCTGGTGAAGGTAGCCTAAACTCTGTTGGGCTCTATGAGAACAGAAGTATGTAAACCTAAAGTGATATCAACGTCCTTCATCTCCATGGCAATACGGCAGTGTAACCGACGTTAATTTTCCGTGACTTATTCATTAATTTTACGTTTATTCAATATTTTTATTGATTTTCAAAGACAAATGCACTGGCAACTCTTTCATAAAATTAAGACTGGTGATCGTCTTTACTCTGAGTTTAAAAATATTAAAGTCATGAGTTAGTGAACATGGTGTTACGATGCCATAACACAAATTATGTCAGGTCGCCTCAATGATGTTTGTGACTTTTACGACTCAATAGGTGCTAAATATGGGGCTCGATGAAACGGTACCTTTGATTCTCAATCTTTTTCTGACATCTGAAGCATATATTACAGCTTTTTACACGGGTTTATATATCTCGTGGTTTCCAGTTGCTTCTTTTGCGCATGCCATTACGTTTCCATGTTGAGATTTGAGATATGTTTGGAATTTTAGCCTAAATGAATGAATGTAACTTCGAAAATCTTGCAGTGATTTTGTGCTATGTTACTTTCTAGTCTTTGGTCTGTTTGTCAATAACACGATTGGAACTAATTTTCGATAATTGGATTTTCATTTTTTTCAAATTTCTCAAAAATGTTAGGCTATAGCTTAATTTTGCAATATTACAAATTACTCATAAAAACAAGTGTGTAATGTAAAAAGAAAAGCAGATGAGATTACATTTATAGATTAAATCGACATTACTTCACCATCTAATTATCCCAAATTAGTTCCAATCGTGTTTAATGTGCATTGAAATACAAAGCATTCCGCTTGACATTGAAACATCTCGATGTAAAGGGCGCAGTGCTACCATTGACAATATAATTCATTAATCTATACTTTAATTAATCAGTACTCTGTGTTATTACCACCAAGGTTAACCATACATCTACCGCCTTCATTGATCTGCAATTTTTTTAATGCAACACCACTCTCTATCGTTATGTAATGATTTTCGGAGAAATGGAAAAGGGCAATCTTATATAGTATAAATAAGACGATACTGCAGGAAAATCGCGACGTAAAAAAGACAGAACGAAAGAGGAACTGGGGGCTATAGGTGTTTCTGTCCAATCACAGTCTGCGCTTATCAGAATAGGGCAATATGATTATTGTAATTGCATTTTTTAGCAGTTTTGAGAATTTACTATTCAAATAAATCAAATACATTAAAATTTCTAATTGTCGATTTGATCTTATTAAACCGTGTTTGCCTTTCTGTATGTTAAAGAGGACATTTCAATAGAAAATGTTCTTCGTCGATGTTATCTTTCATTGTTCCAATATTGCTAATATATACTGAGAGAGTCCTGTCATTTTGTTCAGATATGATGAGCCAATATTTCGATATTGAACCAAAACTCATATACACAGACGACAGACATCGGTACGACAACAGATCATGAGTTTGAACATGCGAGTTCAAGTTGCAGACATTAATAACACAATCGAAGATATATCGATGGAAATTCCGTTCTTTATAGGGATAATGCAGTGCGGTAATGGGGTAGGATCTCAAAACATGGGGTTATACGAAGAGGTTGAACATTCACAGTACGGTAGTCGGGACATGGCAACGGTGGACTATGGCATGGGAATGGCAGATTACAAATACTTGACACTGATGACAACTGTACCATACTCAATCAGGAACGTTTTTCGAAAAGTAGGATCCTATAGGCGTCTGATTGTACGATCAATCATGAATATATATATATATATATATATATATATATATATATATATATATATATATATATATATATATATATATATATATATATATATATATATATATATATATATATATATATACACACACACACAACTGACATTGAAATTGCTCCACTGCATACTACTCCATCATATGTCCCTGGTCATTTGCAATCTCTCTGGCATTTCTCCAACTTGATACGGGGTGAAAGATTACTGTACAAGGTACTACTAGATGCTTTCGAACATTCAGTTTGCACCGATGGTCACTTTAGTTCGTTCAAGGCTGTGCCAAAAAGAGTATTTCAACTTCAAGAACAAAATTGTCCCTATTCTCGTCAGCTAAACCTTAAGATTTAAATCAGTCAAACAATCTTAGTGCATTCGCTTTTCATTTATATTCAATATTTATACTGATTTTTTAAGACATTGGCGTTACAGGCAATTCTGTCGCTTACGCTTTTGATGTTTCTTTCGTCATAAGCCAGTTAATTTTAATATGGTGAGGACATACTTGAGAAAAATGACGTGCAGCTGAGATACGGTCTATGGCATTTATATTCATTTACCTACTTTATGACTCGCATAGATTGGTGTACCATGAGCTCAGTTCCATCTGAAATAAGATATTTAATCGTAGAGTATGCCTAATGTACATGTGTTTTGTAGGACAGAGTTAATAAAACTCATTTACATAAGGTGATTACAATTTTATTCATTATGGTAAATGCTCATTAGATGGCTTAAAATAAGTGTCGGTTTCTATCGATTGATTCCATCTTGGCACATCTTGCTTTGCCAAGTGAAATGGCTTCCAATGCTCAACATCAGGGTCTATTAATGTCTGTGTGTGATCGAAATTTGAACGATATTTTCTTTAAAAGCACAGACACATGTTACAAATTTTATACTGATTTTAATATTCTATCATTGGCATTATGGTGAATTTTATTCTTAAAAAGTCTTTCAGTTACTGTATTCATCAAAGTATATGGACAACTCTGTTGTCAAGAAAAATGTTCGTTGGCAGTCATGGCTGTTATTTTCGTTGTGCTCTCTGTTCAACTATGGATAGCAGAACATCATTCTATCGGTACTTGAAGATGCATCTGAATGCAATTGCAGTTGAACGGATGAATGACAAGAAATTTCGATTGGTCAGAAGTACGATCCATAGCGTTTAGGGAGCGTTCAGTTTTACGGCCGGGGGGGGGGGGGGGGCCGGCAAAATCTTGTCGCCGTGTTTAAAAAATATAGACCCCCTGCATTTTTTGTGAAAAAAGATGACCCCCCCTTTGTCAGACGAAAAAAATTTAATGACCCCCCCCCCCTGAAAGATAACCAAAACCCATATGTCAATTACCCGCATGGTTTGGATTTGAACTCCGGTACGCGGCGCACTTTATTCGTGTAGCAGAGATGCTAGTGCACAAACTTCTCAGCCACATCCATTGAAACGTCTGTTAATTAGGACGACTGTAAGGCAATTTTTAACTTCATTTCCATAGACAACTCATGTCCATGGACATTGTATAAAGTAAACTTTATTGGAGTGGTTCGCCAAAGGCAGCCCTCCGGTTAAGAGGGTCATGGGCCATTACGTAAAGTCAACTTTATTCTAGTGGGCCACCAAAGGTGGCCCGCCGGTAAAGAGGGTCGATCATGGCTATTGCATAAAGTAGACTTTACTGGACAGGGCCACTGAAGGCACGCGGCCATTACTATTATTCAGTGCATGATCCCAGGGGTCCCTCAATACAAGCCGTTGCTTCAATTGGGAATTTTACTGTAAGATTGCCGTGGGGTATTACATAAAGTCAATTTATTGTAGTGGGCCGCCAGGCGGCCCGCCGGTAAAGAGGGTCGGATCATGGCCATTGCATGAAGTAAACCTAATTGGAGTGGGCCGCCAAAGGCGTCTGCCCATTAAGAGGGTTATGGGTAATACATAATGTATATTTATTGTAGTGGGCCGCCGAAGGCGGCCCGCCGGTAAAGAGGGTCGATCATGGCCATGGCATAAAGTGAACTTTATTGTTGGTATTATGTTTTTGAAAATGTGGTGACCCCCCCCCCCTTTCCTACCAGTGAAAAAGCGATGACCCCCCTTTGCGGATTCCAAAATTACGATGACCCCCCCCCCCCGGATTTTGCCGGCCCCCCGGCCGTAAAAACTGAACGGTCCCTTAAATGTTCAAGTAATTGTTGAGTGATACATGCAATACTTACTATTACAGGGAGATGAGCATCTGCAATCAACAGCGTTCGTGTGGAAATGTAGCCATATAGTAGCAAGTCAAAACTCGGCTATGGCAGCCCACGTACGGGGATGAGCTGTGCTTTGCTCTATTTTGTTGACACATGGACTGGTAAGATGTGGTCATGTTGCATAACAAAATGAGGGTTTTTGTGTTTTTCTGGGTATGTTAGCATTATATTGTTGTACGGAACTTTATACATGTATCATGATGACGACATAGTCATCATAATCACTACGATGTCCTGCCGTATGTGGCAATCTTTAATTCCTTTATGTTCTTTGTAGTGCTTTATTTTCCAGAGCTGAATGCACCAATGTTGATGCAGTTAATCAAGCCAATTTTTTTGAAGCAAACCACCTCTTTCTCTAAGGTCTGTGGTTAAGGGAAAGGTTTAAAAATTACCTTTTTAAATATTTGTCCAAAGAGTATTTCAATAACGTGACAAGCAATCGACATTTTCATATGATAGGCCCAATTTACTCTTTTCACTGAAAACAATTAGGTTCAAGCAAATATTGACAATGAAAGTTTATGACAATTTCTTAAGTACCATTATACTGTTAACTGGTCAGACTTCATCATTATGACGTTTGATTTAATATGTTTGTCACTCAGTGTGACAGAAAACTTGTTAATTAGGTTTTCATCGTCGATCTTTGGTCTTATGATCTTTTTCTAATGCTTATATTTGACTTTCTGCAAAGGAATTTCAGTATTTGGACGTAGATACCAGATAAGAGACCTGTGAACATGAACCACTCTCAAGTCAACCAACATGTGCCTTACAGCAAACAAAACATTTGAAAGTCAGAACTCTGGAAACGTTTGCGTATTTTCATTCAACCAGTACATGTTCCATCATGGCTTCAAACATACTGCGCCGCTGAAAGAATCAAGTGAGCAGAAACAGGTTGTATTTACAACCACCAATTTAAAGTGAAATGAACTATTTTACTGGCATGGTGTGCATCGAAATGCAAGCTATGCACATGTGTGAACTTGCCCTAAATTCTAGTTAAACAGCCCAAGAGAAACTTGGAATAACAAATGCTTTCCCAAGTATAGCTTGTTTTTTCTGTGTCAGTATCAGTTTTTATCACATCTATTCAGAAACTGACGTATAAAAGAATGCCAACGAGCCTTATTCATAAAGTGGGTTTTCAGCTGTTCGTACAAACAGATGAATAACACGAGCATTCCTTTTGTATTTTTTACTAAAGCAGTAACCTAGAGGGCCTATATCACATGACTTTCCGGTTGACAAGAGCTTATCAGTTCACTAGAAAGCAACATGACAGCATCAGCATAAAGTGTTGGGAAAGTTCTTGACCAGATCGGAGAGGATTTTGTGCGTCATTTGTTTAGAAAGATACACCAATCCCAAAGTCCTTCCCTGCTTGCACGCATTTTGTGAGCAGTGCCTACTCACTTTGGTGGGGAAACAAGGTGCTCTAAAATTGCCCAACCTGTAAAGCTTCATGTCGTACACCTTTCATATGCCTATTCCCCCAGCTCACATGACTGATTATGTTGATCGTTGATGACAAATGTAGGCATCTCTGTCGAAATCGAGATCAATGAATTTCTTACTCTGAATTTCTTCAAATGTTATCGCCATGAGTTTGTGGACGTATAGTGTTAGTATGTATATCTCAAAAGATATCAGATCACCAAAGACATTTTTTGATGAATTTTACAACTTGGTGCAAAATATGGGGCTCTATAAGGTCATCTCTTTTGAAGTTACTGTACAATTGATTCTTACTTTTACACTACAAGCTCCAGTTTATGAAGTAGGATTTTTGACAGTTGTTCGTTAAAGATGTGAAGATGCATTTGTTTTACAGTCAGGTTTTTGTGCTGTCGTGCAGTATTATACATGTTATGATGTAATTAAAGCCTAAATGAGTTTAATTTTGGACACTTTTGCTGTAATGTTTTGTACGTGTATCGTCCTAAATTTCATTGTCTTGTAATAGAATCATAGTACAATACGAAATACTCAGAATGTCGACTCATTATAAATATCTGCAACGTACAGTGTCACTTTTGACAAGAGAATTCATTTCTGCATTTAAATAATTCATTTATCCGCTGACAGTACTAGATTGAGCCATACAAAGAGGCTAGATACCTGTAAAAATTCATACCTTTCTCTAATATTTCTGATGCATACTAAAGGGTGTTAACTTTCGTACTAGAATACCCAAGTGAAAACTGATACCCTAGACACGAAGAACCTCTGAAACATGGTTGTGATAACTAGATATCATATCGATCATCCTCATCATGTTAATTGGCTGCCGTAACATGGCTTTTGATAAGTGGTTGATCAAGAGAGGAAATGTTTAAGCTTACTAACTTCAAGGCAAGTGTAGCTCCCATGAAATTACAGAATTAACATTTTATTCCCATTTTTCGACATTTCTCTGTGCTGATGCCACCAAACGAGAGGCAGAGTGACTTTGGTATTACATACAAGAGCGTTGATGGGCAGAGTTTAGGAGTTGGTACGACCTGTAGGGTAGTCAGGACTCGCGATTGAAGAATGAGATTGCAAGATTAGATAGCAATCGGTAATGTTGAATAAGACGATTGACAGCTCATTGCTTTTCCATCACCCAAACTGCTTGAGTACCTCATTCTGCAAAGTTATTTTCCTTGGTTTGGGAACGCCTTTCTCAAGGAAGATTGCATCAGTATAAAAAAGTCACATGACTGGGAAACTCTGATTATACCGGCAAATACGTTTATAGAAACTGCTGCATAAATAACACATCATGAAAAGGATGTTACTCGATGAACACGAAGCCCAGACACGGAGGTAAAACTTTGTTTGGATAAACAGTTTTGGTTGTTATTGTGGTTGACTCGACTGCCCTTTATGAGTAATATATGCTTTATTGTGCTTTTTGGCAACTACTATATTCGATAGCCCAGTGCAAGAGGGCGTATCGCATGTGTTAAAGAATGGAGATACGCCCCTCTTGCACTAGGCCATGTTGTTTATTTATTGACCACTTGGTCGAGAAATAAAGCTTTAAACGCGTACCTGTTATCATATGCCATCCATCATCTAACAGACCGAAATCAAATAACATGGCGAGTTACGGCCGCATTGTATTTCCATACTTATGACAAGCTCGAGAGTTCAAAGGTTGTTACACAACATCGATATCAGCTTTATGACCCATAGACCTACTCCACTCGGTTTTAAGACTATGCCACGTATACAAAGAGATACAATTAACGTAATACTGTTCACACAATATTTGTCTTGAGAGATGTTTGTCTTGAGATTTCATTTGAAAGTAATTTAAATATGGAAAATCCCACGACCTCTGCAGCTCAAAAAGTTCTTATTTACATCCCATCGTCCTTGTGGTAGATTCAACCTTTATTCACCGAAATCGACAAGTTAAACAAAATTTTGCAGTGAAAGCTGTTGGAGAGTTTGATCAATATTTGGGACACTGCTGTTTTTCTCATCAGTTGGAAATACAAGTGAAATATTCTGCACATTTTCATTGAAGCTGATGGCACTGTGAATCTTTGGTTCATCCGTTCATTTTCAATTTTCTTGTCGGGTTCATTGAAAAACATCTCTTCAGTACATTAGCATGAAGTACTTATGAACTGTAACAATGTAAATCACATATTTAGTTCCACAATTTCTCGAACACCAGTAAATGCAAATGAATGTAAGAAGTGAGACGAATGTTAGAAGGTGATTCAGCGAGTCTTTCCCTAATTATACATTATCTCAAAGGAATACCATCTATATATAAGTTCAAACACATATTGGATAGAGTCATTGGTTAAAAAGCAAAAGTTAACTATGCTAACACCCGACTGTAAGTGCTTTTAATGCTAAGCTACTGTCAAATCTGGAACGTGTAGGAAAAAAGAACATGGCGTTCGCTTAAAATGGACCCGTTCAATGTCAAAGAAAAACCATTGACCTCTTAGCTTCAGGGGCATATTGACCCTCATGAAATGATGGTATGATAACTAGTAATCATTGCAATGTTTTCAAAAGATATTTTCTTCTTGTACAAACTTTGATTAGTCCAATTTGCTGCTCACCTAGCTAAGACCGTTTCCTGTCACCAGCATACTGCATATCAATGACAACCTCTTCTATAATTTCCCATTTGTCATCCAGAGGGCCTTTTCATCGAATGAAAGGCTTCATGCCCATGTTGACAAGAAGTAGCCAGATCACTGAACAGCACAATGGCGGCAGCAGCATCAAGTGTTGGGGATGTCCTAGGCCAGATCGGAGAGGATTTCCTTACATGTGTCATTTGCTTCGAAAGATACAGGAAGCCGAAAAGCCTTCCGTGCTTGCACACATTTTGTGAGCAGTGTCTTCTCACTTTGGTGGAGAATCAAGGTGTCTTAAACTGCCCAACTTGTAAAACTTCGTGTCCACTCCCTCATGGTGGAGTGCGGGCACTGAAAAGCAACTTTTTCATTACTGGTCTCATTGAAGATCTCAAGGCCCGACAGAAAGAAGAAAAGAAACCTGCTGAAAAGTGTAATAGCTGTCAAGAAAAAGATGCAGTAATGAGGTGTGTAGAATGCTCCCAATATCTCTGTCAGCCATGTGTAAAAATCCACAAAAACATCGCAGTAAACAAGATCACATCATATCCTACCAATTGGCGAATTATCAGTACCAAAGTCTAAGGACACGGCAAAAATATTAATGACACACGAATCAGTTCACTTTGATGTGCACCTGGACAAGGTGGTTAAATTCTACTGTGACACTTGCCAGGTACCTGTCTGCATTGACTGCACCATCGTTGATCATCGCATACCACAACATGTACATAGAAATTTGAACACTGTAGCAGATGAGTATCTGGCACAGTTGTCAAATATACTAAGCAAAATGGAACTGAAAAATCATGAAGTTGAGTCTAGACACAAAGCCTCAAAGCAGGCTCGTTCTTTGCTTCAAGAAAAAGACAAAGAAGCACAAAAGCAGTTGAAGAATAGGGCAGAAAGCGTTAAGCAGGTCAGACGTGATGAAGAGAAGCTTCGAGATGAATTATGGGAACATTATGACTTTCAATTAAAATATGTTGATACCAATATAAGTGAGATAGAAATGGAGCTTGACATGATCAGCAGCACCTCAAGTTACCTGAAAAAGCTTATGTCCCACGGAAATGCTGCTCAGCTGCTCTTGACAAAGATAGAAACGACGCGGCAAACTGAAAGAATATTGTCTTCTGAATCAGTGCGCCCCTTTTAGGTTGACATTATGGATTTCAAGCCCGCAGAGAAAGATGTGCCTCAGATCTGTGGACAGCTGATATCCCATGTAAACATCTCTCAGTACAGAGTGGAAAACATACCAAAGCAAGTACTAAAAGGAGAAATCATAGATCTTTTGGTATCAGCGAGAGATTCTGATGGGAAAAAAATCAATGTGCATAGAGATATCAGAGGCACTGTAAAGAAACAAGATGGATCGTCTGAAAATATGGAAGTCCATGATGCCAGAGATGGTACATGCAGATTATCAAGTTTTGCTGGCATGGCTGGTCAATACACTATCACTGCAATGGTTAAAGGAGAAGCCATAGAGGGTACACCAATTGAAATTCCAGCCATCACAGACTTTATAAGGGTGCTGGGGAAAAAGGCAATCAGAAAGGGGAGCTCTCTGATCCAAGAGGTGTTAGTATCAACAAAGATGGTGACATAGTGACGGCCGACTATGGTAACAACAGATTACAAGTACTGGACACAGATGGAAACTCAAGAAGGTCATAGAATATACACACTTCAAGAAGCCTTTCAAGCCAGTAGATGTGGATGTTTCAAAGGACGACCACTCATATAGTTTAGACGATGGCAATAAACAGGTAGTTGTCAGTGATATGGATGGAAATTTGAGAGCTTGTTTGGTCAGGGAAAGTTAAGCAATCCTTCACACATGCCATCCATCCACTTACTGGGGATGTGTATATCGTTGATATTGGCGTTTTATCTGAAAAGATAAAGATTTTGAAAAGAATGGATCTCATTTCAGGTCATTTTCAATGACGGATATATTCAGTCTTATTACTTCGATAGCCATCAGTAGAAGGGGCATTATACTCGCTGTCTACAAGAACACAGGAAAAGGTTACATTCAGATGTTTCATGATAAAGGCGAATACTTTAGGAGATTTAGTACAACATGTGCGGAAGATGGTATACGTAGGATGGAGAAGGGAATTGTTGTTGTTTACAATGAATATATTTATGTATGCAACAGTGATAGCATTATCAAATATGACTTTCCATGGTGAAGTTTTGGCTACAATAGCAATCAAAGAAGGGCTAAAATATCCTGTGAGTTTGGCAGTCATCAGTGGAGAACCACTGAAAATAGTTGTTGTTGACAGTGATAATTGCTGCTTGAAAATGTTTGTAGAATGATAACACAAAGTCATAAAGTACGGTGTCTCATAAGTGAAGAACAGCTGCATTGACATTTTTAATCACTGAACATGATGAAACAGTCATGTTTTTGATGATGAAGCAACTTAGTTGGTTTAATTTTCATTTGCATTTATTGGGGATATGTACGTAGCAGATAATGATTGGTAAGAGAGAAACACGTCAATCAACACAGAGGATGGGTCCTTTGTCGAGTCATTTTCAGTGAGGGTTTTCTAAAGTGTGATGTCTTCTATTACAATAGCCAATACAGGCATTGTATTTGTGATCAAGGCTCATACCCAAGAAAGCTACACGCAAATGTTTTGATGAGAATAACTACATATCAAAAGTTTAGTTTAGGTTAGATTAGGATGAAAGAGGCATTACTTTTCACTAAGAGGTTATCTTTGCATGTTATAATGACAATATTATCAAATATGACGTTTATCATGGTAATTTCTTGGCAACAATGGGAATCAGCGAGGACCTGAAGAATCCTGTGGGTCATTGATGCATGGAGTAACCGTTAAATAGTAGTTGTCGACCGTAACAACTGCTGTCTGAAGTTGTTTGTTGAGTAAGAATAGTGACTAGGGAGCACTCTGTCCTTATCTACACATGATAATACTCACTTACTGTGACCTGCAAATATGATTTTTTTTTGTTCAGGACTTCTTTAGGCAGGGTATATTAAGCAGAGGTGTGCACACCCAGAATATTTCTAAATCAATATTGAAGCACAGAGAATCGATGGCCCAGTGCCAGAGGGGCGTATCGCCTGTGTTACAGTATAGGAGATACGCCCCTTTTGCACTGGGCTATCGAATTTTGTAACTTTCCCTCGTTCTTTCACTTTGTATATAGTATTGGCAAATCATCTCGTTTTTTACTTATCTGGTACATTATTTGTGCTATATAAAGATTTATTTTGCATTTTGTTCGAAACAGAACAGTATTGTGTATTAATTACGTCTTCAGCAGTTGATAGTGAGTAGATAAGCATTGTGTGTACTTCTTAATTTGACCGCTTTTTCGTATTGTGTAGCCTTCATTGGTACAATACAGGTTTACCTTTCTCTTCAGTTGCTTTTCATTAATTAAAGAAAATCAACTGGTCGTAATAATTTACCCAACCGCACAAGTCTAATTCGGGTCAGCTTGCAATGTTTTTTCACTGTTTCAAAACTCAGAATGACATTTCAATCAACTAAATATTTGCTCTTGGCGTATGCGTGTCTTTTTGCTGTGTTTGCAGTATGTTATTAATTTGTATTTCTCAACCACTATGGTCTGTATGCTTCATGAAAGGAAAACTTTGCATGAAAAATTCAAATCCCTTTTAACAGTCAACCATGAACTATATTGATGTAGGAAGTATATAGCAATACACCAGCATCTGTAATTCATTAAAATAGCCATTAACTAATAAGCATATATTTCAGATTGTTACAATAAAATGTTTTGCTTTCTTTGTTGTTAACAGGTGGTGATAAAGACCTTTTGCACCATCGTTTTCTCGCATGTTTCATTATTGTGTGCCACATCTGTTGTTAATTTGACATTGTAAATAAGCTATGTATAATTATTAATCATAGCCTTGCTCTCTATTGTGGTGAGGTGCCATGGAAAGAGGGTGAGTGAACCTGACATTGACCAAATGGTTCACAACTCTACTTAGGGTGCCATCATTATCTATATCACTGGCATGTTTATTGACTGTGACTCTGATATCAGACGGGCAAAAAGATGAATACCAGAAAGGTCTTCTAATAATAAAACATTGATAAATATCTGAACTGAAAAAAAGGAACAAAGCAAAAAAAATTTAATACAAACTACACAGTCAAAACAAAAAATGTTCTGGAATAGGGACTAAAATACATGAGTTTAGTAAGCACCTAAGTCAATGACATTGAACAGAATGGCGAGTTATTCGAAACTAAAAGAACACAAAGTGTACCTGTGATAGACAAAACGTGACACTTTTTTCTGAAATTTGATATTTCACTTGAAACATGAGACATGTAGAAAAAAAGACTATTTTAATTTGTATTATCTGTCCCCATTCTAAAATGGCATGGGTTGAAAGACTGACACTTAAAAAGTGATTAAAATCATGATATGAAAAATTAAAATGACTCTTATTCAAAATGTAAGAACTATACTGCCAAACAAAATACTGTTTTGTTAAAGAGTATTCAAAGTACAGTTATAATTTCAGAGAAGTTGACCCAGCCAGAGAGCAGATATTTTCTTTAGAAATCTTGAAATTGGGAGAAAAGGAAAGCAAGGAAATCGGGTAATTTGCATAAATTTAAACTTTTTATGACCCATCTTATGCCTGCTTGACAATCTAAAAGGTGAACCCAACCAATATTTAAATCTTGGATTAATAACTTCCTTATAATTGAATGAATATTTGCATACAACTTATTTTGAGCAAAATACGCCCTGTACTGTAACCTGCAGAGCCCCTTTATATCTAATCCTGACAGTTAAAGTTTATGACATTCTTAAGGTACCATAATATCGTTAACTGGTCAAACTTTATCATTGTACATTTGTATAGTACGTCTGTCACACAGCGTGACAGAAAACTTCTGAATTTAGCTTTTCAATCTTTGATCATATCCTTTTTTTCTGATACTCATATTGAACTTTCTTCAAAGGACTTTCAGTATTCCCTTTTGACGTACATTCCGTATATAAAACCCGTGAACTTGAACATTGTCAAGTCAATCAGCACATGTGTTACAAAAATATTTGAAAGGCACAAGTCAGTAGAATTCAGACAACTGTGACCCTGCCATAGTACGCCAAATGTATATATATGATAAACTTTTTTGCTTACTTTTATTCAACCAGTACATATGCACCACTGCTTCAAATATAACACCACCACAAAAAACAATGAAACAGAAGCAGTTTATTAGAACCATCAAAGCAAAAGAAACTATTCTACTGACATTGTCTGCATAGAAATGCAAGCCTAAGCACAAGTGTGACCCTGCCCTATAAAATCTGGTTGACAAGCAAAGGTTAAACTTTGAATGAAAAATGTTTTCCCAAGTATAGCTTGTTTTTTCTGTGTCTGTATAATCTTTTATCACATCGCGAGGATATCAACGAATGCCAACAAGCCATATTTATAAAGTGGGTTTTTAGCTGTTCGTACTAACATGAATAGTTAACACAAGCATTGCTCTTGTATATTTTGACAAGAGCAGTAACCTAGAGGGCCTGTATCACATGACTTTCCGGTTGACAAGAGATGATCAGTTCACTAGAAAGCAATATGGCAGCTCCAGCATCAAGCGTTGGGAAAGTTCTTGACCAGATCGGAGAGGATTTCCTTTCTTGCGTCATTTGTTTTGAAAGATACACCAATCCCAAAGTCCTGCCATGCTTGCATACATATTGTGAGCAGTGTATTCTCACTTTGGTGGAGAAACAAAGTGTTTTAAATTGCCCAACTTGTAAAACTTCATGTCCACTTCCTCTTGGCGGAGTGCAAGCGCTGAAAAGCAATTTTTTTATTGCTGGTCTCATCGAAGATTTTCAGGCTCGAGCCAAAGGAGATGAGAAACCTGCTGCAAAGTGTGATAGCTGTCAAGAATCAGATGCGGTTATGAGGTGTGTAGAATGTGTTCAACATTTGTGTCAGCCTTGCGTAAAAATCCACAAAAATATCGCAGTAACAAGATCACATCAAGTACTACCAATTGGTGAGTTTGCTGAATCAAAGTCCACCTACACACCAAACATGACGAACAAAGCGGTATACTGTGACGTGCATCCAGACAAGGAGGTCAGATTCTACTGTGACACTTGCCAGGTACCTGTCTGCACTGACTGCACCATCGTTAATCATCGCATACCACAACATGTCCATAAAGACTTGAACAATGCAGCGGATGAGTACCTGGGATACTTAGCAAGAATGCTCAGCCAGTTGGAACGGAAAGAACAAGAAGCCCAGAAGAGTAAAGCAATCACCCTGGAGGCTCGTGCTCTACTACAGAAAAAAGACGAAGAAGCTGGAAAGCAGTTGAGCTTGAGGGTTCAGAAAGTCATGCAGCAGTTAACACATGATGAAGAGAGACTAACAGCTGAGTTAAAGAAACTGTATGACTTACAAATGAAAGAAATGGACACTAATATCAGTGAGATACGAATGGAACTTGAGTCTATAAGCGTTACCTCAAATTACTTGAAAAACTTAATGTCTCATGGAAACGCTGCTCATGTGCTATCTACAAAGCCAGAACTTGATCGACAAATAACAAAATTACTGTCGTCAAAATCAGCGCCCCCCTTTCAGCCAGATATTATGAATTTCAAGCCTTGTGAGGAAGATGTGCAGGGAATGCTGGGGCAGCTTATATCTAATGTGTCTTTCTCCAACTCAACAGTGGATAATATTCCTAAGCAGCTTCTGAAGGGCGAGATTTTTGACCTGCTGATAACACCAAGAGATTCAAGAGGGAAACAAGCCACTACATGTGGAAAAATTAACGTTACTGTAATAAAACCAGACAGATCAATTGAAGACATGAAAATCTATGACAACAAAGATGGTACATACAGAATTACAGGCCGTACAGAAATGGATGGTAACTACACCATAATTGCAACGATTAACGATGAGCCAATTATGGGTACACCAGTGGAAATTCCAGTCATTAAAGGGTTTGTAAAGGTACTAGGGAGAAGGGGTACTGAGAAAGGGGAGTTCTATAATCCAAGAGGTGTTAGTATTAACAGTGATGGAGATATAGTGACGGCCGACTATGGTAACAACAGATTACAAGTACTAGACACAGATGGTAACTCTAAGAAAGTCATAAAATATACACATTTCAAGAATCCTTTCCAGCCAATAGATGTGGCTGTTTCAGAGGAAAACCACTTATACTATAGTTTAGACGAGGGGAATAATCAGGTAGTTGTCAGTGATGTGGATGGAAATTTGATTGATGTTTTGGGCAAGGGAAAGTTGACCACTCCTCTGTATATTGCCATACATCCTATTACTGGGGATGTCTATGTAGCCGATAAAGGTGTGTTGTCTCAGAAGATCAAAATCTTTGCAAAAGATGGCTCTTACACAAAGTCATTTAAAATGAAGGGCGCTCTCAGTCTTATGTCTTGCATTGCTATTAGCAGTTCTGGAATAGTACTTGCTGTAGACACGAACACCATCTCTGATGGCTACATTCAAATGTTTCAGGAGGGTGGGAAGTATCTGAGCAGATTTGGTACAACATCAAAAAAGGGTGACATGAGTATGAATGAACGGGGTATAACTGTATACAAGGAGTATGTCTATGTGTGTGATAATGACGGGATTATAAAATATGACTTACATGGCAATCTTTTGGCAACTATTGGAATCAGAGAGGGCCTAAAATATCCTGTAGGTCTGGCAGTTATTGGTGGAGAACCATTGAAAATAGTTGTTGTGGACGTTTGTAATTGCTGCTTGAAAATGTTTATAGAGTGACAACACTTAGCCACCGAACAAGGTGCCTCATGAGTGTAGAACAGAGCATGGGACATTCTTGATCACTGAATAAAATTTGCCATTTTTCAATGATGGAGAAACCTAGTTGATGCTATGTTTCTCGTAAGTAGTACAAGTGCTAGTTTCATGCAAGTAGTGCTCTATTGAAAATTGTACCTGTATTTGGTAATGTTGTGGTAACAATGAAGCAGAAACAACAGGGCAACTTAAATTCCCATTGACTGGTTCCTTAGTGTTTTGTGACAAAACCAGCTAAATATGAATTGGCCAGAGGTCCATATATCTTTCTTTCATGAATTTGACTTTGTTTGTACCGTCTATTTACTGTCTGTTTTGTGCTGTTTTGTGTCTATGTTTACAACTATTGTCTTACAAATTTTGACCTAGTGTTATTGGATTATGGATTGGTATGATTGCGATTATTTTATATATATTTCCCTTTAATTGTAATGTCCTTTTTGTGAAGTTATTCTTATATTGTATTATTTTAGGAATGATATGATTCTTTTACGTTTAATGTGTCCGTCAAGAGACTTTTATCCTTTGATGTTTTTAACCAACGTGACTATTTTACTTTTAACTACAGCTGTCTACGATTTATTCATCTTCACACATGAAATTTAACTTAGAAAAAGATTTACTATATTTCTGTTAAGCTCAACGACAAAACAAATTGGAAATTTCATTGGCATTAATTGTCCTCATAGTCATAACACGATGATGGTGTTGGAGTCTTTCATGTTCTTATTCCCTAAGCTCACACAACTGATTTTATATTTATGTTGATCACTGATGATAAAGGTAGGTATCTCTCTCAAAATTGTGATCAATGAATTTCTTACTCCAAATTTCTTTAAATGTTACCGTCATGAGCTTGTGGACGAATGATGTTAGTATGTAAATGTCTAAAGATATAAGCTCACCTAGGACATTTTTTGATGTGTTTTACAACTCGGTACAAAATATGGGGCTCCATAAGGTCACTTCTTTTGAAGCAACTGTACAACTTATTCTTACTTTTACACTACAAGCTCCAGTTTATAAAGTAGGATATTTGTCAAGTACTTTGCAAAACATGTGACGATGAATTTGCTTCACAAACATTTTCTTGTGCAGTTGTGCATTATGTATACATGTTATGATGTCATTAAAGACTAAACGAGTTTAACATTGGACACTTTGGCAGTGATTTTTTGTACGTGTGTCGTCCTAAATTTCATTGTCTTTTAACGGAATCATAGTGCAATACGAAATATTCAGCATGTAAACTCATCATAAATGTGCAGTGTCACTGTTGACAAGAGAATTCATTTCTGCATTTAAATTCATCTATCCACGAACAGTACTAAAGCTAGCCATACACATAGGCTCTAAATTCATACACTTCTCCAATATTTTTGATACATACTAAGAGAGTTAACTCTCATACCAGAATGCAAGAGTTAAAACTGATACCCTGGACACTAAGCACCTGTGAAACATGGTTACGTTGTGAAAACTAGATATCATATCGATCATCCTCATCATGTAAATTGGCCGCCATAATCAGGATCTTGATAAATGGTTGATCAAAAAAGGAAATGTTTACTTAACTGCAAAGCATGTGTAGCTCCCATGAAATTACAGAATTAACATTTTCTTCCCTTTTTCGACAATTCTCTGTTCTGATGCCACCAAACGAGAGGAAGAGGGGCTTTCGTATTAGATAAATGATCGTTGATGGGCAGAGTTTAAGAGTTGGTTCGACCCGGGTAGTCAAGACTCGTCATGGAAGACTGAGATTAAAATATTAGAGAGAAATCTGCAATGTTGAATAAGACGATTGACTGCTCATTGCTTCCCCTCACCGCAACTGCTTTGGTATCTCATTCTTTAAAGTTATTTTCCTAGGTTTGGGAACCCTTTCCAAAGTAGGATTGCATCAGTTTACAAAATAAATCCTGGTCATATGACTGGGGAACTCTGGTTATACCGGGAATCACATTTATAAAAACTGCTGGATAAATAACACATCACCATCATGAAAAAACTTGACAAACACGAAGCCCGGACACGAAGGTAAAACATTTGTTTGGATAAGTAGTTTTGGTTGTTATGTTGGTTTGCTCCACTGCGTTATAAGAGTAAGATAGGCTAAATTGTGCCTTTCTTAGCAACTTCTACATGGATGGCCCAGTGAGAGAGGGGCGTATCACCTGAGTTAAAGCATAGGGGAAACGCCCTTCTTGCACTGGGCCATCGAATGTTGTTTGTCTATAAAACACTAGGTTGAGAAATAAGGCTTTCAACGCGTAGCTGCTATCATGTACCATCTATCATCTGACAGGCCGAAATCAAATCATGAGGTGAGTTACGGCCGCATTGTATTTCCACACTGATGACAAGCTCGAGAGTTCAAAAGTTGTTGTGACAGTTTTGGTCGATTCGGTGGTTAACTGTCATTTAAGGGCAAGATATACTATTCATTGTGTGGACTTTTATGCAATTACTACATGATGTTGTTTGTCGTAAATCACTTGGTAGAGAAATAAAGCTTTCAACGCGTACCTGCTATCATGTACCATCCATCAAATATCAAATTATGGGGTTACGGCCGCATTGTATATTTACATACTAATGTCCACCTCGAGAGTTCAAAGGTTGTTACACAATATATGTATCGATATCAACTTTGTGACCCATAGACATACTCCACTCCATTTTAGTTGTAACATTAAAGTGTAAACAGATATAATTAACGGATTCATTCATACGATATTTGCCTCGATAGGGATTTGTCTTCAGACTTCAATTTGCAAGTAATTCAACGATGTATTGTTTAATTTTGTCAAGGGACATACCCCACAGGTTCTGCAGCACAATATCATTTATTTCCAGTAGATTCAACCTTCATTCACTGAAATCGACAAGGCATTAACAAAGTTTGGCAGTGAAAGCTGTCGAAGACTTTTAGCAATATTTGGCACACTGCTGTTTTTCTCATCAGTCGAAAATATATGTCCATTTCCTGTGAAAATATTTTGCACATTTTTTACAGAACCTGATGGCACTGTCAATCTTTGTTCAATCAACTTTGTTCATCCATTCACTTTCAATTTTCTCGTCGGGTTGATTGAAAAACATCTAAGTATACATGTATGAAGTACTTATGAACTGGAACAATGTAATCACACCTTTAGTCTCACAAATGTATATAAGAAGTGAGACGAACGTTGCACGATGATTTAACGAATCTTTGCCTAATAATACATAATCTCAAAGCATCAAGTTCAAATACTAACACCCGACTGTCAGTGTTTTTAAAGCTCAGCTACTGTCAAAGTTGGAAGTTTATGATGAATGTTGAACACGGCATTCTACAGTTGATCCATTTAAAGTGAAAAAGAAACTATTGACCTCGTTGTTAACTACAAAATTAGTTTCAGGAGCATATTGGCCCTCATAAAGTGATGGCCTGACAACTTGCAATTATCATTGCCATGTTTTCAAATGCTGTTTTTCTTTTTAAACAAACTCTGATGTGACCAATATGCTGCTCACTTAGCTAAGACCGTTTCCTGTCATCAGGATACTTCATAACAATTACAACTTCTTCTCGGAGTTGCCACCCGTCACCTAGAGGGCCTTTTCACAAATCAAAGGTGTGATGCCGCGCCCCTGTTGACAAAAACTATCCAGGTCACTGAACAGCATAATGCGGCGGCAGCAGCATCGAGTGTTGGGAAAGTCCTAGACCAGATCGGAGAGGATTTCCTTACCTGTGTTATTTGCTTTGAACGATACAGGAAGCCGAAAAGCCTTCCCTGCCTGCACACATTTTGTGAGCAGTGTCTTCTCACTTTGGTGGAGAATCAAGGTGTCTTAAACTGCCCAACTTGTAAAGCTTCATGTCCACTCCCTCATGGCGGAGTTCGGGCGCTGACAAGCAACTTTTTCATTGCTGGTCTCATCGAAGATTTTCAGGCCCGGTTGAAAGGACAACAGAAACCTGCTGCAAAGTGTGATAGCTGTCAAGAAAAAGATGCATTTATGAGGTGTGTAGAATGCTCTCAATATCTCTGTCAGCCATGCGTAAAAATCCATAAAAACATAGCAGTAACAAGATCACATCAGATCCTACCAATTGGCGAACTATCAGCACCGAAGTCCAACAGCACGGTAAAAACGACAAACAAAGCAGTTCACTGTGAAGTGCACCCTGATAAGGTGGTAAAATTCTACTGTGACACTTGCCAGGTACCTGTCTGCACCGACTGCACCATCGTTAATCATCGCATACCACAACATGTACACAGAGATTTGAACACTGCAGCAGAAGAGTATCAGGCCAGGATGACAAAAATGCTAAGCAAAGTGGAACTGAAAAATCATGAAGCTGAGTCCAGACACAAAGCCTCAACGCAGGCTCGTTCTCTGCTCCAAGAGAGAAACAAAGAAGCTGGCAAGCAGTTGAAGAATAGGACAGAAATTGTCAAGCGGCAGGTCAGACATGATGAAGAGAAGCTTAGAGCTGGATTACGGAAACACTATGACTTCGAAGCAAAAAATGTTGACGCCAAAATCAGTGAGATAGAAATGGAGCTTGAGACAATAAGCAGCACCACAAGTTACTTGAAAAAGCTCATGTCCCACGGAAATGCTGCTCAGCTGCTCTCTACAAAGCAAGAAATGACTCAGCGAATTGAAAGAATACTGTCTTCTGAATTAGGGCGTCCCTTTCAGGCTGACATTGTGCATTTCAAGCCTGCAGAGAAAGATGTGCATCAGAAGTTGGGGCAGCTGATGTCCGATGTACACATCTCTCAGTGCAAAGTGGAAAACATACCAAAGCAAGTACTAAAGGGAGAGGTCATACACCTGTTGGTAACAACAAGAGATTCCAAAGGGAAAAAAATCAAGGTGCATGGAGATATCAGAGGCACCGTAAAGAAACCAGATGGATCATCAGAAAATATGAAAGTCCGTGATGCCAGAGATGGAACATACAGATTGTCAACTTCTGCTGGCATGGCTGGCGGATACACTATCACTGCAATGATAAATGGTGAGGTCATAGAGGGTACACCAATTGAAATTCCAGTAATCACAGGCTTTATAAAGGTTCTGGGGAAAAAAGGTAATCAGAAAGGGGAATTCTTTGATCCAAGAGGTGTTAGTATTAACAGGGATGGAGACATAGTGACGGCCGACTATAGGAATAACAGATTGCAAGTATTGGATACAGATGGCAACTGTAAGAAAGTTATAAAATATACACATTTCGAGAATCCATTCCAGCCAATAGATGTGGCTGTTTCAGAGGAAAACAACTTATACTATAGTTTAGACAATGGCAATAATCAGGTAGTTGTCAGTGATATGGAAGGAAATTTGAAAGATTGTTTTGGTCACGGAAAGTTAAGTAATCCTGCATACATTGCCATCCATCCACTTAGTGGGGATCTGTACATAGCAGATAAAGGTTGGTCAGAGAGAATCAAAATCTTCACAAAGGATGGGTCCTATGTCAAGTCATTTTCAATGAAGGGTTCTCTAACTTTGATGTCTTCTGTAACAATAAGCAATACAGGTATTGTATTTGTGGTCAATGCTAATACCTCAGAAGGCTACATTCAGATGTTTGATGAGCATAACAAGTACTTATGTAAATTTGGAAAAGCATCTCAAAAGCTTGGTTTAAGTAAGGGTGAAAGAGGCATTACTTTTCACAAAGAATTTATCTATACATGTGATAATGACAATATCATCAAATATGACGTTCATGGTAATGTCTTGGCAACCATGGTTATCAGAGAGGGCCTGAAGTATCCTGCGGGTCTGGCAGTCATTGATGGAGTACCCATTAAAATAATAGTTGCTGACCGTGACAACTGCTGTCTGAAGCTGTTTGTCGAGTAAGACTAGTATACGGAGCACACTGTCCTTAAAGGTATACTGTCCCATGTTCCAATTCTGCCAAAGTTACCATGGAAAGAAAAAATCATGATTTTAAGTGGGTGGCCGGTTTTTAAAAACAGCGCCCTCACATGGGCATTTTGAATACCTAGGAACGCCCCTTTGACCATATATGGGCATATTTAGATTACAGGTGACTGTATACCTTTAATTACATATAATAATACTCACATACTGTACTCTGACCTGTAAATATGTATTGTTTTTTGTTGAGGACTTTTTAGGGGAGGGATATTATGCAGAGGTGTGTATGCCTACCACATTTCTAAATAAATACTGAAGCATGGAGAATATCTGTAACTTTAATACACTTGTGCTTTTACTTCATACACAGTGCTGGCAAATATCATGTTTGATGTATCTGGTACATTATTTGTGCCGTTAAGAGCTATTTGGTATTTCATGTGTAATAAAATAGTGTTGTGTATTACTATATTACGTCTTAAGCAGTTGTTAGTGATAGATAAGCATTATATGTACCCTCTAAAGTTTGACCGTTCAGTTTTTACGGCCGGGGGGGGGGGGGCCGGCAAAATCCAGGGGGGGGTCATCATAATTTTGGAATCCGCAAAGGGGGGGGGGTCATCGCTTTTTCACTGGTAGGAAAGGGGGGGTCACCACATTTTCAAAAACATAATACCAACAATAAAGTTCACTTTATGCCATGGCCATGATCGACCCTCTTTACCGGCGGGCCGCCTTCGGCGGCCCACTACAATAAATATACATTATGTATTACCCATGACCCTCTTAACGGGCAGACACCTTTGGCGGCCCACTCCAATTAGGTTACTTCATGCAATGGCCATGATTGACCTGCGGTGGCCCACTACAATAAATTGACTTTATGTAATACCACACGGCAATCTTACCGTAAAATTCCCAATTGAAGCCGCGGCTTGTATTAGAAACATTTTTGAGGGACCCTGGGATCACGCACTGAATAATGGTAATGGCCGCGCGCCTTCAGCGGCCCTGTCCAGTAAAGTCTACTTTATGCAATAGCCATGATTGACCCTCTTTACCGGCGTGCCACCTTTGGTGGCCCACTAGAATAAAGTTGACTTTACGTAAAGTAAAGTAAAGTAAGCCTTTATTGAAATCGTATCCCAGTTGGGATCTTGATCATAAAGTACAATAAAGGTTTTGCAAAAAACAACAATGAAAGAGTATATGTAATATATATATAATATAAATATCTATACATGAGGTCAACATATTAAAGGTTCATAAATAGTTTACTTTGTCTTTTTCATTTTGTCTTGTCTGAGTTTAAAACATGTATGTATGTACGTAATGGCCCATGACCCTCTTAACCAAAGGGCTGCCTTTGGCGAACCACTCCAATAAAGTTTACTTTATACAATGTCCATGGACATGAGTTGTCTATGGAAATGAAGTTAAAAATTGCCTTACAGTCGTCCTAATTAACAGACGTTTCAATGGATGTGGCTGAGAAGTTTGTGCACTGGCATCGAATAAAGTGCGCCGCGTACCGGAGTTCAAATCCAATTCATGCGGGTAAATTTGACATATGGGTTTTGTTATTTTTCAGGGGGGGGGTCATCAATTTTTTTTCGTCTGACAAAGGGGGGGTCATCTTTTTTTCACAAAAAATGCAGGGGGGGTCTGTATTTTTTTGAACACCGGCGACAAGATTTTGCCGGCCCCCCCCCCCAGGCCGTAAAACTGAACCACTCCCTAAGTTTGACCTCTTGTTCAAATGCTATGTAGCCTTCATTGTACATTACAGTTATATTCTTCCCTTTGTAGTTTAAAGTAGTTTAAAGAAAATTAACTTGTTATAATAACTTACCAAGCCCCATAAGTCAAATTTGGGTAAGCTTGCAAATGTTGTTTGACTGTTGCAAAACTAGGAATAACACTTCAATCAATATTAAATATTTGACCTGGTGTATATGTCTTTTTGCTGTATTTGTAGTGTGTTGTTAATTGTATTTCTCCACAGATATAGTCTATATACTTCATGAAAGGAATATTTACATGAAAATAGAAACTCCCCTTTTCCAGTAACCATTATGTTCTATATTGATGTGAGTCAGTAAGCGATATAGCAATACACAGTAATTACCTAATATATGTCTGATTGTTACAATAAAATAAGCTTTCTTTATCTGTTGTTAATAGGTTGTGTTGAAGCATTTTTTTCCCTGTCTTTTTTAGCATGTTTCAATATTGTTAGCCATAATAAAATCTGTTATTTTGACATTATAAATAAGCTTTGTATCATTATTAATAAGTTATGTACTATATTAATCATAGTCTTGATCTCCTTTCTAGTGTGTTTTCATGGAAAGAGGGTCAGTGAACCTGACATTGACCAAATGGTTAACACCTGTACTAACGGTGCCATCATTATCCACATGACTGGCATGTTTATCAACTCTGACATCAGACAGACAGACAAAATGATAAATTTCATATAAACATTATCATAATGCTAAATTCATAAATATCTGGAACTGAAAAAAGAAACAAACTTAAAGAACTTTAATACTAGCTATGCAGGGAAAAAAAACATTTCAGGAATGGGGACCTTAAAATACATGATAAGCAACTGGCTCGATGATATTTGACCAAACGGCCAGTTACCTGGAACAAAATAACACACTGTACCTGTAATAGACAAAATGGTTCACAGATGTATTTTGTGTACCATCACCTCATTTCACAGAGGTGTTTATCAACTCTGATATCAGAGAGATCAAGATGATATATATTTATTTGGCATAAGACCACATTCATAGATATCTTGAACTGAAAGAACTCAAAGTGAAAGGATTTTACTGCCATGGCATTGGAAATTGGACACCTAATCAGCAAATTACCCAGCTGTATTGCCAGCCGTATAGTGAATTCACTTGGTAATTAGTGAGCGACCTTGTTAACTTGTCAGCGATATCATTTTTCATTTCAGTCAGCTGCAGGCACTTCATAGATGTGGGAGCATATTGCCATAAAGCTTACCTGGATTTGAATAATTCAGAGTAGGGGTGGCTACTTATATAAGGAATTTATTGAAATTTGCAATTTAGATGCATGGGAAGTTAAAAAACATAGAACATTGATAAAAAAGTTAACTTTTCGAACTGGAACAAATATCACCGACTTCAAGCTTGGCAGAGACTGACAGCTGCCAAGAAAAAAAAAACATCCTTCACAGCAGGACTATACACACTGCATGTCAATCATGTTTTTTGTGTTGTTTTAGATTTTGAATGTACAGTCAATCTGATACATTTACGCTGGTCAATGCATATAAGTATGCATTAGTTCTACTCAGGATTAAAAAGCACATACTGTGTGTTCAACAGACTCTGTATGCCCATGAGATCTCGTCAAAAGCGTCAGCTGGCAGCCACTTACAGACGAGTAAAAAATAAATATAAAATATATATCTATTAAAAGACAAAATTGAAAAAAAAACTTCATAAAAGAAACATACGACAGAAAGATTAAAAATCACACAGACAAGACCGCAAAGATGTTTGTTTTGTAAAGTTTCATTGAATTTGACTAGAATTGAAATAGTACTATTACATTGTATTATTCACCATAGTCTGTATTCCTGTTAGTTAGGGGTAGGTCTTTGTGATATTTAGAGACTTTGTGCAAACTCTGCTATGTTGCCATGGAAACAGTCTAAGTACCTGGCACAGACCAAACAGTTGATTGCTGTACTTTGTGAACTGTCATGGCATCTGACAGGTATGTTTATCCACGCTGATATCGGCCAGGTCAGATCATAAATGTCTGTTTGGAATGATACCACCGGTAAATACCTTGAAGTGAAAGAACACAAAGTGAAAGAATTGAATTACAAGCTACACAGGTAAAAAACCTCTTCAAGAGTGAGAAAAATACTCGATTTTGTTAAGCAGCTTACACATTGATATTGGGCAAGAATGGACAAGTACCAATATTTCAGCTTGCTTTGTTGTATTTTTACCACTTACTAAAGCCACACAGGATAGCTACACTGCACAGGAAATTTTTCCTGTCGACATTTTGGTATTATGAAAAACAGAGGGCTGCTACAAGCCCCATTAGTTATGTGGATTACATTCTCCAAATGTTTGTGTTGAATTTGTATAAAGCATCTATACAATTTCCATAGATTTTAAATATTAACATTTCTATGACAATTTAAATTTGTAAAATATTGATATGAAATAATTTGTCACATTTTGACAAAAACTTTATTTATAATTGATTTGTGAGAAATATAGCATCTACAACCGTGCCTTTCGGATTTGTAGTGTTTTATACAAAGTCTGCCATGTTGCCATAGAAGCAAAGTCTTGGAGTCTGGGACAGACCAACAGTTGATTGCTGTACTTTGTGAACCATCATGGCATCTAACAGGCATGTTTATCAACACTGATATGAGACAGGCCAGATCATCAATGTGTTTAGAATAATGGACTGAAGTTATACAGGCAACACTGGTAAAACACAAAAAACAGATCGTTGACAATGACATTGTACCCGAAATGCATCAAAACCTTTCGTGTCTTTGTTCGCTTTGATGGTCTAATGCTCAGTGAAGGTGGAGTGATGCCCAAAGTAGTACTAACTGTTGTTTTGCTGAGTTCAGTTTTAGAATGCTGAGCAGCCTTCACATGCTGGTTACTCGAAGGCAACTTGGAGCAAAGGTGAGGAATACAAAGGTCAGACAGGCCAGATCATAAATGTCTATTTGGCATAATGCTAGATGTATACAAACCTGGAACTGAAAGAATTATTATGTAAGCATCACTGATAAAAACACCAAAAACAAGTCACTGACAGTGACATAGTCACCAGTTGCAATTGGAAAGTTGTCAGTAAAAGTAACAAAATTGAAGTCAATATGATGCACATGAAAAGAGAAATGAGCCGGGGTACCAAAGACCAATCTGTAACTGATGCATATTGGTTTGTACTGTAGACCTGAGTCTGAAAGGCATAGGGTTATGTCCTTTTTCATAGTAGGATAGAATTATAGGCATGCCATGTACTGGCTCTTGCAATGTCAAAATTCCACTAATCGGCAAGAAACTGCACTATCATGTTTGAGAAATGGCTATTTACATAAAAAGGTCAGAACACTAGATATACACCAAAAATACCCCATGTTCATTACAGAAGAGAATTACCATAGTCAGATATTGATACTGCTAAATGTCATTGACTGTGACTGACGACTTAGATTTTGACTACTAAACAATATTTGAGTTGCAATTACAATATGGCCGCCTAAAATATATGTGAAAGTGCTCGAATTTAATCCACAAAATCCAAAGGATTAAAATAGTGACATTTTGAAAGACGATATAGCCTCAAAAAGAAATCCATAACATTTCTCCCACGATTGGAAGGCATATTTTTGTCAGTAACAGTCAATGGGGTTTTAATAGGTGTAATTATTGAATAAATACATGCACAGATAGTATTGGTGGCATGACAGCTTTTCATGAATATGCAAATTATCCGGAAGTCCAGGTTATTCACAGAAATTGATATATGTATGACAATAGTTACAAATGGCGCTTCTCAGATACAACACTTATGGCTCTGAAATCTTACGACTTTAATTGTTACAGTTTTTTTGTACTTAACACGGCGCTAATAATTACATTTCTTGCTTGCATTATTTATGTAAATGCAAAAACTGTGTCAAGATTTCACAAATAAATGATTTCAGAGAATGCGTAAAACTTTTTGTAGGAAACTGCCACAAAATAAATGCTAACTCAACACTATGTCTTCCATTTACAAGAACTTGATTATAACGTTGTGATGTATGGTAAATCCTTTTTGAGAAAAATACTGGCTGATTTGCTGGACAAATATCAATTAATGTACACTAATATTGTTAAAAGCAAAATGGAAACATTCAAACTGTATTACTCTAAATGGAGATTTAACACTACATTATCAAGTCTTTCTAATAAATGAAATATGGTAATAGAGGAAAGGTGCAGAATTAAGTAACATGACAAATGTAAGGTCACCCTTGGTCTCCTACAATGACGTTTCACTTCAGTGATTTCACTTTGCAATTCATGATCGAATCATTTTCTTATATGACGAGTATGAACTTTTATAGATAGAGTCATCTACCTCAATATTAAGTACAGAATACAACCAAACTGCCTAGTAATTTCCTACATAAATTTGTTGGTAACACATTTTCTGTCATTATGCTCTCATATTAGTCAGCATGAAAGGAGAACATTGAAAAAGCTCCTTATTCTTTCCTTTATCTTATCGGCAAATTTCCAGAAACGCAGTGACGAAAATATCCTGTGAAAATATCATTTCCATGCGCCAGCTTCCTCTAAATGGTTCTGTAAATGGTTCTGTTCCAGAACTAAAGGACACGTGCTGTTCTACTCGAATCACAAAATCTGGGTTTAATCTAAACATATTATCATACAACAAAAAGAACTGAATCTCCTGTTCAACAATACATGAAATAAGCATTTCACAACAATTTTGAATATAGCATTTCTTTGGCCAAAATATAGACATGATGGAACCGAAGTATGAACCAGACTGTGATTAAATACCATTTCCAAACAAATGCTGGCCAATCTCTGTTATCTACGAAAGAAGAAATTTATGTCTGTTGTCATCTTCTCCTTCTTATTATGAAAAGAGAATAAAATTTCATGTACAGATAGAATGTGATAAGCCACTGGGATTCATGCTATCACTTTAATATGAGTATGAACATTTTTTAGGAAACAGGCACAGTAAGTCATATTTTCACCACACAATTTGAATAAAAAGATTTATTCACAATACAATATTAGTAAGAACTACCCAAAATGATGCGATGTTGCAGTCGATACACTTCATCAATACGTCCAAGTGTTTCATGTCATGAGAAAATGCACAGAACATTGGTGTCCTATAAGTGGGAAAAGATGCATTTACAGGATAATTAAAGTTCTTTAATCAACCCTAAAGCTAATTGTTAGGGCTTTCATATCCATCACCTATTTCACCACTTGTCAGAATCACCTGGAAAATTTTTTTGACAGTTTCAGACAAAGATTTTGGCAAGTTGCAAAATATTTTACTCTGATCTCTCTTGTATTTCTTTAAAAAGTTATAGCCTTTCATAATCCTATGAACGTCAAACGGCAGCATAAAAATGTTAGATTAGATCTTTGAAATGTCACAGCCATGCCCCAATACCCTAATGTCCTGTACTGAAGTCAAGAAGCAACATAGAAACTGCTAAATTAGATACAAAATGTGATGGCATGCTGAATGAATTTTTTTCTTTATACAAAGTGGCTTTCAAGTTCAATTGAAGCAAATAATTCTACGTTAGACAATTTCATTTGCATGTTTAATTTTCCCATGTGATGAGTTATGGGGATTTTTTCCGCCCTTTTAACGATGATCAGACTGGTCCCCTGTCACTCTGTGCTCAATGGACCACAAGTACAATGGAAAAACTGGAAGAGTATAGTCGATCGCCGACATGAGAGTTGGTCTAGCTCTAGAGGGCGTATGCCAAAGTGATGGTCTCCTGCCCCATTTCTACCGCTGGCTGCATGCACTGCTCACGAGTGTTGCGCCAGCAGTGTTAGAGAGGGGGCAGGGAACCAGACTAAAGTGATATCAATTTTAATACATCGTAGTCATGGAGCCAAGGCTCTTTGTTTGTTTGTTTTGGAGTTGGTTTATTTTATACTACATATGATTTGTTCAATATATAAAAAATATCAATAAAGAGTAGTATTGTTGTTTATGATTGTTTGTCAATGAACAACTGTTCTTGTTGTGTGTGTGTTTTTGTTTGTTTTTAAGTGTATTCTACAAATAACACTTTCTAAAATTTATAGGATAATCCCATGTATGCAGTATAGCAGACCCATATTTTGCTATAAGCAGTATTAAAGCACTACTGGTTCCACCACTCTTTCTACATACACAGTCTAATACGCACCATTGAGTGCGTACTATAGCAAGGGTTCAAGCCTATTTGGGGGGGGGGGTGAGAGTAAATGCCCCCGGAGCTATCCAATTGGAATTTTCCAAAATGTAAATCTGTATATTTGTGTAAATTACCAGAATCGTACCTAAAATCGATCCCCTAGCACTTTGGAAGCGTGTACCCGATAGAATATGTCGCATACGGCACGGATTTAATCCGTAATAGGCTAAACGATAAGATAGTAAAGCACTGGGTCCAATCAACCAATCAATCAACAAACTTGTTAAGGTCAGCACCCATACTCTGAGCACTGGCGACTTCCTAGGATGCGTGGTTCCGGATTGAGTGTGGCATGGTGTCGCAATTGCCAGGTGGCTTATAGTTTTCAGCTTGTACAGGCAAATATATTTTATTAGCTCTTCATGGCCATTCTAGATTTTATGGTTTTCCAAGGACGTTGTTAAAATAGCCATCTAGAAGTAGCTACGAGCTAACCTACGGTGTTCTGTGAATAAGAAGGCTTGGAAAGTCAACTGCACAGGCTATTAGCTTACAGACTTGTCAGTTTCTCCGAACGCGGGGAGAAATGTCACCTTTTTTACTGGAGAAGGAACAATTCGAAGTCACAAAATAAATCCATGGTTCATATGTGAAACGCATTTTGAGTATAGAAATAAATGATGTACCCCTTCATTGTTATCTTATTTCCCTAGGACTTTAAAAGTATATATAAAGTACATATAAAGGTAATCACAAAAAATGTTAATATGATAACATTGTTAATATGATAACATTGTTATCTGTGTGTAGAAATTCGGACTTCAGTCTTTGGAACACAGCTCACAGCGGACTGTTTCGGATTAAGTTGAGATCGGTACGTTCCAAAGCACCGACTGGGCAATTTTCGAAAATGCTGGTTTAGGGGCCCGTTTTACCACTGCTATCAGTGCTAAATCAATATTTTAGCATCGGTGGAATGAGATATCGTCCAATCAGAATGGCGCATGATAGCATGATATAATATAAATAATCGTAGAGTATGCCTAAAATTCATATATTACTCTGGTTGCATATGTGTCTTTTAGGGCAGAATTAATAAAAACTCATTTTCATGAGGTGATAATACTATCATACATTATGATAACTGCTCATTAGATTGCTTTAAACAAATTTCTGTGTCTGTTTTCTTATATAAAAAAACCTTCAAAAAACTTCAAAAAACCTTCAATCAATTCATTCCATTTCGCCACAACTTGCTTTGCCAAGTACCATTGCTGCTAATGCTCAACATCAGGGTCTATGAATGTCTATGTGTGCACGAAATTTGAGCGATATTTTCTTGATTAGCGTAGACACAAGTTACAAATTTCATACTGTTGATTGTAATATTTTATAATTGGCGTTATGGTGAATTTTATCCTCGGAACGTCTTTTAGTTACTTATAAAGTGCTTTGAGGCTGATTAGCGCCCTCTGTTGCCAAGAAAATGCTTGCTGGCACTGTCATGGCTATTGTTTTCGTAGTGCTGCTTGTTCATCATATCAACTACTGATGACAGCGGAAAATAATGCTATCGGTACTTGAAGTTGCATCTGAATACAACTTTAATTTAATTGAGTTCAATGACAAGAAATTTCGATGGTCAGAACTACTAATCCATGGTGTTTCATTATTCAAGTGAGTGTCGAGTGATAAATGCGATACTTTTAAATGCCCACCAGGTTAACAAACCATTGACAGTAGCGGGAGAACTACTCTCTATGAATACACAGATTAGGAAAGACAAACACATTGGTTTCTTTGGTACACAAAGGATAAGTTCTTTATTATATGCCGAGCTTCATTAACCAAAACTTTAGTTACAATGGAAACTTTCCCCCATTCTAGACCTTAAAGTACATACTACAAAGGTCTAGAAAAAATCAACTAAATAACACTACAACTCTTGTTTAAAGGTAAAGGAATAAAGTGAAGATACATATTTTACCGACAAAAATCGCACTATTCAAGTAAAATTGGGTCAGGGAGGGTGGGTGGTGAAAATGTACTGCAGATGATCAAGCTGTAAATGTCAGCGCTAGCTATGCTGAAGCTGCAACTGATGTGAGGGACTCTACCCAATGCTTAAATAGACAAATTTGGCAAAAGTCACATTTGCTTAGGCAAAACCTCTATTAGGATCAAAACCCAAGCTGTAAAAATGCCTTAACAAAAGACAGCGTACAGGCAAATAAACGTATACAGAGTAAGCGATTAGCACTATAAATTTAACAAGCAGGAGATAAACACTCCCTTGATTACAATAATCAGATAAACACTATAAGCGAATTAATATACAGCTGTGTTGGCAAAAAAGACAACACACCTGTGACATTTAAAGTCCTATAAAAAATGATACTGTTCATTATCACGGGGAGATAAAGGAGCATCTTCAAAAATCAGCAAACATTAATCAAGCGTTCGTGTGGAAATGTAGCCATAATAGCAAGTCATAGGCTAGCCTGTGGCAGCCCACGTACGGGGCTGAGCTGTGCTTTGCTTTATTTTTGTTGACACATGTACTGGTAAGATACGGTCACGTTGCATTAAACAAAAGAGTGCCTGAGGAGAGTTCTAGATATGTTAGCCTTATATTGTTGTAAAGAACTTTATATATGTATCATGATGATGATGACATCATTATCATAAGCATCACGGTCTTCTGCCGTATGTGGCAATCTTTAATTCCTTTATGTTCTTTATAGTGCTTTATTTTCCAGAGAATGTACCGATGTTGATGCAGTTGGTCAAGTCAACTTTGTTCTTTAAATGGCTCTGTTCCAGAACAAAAGGACGCGTGGTGTTCTATGCGAATCACAAAATCTGGGTTTAATCTAAACATATTATGATACAATAAAAATAACTTAATTTCCTGTTCAACAATACATGAAATAAGCATTTCACAACAATTTTGAATAGCATTTGTTTGGCTAAAATTAGAAATATTAACCAGACTGTGATTAAATACAAGTGCCAAACAAATGCTGGCCAATCTCTGTTATCTATGCAAGGAGAAATATATGCTCTTTTGTCATCTTCTCCTTCTTATTATGAAAAGAGAATAAAATTTCATGTACAGATAGAATGTGATAAGCCACTGGGATTCATGCTATCACTTTAATATGAGTATGAACATTTTTTAGGAAACAGGCACAGTAAGTCATATTTTCACCACACAATTTGAATAAAAAGATTCATTCACAATGAGTAAGAACTCCCAAAATGATGTGATGTTGCAGTGGATACACTTCATGAATACGTCCAAGTGTTTCATGTCATGAGAAAATGCACAGAACATTGGTGTCCTATAAGTGGGAAAAGATGGATTTACAGGGCAATTAAGGTTCTTTAATCAACTCTAAAAGCTAATTGTTATGGCTTTGGTATCCATCACTTGTTTCACCACTTGTCAGAATCACCAGGTAAATTTGTTGGACAGTTTTAGACAAAGATTTTGGCAAGTTGTAAAAATATTTTACTTTGATCTCTCTTAATTTTTCTTTAAAAAGTTATAGCCTTTCATAGTCCTATGAATGTCAAACGACAGCATAAAAATGTTAGATTAGATCTTTGAAATGTCACAGCCATGCCCCAATACCCTAATGTCCTGTATTGAAGTCAAGTAGGAACATAGAAACTGCTAGATTAGATACAAAATGTGATAGCATGCTGAATGAATTTTTTCTTTATAGCAAGTGGCTTTCAAATTCAATTGAAGCAAATAATTCTACGTTAGACAATGTCATTTGCATGTTTAATTTTCCCATATGATGAGTTATGGGATTTTTTCCGCCCTTTTAACGATGATCAGACTGGTCTCCTGTCACTCTGTGCTTGCAATGGACCACAAGTACAACGGAAAAACTGGAAGAGTATAGTCGATCGCCGACAGGAGAGTTGGTCTAGCTCTAGAGGGCGTATGCCAAAGTGATGGTCTCCTGCCCCATTTCTACCGCTGGCTGCATGCACTGCTCACGAGTGTTGCGCCAGCAGTGTTAGAGAGGGGCAGGGAACCAGACTAAAATGATATCAATTTTAATACATCGTAGTCATGGAGCCAAGGCTCTTTGTTTGTTTGCGAGTTGGTTCATTTTATACAACATATGATTTGTTCAATATATAAAATATATCATTAAAGAGTAGTATTGTTATTCATGTTTGTTTGTCAAGGAACAGCTGTTCTTGTTGTGTGTGTGTGTTTTTTGTTTATTTTTGAGTGTATTCTGCAAATAACACTTTCTAAAATTTGTTGGACAGTTCCATGTATGCAGTATAGCAGACCCATATTTTGCTATAAGCAGTAAGCACTACTGGTTCCACCACTCTTTCCACATACACAGTCTAATACGCACCATTGGGTGCGTACTATACCAGGGGCTAAAGCCTGCCGGGGTGAAAGCAGGTCCCCCGAGCTATCCAATTGGAATTTTCCAAAATGTAAATCTGTATATTTGTGTAAATTACCAGAATCGTACCTAAAATCGATCCCCTAGCACTTTGGAAGCGTGTACCCGATAGAATATGTCGCATACGGCACGGATTTAATCCGTAATAGGCTAAACGATAAGATAGTAAAGCACTGGGTCCAATCAACCCATCAATCAACAAACTTGTTAAGGTCGGCACCCATACTCTGAGCACTGGCGACTTCCTAGAGAGCGTGGTTCCGGATTGAGTATGGCATGGTGTCGCAATTGCCAGGTGGCTTATAGTTTTCAGCTTGTACAGGCAAATATATTTTATTAGCTCTTCATGGCCATTCTAGATTTTATGGTTTTCCAAGGACGTTGTTAAAATAGCCATCTAGAAGTAGCTATGAGCTAACCTACGGTGTCCTGTGAATAAGAAGGCTTGGAAAGTCAACTGTACAGGCTATTAGCTTAGAGACTGTCGGTTTCTTGAACGCGGGGAGGAAATCCACCTTTTTTACTGGAGAAGGAACTATTCAAAGTCAAAAAATAAATCCATGGTTCATTTGTGAAAGGAATTTTGAGTATAGAAATAAATGATGTACGTTTTCATTGTTATCTTCTTTCCCTAGGACTTAAAAGTATATATAAAGTACATATAACGGTAATCACAAAAAATGTTAATATGATAACATTGTTAATATGATAACATTGTTATCTGTGTGTAGAAATTCGGACTTCAGTCTTTGGAACACAGCTCACAGCGGACTGTTTCGGATTAAGTTGAGATCGGTACGTTCCAAAGCACCGACTGGGCAATTTTCGAAAATGCTGGTTTAGGGGCCCGTTTTACCACTGCTATCAGTGCTAAATCAATATTTTAGCATCGGTGGAATGAGATATCGTCCAATCAGAATGGCGCATGATAGCATGATATAATATAAATAATCGTAGAGTATGCCTAAAATTCATATATTACTCTGGTTACATATGTGTCTTTTAGGCAGAATTACAAACTTAAGCTTATTTACATGTCTTGGTTAAAATATCATACACTATGATTATGCTTATTAGATTGCTTTAAACAAGTGTCGGTGTCTGTTTTCTTATATAAAAAAAACCTTCAAAAAACTTCAAAAAACTTTTAATCGATTCATTCAATTTCGGCACATATTGCTTTGCCAAGTACCATGGCTGCCAATGCTCAACATCAGGGTCTATGAATGTCTATGTGTGCACGAAATTTGAGCGATATTTTCTTGATTAGCGTAGACACAAGTTACAAATTTCATACTGTTGATTGTAATATTTTATAATTGGCGTTATGGTTAATTTTATTCTCAAAACGTCTTTTAGATACTTTATCCACAAAGTATGAAGTACTTTGAGACTGATTAGCGCCCTCTGTTGCCCAGATAAATGTTTGCTGGCACTGTCATGGCTATTTTTTCTTAGTGCTGCTTGTTCATTATATCAAGTACTATCAGCGGAAAATAATGCTATCGGTATGGCATCTGAATACAACTTCAATTTAATTGAGTTCAATAACAAGAAATTTCGATTGATCAGAACTATTAATCCATGGTGTTTCATTATTCAAGTGAGTGTCGAGTGATAAATGCGATACTTTTAAATGCCCACCAGGTTAACAAACCATTGACAGTAGCGGGAGAACTACTCTCTATGAATACACAGATTAGGAAAGACAAACACATTGGTTTCTTTGGTACACAAAGGATAAGTTCTTTATTATATGCCGAGCTTCATTAACCAAAACTTTAGTTACAATGGAAACTTTCCCCCATTCTAGACCTTAAAGTACATACTACAAAGGTCTAGAAAAAATCAACTAAATAACACTACAACTCTTGTTTAAAGGTAAAGGAATAAAGTGAAGATACATATTTTACCGACAAAAATCGCACTATTCAAGTAAAATTGGGTCAGGGAGGTGGTGGTGAAAATGTACTGCAGATGATCAAGCTGTAAATGTCAGCGCTAGCTATGCTGAAGCTGCAACTGATGTGAGGGACTCTACCCAATGCTTAAATAGACAAATTTGGCAAAAGTCACATTTGCTTAGGCAAAACCTCTATTAGGATCAAAACCCAAGCTGTAAAAATGCCTTAACAAAAGACAGCGTACAGGCAAATAAACGTATACAGAGTAAGCGATTAGCACTATAAATTTAACAAGCAGGAGATAAACACTCCCTTGATTACAATAATCAGATAAACACTATAAGCGAATTAATATACAGCTGTGTGGGCAAAAAAGACAACACACCTGTGACATTTAAAGTCCTATAAAAAATGATACTGTTCATTATCACAGGGAAATGAAGGAGCATGTTCAAACATCAGCAAGCATTAATCAAGCGTTCGCGTTAAAAAGTGGCCGTAACAGCAAGTCATAGCCAGGCTGTGGCAGCCCACGTCCGGTACTGAGCTGTGCTTTGCTTTATCTTTGTTGACACATGTACTGGTAAGATACGGTCACGTTGCATTAAACAAAAGAGTGCCTGAGGAGAGTTCTAGATATGTTAGCCTTATATTGTTGTAAAGAACTTTATATATGTATCATGATGATGATGACATCATTATCATAAGCATCACGGTCTTCTGCCGTATGTGGCAATCTTTAATTCCTTTATGTTCTTTATAGTGCTTTATTTTCCAGAGAATGTACCGATGTTGATGCAGTTGGTCAAGTCAACTTTGTTGAGGTAAAGAACCTCTTTAAGGTCTGTGGTGAGGGAAAGGTTTAAAAATCACCTTTTTTAATATTTGTTCCAAGATTATTTCAATAACGTACCAAGAAATCGACATTTTCATACGATAGGCCAAATTCACTGAAAGCAATTAGGTTAGATCAAATATGGACAGTGAAAGTTTATGACATTCTTAAGGTACAATAATACTGTTAACTGGTCAATCTTTGTCATTTTGACATTTAATACAATATGTATGTCACTCTGTGTGACAGAAAAACGTGTTAATTATGATTTTCATCGTCTGTTTTTGGTCTTATCCTGGTTCCTGATACTCATATTTTTCTTTCTGCGAAGGATTTTTAAGTAGTTTAACGTTCCTACCGGATTAAAGACCTGTGAACTTGAACACTGTCAAGTCAACCAACATGTGCGTTACAGCAAACAAAATATTTGAAAGTCAAGTCAGTAGAAGTCTGGAAACATTTGGTTATTTTCATTTAACCAGTACATGTTTTATCATGGCCTCAAACATATTGCGCCACTGAAACAATCAAGTGCGCAGAAGCAGGTTCCTTTTAGAAACATTAAAGTGAAAGAAACTATTTTACTGGTTTGTGTATCGAAATGCAAGCTATGCACATGTGTAACATTCCCATAAAGTCTAGTTAAACAGCCTAAGAGAAACTTGGAATAACGAATGCTTTCCCAAGTATAGCTTATTTTTTTCTGTGTCTGTATCAGTTTTTAACATATCTGTTCATTAGATTCTTAGAAACTGAAGTAAACGCGAATGCCAGATAGCCCTATTTATAAAGTGGGTCTTCAGCTGTTTGTATTAAAGGGCCATTATTTGTAACTTTTGACCATTTTTTACCTCGGAAAATTCCATGTTGGAGGCTCATATTTGTTGCAAAATGTTGTTTTACGAAGAAACAACATGATTAGTGATGTTATAGCCACATAAAACTGCTAATTTTTGTTCAAACGTGTTGCCCTTCTGAGCTCGTTTGTTGACGTCTGGCATGCTCAGCGTGCTGGGGAGAACGCAGATATGGTGACCCCGCGATCACGCGAGATGTACAAGTTCACGTTTATTGCGGGATCAAAACAACATCGCGTCGTGGATTGCCAGACATCTGGCTACGCAACGTGCTCGGACAATGGACTACGACGTAAGTACCGGGCAAAAGTAATGAATATTTATTTTGAAATTGCTGTAAATGGCTCGCGCAGGTGCAGAAGAACGCCTACGTTGTAACCCTCGTGTCAACAGAGTTGGTATTTCTGTCCGGACAAAAATTGAAATTTTCGTTGTAAAATCACATGTTATTTAGTTGTAGGGCACGTAATGTTTCCGAATAATATGCGATTCTCTGTTATTTGACAGGCTATTCAACATGAGCCAGTGATTATTTCGATCAAAACTAACGGAAAAATCGCCAGAAGATACAGCTAATGGAAGTTTAATAGGAATGCTTTCCTTTTGTATTTTTTGACAAGAGCAGTAACTTAGAGGGCCTATATCACATGACGTTCTGATTCACAAGATCAGTTCACTAGACAGCAACATGGCAGCTGCAGCAGCATCAAGCGTTGGAAAAGTCCTAGACCAGATCGGAGAGGATTTCCTTTCTTGCGTGATTTGTTTTGAAAGATACACCAATCCCAAAGTCCTGCCATGCTTGCACACATTTTGTGAGCAGTGTCTACTCACTTTGGTGGAGAAACAAGGTGTTTTGAATTGCCCAACTTGTAAAACTTCATGTCCACTTCCCCTTGGTGGAGTGCAAGCGCTGAAAAGCAATTTTTTCATTGCTGGTCTCATCGAAGATTTTCAGGCTCGAGCCAAAGGAGATGAGAAACCTGCCGCAAAGTGTGATAGCTGTCAAGAATCAGATGCGGTTATGAGGTGTGTAGAATGTGTTCAACATTTGTGTCAGCCTTGCGTAAAAATCCACAAAAATATCGCAGTAACAAGATCACATCAAATACTACCAATTGGTGAGTTTGCTGAATCAAAGTCCACCTACACACCAAACATGAAAAACAAAGCCGTATACTGTGATGTGCACTCTGACAAAGAGGTCAGATTCTACTGTGACACTTGCCAGGTACCCGTCTGTACTGACTGCACCATCGTAAATCATCGCATACCACAACATGTACACAGAGATTTGAAAACTGCAGCAGACGAGTACCTGGGATACTTAGCAAGAATGCTCTGCCAGTTGGAACGGAAAGAACACGAAGCCCAGAAAAATAAAGCAGCCTCCCTGGAAGCTCGTACTCTGCTAAAGGAAAAAGACAAAGAAGCTGGAAAGCAATTGGGCTTTAGGGTTCAGAAAGTCATACAGCAGTTAACACATGATGAAGAGAGACTAACAGCTGAGTTAAAGAAACTGTATGACTTACAAATGAAAGCAATGGACACTAATATCAGTGAGATACGAATGGAGCTTGAATCTCATAAGCGTTACCTCAAATTACTTGAAAAACCTTCTGTCTCATGGAAATGCTGCTCAAGTGCTATCTACAAAGCCAGTAATTGATCGACAAATAACAAAATTACTGTCATCAAAATCGGCGTCCCTCTTTCAACCAGACAGTATGCATTTCAAACCCTGTCAGGAAGGTGTGCACGGAATACTGGGGCAGCTGATGTCTAATGTGTCTTTCTCCAACTCTACAGTAGATAATATTCCTAAGCAGCTTATGAAGGGCGAGGTTTTTGATCTGCTGATAACACCAAGAGATTCAAGAGGGAAAAAGCCACTTCATGTGGAAAAATCAAAGTCACTGTAATAAAACCGGACAGATCAATTGAAAACGTGAAAGTCCATGACACAAAAAGATGGTACATACAGAATTACAGGCCGTACAGAAATGGATGGTAACTACACCATAATCGCAACGATTAATGATGAGCCATTATGGGTACACCTGTGGAAATTCCAGTCATTAAAGGTTTGTAAAGGTACTAGGGGGAAGGGGGACTGAGAATGGAGAGTTCTCTTATCTAGGTGGTGTTAGTGTTAACATTGACGGAGACATAGTGACGGCCGATTATGGTAATAACAGATTGCAAGTACTGGACACAGATGGTAACTGTAAGAAAATAATAGAATATACACATTTCAAGAACCCTTTCAAGCCAATAGATGTGGCAGTTTCGGATGAAAACCACTTATACTATAGTTTAGACGATGGCAATAATCAGGTAGTTGTCAGTGATATGGATGGAAATTTGATTCATATTTTTGGTAAGGGAAAGTTGACCACTCCTAAGTATATTGCGATACATCCTCTTACTATGGATGTCTATGTTGCTGATCCCGCAAGGTTGTCTGAGAAGATCAAAATCTTTGCAAATGATGGTTCTTACATAAAGTCATTCAAAATTAAGGGCATGCATAGTATTTTGTCCTGTATTGCTATTAGCAGTTCTGGAATAGTACTTGCTGTAGACGGAAACACCATCTCTGGTGGCTTCATTCAAATGTTTCAGGATGGTGGGAAGTATCTGAGCAGATTTGGTACAACATCAAAAAATTTGACGGGAGTATGAATCAAAGGGGTATAACTGTGTACAAGGAATATGTATATGTGTGTGATAATGACGCGATTATAAAATATGACTTACATGGTAACCTTTTGGCAACTATTGGAATCAGAGAGGGCCTAAAATATCCTATAGGCCTGGCAGTTATCGTGGAGAACCATTGAAAATAGTTGTTGTGGACAGTCAGAATTGCTGTTTGAAAATGTTTATAGAGTGACAACACTTACCACAAGGTGCCTCATAAGTTTAGAGCAATGGATCGGACATTCTGGATCACTGAACAAACTTTGCAATTTTAAAAAATGGAGAAACATACTTTGATGTTGTTTTCTCGTTAATAGCAAAATTGCAGTTTCGTGCAAATGGTGTTATGTCGATAATTGTGCCTGTAATTGGTAAATATTGTGGTAAAAACCAAGCAGAAACAACAAGACATTCCCATTGACTGGTTCCCTAGAATTCTGTGACAAAAACAGCTACATATGAGTTGTATATATTCCCTTTGTTTGATGTTTATTAATGTTCTTTTTTTGTGAGAAATAAGTATAATGTAAGTATTGTTTAGGAATGATATGATTTTTTTACGTTTGACCCGTTGCGTCGAGAGACTTGTATCCTTTGATGTTTTTAACCAACGTGACTATTTTACTTTTGATTCAATTTTATTAAATTTAACTTGATTTCTGTTCAGCTCTATGAAAAGATTAGAAAATTCAATGAAATCAATGGTCCTCATAGTCATAACATTATGACGGTGTTTGAGCCTTTGATATGCCTATCCCCAATTAGCTCATTCATTTTTAAGACTGATTAAATATATATGTTGATTCTCAATGATAAATGTAGGCATTGCTCTTAAAATTGAGATCAATGAATTTCTTACTCTGAAGTTCTTTAAATTTTACCGTCATGACTTGATTGACATATGGTGTTATTATGTAAATCGCAAAAGATATCAGATCACCTAAGATATTTTTGTGAGTCGCTCATTTCATTCCCTTGGAAGCATCTGTACAATCGATCCTTACTTTTATCATGTATATAGTTACATGCATTAAATTTTGCTTTACAATCAGTCTCTTTTGCAGTTGTGCATTATGTATACATGTTATGATGCAATTAAACCTAAATAAGTGTAACTGAGGTCATTTTGCAGCGATTTTTGTATACGTGTATCTTCCTAAATTCCATTGTCCTGCTACTGAATCATAGTTCAGTACAAATTATTCAGCTTGTCAACGCAACATATATATTTACAACACAGTGTTACTGTTGACAAGGGAATTCATTTCTGTATTTAAATTCGTTTATCCAAAGCTATCCACACACAGGGGCTCCTTCTATGCTTGTCTGAATCCAGTTCTTCAATATTTTCTGATACATACTCTATACCCTGTACAATAAGTACCTGTGAAACATGGTTGTGAAAATAGGATGTCATATCGATCATCCTCATCGCGTAAATTGGCCGCCATAACCAGGATTTTGACAAGTGCTTGATCAGGATAGAAGATATTACTTACCTTCAAAGCACATGTAGCTCCAACAGAATGAAAATTTTCTTCCAATTACGCGTCGTTCCTCTGTTCTGATGCCACTAACAAGAGACAGAGTGGCCAGGGTATTAGATACACGATCATGAATGGGCAGGGTTTAAGAATTTGTTCGACCTGGATATCAAGGATCACGATCGGAGAATGAGATCGCTTTTCCCTAACTCTGGATGTTTGGGTACCTCATTCTATGAAGGTATTTTCCTAAGTTTGGGAACCCCTTTCCCTCATAGGATTGCATCAGTATTATAAATCCTGGTAACACAACAGGGCAACTCTGGTTATACCGGGAAACGCAGTTGTAGAAACCGCTAAAATAATACATCATGCAAAACGAAATTACATGTTAAACACGAAGCCCGGGCACGAAGGAATAAAAACTCTTTAAGTAGACAATTTTGGTTGTTATGGTGGGAGTAAGATATGCTCAACTTTTCCACTATTTTGCAACTACTACATGATGTCGTTTGTCTAAAAATCACCAGGTTAAGAAATAAAGCTTTCAACAGGGCGAAATCCAATCATGGGATTAACGGCTGCATTGCATTTCCTTATTAACTACGACGAGAGTTCAAGGGTTGTTACACTATATTATATATATATATATATATATATATATATATATATATATATATATATATATATATACACGTATACTTGAGATGTACAGATAGCTCCCAGTGTTGTTCGTAACGTGGTAAGGTAATAGCGGATGAATAAAATTGCACACGTCTACTGATCTGCTTGTATGTATATTTTCTGTTTATTCTGTTGGTAATTTTGTTACAACGTTTCGTTCCAAAAGTAGGACTTCATCAGGTTGAAGATGTCTACAAGGGAGAATACAGACAAATAGAGAACAGTGTAAGGATAGTGTTGATCCTAATTAAATGCTAAACGGACTTTATAGGCTGAGTAAATTAGAAAGTTACAAAGGATATAGAATATGACAATTCTTACCGTTTATGTGTGGCGCAGATGGAAGTGGCAATTCAAAATTGGCGGTAATGGTTATTTATATTGCCTGTCCGAGGGCGCTGTGAGCAATTGTTATTTAAATTACTTTTAGCTAAGAATGTTGAGGCCGTTTGGTGACAACAAAATCAACAAAATCATAACAAACGCAATAGAAGAAGAATACAAAGAGGGGAATTTAACCAAAGAAACAAAAGATGATTTAATCTGCACCAACCCAACCTCTGGCAAATTTTACATTTTACCCAAAATACACAAACCTGGTATACCTTTCCGTCCGATAATCTCCACTATAATCACCCTACTCAAAAGATTTCAGAGTTTGTAGATCAATTTCTTCAACCACTTGTTTCCGAGCTTCCATCCCACATCAAAGATACAACTCACTTTCTACAGAGACTCAAAAACCTAGGGAAAGTTCCAAAAGGTAGTACCTTGGCCACATTTGATGTAACATCCCTCTACTCTAACATTCCTATCGATGAAGGAATCAAAGCATGTGAAATTGCCCTGGAAAACCGCAAAGAAAAGAACCCGCCAACAAAAACCATAATCAAATTCCTCACCCTCATTTTGCATAACAATAATTTCAACTTCAATGGTCAACATTATTTACAAATATTCGGCACAGCGATGGGTCAAAAGATGGCCCCAAGTTATGCAAATATTTTCATTGGCCAACTGGAATCAAAAATTTTAGCACAAACACCTCACAAACCACTTGACTGGGCTAGATTCATTGATGATGTCAATTCCATCTGGTCATGTGACCGATCAATAATTACCGCGTTCTTTACATTTATCAACGACATTCACCCTACAATCAAATTCACTATGACCGTCTCTAACACTTCTGTCCCCTTTCTTGATGTTACACAGCACGTGGACCCAGATGGTAACATAGCAACAGACCTTTACAAAAAGCCGACCGACACCAATCAATAAAATAATCGCAATCATACCAATCCATAATCCAATAACACTAGGTCAAAATTTGTAAGACAATAGTTGTAAACATAGACACAAAACAGCACAGAACAGACAGTAAATAGACGGCACACAAACAAAGTCAAATTCATGAAAGAAAGATATATGGACCTCTGGCCAAAAGACCAAGAAGTGATGTCAGGTGTTTCGAAAATAGTAAGCGCATCCTGCCCCACATGTGGCACCCGCCATATATCAATCTATAAGTCAGATAGGTAGTGGTCGCTAACTAAGGCCCAATGTCACCGATGCCATCAGTGATCATTTGTCGAAGAGAGATATTGTATTTATCTACCAGCTTGCGATACCTGCCAAAAAAGCGTTTGAATGTAGAGACAAGTCTTGCTCTGGTGTAACCTTGTTTTAATAGTTTGTAAGAGAGATGGCCATGTCTCTCTACAAAATCACCATATGAACTGCATGCTCTAGCATATCGAATAAGCTGGGAAATGTATACCCCATAAGCTGGTGAGAGTGGAATATTACTTATGAGGTGTGGAAAATTGATGATACTAAAGTTGAAATCATCTCTCTTGTCATATAGCCTAGTAGAAAGGTGACCATTAGAGTCAAATTTAAGTAAAATGTCCAGATATGAAGCAGAAAAGGCGGTTTCTGTAGTTTCCTTAATCTCCAATATTTGCTATTCACTTCTTCTCACCCTAGGCATACAAAAACAGGCATTCCATACGGCCTGGCGTTGCGTATCTGCCGCATCTGCTCCAAAAAGGACTGGCGGGATGTTCGCTTAAATGAGCTGAAAGCATCACTCGTTAAACGTGGCTATCCCGAAAATCTCGTAGATGATCAAATACATCGCGCCAAACAAATATCCCGAGACACCCTACTACAGTATAAATCAAAACAAGACCAGTCACGCATACCATTAGTAACAACGTTTATCCACACCACCCAACATCAAACAAATTGTCAATTCCCACTTCGATATCTTACACAAATCAACTCGCTGCAAAACTGCCATTCCAAATCTACTAATAATAGCTCATAGACGAAGCCATAATCTACGAGACCTCTTGGTCCATAGCGACATACAACAGTCAAAACTTCCAGCAGGTTTCTACAAATGCGGTTCAAACAGAGGTTGCAACATCTGCAAGTACTCCACTAATGCCATGGAATTCAAAAGTCACGTAACAAACTCCGTTTACACCATCAAACATAACATTACTTGCAAATCCAAAAACCTGGTCTATCTAATCACATGCAACAGATGCAATAAACAGTATGTTGGAGAAACTAAAACAGAATTTCGCCTCAGGTTCAATAACCATCTATCAACCATAAGACTCAAAACTAACACTCCCGTCGCGATTCATTTCAACGAAAATCAACACACCATTCACGACGTTTCAATAATAGGGATTATCAAAATAAATAAACAAGATGACATGTTTCGCAAGAAAATAGAATCCATCTGGATTTCAAAACTGGGTACATTGTCACCAAACGGCCTCAACATTCTTAGCTAAAAGTAATTTAAATAACAATTGCTCACAGCGCCCTCGGACAGGCACTATAAATAACCATTACCGCCAATTTTGAATTGCCACTTTCCATCTGCGCCACACATAAACGGTAAGAATTGTCATATTCTATATCCTTTGTAACTTTCTAATTTACTCAGCCTATAAAGTCCGTTTAGCATTTAATTAGGATCAACACTATCCTTACACTGTTCTCTATTTGTCTGTATTCTCCCTTGTAGACATCTTCAACCTGATGAAGTCCTACTTTTAGGACGAAACGTTGTAACAAAATTACCAACAGAATAAACAGAAATATACATACAAGCAGATCAGTAGACGTGTGCAATTTTATTCATCCGCTATTTAATACCAAACCACGCTACGAACAACACTGGGAGCTATCTGTACATATCAAGTATACGTATTCATTCCGATAGTCCTTAAACTCCGGCATTGTAACCAGTGTAAATCTGTTGTTCTGTTTATTGGTAAAAGATGCGCTACTCACCACGTACAGACTCTTAACAATCTCAAGAGATCTGCAGAACGACTCATATCCTTTACATCACATAGTGGAACTTTACGCCTCTATAAACGTAAAAGTGTGGTTCCAAAGGGACTACAAATCAAGCTGAAACCGAATCTGCCAAGAAGCTCGACAGCTTTTCACGAGAAATGGCATAGAGAAATACACAAGACAACAATCACTCTACAAAATATGTTGATCAAGGAATGCAGACGTCCAGCAGCCGATTACTACAAAAATGTCGACGACATCATCTCAACACTGAAAGAACGATGTCAACCAGATGCTTTGTCCACTATCGCTTTTACTTCAAGCCCATTGCTGGTAAATCTTCTTTTTGACTTATCTGGTACATTATTTGTGCTATTAAGAGCTATTCTGTATTTCATTTGTAATGGAATGGTATTGTGTATTACTTGCGTCTTAACCCTTTGAGCGCCAAAGTCAGTTTTTGTTGCCTTTATAAAGTCAATTTTTTCAGAGTTTTGACAATATTTTGACAAAAAACTTTAGACAACGAAATTTGAAATCCTTTTGGTCCAAAATTATCAAGAAATATAATACAGAAACATTCATAAAAAATAGCAAAATATTGAACTAAAATTTTCGTGGGAAAAAATTATAGCACTCAAAGGGTTAAGCAGTTGTGAGTAGATAAGTATTACATGTGACCTCTAAATTTGACCTCTTATTCACAATACTGTGCAACCTTCAATTGTGCATTACATATATATGTTTTCCTTCATTATTTTTCATTGAATAAAGAAACTCAACTGGTCGTATAATTTAACCAACCCCTTAAAGTACAAGATATGAACTGAAAATGCTCATGTGTTTCAGTATGTATTCCTTCAGTATATACTGCAGTTGTCTGTGAATTTAAATTTTTGCCATGTTTTGCAAACTGGGTCAAATACATCCAGGTATATCCAGAATTAGGAAAGTTATGAAATATTCAAATTAGGAATTGGTTGGAATAAAAGTGCTGTATCATTGTATTTTCAATGTACACAGCAATTTTCGTCCACTTTTGTCAAGTCAATCAAGATACATGACTCTAATTGGAAAGTTCATTATATATGCAATTAGCAATTAACTTTCATGTCACACCCTTATGTCTTTTACGGGTGATAAATCCTTGTGTGATCAATATTTGTAGCTAATGTCATCTATTTCTGTGCAGCTGTTCTCAGTATATGTCCGGGTTTTTTTATAAAATCATTAATATATGCAAATGAAATACGCAAGCAGCACCCGCCAAAAACTAATCAGTTCTTGCCATTCGCAAACTGAATCTATGTACCAAATTTAATTCTGATCTAATAAGCCGTTTTTGAGATGTCGTGCCAACAGACAGACAGACAGACAGACAGACAGACATCACTGTGACATTAGCTCACGTGTGAACATGTGAGCTAAAAAGTCAGGTGAGCTTGCAATGTTTCTTAACTGTTGCAAAACTCGGAATGACACTTCAATCAAGACTAAATATTTGATCTTGGTGTATATTTGTCTTTTTGCCGTATTTGCAGCGTGTTATGAATTGTATTTCTCCACAGCTATAGTTTACATACTTCATGAAAGATAAAATTTCCATTAAATATAAACTCTTTTCCAGTAACCATGTTTCTATTGATGTGAGTCAGTGAGTGATGTAGCAATACACAGTCATTACCTAATAAGCAATGTATATCTGATTGTTACAATAAAATAAGGTTTTTATCTGTTGTTAACAGGTGAAATTGAAGCACTTCTTTCACTGTCTTTTTTAGCATTTTTCAATATTGTTGGCCACAATAAAATCTGTCTGTTATTTTGACATAAACATAAGCTTTGTATCATTATTAACAAGTTATGTACAATATTAATCATAGTCTTGATCTCTATTCTGGTGTGTTTTCATGGAAAGAGGGTCAGTGAACCTGACATTGACAAATGATTCACACCTGTACTTAGGGTGCCATCATTATCTACATGACTGGCATGTTTATCAACTCTGATACCAGACAGGCAAAATGATTAATAGCTGATTAACTTTGTAATGATGCTAAATTCATAAATATCTGGAAATGAATAAAAGAGAGAAAGTCACAGACAGACAGACAGACAGACGCACACATACACACATACTGTTTGTTCAACAGATTCTGTATGCCCATGAGATCACATGATGGCAGTATGAAAAACTCAGAGTGTACAAACGCATATGGAAATATTTCTATGTGCGTTTGGGCATGCGACTTTGTTTATAGTGTGGTTCATTTGAATTCCGAGCTTAACCCACTGATGTACAACATAAATAAAACCTGACGAGAGCTTTTTATGATGGCTGTCAGTCTGTGACAAGCTTCAAGTTACTGACAATTATTGCAATGCCAAGTAAACCTTCCCAATTTTGAGGCAGAAAGCCTTAGGGTCGGCTTTGTAACTGTCGCCAAGACACTAAATTACATCAAACTATTACGACCACCGAGTGGAGGGAAATAATGTTCGGTTTTATGATACTCTGTGAACTGTAGGTCTTGTACGTATGCATGTGTAAAAGCTGTAGGATTTGGAATGGCATCACTGAAATATTGTTTGACTATTGATTTATGTCCTTTTACATACTGTTAATTTGATTTTTTTAAATAGAACTATTACATTGTATTATTCACCATAGTCTGTATCCCTGTTAGTGAGGGCACTTGGTCATTATTTGCAGACTTTGTGCAAACACTGCTATGTTGCCATGGAAACATTCTAAGTACCTAGCACAGACCAAACAATTCATAGCTGAACTTTGTGAACTGTCAAGGCATCAAGGTGGCACGTTTATTGGCTCTGATATTACACAGGCAAGATAATAAATGTCTGTTTGGAATAATGGCACATTCATAAATACCTGGAACTGAAAGAACACAAAGTGAAAGGACTTAAATACTAGCAACACCAGTAAAAACACAAAAACTCTTCAAGAATGAGAGAATACATGATTTTGATAAGCAACTGACACATTGACAATAGGCAGAGGTGGCCAGGTTCCAATGTGTGAGCTTGCTTTGTTGTATTTTTGTTCCAGTTACTAAAGCACACAGGTCAGCCACACTGCAGAGTCAAGTAATCAGGACATGTTGGTATTATATACAACCCTTTTCAGAATTAGAGCGCGAAGCCACTGCAGTGAACTGCAATAAAACTGCTTACACTAATTAGTTTCAGCTGTAGCCGTGGCCACTTTGGTGTTGAACAAGGCTACTTGATAAAGACCAAAAAGTCTGCTTGTACAAGGGCAAAACTAGCTCTGTCTGAGGCTCGTGTTGTAAATGAGAGTTTACGATTGGCACCCTGTGTTCAAGATTAAGATACAATGTAACATTACCATGCACTGGTCCATGTACAAATCTTTTTATTTCAACTTCCCCAGACAAACTGTCGGCATGGGACATACAATGTTGTCGACTTTGCCAGCTGGCTACAGCTGAAACTAATTAGTGTGAGCAGTTTTATTGCAGTTCACTGCAGTGGCTTCGCGCTCTAATTCTGAAAAGGGTAGTAAATACAGAGGAGTATATTACCACTAGCCCCATCAATTACATAGATTTACATTCTCAAAATTTTGTCCAAATGTTTATATCACATATCTATGCATTGTCCACAGATTAAAATCTTAGTTTCTAAATGACCATGACAGTGTTTTTTAATTTCATTAGTATGTAGTTGGTCACATATCCTGACATAAACTTTGTTTATTAATTGATTTGTATTAAAGAAATGTAGCTTTGAAACATCTACAACCATGCTTTCATTATTTGCAATGTTTTATGCAAACTCTTTTGTGTTGCCATAGAAACAAACTGTGAGTGCCTGGCCAAACAGTTCATATCTTTACTTTGTGAACTTTCAAGGCATTTAGCAGGTACGTTTATCAGCTCTCATATCAGACGGGCTCAGATAATAAATGTCTGTTTGGAATTTTGCCACTTCAGAAATACCTGGAAAAGAAAAGAGCACAAAGTGAAAGACTTTTAATACAAGCAACACATGTAAAAACAACAAAATCAATGCTTACAAATAAGACCTTGTAAACAACGCAAATTTACGATAAGTAAATGACACCTTGACATTGAACAGAATGGCCAGGTACAGATTGCAACTGGCACAGACCAAACAGTTCATAGCTGTACTTTGTGAACTGCTGAGGCATGTAGCTTGCTCTTTCATTGTCAAACAGGTCAGCTACACAGCAATCTGGAAGTTATCTTGCTAGTAGAGATATTGGCATGAACATTTACTTAAATTACTTTTCCAAAAAGGTTTGTGCTGTGTTTGCAACAGGTATGTATGCACTCTTAACATCTGAGATTCCAAATAGCTATGACAATGTATATTTTTAATTATCATTAGAAAATGGTTTGTCACTTTAATATAGAGTACTACAAAAAATAGACACTTGGCACAGCATGATTCAACAGAGTACCATGGAAATATCAATTGAACAAGAGCATAATTAGGTGTTATTACACGAAGTTTGGGCGATACCGCGTCTCATTCGAGTAATGTGTCCGTATTTTGACTCGTTGCTGCGCAACTCGTCAAAATGCGGACACATCACTCGAATACGACGCGGTATCGCCCAAACTTCGTGTAATAACCCCTTTATCATACATGCATGCTTTGGTTACGACTGTTTTCCTACGGACGTTCCGAAATTAGCGACGAAATCAACTGAAATCGACCTTGCTTTCTACTCGCTGTACTCACAAAAAATTGGTTGCTAAGGAGTGATGACAACCGTATCACTTCTTGATATTATTCCGCTGTTGGGCCATTCCACTTCAAGGGAGGGTTTATGGCACACTTTTAAAGCCAACAAATTAAACATTAAGATGTCGACACAGCTTTTCACAATTTGAAGACGATTTATTTCAAGGTGGATGTAAAACATAGACTGGAGTGTGTAAACTGAGTGTGTTTTCGTGTTTTGAAACATCACCTCATCCCTTCGCGAAAGTTATTAGGCCCGCCAAAATCGGATCAAAATACTCGCGCCGCGCCAGCGTTCGATTTCAAACTCGATCGAGTATGAACAGATGATAGAGTTAGAGCAAGCAGCTCTGCGACATCTATGAATGCACAGTGGATTTAATAGCCGTACCAGTCAGTTTATCTCCAAGAATTATACATGTCCCCAGACGTCAAATATGCCGAATTTACCATCTTAGAAAGGAATTTGTGAGCGGATTAGGGAAAACATGAAGTGAGTACACTGTAAGCTGTAGCGTCGTAACTCGATCGTGATTTTGTTGCTGTACAAATAAAACATTTCAAAGGTATTTACATCGTCTGCTCGTATATTTTCGTTACTGGCTTGCCTAAATAGAACTAAACTTCTTTTAACAACCTAAACGAAAGTTTGACTTTCCCTAGTATCTTACATTGTATCCGAAACCCGCACCGGACACGATGAAGCCCTGGGAACCCCACTGACTGTTACAAATCGGATAATATGTGCACCTTGTCTGTCGCGAGTCATTGTGATCACTATCCTCCTTAGTTTACACAGGGTTTCAATAGGAATATCAACTGATGTCGCTAGCTTTGTATAGGTTTGTGTAGGAATGGAATGTTTTTTAGATAGCAATATGTGTAGGAACCAGAATGAAAGTAGTTCAAAAGCATTCTTTTCCCATATTTAGACAAGGTGTACCTGTGCATAATATATATCAGAGATATCTTGATGTTTGCAAATTGAAAGTCTGTTTTGCAAAGTGCACTTATCATTATGAAATCTGCAACTCATATGAAAAGCATAACAAATTCCTGATTCTTGTCTGTTTTCTCTATGAGAATTCAGTATAAGAAAGCAACATGCACTAATATTCCCTTCGTATCACAGGTTTTCAAATAAAAAGGTATTTTTTTCATGAGTAAACGTCTTTTCAGACACTGTGCACATCAGATTTGGCTAACAACCTGTAAAAATGGCTCTCTATTGCTTCATGACAGAAGCAATTGGATGACTGGCAACAGTATAATTACCAAATAAAGTAATAATTTGCTGATGTTCTGTCTTTGATATCAGTGCCATTTATGTACAAATTCTGGACATCTCATCTGGCTATGCATAGAAAGTTATATATATATATATATATATATATATATATATATATATATATATATATATATATATATATATATATATATATATATATATAATTTATATTTCACCTTTTGTTATATCTTTGTCGCCGGGGGTCACCCCGGTTTTGAAAGTTGGAATAGTGGGTCAACCTCTTTTCAAAGGTTGGAATGGGAGGAGGGGTGTCAGCTACTTTTTGACGTCCGCCAAAAGTTATCCACCTCCCCCCCCCGGCTGTATAAACTGACCAGTCCCTAATTATACGTTATCTTAGGCCAAAAAGAAAAAAATAAATTGTTCATCGGAATCGCCGCTTCTACTTTTCTCGATTTGATTTTTTTTTATTTTGGCAAATTCATACTTCTGCATTGCAAATACTGTACCGCCGCTGACGGGGCCTTACACTTTGTCGGGTTTCGCGGGCATATGGGATTCTGAATCAGAATTCCGACATGTCTTCACTGAGCTCTGTCAACACGTTGTTGTCTGAATTTTGCAAATCATGACACAAACTTGATATTTGGCTGAAATTTCTCCATTTTTGTCAAGGTCAGTACACCATGACGTTTAATTTGATCGCTAGCATTCAGCAACAAAGTCTGAGGGACCGCGGTTACCTTTTGCCTAAAATAAACAAAAAATTCGCTTACCAGCTTCAACAGATTCAAAACATGTTGATAGAGTCTAAAGTTGGAAATGATAAGCTCACAAACACTCGAATGTCCGTGCTTTCGATGCTCAGCTATTGTTAGCTGCAATAATTGTAGCCTACAGACCGGCTCTACACAGCCAACACTACCGAAAAAGCTAGCGCACCGCCCATGAGCTACAATTATTGCAGCTGAGCTACCACAGGCGCCCGTGAGTTGGGTAGTCTGCTAGATCGATCGATTTTCTGCTCAATCAATCGATGCCATAATCGATCTGTCGCCACTACAACCTAGGTTAGGTTAAGGTTGCAGTGGTGGGCAGATCCAGTATGGCACCCATGGATCGAGCAGAAAATCGATTGATCTAGGAGACTACCCAACTCACGGCCTGGTGGTGTCAATGTCTGGAGAAATGGGTATCCATGCGTGTTTCTAAAATCACGGGGAAGGGAGTGATTTTTTTCCCTATCACGGGTCCGTAGAATCAAGAAAAAGAGACTTTTCAAAAACCTGGCCTAGAAGGGTTTGAAATATCCCGGGGAACACCTATCAGACACTATGCGTTACTTATGCTTTGATCAGGTTTAAAACTGGGATTCGAAATTTAATGAATTTTATGAGTTTGACACTCCTTTTCCAAAGTTAACAGTTTCTTTCAAACTCTGGTGTGTTAGGCTAATATATGTGAAAACAATATCATAATTCAGCATTGACCCGACTCTAAGATTTTGTAAGTAAGGGGCTATTTTTTAGTCGTATTTTCGCTCATATTTCTCAAAATAAGAGGGTCTTTTTCGTTGAAAATCCCAGATGAGGGTATCTTGAAAGTTTGTGGAACGAGCATGGATGCCCATGGTCTCTGAGAGTGTCACGACCGGGACTCACGGGCGCCTATGTAAGCTACTGTCAAAGCTGGAACGTGTAGGACGAATGTACATTTAAGAACATGGCATTCCACAAAGGATCAATTTAAAGTGAAAGAGAACTATGACCTCGTACTTATTACAAAGTTAGTTTCAGGAACATATTGGCCCTTATGAAATGATGGTCTGATAACTCTATAACAATCATTGCCATCTTTTCAAAAGATATTTTTCTCTTTGTACAAACTTTGATACTTTGATATGACCAATATGCCGCTCACCGTTTCCTGTCATCAGCATACTGCATATCAATGACAACCTCAGACTTCTAGGATTCCCCACTAGTCACCTAGAGGGCCCTTTCATCGAATGAAAGGCTCTATGCCGCGCCCCTGTTGACAAGAAGTAGCCAAGTCACTCAACAGCAAAATGGCGGCAGCAACATCAAGTGTTAGGAAAGTCCTAGACCAGATAGGAGAGGATTTCCTCACATGTGTCATTTGCTTTGAAAGATACAGGAAGCCGAAAAGCCTGCCCTGCTTGCACACATTTTGTGAGCAGTGTCTTCTCACTTTGGTGGAGAATCAAGGTGTCTTAAATTGCCCAACTTGTAAAGCTTCATGTCCACTTCCTCATGGCGGAGTGCGGGCGCTAACAAGCAACTTTTTCATTGCTGGTCTCATTGAAGATCTCAAGGCCGAGTGAAAGGAAAAGAAAACCTGCTGCAAAGTGTGATAGCTGTCAAGAAAAAGATGCATTTATGAGGTGTGTAGAATGCTCTCAATATCTCTGTCAGCCATGCGTAAAAATCCACAAAAACATAGCAGTAACAAAATCACATCATATCCTACCAATTGGCGAATTATCAGCACCGAAGTCCAACAACACGGTAAAAAATGACAAACAAAGCAGTTCACTGTGATGTGCACCCGGATAAGGTAGTCAAATTCTATTGTGACACTTGCCAGGTACCTGTCTGCACCGACTGCACCATCGTTAATCATCGCATACCACAGCATGTACACATAGATTTGAACACTGCAGCAGACGAGTATCTGGCCAAGATGTCAAAAATGCTAAGCAAAGTTGAACTGAAATATAATGAAGTTGAGTCTAAACATAAAGCATCAATGCAGACTCGTACTCTCCTCCGAGAAAAAGACAAAGAAGCTAGAACACAGTTGAGGAAAAGGAAAGAAATCGTCAAGCAGCAGGTCAGACATGATGAAGAGAAGCTTAGAGCTGAATTACGGGAGCACTATGACTTCCAAGTAAAACATTTTGACACCAATATCAGTGAGATAGAAATGGAGCTTGAGACAATCAGCAGCACCTCAAGTTACTTGAAAAAGCTTATGTCCCATGGAAATGCTGCTCAGCTGCTCTCCACAAAGCAAGAAATGACTCGACAAATTGAAAAAATACTGTCTTCTAAAGCACCGCGTCCCTATCTGGCTGAGAATTTACAGTTCAAGCCCGGAGAGAAAGATATGCATCAGATGTGGGGCAGCTGATATATAATGCACACATCTCTCGGTGCAAAGTGGAAAACATACCAAAGCAAGTACTAAAGGGAGAAGTCATAGACCTATTGGTAACAACAAGAGATTCCACAGGGAAAAAAATCAAGGTGCATGGAGATATCAGAGGCACTGTAAAGAAACCAGATGGGTCGTCTGAAAATATGGAAGTCCATGATACCAGAGATGGTACATACAGATTATCAAGTTTTGCTGGCATGGGTGGCCAATACACTATCACTGCAATGGTTAATGGAGAGGCCATAGAGGGTACACCAATTGAAATTACAGCCATCACAGGCTTTATAAAGGTGCTTGGGAAAAAAGGCAATCAGAAAGGGGAGCTCTTGTGTCCAAGAGGTGTTAGTATTAACAGTGATGGAGACATAGTGACGGCCGACTTTGGTAACAACAGATTACAAGTACTGGACACAGATGGTAACTCTAAGAAGGTCATAGAATATACACACTTCAAGAATCCTTTCCAGCCAATAGACGTGGCGGTTTCAGAGAGAAACCCCTTATACTATAGTTTAGATGCTGGCAATAATCAGGTAGTTGTCAGTGATATGAATGGAACTTTGATAGATTGTTTTGGTCAGGGAGAGTTAAGCAATCCTTCATACATTGCCATCCATCCACTTTCCGAGGATGTGTATATCGCTGACGAAAAGAAAAAGATAAAAGTTCTTGGAAAGAATGGGTCTTATGTCAGGTCATTTTCACTAAAGGATATACTCAGTATTATTTCTTCAATAGCCATCAGTAGAACAGGAATGATATTCGCTGTCAACAAGAATACCAAAGAAGGTTACATTCAGATGTTTCACAGTCATGGCAAATATTTGGGCAGATTTGGTAGAACATCTATTGAAGGTGACTTAGCAAAGAGAGACAAGGGAATTGTTGTTTACAATGAATATGTCTATGTATGCAACAATAATAGCGTTATCAAATATGACTTCGATGGTAACGTCTTTGCAACCATAACAATCGGAGAGGGGCTAAAATATCCTGTGAGTTTGGCAGTCATCGGTGGAAAGCCAGTGAAAATAGTCGTTGTGGACAGTCAGAATTGTTGCTTGAAAATGTTTATAGAATGACAAAAATAAGTCATGAAGTAAGGTGTCTCATAAGTGGCGAACAGTTGAGACGACATTTTTAATCACTGACTATGATGAAATGGGTCTGTTTTCAATGACGGAGAAACTGAATGTAACCTTCTTTGGTATTCTTTCATTTGCATTACGGAGGATGTGTACACAGCAGATAATGATTAGTCAGAGAATCACAATCTTCAGAAAGGATGGGCCCTGTGTTGCATCATTTTCAATGAAGGGTGCTCTAAACTGTTGTCTTGCATTACGGAGGATGTGTACACAGCAGATAATGATTAGTCAGAGAATCACAATCTTCAGAAAGGATGGGCCCTATGTTGCATCATTTTCAATGAAGGGTGCTCTAAACTGGTGTCTTCTATTGTATTTGTGGTCAATGCTAATACCCCAGAAGGCTACATTCAGATATTTGATGAGTATAACTTGTACTTAATATGTAAATTCAGAAAAATCCCAAAAACTTAGTTTAAGCAAGATTGAAAGAGATGACTTTTCACAGAGTTTATCTATGTTTGCCATAATGATAATATTATCAAATATGATGTTCATTGTCTTACTAATTTATGACCTAGTGTTATTGGATTATGGATTGGTATGATTGCGATTATTTTTCATGGTAATGTCTTGGCAACCATGGGAATCAGAGAGGGCTTGAAGTATTGTGTGGGGCTGGCAGTCATTGATGGGGTACCATTAAAATTGTAATTATCGACCTTGACAACTGCTGTCTGAAATTGTTTGTTGAGTAAGATTGTCAGGAAGGAGTATGCTGTCCTTAAGTAAATATAATAATAATCTCATACTGTGACGTGTAAAATGTATTGGTTTTTGTTCAGGACTCCTAATAAGGGAGGGGATAGTAAGCAAGGTGGTACTCCTACCATATTTCTTAATCAATACTGAATATTTGTAACTTGCACTTGCGTTTTTACTTCAAGCCCATTGCTGGTAAATCTTCTTTTTGACTTATCTGGTACATTATTTGTGCTATTAAGAGCTATTCTGTATTTCATTTGTAACGGAATGGTATTGTGTATTACTTGCGTCTTAACCCTTTGAGCGCCAAAGTCAGTTTTTGTTGCCTTTGACAAAATTTTGATAAAAAACATTAGCCAATGAAATTTGAAATCCTTTTGGTCCAAAAGTATCGAGAAATATAAAACAGAAACATTCATAAAAATTGGTAAAATGTTGCACTAAAATTTTGGTGGGAAAAAAATTACAGCAGTCAAACGGTTAAGCAGTTGTGAGTAGATAAACATTAGATGTGACCTCTAAATTTGACCTCTTATTCACAATACTGTGCAAGCTTCAATTGTGCATTACAGATATATGTTTCCCTTCATTATTTTTCATTGAATACAGAAACTCAACTGGTCGTATAATTTAACCAACCCATAAAGTACAAGATATGAACTGAAAATGCTCATGTGTTTCAACATGTATTCCTTCAGTATATATTGCAGTTGTCTGTGGATTTAAATTTTTGCCATGTTTTGCAAACCTGGGTCAAATACATCCAGGTATATCCAGAATTAGGAAAGTTATTAAAAATTCAAATTAGGAATTGGCTAAAGTAAAATGCATAATGACTTTCAATGGTATTTTCGATTTACATAGCAATTTTTGTCAACTTTCGTCGTCAATCAAGATACATGACCCTAATTAGGAAAGTTCATTAAATATGCAAATTAGGAATAAGCTGCAGTAAAAATGCTTAATGACTTTCAATAGTGTTGTATAATAATATATTCCATGTAAACAGCAAGTTTCATCAACTTTGATCGAGTCAATCAAAATACATTACCCTAATTAGGAAAGCTCATTAAATAAGCACATTAGAAATTAGCTGTGGTAAAAATCCAAAATGACTTTCAATAATGTTGTATCATAGCATCTCCTATGTACATAGCAAGTTTCATCAAATTTGGTCAAGGCAATCAAGATATATATCCTTAATCAGGAAAGTTCATTAAATATGCAAATTGGTGACTGGCTGAAATAAAAGTGTTTAATGTCTCTCAACAATGTTGTATCATAGTATTCTCCATGAACATAGCAAGTTTGGTCAAGTTTGGTCAAGGCAATCAAGATATATACCCCAATTATGAAAGTTCATCAAATATGCAAATTAGGAATTGGCTGAAGTTAGAATGATTAATGACTTTCAGTAATGTTAAATCATAGTATCTTCCATATACATACCAAGTTTCGTCAATTTTGATTAAGTCAATTTAGATATATCCCCCTAATTAGGAAAGTTCATCAAATATGCAAATTAGCAATTAACTTTCATGTTGCACCTATATGTCTTTCATGGCGGATAAATCCTTGTGTGATCAACATTTGTAGCAAATCTCATCCAATTCTGTGCGGCCGTTCTCATTCTATGCCTGTTTTTCTAAAATCATTAATTATGCAAATGAGCATGAAATACGCAAGTCACACCCACCGAAAACTAATCACTTCTTGCCATTGGCAAACTGAATCCATGTACCAAATTAATTCTGATCTGATAAGCCATTTTTGAGATATCGTGCCAACAGACATACAGACATCACTGTGACATTAGCTCACATGTGAACATGTGAGCTAAAAAGACAGGTGAGCTTGCAATGTATTTTAACTGTTGCAAAACTCCGTCTGACACTTCAATCAAGACTAAATATTTAATCTTGGAGTACATTTGTCTTTTTGCTGTGTTTGTATATTGATGTGAGTCAGTGAGTGATATGGAAATACACAGTAATTACCTAATAAGCATGTATATCTGATTGTTATAATACAATAAGCTTTCTTTATCTGTTGTTAACAGGTGGTGTTGAAGCATTTTGTCACTGTCTTTTGCAGCATGTTTCAATGTTGTTTGCCATGATAAAGTCAGTTACTTTGACATAATAAAAAAGCTTTGTATCATTATTAGTAAGTTATGTACCATATCAATCATAGTATTGATCTCTTTTCTAGTGTGTTGTCATGGAAAGAGGGTCAGTGAACCTGACATTGACCAGATGGTTCACACCTGTACTTAGGGTGCCATCATTATCCATATGACTGGCATGTTTATCAACTTTGATATCAGACATGCAAAATGATTAAAAGCTGATAAACTTTGTAATAATGCTAAATTCATAAATATCTGGAACTGAAAAAAGAAACAAAGTGACAGAATTTTAATACAGTTACGCAGGTAAAACAAAAAAAAATTAAGGAATAGGGACTTAAAAAATACATGATTTTGATTAGCAACTGACTCAATGACATTGAACAGAATGCCAGTTACCTGGAACTCAAAAGAACACAAAGTGCACCTGTGATGGACAAATGGTTCACAGTTGTATTTTGCGTACCATAACCTCACTTCATAGAGATGTTTTTCAACTCTGATATCAGAGAGATCAAGATAATAATAGACATTTGTTTGGCATAAAACCACCTTTGTAGATATCTTGAAATGAAAAAAAAACAAATTGAAAGAATTTTAACACAGTCAAGGCAGAGAAAAATACAAGAAATGAAAAGGAAACTAAAGAAATACAAGATTTTGATAAGCAAACGATACATTAACATTGGAAAGATCAGTAAGGTGCCGCGTTTTGAACCTTCATTGACAGAATTCTTGTGCTACATATAAAGGAATTTATTGCAAGTTGCCATCTAGATGGTTGAGAAGTTTAAAAACAGAGAAAATTGATAAAAAGGTTCACTATTGGAACTTTGCAGCTGCCAAGAAAAAAACCACCCTTCACGGCAGGACTACATACACTGCATGTCAATCATTTTTTGTGTTGTGGTAGGTTTTGAATGTACACTCAATCTGACACATTTAATCTGGTCTGTGCATAAAAGTGTGCATTAGTTCTACTCCGGAATGAAAAGCACATACTGTGTGTTCAACAGACTCTGTTTGCCCATGAGATCATGTGATGATAGTACAAACAAACCCACAGTGTATAAACGCATATGGACATATTTCTATGTGCATTTGGGCATGTGACTTTGTTTATACTGTGGTTCATTTGAATTCCGAGTTTAACTCACTGATGTACAACATAAGTAAAACCATATGAGAGCTTTTTATGATGGCTGTCAGTCTCTGACAAGTTTCAAGTTACTGACAATTATTGCAATGCCAAGTAAACCTTCCCAATTTTGAGGCAGTAATCCTTAAGATCAACTTAGTAACTGACACCAAGACACTAAATAAGTTCAAACTACTACGACCACTGAGTGGAGTGAAATACTGTTTGGTTTTATGACACTCTTTTAACTGTAGGTCGTGTACGGATGTATGTATGAAAGCGCTAGGATTTGGAATGGTATCACTGAAATATTGTTTGACTGTCATTTGCGTGTCCTTCAAAACACTGTTAATTTGACATTTTTAAATAGTACTATTACATTGTCATATTCACCATAGTCTGTATCCCTGTTAGTGGGGGCACTTGGTCATTTTTGGAGACTTTGTGCAAACACTGCTATGTTGCCATGGAAACATTCTCAGTACCTGGCACAGACCAGAATATTCAAAGCTGAACTTTGTGAACTGTTAGGGCATCAAACAGGCATGTTTATCAGCTCTGATATCAGACAGGCCAGATCGTAAATGCATGCTAGCACCGACAAATACCTGGAACTGAAAGAACACAAAGTGAAAGGACTTAAATACTAGCAACACCAGTAAAAACACAAAAACTCTTCAAGAATGAGAGAATACATGATTTTGATAAGCAACTGACACATTGACAATAGGCAGAGGTGGCCAGGTTCCAATGTGTGAGCTTGCTTTGTTGTATTTTTGTACCACTTACTAAAGCACACAGGTCAGCCACACTGCACAGGCAAGTAATCTTGCCTGTGGACATTTTGGTATTATGAAAAACAGAGGAGTACCACTAGCCCTGTCAGTTATGTGGATATCTTCTCCAAATGTTTGTGTCATGTTTGTATCACGTATCTATGCACTGTCGACAGACTGAAAATCTTACAAATTTCTAAATGACTATGACAATGTTTAAATTATCATTAGTGTACAGTTTGTCACATATCTTGACATAAACTTTGTTTATATTTGTTTGTAAGAAATGTAGCTTCAAAACATCTACAACCACTCACCACTCCTTCATCAATTGCTATGTTTTATGCAAACTCTGCTTTGTTGCCATAGAAACAAAGTATGAGTGCCTTGCACAGCCCCAAAATTTTATAGCTGTACTTTGTGAACTGCTGAGGCATATAGCAGGCACGTTAATCGGCTCTAATGTCAGACAGCCAGATTATGTCGCTCTCTTTGGAACAAAGTCACATTCAAAATTTACCATTGGTAAAGAAAGAGCACAAAGTGAAAGAATTTTAATACAAGCAACACATGTAAAAACACCAAAATCAATGCAACAAATAAGACCTTTTAAACAACGCAAATTTATGATAAGCAAATGACACATTGACATCGGACAGAATGGCCAGCTACAGAGTTTACAGCTTGCTCTCTCATTGTCAAACAGGTCAGCTGCACTGCACTGGGGAAGTAATCTTGCAAGTAGAGATATTATGAAAACCAGAGAGCATAAGAAAGTAGAAAGTTATCGCCAAACAAAATAATAGTTTTGTTCTATAGCATTTAAAGAATATGATGTGAAAATTTCTGAAAATTTGACATAGCCAGAGTGGAGTTAAATTCTTTAGAATCTTGAAATAGGGAGAAAAGAGGAGCCAGGAAATGAGTGATTTGCATACATTAACTCTTCTTTATCATGCAACTTACGACTGCTTGAGAAGTTAAAGGTGAACCCAACCAATATTTTAATCTTGGGTAAAAAAATTAAATGAAATTGAATAAATATTTGCAAAAAAAGTGATTTTTTAGCAAAATACGCTGTGTTTAGTGCAGCAACCCCTTAAAAATACATGATTTTCATGGGCAAATGACACATTGACATCAGCCAGAACAGCAAGGTAATGAGTTTTGAGCTTCCTTTGACAGAATTCATGTGCCACATACTACGGAAATTATTGCAAATTGCTATCAAGATTGTTGGCACATTTTAAAACATACTTGAAATTGCTAAAAGTTCACTTGGAACTGCAACAATTATCAGAGACTTAAAACCTGACACCGACTGGTGGTTGCCAAGAAAAAAAAACACACCCCTCACAGCAGGACTGGACATACACTGTATGTCAATCGTGAATTTTTTGTGTTGTGGTAGTTTTTGATTGTACACTTAATCTGTTACCTTCATTCATTCTAGTCTGTGCATATAAAGTGTACGTTAGGGACTATTCAGAATTTACTTCCAGGGGAGGCTGAAGGATTTTTTATTTTCTAGGTGATTTTTTCCACGCCCCGTAGTAAATTATGAAAAAAATCTATGCCCCCACCCTAACTTTCCTAGTTTTTTTTCATGGCCCCCCTAATATATACATGCATGCTTACACACTAAGACATATCCAGTCTAACAAGTTGCAGGAACTGTAGTGGACATTTAATCGATGATATAACAAAACATTTCAGGGTTATGTGACTATAAAAAGAATGTTTTGCAGGGACTGCAAGTGGCACACTTTTGGAAAGGCTAGCAATAAACATATCTGGTTGTAAATTTCTGAAGAAAAGTTAATTACTATACATGAATACTTCTTTTGTTATGTCTCACTGATACATATGATGCACACAAAGACAAGCACAGAAGTAAGTTGGAAATGGTGAACAGAAAATCAGAGGAGCAGATAATTGGCAAAGTGATATACCGGTATATCCAGATATTCTGGTAAGTGAGATGTACATACACAAGTTCAGCATACATTTTCATATGATGATGCTACTAAACTTACAGACTCACAGTGAAAGTTTAAACATTAGCATAGAGAAAGATAGATAGAGTGGCAACGGGTATTGTTTAAGGCGTGAAGCGGTTACGTAACCCATCCATGTTCGCCTCGCCTCAGGTTGCTCTCGCCTCTCTTTTCCGAAGAGTGCCGACCATGAATCCTTCGGTAATTTTCGGATTTTCGCCAATTGTTAAGCGAAAGTATGTTCGGCAAAGTTTGTGTTGTTGTTGTCGTGTGGTGCTGAGCAGAATTGACGTGCTGGCGAAAACGGGAGTGTTTTGAGCTTCAGGAAAATGAGTTTTACCGTTTTAAAAATTCCTCTCATATTTTTATGAATATATAATGAGTGTATTTGAACCAAATTTGAAAGTCTTTTATCGATACTGTCTGGTTTTACTCAATGGTTTACGGTCAGTCATACCGTCTTTTACACGTGCGTCAAGGAAGGACATGTTTATGAAACTGCTGGCGTGTTATGTTTTGATTGGCGTGAAGCAGTGTTTCTGGCCTGAGAGCTCACAAAGTAACTATGGTTGCTACGCGATTGGCAGTACGATGCCATCTCGTCGTATTTTTCGCATAATCTCGTGTAATTATCAACCACAAACAAAGCCTCCAAAAAGTTCAACACCTTTGAAGCTCATTTTAATATGAAAAGCCAATAGTCTACCGAGACGACCATGGAACAAAAGGCATGCAAGTGTTGCCACTCTGGTGAAAGCCAACTAGTTTTTACTTTTCTCTTTTCTTCAAATTTGGTTGCCATAAAACCAAGTAGCTGCCACTGAAAGCAGCAATGCTGAGGAATATTTTAGAACATTTCTTGAACAAAACACCTCATCCATAACATGAATTAATGTTATTCTGCTCATTCCATTCACAATCCAATGTTCATATTAAAATGCAGATAACCCTGTGTAAGTCAAAGTTCACATTTTGTCAGCAGTTTTTTTCAACTATGCCTTGATTATTTGAAATGTTTTATGCAAACTGTTATGTTGCCCTAGTAACAAAGTGTGAGTGCCTGGCATGGATAAAACAGTTGACAGCTGTACTTTTTGAACTGTCAAGGCACCCAGAGGGCACAAATTTGATAGATCTCTTGACTGCTTGGAATAATGCCACATTCATAAATACCTGGAAGAGAGGGAACACAAAGTGAAAGAATTTTTATATAAACTACACAGGTATAAACACCAAAAACAATACCCACTTGTAATTGGGATTTTGTTAGAGGAATTAACTAAATTGAAATAAGATGATGCAAATGTAAAAAGTAATAAGTGTGCCAAACACCTGTTTGTGAATGATGCCATATTGGATTGGGTTGTAAACAAGTAGACATTACCATGAATGGCATAAGGTAATGTCTTTTTACCAAGTTCAAGAGAATTACTATGTCATGTGCGTGCTCTTGAAATGTCAAAATTTAATTAATCTGCATGAAACTGGTCCAGGCATATGGCTTTTGACATAAAAAATCAGAAGGCCAGATATGAGCCAAAAATGCTCCTGTGTTCAGTACAGAAGAGACCTACTATTATTAGCTTTTAACACTGCTAAATGACTTTCTTGACTGTTAAATGTTTGTATGATAAACATCTGCAGCACGTTTCATCAGATTTTAATAGTGCAGCGATTAAGGATATAGATCACTAATTAAAAACATTCTTTCCATGTTCAGATGCCTGACTTTACTGCAGAAAAAAAAGCATCAATGACACTTGGCTCACATTTAGTTCGATGTGGCAGGCCAGAGTGATACTTAATTAAGTTTATATATTAATAGCCCTGAAAACAAGCATACCAAGTTTCAAAGCAATCCGACCAGCAATTTCAGAGAAAATGACTTTTGACCAAAATGGGGAAAATTGCCCCAAAATTACAAATATGAAATTTTCACCTCAATTTGAAGATACTCAACTAAGGTTGCCACTAGGTGTATGCATACCAAATTTCAAAGCAATCAGAACATTCAATTCAGAGAAAATTAATTTTTGACCAAAAATGAGAAAAATTGCTCCAAAAATGCAAATATCAAAATTTCACCACAATTTTGACAAATCAAACAGAAGACAACCCTAGGATCACCAAAATTGTAACAACTAAGCTCGATTATTGAACCATTCTTTTGAGATTGGGGATTTGGCCGAGCGGTTTTGTCTTTGGCTTCTCAGCTAGGTGACTGGGTGCCGTATGTTGTGAGTTCGAACCCGATTGAAACCACTTTATCAATAGTATGAAGTTTTACAGCATATGTATGTCATAGTGAATTCTCCTTGTACCAAGTTTGAAAGGAATTCGCTCTGGCATGTCTATGGTATCTGCATGGACGGATAGATAGAACCCAATTAACGTCGTCTGGAGGGACTAACAATGCCTACTAATGAGACTTTATAAACAATGCAAGATTATGATCAGAGAATAACACATTGGCATCAGACTGAGTGGTCAGGTACAGAGTTTAAAGCTTGTTTTGTCATAGTTGAACATGTAAGCCCCACTGCACTGGCAAGTAATCTTGCTAGTAGAGATATTAATATTATGCAAAACAGAGAGATGGCAAAAGTATAATGTAAATTACATTCTTAAGTTTGTGTTGTGTTTGTATCAGGTATGCATACTAATCCGTGACAAATTGCGTCCACCCCTTCAGATGTCGTGATTCTTGATATATCATATTCTAAAACACTTGTTTTGACATTTTCGATTTGAAATTTCGATGATCTAAGTCGTGACAATGCCCCGGTCCTCAAACGTTCACAGTGAATAAAACAGAAGGCAGATGCAAGACATCCTTCTTTTTATATGTATCAACACAACAGCACCAGATTTTACATCAAATAAGTGAAAACGTCGTTTTAGCGTGACCAATCGCGTCCAGGTGATGTGTCATCTTTCAGCTATTCTGGGCTATCATCGTGCCAACTATATCATTGGGCACATTGCTTTTATTCCTTCTGGCCTATACAAATTTAATATTCAATAAGGTCAACTCTTAATCGGTTCTTGCATGTGAGTTTGACCCAGAGTTTGACCCAAAGCGCCCTCTATCGTTAGTTTGATGGAAACGGGGCAGAATACATGGCCATCATGTTGCTAAAAAGGCTTTGCTACAGCATCCACTTGTCGTACACAAGGGCGTTACATTAATCTTTCATTTTTTCAAATTTTACTCCTATAATCGGGTCACTGATGTTATATATAAACAAATTATTTTATGAATGTCACATTATGACCATCAAGATTTTAAAAAACTAAAATTTTCGCTAGTTATAAAATGTACCAGTCAAGCTCGAGCACGGTAATGAGATCACCCAGCACGTGCGGCCGGTCGCAGCTGTTTACCGGCTTTCATTAGCCACACCTGCATACTGGTGTGCGGGATACAGGGTAGCTGTACGTATCCACGGAGTTTTTGTGCGGTCGGTGTTTAGTTTCCACAGTTTTTATATGCTTGCTAGCTACTAGAATGCGAAAACAGCGAAAGAAAACACTCATAAACGAAACAGCACTGCTAAACACACTGTAAACAAATGTCAGTACGACGGGTGTCTACTAAGAAGTGTACGGCCGCATATACAACGTAGCTCTGCATGGCAGGGCTGTGTGTTACCGGCGTTATACGGCCTCCCACCATTTTGAATCCAAAACTTGCATTGATCTACTTTTTCGAGCACACCCACCTCGCCAAGGTACACGATGTGCTTAGCTGCGCTTGTAAATTTACGCAGAGCCCAATTTTCTCTCTATATGCGAGGAAAGCGTTTGTATCCGCCGCTAGCTCTGCATGGCAAGGCTGTGTGTTACCGCGGCGTTATACGGCCTCCCTGTGGTGGGAGGCTGTATAACGCCGGTAACACACAGCCCTGCCATGCAGAGCTAATCCGCCGCCATTGTTAATCTGATTCAACCCATGAGCACTCGGGCGAAAACTAGCCATGCAAACAAAAGAGCATCGCGATATCGAACTTCGAAAGTTAACGTTCATCGAGGAGTGCAACCAGAGAAAATTATGAAATATGTAACAATTCTGATGAGAAAAAACGAAAAATATTTACAGGATCGAAAATGTTCATCGTCGATAGTAAATAGCCAGTGGTGATTAAAAATAATGTTAATTACAAACTGTTACATCGCAATGTTCTTTTGTTTGCAAGGCTGGTTTTCGCACGAGCTTGGCCAGATCTTTAAGGTTGCGAAATCTCCTATATATATCGGAAAATATTTACCGCGATTAGACAATCTATAATAACGTCCATTTTTCGAAGTTGGGGTCGAACTGAGGAAGTCGTGCTTGCTCAGATCTGTAAAGTGATGAAATCTTCGATTAGCTTACGCGATATTGAAAATCCAGTATCGTCTATCGCTGTAATGAATGTATTTCGTGGAGACCAACCAAAACTTCAGATGATGTCCGATCGGTCCTCTGTCCAAGCCCCTATCGTCAAGTAAAAATTTATTAAGCCTACATGTAAAGAATGTATTTCGTGCAAGGCCCTCCCGGAAACTCCCGATGATATCTGATCGGCCCTTTCGACGAAGTCCCGCTAGTAATGTGTATAAAAGTTTCGTGTGGACATTTAATGAAAAAAATGCTTTAAATGTGAAAATGTATTTCTTGCATGAATAAATTTAATAATGTAAAACATGCAGGATTCTTGACTACCGGCCATGGATGCTAATTTTGAACTAAGAGTCGGACAGAGGTAGTCGGGTGGTCAGATCTGTTAGGGAGCATTCGTTTTTTACAGGGAGGGGGTCGGTGGAAATCAAGGGGGTTGACTTTTACGAAACCGTTTTTTAGGGGGGTCAAATTTTGCAATCAATGATTGGAAGGGGTCAAATTTTACAAAGGTTTGTATGGAGTGATGGAAAAAATTTGACTTTGGAATTTCACAGAAATGTTGCTTGGTCCTCCATACATAATCTATGAGTAGTCTATGAGAAGCTATGAATAATTTCTTTTAAATACAAAACTAGCTAAATCTGTGTTTTTATAGACTCTTGATTATTGACATTAACGTTCTTGATTAGACTAGGGCGATTACAAGTTCATGTGTGTGTGTGTGTGATATAACCGAGGTTATGTTGGTATTGTCGGTTATGTGGTAGTGTGTCGGGGCCGGCAAGGCTGGCATTCCAATGATGAAGGAATGTAAAGATGACTGGAAACAGCGAGTACTATATCATCTAATAGGCTACTTTATTTACTAAGCTCTAAGCTACGCACATAGAGGGATGCTAAGCTGGAGACTGGCTTGAGTACATGTGGCCTAAGAGAGACATACTTGCCCTCATGAATAGTAATGACAGCTCATGAATAATAATCACCTGACACTACGTCACATTCCTCCCTCTTTATTTTGATGGAGACAGGGAGTCTACATCACCAGTACGGCAAAATAATTCAGAAAATCAGCGAAAATCAAAATGAAATAATACAATGCTTCAAAATTGACAGAGCATTCACATTTTAAATTTTTCTAACAAATTTTATTTTAAAGTGGTCATAATGCGCATGTTTTCAGATGACAGGAAAAAATACATATTAATTTGTTGTTTTTTTTTGCCTTTTCTGCCAGATTGATTATGCATATCAGAATGAATGGGACACAAAAGTATTACCGGTAGCATCAATACACAATGTGTAAGCCTATCCACATTTCTCCTAGCCTCATACACACTGAGATCACTTCTTTAACTACAGCAAATTTCTTGTGTACACAATATTTCAACAATCTGACACCATAGCATTGATGCAGTGCCACATGATCTTCTGGATGCACATACAGGATTATTGGATTATTGTATAGATCAGAAATTCTGGGCAAATGTTGAATTGATGTTTTTTTCCTCCCCCCTAAAAGCTTGAGGTATTTTTATCTGCCCCCCCCCCTAATTTTTCTTGGGGAAAATGGGTGGCCCGCCCCTGAAAATCCTCCGCCCCCTGGAAGTAAAATTATGAACAGTCCCTTAGTTCTTCTCCGAATAAAAGCAGATATGGTGTGTTCAACAGACTTTGCATACCGAAGAGAGCACATGATGGCCGTACAAACAAATTTGAACATACACAAATATTTCTATGCATCCTGGCCACCTGCATGGTAAAAACGGAAATTGTCTGTTATAATACAGCAAAATACAGGTAAATAGACCCTGCTCTTGGCACAAGCTAGCAAATTAAGTCAAAGTCAGGTTTTACATAGCCCTTTCAATTTTCAAGCAGTAAGCCTTAGGGCCAGCTTAGTAACTGTCACCAAGACACTACATAACTTCAAACTACAACCACTCAGTGGCATGAACTGCTTTTCAGCTGTATGATATTCTGTGAACTGGATGTCTTGAAAAGATGCATGTATTACAGTTGTAAGATTTGGAATGGCGTGAATGAAATATCGTTTGACTGTTTATTTGAGTGCTGTTGTAGTTACTATTAATTTGACATTTTTTAAATAAAATTACATTGTATTCTTCACCATTGTCTGTATTCATATTAGTGATGGATGGGGCACTTGGTCATTATTTTCAGACTTTGTGCAAACTCTGCTATGTTGCAATGGGAACACTTAAGTACCTGGCATACACCAAACAGTTCATAGCTGAACTTTGTGAACTGTTCAGGCATCTAGCAAGTATTTTTATCGGCTCTGATATCAGACAGGCAAGGTCACAAATATCTGTTTAAAATGATACCACCTGTAAATACCTGGAAATGAGAGAACACAAAGTGAAAGAAGTTGAATATAGCAGATACAGGCAACACAGGTAAAAGCACAAAAAAGTTCAAGAATGAGAAAATACATGATTTTGACAGGCAGCTTATACATTAATTGACATCGGGCAGAACTGGCAAGGTACCAAATTAAATGTGTGCGATTGCTTTGTTGTATTTTTGTACCACTTACTAAAGCCACACAGTTCATCTACACTGCGCCTGCAAGTAATCTTACATTTTGGTATTTATGAACAAACAGAGGGGTGCCATAAGCCCTGTCATGTAGATTACATTCTCTGAATGTTTGTGTCACGTTTGACTCATGTATCTATCCTTGTCAACATGTTGAAAATATTACGATTTCTCAATGACTATGAAAATGTTTTCATTAGTATACAGTTTGTCACATATTTTGACATACTTTGTTTACAGTTGATTGTAAGAAATATAGCTTAAAACATCTACAACTATGCCTAGATTATTTGAAATGTTTTATGCAAACTCTGCTATGTTGCTGTAGAAACAAACTGTGAGTGCCTGGCACGGACCAAACAGTTCATAGCTGTACTTAATGAACTGTCAAGGCATCCAGAAGGCACTTTGATAGATGTCTTGACCGCTTGGAGTAATGCCACATTCATAAATACCTGGAAGAGAAAGAACACAAAGTGAAAGAATTTTAATACAAGCAACACAGGTATAAACACCAAAAACAAGTCATTGACTGACAATGACAGTACCTGCTTGTAATTGGGAATGTGTTAGAGGAATTAACTAAATTGAAGTCAATATGATGCACATCATGCCACATGTGCCACATGTGGGGCACCTGACATCACTTCTTGGTCTTTTGGCCAGAGGTCCATATATCTTTCTTTCATGAATTTGACTTTGTTTGTACCGTCTATTTACTGTCTGTTCTGTGCTGTTTTGTGTCTATGTTTACAACTATTGTCTTACAAATTTTGACCTACTGTTATTGGATTATGGATTGGTATGATTGCGATTATTTATGTAAAAGGAAGGGTGCCAAACACCTGTCTGTGACTGATGCCCATATTGGATTGGATTGTAAACAAGTAGACATTAGAATGAATGGCATGAGGTAATGTCTTTTTACCAAGTTCAAGAGAATTACTATGTCATGTGCATGCTGCTCTTGAAATGTCAAAATTCAGTTAATCTGCATGAAACTGGTCCAGGCATGTCTCAGTAATGGCTTTTGACATAAAAAATCAGAAGGCCAGATATGAGCCAATAAACATCTGCAGCACGTTAAGGATATAGATCACTAATTACAAACATTCTTTCCATGTTCAGATGCCTGACTTTACTACAGAAAACAAAGCATCAATGACACTTGGCTCACATTTAGTTTGATGTGGCAGGCCAGAGTGATACTTAATTAAGTTTAGCCCTGAGAACAAGCATACCAAGACTTTTTGACCAAAATGGGAACAATTGCCCCAAAAATACAAATATGAAATTTTCACCACAATTTGACAACTAAGGTTGCCACTATAGGTACATGCATACCAAGTTTCAAAGCAATCAGAACATTCAATTCGGAGAAAATTAATTTTTGACCAAAATGAGAAAAATTGCTCCAATACAAATATCAAAATTTCACCACAATTTTGACAAATCAAACAGAAGACAACCCTAGGATCACCAAAATTGTAACAACTAAGCTCAATTATTGAACCAATCTTTTTGAGATTGGGGATTTGGCCGAGCGGTTTTGTCTGTGGCTTTTCAGCTAGGTTACTGGGTGCCATACGTTGTGAGTTTGAACCCGATTGAAACCACTTTATCAATAGTATGAAGTTTTACAGCATATGTATCATAATGAATTTTCCATGTACCAAGTTTGAAAGGAATTTGCTCAGGCATGTCTGCAATATCTGCATGGACGGATAGATGGAACCTAATTAACTTCGTCTGTAGGGACTAACAGTGCATGCCCACAGATAAGACCCAGAATACAATGCAAGATTACGAACAGCAAATGACACATTGACATCGAACAGAATGGTCAGGTACAGAGTTTGCTCTGTCATAGTTGAACATGAAAGCCCCACTGCACTGGCAAGTAATCTTGCTAGTAGAGATATTAATATTATGCAAAACAGAGCGAAAAAAGTATAATGTAAATTGCATTCTTAAGTTTATGTTGTGTTTGTTTCAGGTATATATGCAATCTCAACAGACTCAACGTCTTAAGATTCCAATGGCTATAACAATGTATAATTTTACTTATCATTAGAAAATGGTTTGTCACTTTAAAGAGGCACTCCCAGTTGGTAACATTTTTAAAACACATTCTTTTAATGCCAACGGTCAATATTTGACGTGGTGACTGCGCACGGATCGTGAGATATCGATAAAAACATGTCCTCAAAAAAGTTAAAAAGTTTGAATTCCTGTGGCCCACATAAATTCAGCTTCCGAAAATCGACCGTTCGGCACTGGGGCCATTGTCAACTAAGCTAGGGAGTACGAGTCTACGCTGATGCTGCTATACGCCATAGTACCTCTCGCATCACAGTCGCTTGGTGGGCTGTTCAGCTTTGGGACTATTCGCCCCATAGACGAGTGTACAGAAGCAAGGGTTGTTTCTCGCTTCTGTACACTCGTCTATGGGGCGAATAGTCCCAGAGCTGAATAGCCCACCAAGGGACTGTGCTCGCATCAGTGATCGGTCATGCCCCGTGACGCGCGGGAGAAAGTCGAGTCTCACTGACTCGGCACAAAAACGAAAAAGCTTTGCTGATTCCACCAGAATTTGCATACGTGACAAGTATAGCCGCTGGGAAAACTATTGGGAGTGCCTCGGCATTCTTACCCATTGATAATCGAAGCATTGGTGGGCTGTGACTCAATTCTGGTCGCACACAGATTAACCCTTTCTACAGGAAAACCGTCTAAACATTTAGAGTACATTTGACTTGAAAAAAACCAACATTTCATCATGGAAACACTCTGGATAATCGTGGTTGGCACACCTAAATATAACACATCTTTGCCATGCTAAGAGCACACTACACAGATAGTCGACTCGAGTCAACAATTCAATGCAATACAGTGGCAATGGACATTCAACATTTTGAAACTGAACATGGGAAAAACTACCTTGACGCGGTAGGAGATGATATCAGTGATATAAATCTGAACTGTACATTTTCTTGACGATATTCAAATTGGAAACATTGTTATGAAACGGAACTTAGTTTCGGCCAACAGGCTGTCTCAGCACTGGCTGATGACAAAATGTAGTCATCAGAGGCAGCTAATATTTTACACATAAAAAACTGATATCTATGTGGTATTGGTTAAAAATATAATACAACTGATTGAGAATAATGAAAACGACAAAAACTACGGAGAACTTTTAAAAAAACTTACCTGAGGTAAAGGCATAATGCTGTTACTTCTTCACTGTGGGAGGTAAACTAATTTATTATGGATTCCCTAGAATATCGTCAATCAGCATAACAGTACATCAAGGGGGATTTCGGGTCATAATCAGAAACGATTGTAAAACTTTGGGATGTGAAAAATACGTTCGGGAAATGACATGTTTTTATCTATATCTCACGATCCGTGTGCAGTTGCCACGTCAAATATCGACCGTTGGCATTAAAAATACCGCCAATGGCACTTGGACATAATGACCGTCTAGTATTATCGGCATTTATCAACAACCCCACTCACTGTGAATTAGACAGACCACAAAGTCAATGTGCAACATATAGCTGAAAGACTATTTTTCACATTGCGATTTTAAGCCCATTTTTATGAGAAAAGAGACATGTATATGTATACGGAGAAAAAAGCAGAAGACATATCTGTAAATGGTTTGTTGAGTGACAATCACGTATGCATCTCTTGAAAAATTTTGTGGTTATAAGGTATAACAGTAGTGTAAGAATAATGAGGTTAGAATAAGTGTAGTAAAGCTAAGTTGACAGTAATTAAGATTACGAAATTATACACTAAGCTAAGGAAATCTGAATGAAATAAATGTTGAAAGTAGTAACTGAAGCTAAGATAGGAATGAACTGAGTTACTGCAAGGGGGCAAGATGATCTAGTACATGTAGGGCAGCAAAGTCATGGTCATCTTTTTGTCTAATACCTTGTGTAAGTTCATGAACTTTACATAAATCTTGCTATAGATTTGTTGCTAAGGCCAAAGAAATTAAATTCTTTGTTTTGCGTCCACTCTGAATGCGAAAAGGTACGCGTCTAAGCGGCTGAAAAACACACACAAGAAAATTAACACAATGTAATTTGATTGCAGCAAATAAAAAATTTTAACAAAATTTTAGTTCAGAAAAGCTAAGCAGTTGTGTCCTAAAATTTTCTATTCAAATACACTGTGTGTGTTTTTTTATGAAAACATAAAAAACCTAAGCGGGCGGGGACGCAAAACAAAGAATTTAATTACTTTGGCCTTATGGCCAATAACTGTGTTTCAGATCATTTGAGAGCAATCCATCCATGACAGGATTAAATTGTAATATAGCTTCTATTTAAAGAAGAGAAACTTCTCAAATAATTTTTTGTTCCCTGTAATTTCCTGTGAGAACACAAGGACAGATGCTCAGGACAGATGCTAGTGCTAGCTTCATATCTAACCTTAAACTTGTAACTTCATTGTGTAACCTGTTCACCCCTAATTCCATCTAAACAGGTCCACACTCACCATTGATAACAATGGGTTTGGGCCATACCATGGTGGTGAAAGGGTTAAGAGACTGTAACATGTGAGGTCGTGGATACTTAATCTCTGGAATGTCAAAGTCTGTATATTGACTCAAGGATGTTTACTTTACAAATGCCTAGGGTCATCTCAAATGTGAGAATCTAAAGTATGAAATATGTTTCTTTTATCGCTTTTGATGCCCAAAAGAGCGTGGAAATATCTGATACTGCCATTCAGTGCATCCTCCATGTTTCTAGCATTCATCTAACACACATTTCTGTTCCATAACTCATAATACAGTCCAAAATGCAGGATTGGTGTACCTTCCAAAAATACACATATGGAAGGCCCCTAAAATCAATTAGTTGAAAAAGGGGGTCAACAATTTCCCATATCTATCTAACCGCTGATCCGTTTGGCACCATTTTTCGGAATCGGAACCTTGACATTAGTCTAAACATCTGTACCAAATATCAACGCAGTCTGTTTAGCAGTTTTCCACTTTTTGTCGTTTACGGAAAATTTTCAATGGACGACATCCCACTCAACCCCTATAACATAATGATCTACGGTCATTATGTTAAAAAAATGTGTTTTAAAAATGTTACCAAGTGGGAGTGCCACTTTAATATACAGTACTACAAGGAATAGACACATGGTACAGCATCCTTCAATAGAGTGTCATGGAAATATGAATTGAGTAAGAGCATAATTGACTTGCTGTTTTGTTCTGCAATGTGCAATTACCTGTACATTCGGACGATAATCAGATTGTGGAAAGAGAGGCAAGTCTGCTTTGTTATATTCTGTTTGCAATGTTTGTCTGCTTTAGTTCTTTTTCACCTTGACTTTGTGATCTAAAAACAAATTATTAACACAGAAGGGCAATTCACTCTATCAGCCCTGTTCTTCCATTTTCCCTGCAAGCTGACAATCCAACTGCAATTGCAAACAACAAGAATGGACTATAGTCAGGAAATTACACAGTTGAAGACATCAGTGTCACTACCAAAGCACTAACTCTCTACTTACTTTTCCTGGTAGTTCACTTTACACATGGTCGACCTTCTCCACTTACTTTTCCTGGTGGTTGCATTTGGTTGACTTTGTATCTGTCACACTGATCTGCCGTCACTCTATTGAATCTCCAACACTTCATACTTGCGGTAATCACTTGTTGAGACTTTCGCCAAAACTCAAAATTATTTCTAAACCAAGTCAGCATGATTCAAAGTAAGAAGCTGTGACAGCAAGTTTGTTTTGAAATGCCACTAAGTATGATATGATAAGTATGATTCTTCGTGTATTATGAAGATTGTTTAAATCAAAAGTGCTGTCATTTTGAAAGGTAGCCCCCCTTATTGATTCTTTTCTGACATAGCACTGTGATGTGACTAGTTTTAGAATCTTTCACATATCTTGAGGTTAACAGATAGGTTCATGTACCAATGCACGAATTGTACTCAATCTCATCTTTCAAGAAAAGCAGGGATCATCGGTATCATGATTTCAATAGGAAAATCAGCTGCTGTTGTTAGCTTCACTGTCACCTCTATGATCAGAGTAAGAGACATTTTTCGAATCTCGCACTGGCTTGTGTAGGAATGGCATGTTTGTAGAGAGCAATGCAGAGACCAGAATGAATGAAGTTCAGAAATGCACGCTATTGCCCATATTTAGACCATTAAAGTGTGATTCAGTGTGATATGGCAAATTAATGCACAAATATAACAGTGCTTCTTTCCATAGGGTTACACAGGAATGTGGCTTGAGGTATATGATAATTACTCTTTTGGCTTGAAACCCATCATGTCACAAACTTATTTCTTGACATAAACTTGGTTTATTATTACTATGTAAAAAATAGTTTTTCAAAATTCAACAAATATGCTTTCTTACTGCATTATTTGTTACATAAAAAAGGAGCTTTTGAACAAAAGTGCTGAACATGCTGGTCTAAGAATCCTGGGACCATCACTACTGTCTTCAAATATGGCTACGTTGGTAAAACAAGTACAACCACAGCAAAGTTTCATGGCTTGCCATCCTATTAGCAAAAACACTGGAAATAGTGTCAGACCAGTGTGCCTTCTTAGCCATATTGACATGCCCCTCTGAATCCAGAAAAGACAATTTTATATATTGGATTTACTGGTACAGAGCTGATGCACAGAAATGTCCAGAAATTCTAAAATTGACTTGAAGACTGCAAGTACAAAGACACACTGAGGCTGACATGTTACAACACAGTACATACAAGAAATGACTGTAACCTCGTGAGCCAGAAAAAATAATCTTCAAGAAGACTGACACACTTCATGTTTACAGTATAACCAGGTGGCTCGTCCGGTGATCATAACAAAGAATAGCATTGATATACCATCACTAGAGTTCATTTGAAATTGATTTCAATGCAACTTTGCATAACATTTTGCACAGCAGGATGGGATTGCCAAAGCAGACTTAAAGATTCCTTTTACATTCAAATGTCAAAGATGAAAAATTTGAGGGTTCCTCTATTCTCTCATGATTTGGAATCAAAACTTTTTATTGTCAGTGAATAATAAATAAAGCCAGAATGATGACTTTCCCATTGAAGTCAACTGTCTACCATTTAGAGTTTAGGTAACACTTTTGAAAATCAATGTCTTAAACCATAAAGGCGGCACATGCACTCAATTGTCAACTTTGATGTGGTCAAATTCACAAACCTGGAACTAGGAGTAATGGTTTAACCTGTTTATCCCTCACTTTACCCCAGGCCAATTTTCTGTAAACAGGTCCACAATCACATTGATAACAATGGGTTGAGGCCAAACCATGAAAGTGACAGAGTTAAAGACACAGCTTGTCAAAGTAGTTACTGACTGCAAAAGTTAGTAGGTCTAGGAGTTAATAAATCTCTCGAGACATAACTGTGAACCATGCAGTAGTGTGCTACGCTGAATATGCACCAGCTGCTAGGAGAAGATTCTTTCGTGTGAAGTGGACGTGAAGAACTGGAGTAGACTTAGTTGGATAGGAGTCCAGTAGGTAGTTGGTATTTTCTGACCTGTAAAACACAAACAAGATGGAATCTTTTAGAATTCATGAGTAATTTGATGTCATTTTATTTCCTTTATGGAGATAACACAGGGATGGCAGCCATTTTGAATTTCAAATATCGATAAACATTCTCTAGTACCAAAATTTGCAAAGTAACCCCTGATTTTTATTGTCGATTTTGAAAGAGAATGGTTGAAAGTTTGATGAGGAAAGTTTGAGCAAATTTTTCGAGGCACAAACTGCCTTAAAACAGTATAAATGTAAATTTTTCAAAACTTCAGTTACAGTAGAGGTGACATCCGGTATTTACTTACAGTGTAATGTGAGTTGAATTGGTGATTTCATCAGTGTCCACTTCACCAAATGCCTTATTGACGTCCCATAACTTAACTGTGTTATCTATCCCACCTGTGAATCATCAAAGATTACAATCACGAAAACTTAGACTGAACTGAAAACAGTACTTAAGATGATGGATTTTAATTTCACATTGAATTCTCACTTCACAAAACTTAAACTACCTATATGGCACACTGACATCTGGAAGACCAACTGCTTGAGGGCGCTGTCACGACCCAACTGACATCAAACCTTAGGCAGACCATTGTAATACTAGTATTATCAGCAATCAATTGAGGACCGACGTTTTGGATATCAATAGCTTTTATTGAAAGAAATTGATACAACAAACAATTTTATGAGCAAAGTTACATATCCCATGCTGTGAAAGGATTACTGTATGTGCTATTACAAATGACAGAGTTTTCCATTGCCTGTACGTTTTCTCACCTGATGCCAACACAGTGCCATCTCTGCTGAAAGACAGAGAGTACACAGTGTCTGTGTGTCCTTTTAACCTTCCAATGAGAGTGCCATGTCCTATATCCCATAATAGTATTGTCTTGTCTACCCCAGCTGTTGCTATGTGTTTACCGTCTGGTGAGAAAGCTATTGAGTGAATTGGTCCCTGTTGGTAGAAATTAATATATGCATGAGATGGGCAGCCATTCATGACTGTTACCTGCCATGTTCAGAATTCTAAATTCAATGATTGTACACATTTTGCAGCTTACATTATTTATCCCAATTTCAGTCTGGAGGTGTCCAACTCCATTACAGAAAAGACGGTTGTGCTTCTTCAAAACCTTTGAAGTAGTTGTCAAAATTATCAGTAATGAATGAATACATTTTCTGTACACTGTGGCTGTAAAGCAGTGATCACATCTAAAGAAACTATGACATAGCAAGATTATGTGGCATATTCATTGTTGATAACATACACACTGCACTGAAGTGTCAGCTCTTGCGACACCTACATAGATACCTTCTATCTTTCCTCTGTTTGAAAACTACACCAGCTCCATACAGCTGACAGAGGGCTGAAACAATGAAAAACATTGAGATACCATAATGACAAAGATATTTGTTCAGCTAGGCTATGACATACCTTGTGTCCTGTAAGAACCCTGACACAGTTGCCAGTATGTACATCCCAGAGTCTGCATGTCCTGTCACTTGAACCAGTTGCTACATAATTTGAATAGGGGTGAAACCTCACACACTGAAATAAAAATAAATAATCAAGTTGAACATAAGAAAATAATATACATGTCAGTTGTATATGAATTTTAATCTTACATAAATAAGCTACTCCATAAACTTTCACAAGAAGGACAGAATTGATCTTCCGGATACATTATTTTCCATTGTCTCTTTCTGTTACTTTGTTGTTAGGTAGAGCAAAATCCTAGGGGTAACAGATTATGACACTCTGATTGATGGATGGCTTATCTTTTTGTAAAATTACGGTATTGTTAAGGCTTTGTCATGGATAATATCACCAACACTTAGATTGCAACAAAACATTTCAAATACAGACAGTCACCTTCAGCTTCATATGTTGGTTCATGAGAAAATTGGGCATTTTCAAAGTTTTCATTGTATGTTACCCTGTATCTAATCATAGACCCATAAGGTCTATGATCTAATAAAGACACTTGTATATCAAACACGTTTTGGCCCAGAGTGGACCCCAACCATCTCGAGAACCACATGTCCTTACTAAAACCTAACATTTGAATTAATAAATACACTTTCATAACCTGTTGCCCACCTTTCCATGAGTGGACTGAACAAAAACAAATTATTGTAAACTAAAACCATAACTATGAACTTCCTTACAAAAGGAGCCAGTCAGATCAAATGCACCATTGAATCTTTTCTACAGGTATGTGATACACTTTTTTTCCCCCTAAATGTTGGGATTAGAGTGACGCAATTCACTTGTGTTATCGTTTACTTACATCTACATCAGAGAGATGCCCTGAGAATATCCTGAGAGGCTGGTGGTTTTCTGTTGCCCAAAGTCTGGCTGTTTTGTCATGTCCAGCTGACACAAAGTAATATCCATATGGGCTGTGCAAGTTTAACGAAGAGGTACAGTATGAACAAAAATACATATGATAGAACCAAAGTCACGCTGACATATTTCTAGTAGAGAAATATGTCAATCTTTACAATCTTCAAATGGGCAAATGTGATATAAGATTGAGGTAAAACAAAGAAAACCAATTTTTAAACCACAGACATTGAAAGCTAGTTTTTTTCAGGCCTGACAATTCAAAGTTTGATCCATCCAACCCCATTCCCCATCCCTGAAACACTTTGCCACAAACCTACTCTTAGTGTAGTTGTTGAATCAAAACACAGGGAAAAGGGGTGAACAGCTAGATAAGTGATCATCAGGCAAATGCAGCCCAAGTTTAGAGTGTAGACCCACTATCATCACAACAATAATGTGGCATTGGGAACATGGCAGTGCATGCGATTCATTTTCAAGAAGCAGGTACATCTTTATGTTCTTCTTCTTTATGTTCCTACTGGATCAGAGACTAACTTCTATTTGATGATGTTTATGACACATTCTCTCCTCGGTGCTCTTGTCATCAGAGTTGTTCAGACACAATTTAAATGCATTCACTTCTGTACATACTGAAGTAATTTGCAGCAAACACATTTCTGGTATGTGATTAAATATAAGTTGTCAGTTCACGGATACAAGACACAGAAGCTAACTTACGCAAACTGTGCATCCCATACTGGATAGTTATGGCCTTTGTAACACACTAAATTCACATACATTTGGAGACTCCATAACCGAACTGCAAATTAAAAATAAAAAAGTTATGTTTTTATTCAGAGGAACCTGGTGAGAAATGTCATGATACAATACCTTTTGTAATATTTAAACAAATTCTTCATATTCTCACACAGAATATTCTCACACCAAAACATTTTAGAGCACTACATGCGATAATTAAAATGGTGAAAATTAATTCAATCTTCAATGATATGCTTTGCACTGCCCTACTTTTCACCATAGTATGTTTAAACATACAGGGCAGGGGGTGGAGTAATGCTTTGAAATGCAACAGCTGATTGGCTGACAGTGCTGTAAACTGGTCTGTGTCAGCCAATCAATTTACGGTTCACTTTGCATTTCAAAACAATCAACATATGGTTAAAATTTTATATTGATAGTCTCTGTACAATGAGATGTGCGCATATAAAACCTACAAACAAATTATGCATAATAAATGCAGCTATCTCTTGACCCTGTTCTTGTTTGTACAGACCAAAACAGGCCTGAGAAGACGATGAGAATAGGGAAAAGTTTGAAAGGTGAGGGATTAAACATTGCTAGTTTTTCCTACCTGTTCCATCTTCTGAGCATGACAGTAACATACTTCTGTCTGGACTAAAGCTTGTAGCATTCACAGGTCCACTATGGCCTAGTAATGTTCTACTATCAGTTGCACTTCTGTTCATTACAAAAATAAATGACATAAACATTTTTATCATACTCAATTTTTTTTATGTTTTACAAAATTTACTGTCTAGATTTTAACAATACTGTGTTTGGCTCCAGTAGATATTTGACAAATTTGGCTGCATTGACCGGTGATCTTCATGAAAGGCCAATAAATAATAATAGGTTTGTTTCTCATACTGGGTCTTCTGCATTGATGCTGCAAAATGGTTTTCGGTTTTATTTTCATTTTTTTTATCCCATGAACTGAGATCCACTTTCTGACATTAAAATGAATCAGAAATGTTTACACACAATGGTAATTCTCACATCTGGCAAATGCTGGTGTGATAATTTCACCGTTCACAACTATGTTGTGTGCATGTGATCCTACAGATAATAAATGTAATAATTACTGTGGATGCGTAAAACTGCCATTTTCTTACATTTTAGTTTTTCAAGTGAACATGAAGAAATAAAGGTTGATGGGGCTAGTCTAGATCAATACACATGATGATGAGACGCAAAATCTTTCCTGTTTGAGGCATAATGCTGATATGAAACAAAAATACCTAAAGTGACCTTGAACATACGATTGTAACTCTATTCTTTTGTTCTACCTGTCATCCATGATTCTCTCCAAGACATCATCTGCATCCTTATCAATGGCCATCAACTCATCTGCTTCTTTGACACATCGTAACTTTTTGGGCGTCAGCGGCCACACACGGACTTGGGAATCTGCAAAGCCTACAGCCATTAGACTTGAATCTTCAGAAACCTCCACACTGGATACTCTGTGAAAAATAATATGGGATATGATTGGAATTGTGTGAGTAACACTGATGTTGGAGTGTTCTCATGTATCTTGTGATAGAAGTTTGACATTTCTCACAGAGATACTGGATCACACAATGACAGAGATTTATTATATGAACACAAGTATATGCATGGCATAACATTTGCATTAGTCTTTTTTCTCCTGGGGAATACAGTATGCAATTTAAGATGAATTTAATTTCTAGTATGCTCATTTTGTTGACAAAAAACACTTAGTATCAATATATCATCTGTTGAATGGCCACAAATAGTCTGAGTGTGGAAAATTTTGCTTTGGAAACATCAAAACTGTACTTATTTATTGGGAACAGTTGAATTTCAAAATTCTCATATTTTTGAAGGCATCACAAGCTCATAATTAACAGAACTTGGCCAAAATTAGGAATACAATATAACCTCTTTCTCTAGAATAGTGCTAGAAGTATTTCAAACAAATTTCCAAACTCTACTGAGCCCTTGATGTAAACCACTGGAAAACTGTACACTGATGAAGGTTTGATGTGGCACATCTTTTACTTCTAGAACAAACGCTTGAATGTTTCTCTGAAGAAGGATCTCAACAAAAAAGTTGAGCTTGTTCCTTTTTCATGTTTGAATACTGGACAGTGAAAGATTTCACAACATACAATTATGAATGGTAAACTGGCATATAATGTAAACGAACTCACCCATGATTTGTATTTAGGAATGTATAGAAGCAAATAGATGGCATATTATCAGACCCAACTTTGACTCTTTTCATTGTTTCTCTCAATGCAAGTGCCTTCTCCATTTTGTCGATGTCCCGTCTGAAATGAAAGATGAAACGTTAAACAAGAAATTGGTCAAGAAAATATTGGGTCAGCTCTGAAAATGTGCACAATGTTCCATGGTGACTTAACCCTTTCATCACCATGGTTTGGCCCAAAACCCATTGTTATCAAATGGTGATTGTTGATTTATTGGGGAACTGGGGTGATCAGGTGAGAAATTGCAATGGTCTCCGGACTATATTATATACCATGATGGCATATTTCAGAGTTATTATAAATTTTGACATGATATGATGAGTTACATATTACCTATGGAAATGTTAAATAACTGGACATCTTTCTTATCTTCACTTCACGAAAGTTTCTTTACAGTTGATCAGATCGTCATATCTCTTACATGGTGTAAGATAACATGTACAACTTCAATGGTGAAAATTAGACAGAGCAGTAAATTGTTTTCAGATTTTTAGAAATGTATTGCGAGGTCTGACTGGTATGCATAAATATTACTTACAATTCTGGCAGTGGTATTCTATTTTGTGGCGGTGCATTTGGATCAGGTTTGTTCTTTTTGCCCATCTGTGAATCTTTCTTCACTTTCTTTTTCTGTAAAATAAGAATGATAGTGGAGGAAAAATCAAAGCTATTTTAACTGTAATGAAAATGCATGATTTCTTAATGAGAGCTACTTTCATCACATTTGTACCACTGAAATTAAACACAAAGATGTAAATTGAATTTTGAAATTGGAAAGTTTGTTGATATTTCTTGAAGACAATTGTGTACATACATTTTTACAAGTGAGAGACTGGTTGTACAAAATGATTAAATGTATATACCCGGTATGTCATTGCTGGAGTGTTGGGCTGTGTGTGAGGTGTAGAGTGTTACACTGTGGTACACTTATAAACACGTTGTGATGAATGTGAGTACAATCTGGTGTATGATATTATGTTGTATTGTTTGGCAGTACATTGTCGTGTCCTACAGGGCTTTGTAAAACAAAAGTACTTTATAACATGATGCGGTATTGTTGTCTTGAACAACTTATGTGAGTATATGTAATTGTTTATTTGCTGAGCCACAGAATGAGAGATTAGTTTCATCCCTAGAAAATGAAGATATTACCTTTGGTTTATCATCACCTTCTCCAACATCATCGTCTTCTTCAATTGGCAGATTGATGTCTGGTTCTTTCAGCAATCCATAAAACACCTTGGTTTTGTTAGCTGAGAAGCAAAATGATAGACAAGTTACAGTGTGATAATTTTAAATGGATACATTCTCATAGAAAACATAGGTAAATGGGCAAGACTGAACAAGACTGCACCCATACTGATTAATTTTACTATTCAACATAATCCTACGAGGTCCAGTTGTTTGAAACAGCTATGGGAGGGCCCCCTAAGTAAACTCTATTGCTTTCATAATGACAATTTGGTTCAGTGTTCTTACAGTGCACCGTGATTTGTTTGCTGTCCCTGGTATGTAACACTCATACACAAAAATCAAATTCACTGCATATATAATGATGTAACAGCATTTGCACATTCAGGAACACTTCACTGGATGAATGACATTACATCATTACGCTAGACTTTCAACAAGTGTTTGGCAGATGTCTCACCTTCCCTCCTGGCAGCACCAGTCATAGCACCGGCAGTAGCGTCTATTTGCTGTTTACTTCTTGGTAAACCGTCAAACACTGTCAAGTAATAAACATAGTATGATTGGTATCAAAGCTCTTGGCTGTGATTTATTGAATTTATCTTTGAGAGAAATGTTTTATCACATATACCTTCCACTGTGACTACTTTCTGCCTGCTTGTTATATCTAATGCTCAATTTCCTGAATAATAGTATTAATTGCAACATGTGAATGAACATCATTCAAGGATGTAAATCAACCAATTATGAATCATAGTCATGGAGAATATTCATTGTCATAAAATTGTATATTATGTAGTTTGTAAACAACTTCTACATGAGCAGTGGACCACAAAATAGATTGAGCAAGAAACAGGTTACAAAGTACTTGTGGTCTGCAAAGAATGTATTGTAATAACTAAATGGTGCGTTGACTGAAAATAGTTTTTCAAACTTCTTATTTAGAAAATTTTTGTCAATTTACAAATAGCACAAAAGATTTAATATGCCTACATAAGTTCAAAGGTACTCTATTCAATCAATGTCACAGACAAGTTAACATACAGTGAAACAGGCTGAATTCTATCAAGACTCTTCGGCAACCTAGATTTTATTGTATACATGTAAACCTGTTCACTTTTACATTGTTGGGTTGCATCTCGCAATAGGGCAAACCAGGATAAAAAGATTCAATACACTATTGTGTAAATTTGGTGAGTTTGACCTACCATCAATGTATAGGTGTTCTTGTAGGATGTCCAATAGAATGCTCTGCTGTTTGTCTTGTAAATGTCTTTTTAAAAGTTGATAAGAATCCCTGGACATCTTGATGGTGAATTTGCTGGATCTGTCAAGTTCATCAAGAAATTGATATTATTGTACTAGCAAAGAATGCAGCATTTCTGCCTTATATTTACAGACATAATTTTGTTATTCCAATATTGAAATTTTGTGGGCTGCTGGCCATGAGAGAAGTTAGTTATTTTATCATTAGTTTTATTTCAATATGTCAACAAAAGAGTGATGTTGATGTATTCACACTTTAAAATGTCATTCATACATGCTTACTGCCTATATGCGTGTTGGTGTAAATGTATGTTTAGGTAATTATAAGTATATTTAGTCTTTAGGTATTATATTATATTATATTAATTTTTCTTGTTTTTGTCTTCTGCCAATGTACACAAAATTTCGTGTAACTATTACATGACAAATAAAGAATGAATGAATGAATGAATGAATAGCTTCAGTATTACATGGTAACATAGACAATACTCTAATTGTATATTGTAAGCATGTCCACACACTTGGCACAGCTGATGGAAGACATTATTCAATGAGATTCTGAAGGATTGTAAAGTCCTGCAGCATTGGTGAATGTACATCTATGTGTAAGAGGTGTTCCATATGCCTTTATGCGCTTTAATGAAATACCACTCTGCAGGAATAAAATGACTAAAACAGCCACTGTTTTTTTGTCTATGAAGAATTTTTTTTTTGTAGTAATGCATTTTACGAACAAGAACCGAGAGTCACTTCACTCATAGAGTCTTTAACTTTCATTAACGTGATATTGTCAATCATTCAGGTTGTGTGTCAGCTGTTTCTATAGGAATACGGTACTATTTTGAGGTTATTTTGAACACCAAAGAAGGCCAACAAGTTGACTTGACACCCTAGTCTAAGACTGATGAGGTCAATCATGAGAAAATCTGACCTTCATTGGCCTAAAAACTCTTAAACAAATGGGTAACTTTTCCTTTTTACCTGAAGTTTATCATGAGTTCATTGCTTTTCATGTGTTCTTTCTTGGTCACTGTGGATAACTTAACCAGGTCTTCTTGGTGGTACTCTTCTTGAATTCCATGGAACTTATCAAAGAATGACTGAGCTGTAAAAAGAAATCCAAAAATAAAATTCGCTGACTTCAAGAACTAGCCACAGGTTTAATCTGAATCAATCTATGTACATATAACCTCTCTTTCTAGGGGCTGTTAAAGATGGTGGGGCCTTTGGCTAGCATGAAATGTGACTCTACCCCTGAAGACTCCCTAGGTCACTAGTTGTTAATGCTTTATGCTTTCCTGTCCACTGATCTTTACCCTTGGTAATATAATTGAATATTCAGTGAACTTTCAGTTCAAACTACCTTCTACAATACAATCAGCAGATATTTCATCCAACTAATGTCAAATAATGTAAATGTCCATTTTCAAATTATCAAAAGTTTATGATCAAGGTTCAGATCCGTCTGCTTTGACTTTGAACTTGAACTTGCAATATATTTGGCCCTGTCTTGGATACAGGAAATTGTTTTACTGGGCTTCACATTGGCTAGAATACAATAAGTTGAATGTAGAAAGTTCTCATTTTCAGGTGGCTGGGGTGTGGCGCCCTCTTGTGGTGGCTGAATGCTTTCTTGTGAAAATCATACGCGACAAATATTTTTCAAATAGAATGGAAAAAATGCACAAATTTCCACTGAAAGCATACTAAACACAGTCTACACTACTAAATTCAGTCTACACTAAACAAGACATTGGGTGAAAATTTTCGAGGGCAAACTCTGTATTCATATCAAATGAAAGCGTGAACACTGATACCAACCACATCAGGATTAATCAGAAGAATAGACAATAACTACACAATATTAAATGACTGGCTTACCTTCTGTTTCATGTCCATTATAAACCAATTCCAAATACATATGTACAAATACCGGGTACAGAATCTGTGCAAGCTCACTCTGTCAAAAGTGTCAAGGAAAGTGTTCAAGTTTAGTAGTAGGGTTTCATATTACTGGGAGATTCAAGCATACGCTAAATGTTATGAAGTAGAACTAGTGTTTACAAAACCATCATACCACAGTTTCTTTGATGTGAATGCAGACGTACAATGTTTTACAAACACAAGTCACACTTTATCCTCTAACTGAATAGCATACGTGACATGTTATTTTAATTTGAACGCTTTCTGTCTTTGTTTATAAAATTGTGCAAATTTACCACTTTTTGTCATCATGCCACCTTCTATTTAATATATTATGCGACAGTTGCATTTGAGTCTCAGCAGACAACATGAAACAATTTCATATCTCATTTTTCAATGCAGTGTTCCTTTTTTATTCATTTTTGGTACCGTTTTGTATTTTGTATTCTTCACAGCAGTATTTTGTTATTCCCATTGGTGCATACACACCTTGTATCTGTCCAATGCTGACTCGACAAACGAAATGACATTGTTGTAGTACTCTTCATACTTTGATGGATCACCTTCACTGTGAATACAACAGACATTGGGAGAACAAGATGAACACCAGGAAAAACAGTGATGACAACACTGGCCATCTGACTGGTACTTCCTTTCACAGTAGCATGGATGGAAATGTTGGATGGCGACAAAAGTACAAATGTGTCTTTTTTAATTACTTTGCAAACATTTGCTTAGCTACTTCAGTAGCTCTTTAGGAAATGAATTTACAGTATTTGGACTTGAGGTGCAGGATTTAATAACTGCATTGCTGGATGTAGACTTGTATGGCTCTGTGGATTCTGCCTAAAGATTTGTATGATAAATAGCTTGATAGTTTTGGTTGAAGTTGCAAATTTTCTAAACTGAAAACCGTCGCTTGAGGGCGCTCTCTATGCCCTCACATTGTGGCTGCTAAAAACTGATAAATCTTGTAATATGAATGGACTTACCTAGAATATGCTGACAGCACTGAAGAAACATCTTGTTCTGTATTAGATGGTTCAACATCTTCTGTGGCACTTATGTTGGCCTCCTGACGCAGCAAAGTTTCAGTACCCTAATGTACCAAATCAAAATTTCATGAAATGCATGTTACCACAATCTGTGACTATGTGACTGGTGGTTTCATTCAGGTTGAAAATTTCCATTGTCGCGTTGGGGGTGGGGATAGGGTACCGTCCAGGAAAACCAAGATATAAACTGTGCACTTTTCTTCAATACATCTACCAAATGAAAGGCACCAATGATTTTTTGCATTCCTGAACTAAGTTTTTTTGCATTCCTGAACTAAATTGTGATCATCCAGTGTTGCTGTCAAGATGGCCAAAGATATAGAAATGACAACATTAATTTGTAACTGCTTTACATGTCAGTCCTAACAAGTGGCAGTATCTCTTGCCATGATTCTCCAAGAAGTTTTGTAATTCTTTTCATCAAATAATTGTTTAATGACATAAGGATCTGTTTTTCTCCAATGCTTGTAAAACATTTTTGAACAGTGTTGCTCTGTGAGGCTTTGGGAATCGTTAAAATGCCATTATTTTTATATTTTGATGAGGAAAAATGACATCCTCCATTGTACACATATAATTTGAACACAGACACTGGAGTTTCACTTAGCCGTGCGTACAGGTCTGTGTGTTCCCGGTGTTATACGGCCTCCACCACAGCCCTGCAACGGTCCATAGAGATAACTGGGGACTCTGCAGCGAGATTCAAAATGGCAATCTCCATTGGTAAACAACTTGTCGAGAACGTTGTGTTTCAGAAAACGAGCGGTTTTGGACATTAGGAGAAGTTAATCGCATCTTTTCTGGGGTCGGTTAGGAGGTAAAGGTAGGCAAGGAAAGGATTTTGCCCAGATAGAGCAGAATTTCGGCCAAAAAGACTGTTTTTTCGTTGCGGTCCGGATCCGGACCGCAGAGTCTCCAGTTATCTCCATGGACCGTTGCAGGGTGGTGGTGGAGGCCGTATAACGCCGGGAACACACAGACCTGTACGCAGGGCTAGAGTTTCACTGTGCTTTGTATAAAACTTGAATGTGTTATAACAGTTAAGGATGGAAAGACTCTTCCGCAGGACCGCTTCTGAAGAAAGGAATTCACATTTATTTCCCCTTTCTGCAAGAGGATGTTGGTTGGCTGTAATATCAATGATTCATTGGTGCTGTTCCACAACCAGCGACAAAGAGGGTGTGAATTACTGGGGACGAAACGAACTGGGGTAGAGGTGCATCCTCTCGAGTTGCTGCGAAAACGAGCCCTGCCACTCCTTGACGTGTTCTGCTCCAATGACCAAGCTACCCGAGTGGCAGAGGCTACGGATTCGCAGCAACCTCTGGAGGTGACCTGCTCCCGAACAGAGCAAGATGCTGCACTGCCGTTACACTTGTCATGAAATTGTACGGAAACTTCCTTGTTATTTAGCTTAATAATCCATGAATAATCTATGTAAAGTTCTAAAATCGAATATCAGGTGCACCGTGGCGTTACTCACATTCACAGCCAAACATTTTGAATTGAACCGCGAAATGTAAAACAAATGTATGGTGTACGGTGATATATAAAGTATATACTTTATATTGTATCGCTAGTTTTTCGTACCTTTAGATTGTTTTTCTTTAGAAACTGCAGAACGGCCATAAGGGTTTGTTTATCCATTGATTTTTCATCAGTTTCGGGCGTCTTATGGGCTGTTGGAGCTGTGACTTCCATTTTCACAACTCTAGCTCCCGGCGTTTGCTGATGTCCTTCAGTGTTGTCCGCCATATTTGTTGTTCTATGATCGGATAAATAAATTGGCCCTGTTCGGAAATCACTGTACTTTGTTTCCAAAGTTTAATACTCATTAATTTTTCTCTAGGATTATTTACCTTTATCTCAGAGATAGAAAAGATGTCGATGACATATATACTAATCACAAAACTAGATTGAAAGAACGTGCGTGTTAATATATTGTGGAAAGAGGTTGTATTAGGTCAAGATTGGTTCAACATACGGGTATTTGGCCTCTTTCATGTCGTCCATTTTGCCACAGTGAGTACGACCAAATACAGTGTTGAGTAAATCCGTAAATATCTTCCGTTCTTCCTCATCATCTGATATTCTTACTAATAAAAATACTTTCTTTTGTTTCTTGCAGTTACCTATCTGAAACATGAGGGCAAAGGTAAGTGTGTTTAGGTGTAAAATATATATGAAATTATTAGTGGTGTCGTTTCACTTCACATGCTCTCTCGTTTCCCAGGTAAACACATAGTAAGAGATCGTCAGTCGTCAAACTTAAAACCACAGTTTGCCAAGGTAAAGTAAACCGCATTCAAACCAAATGCAGCCTTTAGATTGGAGACTCACTTGTAATTTTTCGCATGCCATGAATATCCTTGTCGTTGCTCAAGGGAATGTGCAAGTCGAGAGAGTGAAAAAGTAAATCTAGTAGTCCCACCGATTTAGTTATAAGTGTTCTAACTTTTACCGTAGAGGGTTTTAAGTGCACGCTTTGCAACAAACTTGGTGATCGTCTCGACTTTTTCAAATAATTCACCTACAAGTATCTGGTAAGAGACTATCGAGGGTACGGCAATGTCTTCATTCACATAGGAAGGCAGTTTGCATTCCAAAACCGTGGGAACTGTTACATAGTACATACTTGGTCTAATTCAAGTTTGACAAGGAAGATTGAGAAAGTCAACTATCATTGGCATCCATACACCATAGTTGTAAGTGTTTTAGTGTACTTGACTATGAACCAACGTTATGCTTTAGAGGAAACTAAAAAAGTACAAGAGAATTTTGGATTTCTTTAGGATGTACCTCAACGCACAAGAGGTAAGGTGGCAGGGGGTTCATACAAGGACACGAGGCAGCAAGGCACACTGAAAGAGAACGGGGATTTCCTCTCTGATCAGAATTTCTCCCGGTATTGAGACTCCTTTGACAGAATAGTTCAGTTGTAAAAAAAGTTCACCATTGCTCTTGCATATTTTCACATTTATTCAATAATAGTGCTGTCCTCTGTAGAAAGGATAGATGGCAAATTGTCACTTCCACGAAATATGTATTTCTGCCATGGGGATCAACTCCATTGGTACTTTATGTCAAAGTCGTGTCAATCATTAACATTTTTAACAGTTACCACATCTAGGACAAATACTCCCATTTGGGAATTCTTCATATAAGAAAAAGACTAATCATGATAGTCGTATCAAAATACATGTAATATTTCTAGGTCTCCCGATTGAGAAATTTTCCTCCTTTTGGTCTAGTGTGCCTCGCTGTGAGGGAACTTTGTAATACAGTTTACCCAGAAGTACATAATACTAACTCAAAGGGAAACTGTTGTCGGAACTGCGCCTGTGCGAGTTTGTTTACACACAATGTATTTCGTGCACAATATCTAGATGCACCTCATCGTAGCTGAACCATTTAAATTATACAATGTAGATTATAACAAACATGTTTTAACTTTCATCAATCACCATCGCAGGGCTCGACATAAGCGCTAGCCCACTAGCCCGAGGCTAGTAAATTTTCAAGAGGACTAGTAAAAATGTCTTCGGAGGTAGTCCTGCAGACTAGTGCAATTTTCAAGTTCCGTAGCTGTCCAGGAAAGTTTATCGCTACAAAACTAAATGGACGCCGGGCCACTCATTCGATAAGAATGAACCAAGCCTCGATCATTTTATATAAAAATAAACTAACTTTTACCCAAACAAATTGGACAGTGAAACAGTGAAGCAAACTTTATTGATCACCAACTTAAAATGAAACAGTTTACCTGCTACGGAGAATCAAATTGTACTGTACATGCCAGTAACATGGCCCCGGGAAACATGGCTCAATGCAACGCTGAGCATCAAACGGAATTGTCTGCACGTCGTGTATTTTGGTTTGCTTGAAGCTCATCACTTCGCCTAAAAACATGAGCAACCCCACAATTTCGTTCAAACACTGTATCCTTGCCTTTCAAAGAAGATTTTTCTCAAGATTTCTTCAGGGGCATTCCCAAACAACACCTCCGATAGTTCGTAGCCAGCTTGACCCTGCTTTAGAATGCCTCCACATGCTGACCTCCATATATAGTCAAGACCCCTAGCTTAATTGAAGCTGATCTTAAAAAGAGCCATCTAGCTTGCCAAAACAGTGCTATGGCAAGTTGCTACTGCTTGTACAGGTGAGGGAATTCCTCACAGATAATAACTTGGTGCTAGCAACTTATTGTTTTGCCATTTTAGTGGAAAAGTGTAAATTATTGGGGCAATAATACTGAAGTGACCCTTAAAACAGTAGTGAATAAACAACGTATGAAATGGGTGTATCAGACTGTTGTATCCAATCACTTCTGGGAGTCATTGGTTATTTTTGTGCTAATCACATTTTGTTACCAGTAACTGGCAAAAACTCATAAAAGACACAAGCACATGAAATGGTAAAATGCAACATTTTTACTATTAAAAACAAAATTTTTCACAAACCATTATTACAAATGAGAGGTCCTCCCCACAAGCTGGTCAATTTTAAAATGTGATATATGTCAAAAATATGAAGGCACTCCACAGGAACACTTGTGAATGGCTGTATGAATTTCAGTTCTGGAGAAACAAATCTGTCCCCACCATGAACAAACATGTTCTTTGCAAATTAGTGGTGCACTACCTGAGCTATAAAGGATTTTCCAACAAATTCATCCCTACCTCTGATTTTATTCTTGATGGCAATAGGCTATTTTCATGACCTCTCCTCCTACACAGGACATTTCATTCAGGTTATTTTTGTGGTTTATATATGATTCAAAGTTAAACATTTTGCAGTAAGCAAATGTGCTAGTCTTGCATGAAAGTTAGTTATTGGGTTTAAAAACCTTTGCGACAAAAATTATGAGAATGGTCATATATACACCTCTTTACAACATGAGAGCAACATTTGGCTTTGCTTGAGCAGGACTAGTAGATTTCATTTAGGACTACTAAAAATGAACTGCTACTAGTCCTTCGGGCTAGTGGATGATTTGATCTTACGTCGAGCCCTGCATCGTACCTTGGATACAGTGTGTACATTGGGTCATATGGGTCCCATACAACCTTTGAGCATGGTTCTGACGACTCTATCCCTTTAACCCAGAATTATGAATTGTTATGTGTTCCTATAATTATCATAACTTCTTTTATTGCTTTCAGTGGAGGAAGAAGCGTATGCGAAGGTGAGTTTTGACATATAACCTTTACAAGTATTCTTCAAGTTACTTGAACATGTAATGTGCCACTGTGAACATATAAAAGCAATCTGGGACAATTTGTGGCCTTTGTCTTGCTCAGTGGTAGGGTGACAACATCAATATGAGAATTCACTGAAAATTGCCTCTGTGATGGATTGTAATAAAGGATTGTTTAGAGCAGTGCTTCATTGAGAATGGGGGGTGCCCCTCTCGCCCAACACATACATACATACACACACACACACACACACATTTACTGGCAACTTTTGTATAACTATCATCAGGAAGTTTTCATTTCTGGACAGCCCCTTATATTGGTGTTTGGCAAGCAGAGAATGACTAAAGTAGAATGTGCCTTGGGGACAGAAATATGAACTAGCAAACGTAAATTGCTTTGGTTAACCTCTTGTTTAGTGCTCATTCTGAAGGTCCATGGAGTAACTCAACTTTTCACTTGCTTATTTTTGTTGTAATCAAAAATTTAATTTTTCCACATAGCGTTGACTTTAGGATTGAGGCCATTTAAAATTTCAAGTCTGTAAATATTGGATAATTCCAAATTTGTCTCTTTTGTGCAAAATTTTGCACAGTGACCCCAAATTTTTATTCTTGATTTTTAAATTTGAAATCTTATTATTGATGGTGAATAATTTAGTTCCCTTATGGAATTTGAGCAAAAGTTAAAGCGCAGTGGTCGTCGCGCTGCGCGTGCGTGATTTTTTTGTTGATAAACATACATTTTTGTAAACATAATAAGTCTTCTCAACTTCAATAGGAGTGAGATGGGAGCAGTCCCCCACTTTGTTAAGGCCTTTGTAAGACTCAACATCATGCAATAGTAAAATATTAAGATCGGAAACGAACTTCAGTGGTGTATTTCTATCTATAAACTCGTGTAGAGCTACGAACATTGGGACACTACACTCAGCACATTATGTCGCTGAGTTTACTGCACGCAGACACAGTGAACAAAAAGCTTTGATCGCGCGCGATCATGTTGGTTGTACACAATGCTATGTACAGTACAGTGAAAATACATAACTAAAATGATCAACATTGCCTATATATGTAGACCAGCAACAAGCACAATGCCTAACACAAAAACTACACTCAAGACCATGATCGGCAAGCCAGAGCAGGACACGGGAGATGTTGTTGGGAGACGGTCACCGCGTTGACGTACACGGATATAGAGAATCCGGTCCCACAACGTACCGGCCCGCGACGACTTGGCCCACAACCAACTGTTGATCACCATGTCTTACTTCTCCTAGTATTACGTGGTAAGAAATAGTAAAATGACAGGAAACAATAGACAAAACGAGAGGGTTTTCGCGGCATTTGGCAGGAAAATTGCACGGCTACACCGTGCATAGACGTATCGAGAGATCCTGTGCCCCGGGTCCTGTGCACGGTCATGGCAGTGATCCAACCGCTAGCTGGTGTAGGCCTACCGGTGATGGGCAAACTTCGTTGTTGTACCTCCTGATTGCCGGGTAGGTCTGAATCCTCTTTCAAGTGAGATAACCCCCACATAACAAGAAGACCTATGAAAGGTCCTTCGCTTGACTTGATACCCGTACTTTGCACCCCCAAACGGGGTAAACTTTGTAGTTGAGTTGGATTCTCCACAGCCGAGTGTAGCGCGCCATATACCCAGTTTGACACGGACGTTCGTACAGACCACGGAACGGAACAGATGCAGAGATGCTTCTTGCTGCAGCAGGCATTGCTCTGCCAGCTGTAGATTTCTGTAGTTTGGGTTGTTGTCTTTGTACTCCCGTCGGGCCTCTTGAAATGAAAGCTCTCGTCCTTGCTAGCGATGTCGAAAACTAGAGCCCGGTCGTTGATAGTCTGTCGGCATATACATGCGTACATGCGTACGTCTAGCTCTATGGCTCGAGCGATAACAGTAGCCGAGCCTCATTCAACTGATTCAAGAAAATCATGAGCAAATGTGATCTCAATCCAGCGTGCAATTATTGTTCAATATTCAGCAGATATTTAACTTAGATTAATTGACCTTTTATCGCGTGTTACATTTGGTTAGTTGGTATGCTTGGTATGACAGATCAGCCGCCATTTTAACAAGCGGCAATATCGCAAACATTACAATCAACCCGTAACATGTGCGGCGTTCTTGGATTTGTTTACAACAGAGGGGGACCCCCTCAGGAGGATGCGCAGCGCGACGACCACTGCGCTTTAAGGTCTGTCAATTTCAAGGGTAGAATGTGCATGCTTACGATAAATATATTTGTTTTACTCAGACTGAAGCGAAAAAGGCGAAAGATGAGGGCAAGGTCGAAGTAGATCTGCCATACATCCACACGGCTATACATCAGTGGTGGAACCTCCCTCCAGTGAAATAATGAATAATGGAGATGTAACAGAAGATCCAGACTGCTGTACTCTGCACAACAGTTTACAACATGGGACCATGACAGAGGATTCTGTGATTCCATCAAGCCAACTATGAACATTTAGCTATCATCCACTGTATGCAGACCACTGTTCTGAGATCCCCATTCACAGGCTAGGAAAGAAGCTGCAGGAACGTCATCTTGGGTCCACTTAGATGGTTTCACAAGCCGGACAACTTGAACTTGTGCAAGGACATGTTCATGTAAACACTGATTTGAAGTCTACCGATCTTAGACCAGTGAACATTCAGACTGTTGTTGCAAACTTCTCGCTCATTTGAGATGCGTCGCATCCTGGACTATCAACTGTGAAGTGAATCCTGTCACTTTTGACCTACCATTTCAGATATTGCTTGAGGTGTGAATTCCATTAGTGATGTATAGATCACTGTCTTTATTTTCCAACTTGAAAGTTTTTTCCATCTTTATGAAGAGAGTGAATGTGTAAATGGACTTATTAAAGACACGTTCAGGTGTAAAAACTAGTTTCCTGGTGCATGACATCTGTGTGAAAGAAGTGTGTTTTGGATACGTCTTTCCCTCTTTTGTCAGTAATTGTGAGCAGATTTGCATGTTGCTGAAAAAGCTCAATGCAACCATGGTATTATGTACCATTTCATGTCAATTTCCCCATGTCTTTTGAATTTATCATCCTGAAGTTTCCACTAGTTTGCATCCCAATACTTTATCAAAGGCCATATGTGCTGAACATGGTTGTAAATTTGAATAATCAAGTGCTGCATACTGCAAATAATACAATTTGTGTTACATTAGTACTTTCAGTTCAGAATATCCTCCAAACACCCTCTCCCCACCCCTTACTTGAGCATCCCGTCCCATAGTAATAAAATGTTTCAACAGTTTGACTTTCAAAGGCTCCACAGAGGAAGCCCAACCAATATTGTTGATGGCCAATTTTCATTCTGTCCATGTCTTACCTGAGTATTTTCTCCATGATGTGTGGTTGCACAAATTCTCCCCATTTAAAACAATCTCCCCCACCCCCCCCCCCCCCCCCCCCAACAAATGTGTGCTGTTCCACTTTACATCAAGACCTTTATCCTGACATGCACGAAGTATTGAAGTATGGACCAGGAGAAAGAACAGTGCTGCTCTTTGAGTGCCATGCAGGTGGGCATTGTGTAGAACCTCTGATATAACATTCTTGCTAATAATATTGGGTTGATCTGATTTTTTGACCAGAACAGAGATGTCGAGAATGACATCTGTACGGATCCTCAACTTGGTTCCTAAAACACCAAACCTATGAGACACTGAGTTGTCCAAGTAAGAATACGTACCCACCCCAATGGTGGGAAAAAACAAAAGGGAACTAATGTCGACTATTGAGGGCGCTGTAAATACTGGTCCATGTATCCAGTACCCTATTTGGCGGGTCTTCGGTGCTGTCAGTGGAGAGTTCTCCTGTGGGAATCTTTATTTCTGCGGACAATTTAGATTTTACACAAGTATTTAAAGTACTAAATGATTTAAACCGTAAAGTAATAAATACAATACAAGTGAAGCTTATGCCTTAAGTAGCTTTATTCTGCAAAATGATTTTCTTACAGTACAGTATAGTATTAACGGGGGGCGTGTTACTATGTATTGTAACAGCCTCGAAAAGCCGCTGGACCCCCATGCCTAGCCCTGTTGTTGTGAGATTTGATCGTCGACAGCCTTGATTATCATAGTTTACTCATTTACAAAGTGGTTGTTTTGTTTGTTTGAGAAGACAGCTGCCATAGGAGCCCGGTGAACAGAATCATGGCTATTTGTAGGCACTATGCGAAGTTGACCAGCGTTACATTGTTATGACAGTCTACGTGAGAAAAACGGAAGAGGAGATTGTCAGACGGTTTGATTGGTTGGCAACGGTGTGTACACAACGTGCAGACACAGGTCTAACACCTATTCACTTTCGTCAAAGGTGAGTTTCTTCCTTCTTATTCCAGCGCTTCGCAAACGACCTGCCCTTGTCAAACACAAGGACCATTATAAATTTGTGTAACAGCTAAGTTTCGAACAAAGTCCAGACGTTGTCCTTTCGTAAAAAGAGCTTGTCAAACTGCGTCTCGTTAATCCGCTACTAGTCACATTACATAATATCGAGTAAAGACGTCTTTGTCGTGTAAATAGATCAATTTTTATTGTTTTTAATAGTTTCACTTTGTTGACCGTTAGCCAAGAGAAACGCTTGACAAGTATACTTTTTTGTTTTCGAGTAAGGGTCCCTGATTTCATTGTCCCGTCGACAAGTGCAGTAATTTTGATTAATTTTTGATAGCCCCAGTGTTTGGTCTCTATTTGTCTCTAATGACCACAAACTGTGCTTGTCCTGTCACTCTGGAATTTTCAGTGAGGGGCCACATTTTGAGGATTTTACTGGGCTACAAACGATACCCATCGGTTTTAAACTGGCCCGTTGTTTGTTGTAGTACGTGTGAAAGACAGAAACACACCGCCATTACACGGTAAAGTAATTTTCAGTGCTCAACAATACGTAGGACCGTAGGTTAATAACTCCCCCTTCTCGCACAATTAATTATTCAGAAGCCTGAGAAAGGTTCCATTGTTGCCCTGCTCCTTGCATTTTATGGAGGAGATATCACTCGAGAGGTCCAGCCGATTAAAAATTAATTGCCTTCCAAATTCACAATCAACAGGTGGTCTGATGAAATCCAAGACTGCAAATCACCTGATTGAATAAAAAAACTACAAGAAGTGTTTCAGCCCTGACAATTTGGAGTCAACAGCTCGTAGTAACTTCAATGGTGGTTGTTTTTTTATCATCGAGTGTCGTGTCAAAGTGCAAAATACTACTACTAGTATATCCACCCAGTACAGGTTACACAGCATATGTTCAACTGACTATGACCAATAAAAAACTTGGAACCCTCCACAAAAATGTTCTAATCTGAGATGACAGATTTATGATTTCGCCCCAGTTTCTGGGAACCACAAGTCATGGGCATTGCTTTTCACAGTGATTCCAGATACAAGCCTTGAGTAACTGACTGTCGAGTTACCCAGTGTACAAGTACAAAAACTATAACAGTATTTCTGCATCAGTATGATATATGGTAAAATTGATTTAAAATTATCAAATTATATAATAGGAAAGACAAAATGTTTTGTCATTTTTTAAGAACCGTTCATTAATATTTTTTAAAAAGTTCAACTTTTCTGTCTCAAACATTTCTAGCTTAAAAGAGTATCCATATTACAGACAATATAACCTTGTCATCCAAAGAGGAATGAATGGATTTATGCCCTGTTATTGATCACACTGTCACGAAGTATTTGATAATTGTCAATAACTGTAATACTTGCCCCAAATTTATCACCAAAATGACCTCACAAATCGTCCTTTTGTCATAAGAAAAAGTAAAGAATCAAAAAGGGGAATTATAGCATCTTCATGTCTTCATGTCTTCTAAGTTCTTGACAGATATAGTAGCTCCAATATGTTGGCTGGATACTGTAACCCGACTGTTCTGTATAGAGCACATTGATCTGTGAAGACAATGTGAAATGAGCATTGATTTGAATATTTATGCACTACAGTGAATAAGTCCTACGCAATGTGCTTGTAGTTGAAATATGGCAAGTTTCATGGAGGATCAAAGAAATACGATCAAAAAGAAATTTTTGTTAACTTTGTTTCTTGTCGCCAGAACAGTGAATAGACTGTGATATTTAGCTCAGATTAAGATGTCTTATCATACTTTCACAACTATGGAGGTCTTGCTTTGGCTTTTAATCTCAGTTGGAATTTTCCAATGAAAAGTTAATCTGAAAATCAGATTTATTCATTGTTATGAAGTAAAAGGGATTTATTTTGTACAAAATATATAAACATTTGACATGAGTGTTTTGGGTTGGTGTTGCATTCACATAAACTGGTGAACTGTACAAAATACATTTTTCCTGATTAGATACAGGATTTTACTGATTGTGAAATGAGTCATTTCACAGACAAACCAAGACAGGTACATCACAGAAGCATGGAAGAGCGGACAAAACATCTTTTTGTGTAGCAGTTTGACATAAAGAGTTGTAATAGGCTAACAAGAGCCAGTATACATATGTAGCAATTTAATGGCCAACATGTCTGCATGTTGCCTAGCAACCGCTTTTGTTAGCCATGTCATTACTGTAAGACAGCTTCAAGGCACATTTTGGGCCACATAAAGGAAATATTTAGTTTACTCAAATGGAACTTCAACTTTTCTGACGCATATTATTATTCACACAAATAAAATTTTGAGACAAACTTTTCAACAAATCTAATTGTTAAAGCTTAATATTATTATTGCGTGAATTATACATCTTGGGCAACCAAATAAAAACAGATTTTGTATAGAGGGACAGTAATTTGATATAAAACAGCAATGAAATGGTAATCCAATCACACGTTGCTTCTAATGAAATTTGCTTTGCTCAGGCAGACTGTTTATCTATGTATTATAAGGAAAACCGTGATTCTTTGTCGCGTTGTAATAATATTTGCTGAGTCTGTTCAGGTGGGTAACCTTTTGTCATTGTATTGACTGACCTTTGATTTCAAAGTAAATTCCACAGTAGTTAAAAATCACATAGTAGTCATGATCATTTTCTTTCAATATTCCAGATATAGTGTTTCAGATTTTATGTAAAATCTTGTGCTGAAAACTTTCAGTTTGGCCTGTGCAACACAACAGGCAGACATTTTTTGTGGTTAGAGGTACAAATCAATGCAAATATAATATATATAATAAACTATTACACTAGTTTTTCTAGCATACTCTATACTGGTTGTATGAATACTGGTGTCAAGTTAACCATAACACTATGCTTTTCAAGGTTTCCCCTGAAATTTAAATTTCAGAATAAATAATACATATATCAGATTAAATCTGATATGTGTATTGATATAAGATTTTCAAGTTTACATTTATAAATTGGCAGTGGAGGTTTTACATGTAACACAGACTTCAAGATTAAGGCTTAAGCTCGAAATCTCACAATTTTTTTTCCTGTCCAGTCCAGTACTTGTATGGACAGAGATTAATTTTAGAGCTTGTTGATGAAATGACTTGTACATGTTTTGTTTTTAGGAAAGTTATATTTTATTTCCCCCATTGAGCTAAGAAACAGAATGGTGGTTGTTTCTAATTTCAGTGGCCATTTTTAATCTCAATACGAGGAAATATCAGGTAATTTACGTCTTCATTTCTTAATATAAATGTCAACCATGACTATTGATTTCACGTTTTGATTATGAAAGATAATTGTTTAAGATTTCCTTTAGCATGATAAAAAGCATCGTTTCTTGAACTCATGCGACAATCTGCGACTGCCCTCAGAGCATGGCTGTTATGTATTCACTATTGTTTGGTATCAGGGTCAGGAATTTACATATGTACCAGGGAATGAGGTAAGGGGTAGTTACACAGGGAACAGGGTAAAGTATAGAAAATCATTCTACCACTGCCATTCCAATATGAAATGACTGCTTTAGTCTTGACATGAAAAAATTTCCACGGTAACCAATAGAATTCATGGGTTTGGCTATCCATGTGCTATGACCATCTTATTGTCACAAAACTAATTATACGGTAAATTGTCAAATACAAGGATAAGACAGTCAATAATCTGCGGCATTTATGCACACACAGCCTTCCATGATTCTGAACAATGGCACATTTCGGCAAGTGTTAGATACAGTTGTGAAAACGTTTCATTCTGCCACGGATATGACCCACACGGGCAGGCATGCAATTGTTTGCACAAAAATCATCTTCAAGTATCATGTCTTGTTGAGTGCTGTAGCTGAAAATGGCAGTTACAACTGGCTTGCTCATTGGACAAAAGTTGTCACCTGACTTCTTTGCATAATATCTCTCACAAAAACATTGAATAATAATCCACACTGCAAAAATACAACTTGAATCATACACTGTAAAATGAATATTGACAGCAAATTATTTCAGACCCTATTGGATACATATTTCAGGAGGGAATATCTTAATCTGCTGCTTGCTGTCAAAGTAAAACCACTCTTACAATGTTAATAATTCCTGGTTAACCTTTGAAATTTCAGAGCTATAGTCATTTACAATCTTCAAGGGACGAAGTAATTATCTTTTAACATCACTTTGGGTAGCTCTTACTTCATTGTGAGGTAATATTGATTAGTTTAAGTCTAACAACAGAAATGTAATGAGTAATGGGTAATAAAGGTGTCAATTCAATTTCCACTGCGTTACATACAATCATTGTGACGGCACAGGAATAGCATTGAATCTTCCAAGTTGAATTACAGTCTTACGGTAGTTGGCACCTTGAAAATGAGAGACTTTCACCTTCGCTCAAACTTTCTGTCCCTTATGAAATCAAGAATAAAAATCAGGGGTCACCAAGCAAAATTTGAAACTGGAGAAGCAAATTACCTGACATTCACAGATTCTTAAAATTCAAAATGGCCGCCATCCATCTGTTTGGGAAAATTTGTTCGATGTTCACAAAGTTAAGCCAGTTAAAACCTGATTTACTCCATGGGCTTCAAAGTGACCCCCATACGTGGTGTACCACAAATAGTATTGTAAAAGTTTGAGTGTCCGAATATCTGTCCCTGAGGGGCATTCTAGGGTTCTACCTTAACCTTTTGAGCTCTGTAATTTTTCCTGCCAAAATTGGTACAACATTTTACCAATTTTTGTGAATTTTTCTCTAATTTGTTTGATAATTTTGGACTAAATGGACATTACATTTCATTTGCTCCAGCTTTTTATCAAAATTTTGGCAAAACCATGAAAAAATTGGCTGGGGTATAGAAGAGGCAACAAAAATTGACTTTGGCGCTCAAAGGGTTAATACCTAGAGTTTTGACACAAACCAATTCTTCCACTTTTGAAATGAACCAATAATATTGAGATGGTATTTTCTGAGAACTTTGACTCCATTTTGAGAAACAAAACTTTTATTTTTGTACAAAGAGAACTTTTTGCCAAAGGTCACCTCTCGAAAAGTAAAACTTTTAAGTCAAAGTTCATTGATCAATCTTTTGATTGTCATCCCTAACATTTGGTACACACCAGATACTAATATCAGTAATCACCCAAGAGAGACATCCAGCCAGGTGATGTTGTATTGAATCTGTGAAGCAGAAAAAGGGCAGAGTTTTGATTGTTGATGAGCAACCCACAAGTCACTTTGCCATGTCAGAAGAAAATTCCTTCCACAAAATCAACCTTACTAATCTCCACAAGATGGTTACTTTGGCCCTCACAAGCAAATAAATTCACCGTTTATGAAAAAAAAAACTTGCAATGGGATAATCCTACTCGACCACCAATTCCAATGGTGGTGCTCTTTATCCAACGGCAGATGATGGATTTCACTGTTTGTGAAAATATTTTTACTGAATTTGAACGGCGAATACGAACAACTGTAAATATTTAGCTGTTTGTACTAGATGAATGCTACTATTTGACATCAAAGTTTTTTCAGTGTTTCTTCTTTTTGTGATAAATCCAGAAAAAATTGTCTATTGAACAGAACAAATGTGACTTACCAGTTGCAGCGTACATGTACATGTATTCTCAAAATAATCGAAAAATGAAAACTAACGGCTGTTGAAAGTCTTTGAACTCTGTTTGGTTTGGTTGTCATAAACAATGTACAATACAGCTCGGAAGCTAAGTACCTATCAGAGGGCACACCGTTTCAAACCATGGTATTAGGTATCCCCCTAGAGATCAAATTATTCCAGCACAAACAATGCACGGCAAGTAAATAAGTATTTTGAGCCTCAGAGGTATGGAAACCCCTTCTTAAAAAGTGTTTGTCTTTCCTTAGAAGGTCTGAGTAGACTGTGTACAGTACCTGAAGAGAAAATAAAAAAAACTTGGAAAGATTTCAGTGTAGGATAAGAATGTTGTTTGTCCGTGGGCGATTTCAAAGTTCAGTGGAGTGATATCAGGGGTATTTTAAAGCAATCGACACTCGGGTCTCAAGAGTTCTGAAATTTTGTTTTTCACATTTGCTATCAAGCCAGTTGAGTATCTCCTCTAAGTTACAATGACTTGTGATTTCTTAAATGTGTAAGTGAGCAAACTTATCTGGTTTAATAAATGATACAGAAAAAATGAAATACTTGTTCTTGTTGTGTTTCATGCAGTCGTAATTTAAGGAATGTATTCTTACCATAGTGTCAGCACAAAGCTTCTTGTCTCTCTGTACCGGAGCAGCTTACCTGAAAAAGAAACTTTGGATATTGTACTGACGATAAATGTGCCAAAAAGGTTATCAGACATACTGGTAATAGGTCTCCAGAAGAAAGAACAACAGAAATGAAGCAAATAGATTTGTTTTAAAATGTGCAGCCGAGTGGGAGATTCATCAAGTGGATCAATGGGAGTGGCTTTTTGACAGACAGGCTGTGTGGAAACCCAATCAATGCCCACATGCATAATTTAGGACTTTCTCATTGCTATCGTCAGAGGGGTTGTCAGTGTGACTAAGACAAAGGGGCTACACATTGAATAGATTAAAACTCAGAAAAAAACAGTTCTCATTGCTCCATTTTTTTGGAAAAATTATTATCCTTTACTTGAAATAGATTTAGGAATAAAAGATTTCTGTGAAACGAGCTAGATTTCATTATTTTTGCGTGTGGACCAATAAAAAGGTGCATTGCTATGTCACCTTTTGTGACAGTGGTTTGTATGTTTATTTGCAGGTTGCTATATCATAAATAAAAGATGAGTGATACCGACTCTTCAGTGTCAGGCCGTGTTACCAGGCCACAGACGTACCAGCATGACCGGTATGAATACCGTGGAAGGGCAGAAACACCACAGACGGAAATAATGGAAAGCTCACAGCCGGAAATCTCAATCCTGTGCAAGCAGTGTGACATTGACATTGATGTGAGGGCCTTAACCGAGCACAGGACTTACCACAGGGCCCTGGAACTGTTTGACTACAAGGGGACCAACGGCCCAAGCAGTTTGAAAGACTTATTGAAAAGAAGAAGACAAATCATGAAGAAGTTGAACAAAACTACCGATTCTGACAACCCCTTGCCGATAAAAATGCTACAGAAATACAACGATGCGTTTGAAATATTGAAGGCCTACATGGAAGACACTTATGAAGAATTCCGTCAGATCCGGGAGAGCATGATCATCGATTCGGAAGGACTCAGTCTGAGCTGCAGTCCACATTGTGTACATGCTGTGGGAATATGCTCCGATGGGAATGAGCGCTGGAAATCCACGATGGAAGACACCAGGGTATTCCAGGACTATTTCGGGAATGACTCAAACAAGTGTTTCTTCGGAATTTACGACGGCCACCACGGAAGGTTCGCCGCGGAAGTTTCGGCGAATGATCTCCATCACTGCTTGCTGCATGAAATGACAAAGTTTGACCCTGATACGTCTTGTGTGTGCACGCTGAACATGGTTGAGAAAAACGACCTGTCTGAATATAAGCTGGATCGTCCCCAGCCGCGTATCAGAAAAGACAGCATCAGGCATGTCCTGCATGAAGAAAGCACCAACATCATCCAACAGATAATGCATACCTGTGAAGAAAACTTGCAGAAACTCTCTACTACCGGACCGGACGGTCCAAAGAAATCGGGCCGCAAGAAACGGCCAAAGGACCCCTTCTCCGAGAAAATGGGACATGCCTTCCGAAAGTCCTACCGTAAGACTGATGAGATACTGACTCTGGGACAGGACGAGAAATCGCGAGTGCGATGGAGCGGGTGTTCGGCTCTGACCTGTGTGATCCAGAACACGAAGATGACGGTAGACGAGGAGTGTTGTGAATACGACACTGAAAGCACAGAAGATCAAGAGAACAGCGATGGAAGCCCCGACAAGAAGTCAAAACAAGTCAAACAACCAGAAGAAAAAGGAATCATACATATCGCTAATGCAGGTAATATTCTTTCATTTCATCCCTATCTTGACCAAGCCATGGTACAGCCCTGTAATTTTCAATGGTATGGTTGAATCTATGCACAGAGAATGGGGCTGAACAGGTTTAAAACAGGGTCTTTATCAGCATTGCAGGCAGTCAGAATCTCAGGCAGTTACTTACTTGGAGTTACATTAAAGGCATTGTTTACTATACACTTTACGTCTTAGTCACCGAGTACACAGTGTTAAACATAGCACAGCAAACATTCCATTTAGCAGTGGAAATACAGACATGCAGTGTTCTCAAAGCAAAGCAACTCAACTGGAGCAGATTGAAATACCTTTAGTTTCAAATACTGGTAATTTCAAATTTATCAAAAGGAGATAAAATATATCTTGCAGCTATGAATTAAATATTTCATATAAATTAGACCTTATCAGTAACCAGGGAGGATATCTGGCTGTTATGTTGATTGTGTAAACTCAGCTGCATTGCTGTAAATGGCCAATATGAAACTAACAGAAGGTCCAAAGCTCATATCCAAACCATAACAATATTTCTTAGGCTGTATTCAGTGTCATTTACTGTATTTTTTTAAAATTTAATTATTACTGTACAGTCCTTTCATTTGGGTGATAGTAACTGGTCCAAAAAAACAGCTGTGTGTAAATATTGGTCATATCAGAGTTCATGTGATTTATCAATCACAAGGTGGGCTGTGATACAATATTCAGATTATAAAAAAGGTTTCCCAACTGTCCAATCATAGCAAGAATCCTGGCAAACTATGAAAGAATGGTGCATTTTTTCAGAGCAGTCTGCCATTAATAATCATCTAATTATTTTGAGGCAAAAGCACAAAACCCTAGTGACTTGGAAAAAATTTCATGCCAATAAACAAACAGCATATAGAATTTTCAAAGTGGATTTCATTCACTTGGCTGGTCGGCCAAATTTGTGCTGCCTATAGGGATAAGTTGTGAACACTTGATATTTTATTTTGAAAATGGAATTACACACTGTACAGTATGTCTCTGCCTGGTCTTTGCTTTCTGTAACATGATTGGTTGGATTTTGTACACCGTGTAGCAAGGAGTATGTAGCAGACCAATGTCTGGTAGCATTGCAGAATTTGATGAAAACACTCAATGCACACAGGAGAAATATTTACATCAAGCTATCAACCCAAGAATTCAAATTTTTTTCGCTCAGTTGAAATTGATCCATTAAAAACCATCCTTTATCCAGCAAATATGACAGGGTCAATGCTAAATATGTCCAGTGTTAGTTTACAAAGCATTCACCATAGCTGTTGCTACAGGTGTCCGTCATGTGCAGAGATAAAAAGTGGAGGCGTATCGAGAAATGCCTCTTATTGAGTACAGAAACCTTACAACTATACCATTTATTAGGGGATATCAGACAATCTTTGGTTGCTATGCAACAGACAACAGCTTTCCTTTTAGCTTAATTGACTTACTTTGTATTAATCAATTTTGCGTTATTAAACGCTATTTCCGGCATTTTGTTCGCAAGACGCATTTCAATTGTAGTGAAATATTTTTATTCATAACTTTATTAAGAGCTTTACAGAAGAAACTCTTTATAAGCTGCGTTTTTGATTGTTGTCTGACAAACTGGTATCCAACATGCATCGCCGATTGTCTGGCACCACTGTGTGTGTAATTCCTAAGGGTATGCTAGATCCTACATGCTAACAACCTAAGGAATTTTCCCGGGTATAATAGTATTGGAAATAAACTAGTAATCCGGTACAATTAATTTGTACTACTTTCAAATAGCAACTGTTTCTGATACAAACCGTTAGAAAATGCCAGAAAGCAATAAACTGACACAAAATTACAGTAGTTAACTTTCTGAACAAGTGTTTGCGACAAAGTCAATTCAAAATTATAGGTTCAGAAATCAGAAAACCTGCATATATTTTTTTTTGAATATCAGTCCAGGAGTTACTAGCTGAGCAACAGCCATGTTCTTGTGAAGTGAGAGAAAATGAGAAGGATTCAGTGAGAACACAATTTTAAATAGCAGCTAGAATTTTTTTCTCACCCATAACTGTTGACAAAACTGACACCCTATCCCATACCCCATTATCTGGTATCCACAACATTGTTTCTGGCCGTTAAGCCAAATATTGGCTGTCACCGTCATTAACTTCAATAAAACGGCTTTTCTTATCTTTGCCATTGTTTAGAAAACACTTGAGGTTCTTGTTAGTGTATAAAATGACCCTGCACCTGTTTCCTTTGATGGTTCCTAACTTAACCCATTGACCTTAATGGTTTGGCCCTATTATTTCATTTTTTGCAGAAAAGGTAGACCTCTACACTGGTAAAATGGGGTGAAATTTTGAGCTGCTTCATTCTTTACTTGTCACTATACTTCATGTGAAACTCGATCATTGTTGCTTAGTTTGGAATAACATTTCATCCCAATTTTAAGGGTTGAAATTTCCGTACAGGTGTATCATTGATCAGCCATCTTTTAAAATTAAGACATGCTTTGAAAATAGCAGCATTCAAGTCAACTCTTTAATCTTTGCTCACTGAACTTTGTGTCGACTGTTGATCTCAGGCAGTATTTTATACTTCATAAAAAGCGCCAATCTTTGTTTGATAAGAATAATCACTTCTCGACAGGAACAATGAAAACATAATTAAGAAACGTCTGCATGTGCCACCATTTTGAAATTTAATATCTTCTGACAAGCTGTTAACATCCGGGAAGTGATATGTAAATTCAGTGGGTATTGCCTGTGCCCAGGATGGATCAACAGGTGGTTGTACATACCATTCTTCACACGGTAGACAAAAATGAGTGAAAAAAAAGTTAGTACAGAGTCCTATGTTTTGAATCATTAAATCTTTTTCTGAATTTCTCAGTAGAGGCTATACACAAAACAAGAATTGCAATCAATTTAAAATTTCAGAAATCAGCGAATTTTAAGTAATTGCATCTCAATCTTCAAAATTTGAATGGTCAGCTTCTGATTTTCCCTTCCCACAAGTTATTTCTGGAGCTGGGATAAAAGGTGTATCCGGTAGGATTTTTCTTATTTCCGGGCTCCTTTTCCATAATGACTTCCGAATCAGTACAGTGATGTAGGACGTCATTCCGATGAAACACAAGGACAATGGCGAGACACCTGGCATTTTGTAGTGAATAATTCAGGGATCTACCCTGTACACAGATGCATGTACATTTCAGTGATCTAAACCTAGTCATTAAAAAATACTGGGGGTCAAAAGAATATGAAAAAAGCAAAGGGTACAGCAAAATAAAATTTGTCAATTATGTGACAGTTTAGAAATCTTTAAAATCTTGACTTATGCTTTGCTTGTACCCGTATGTGCTATTGGAATCATGTCAAGTGGCTGCTTATTTTTAACTATCAGATTTAACTTCATTGGAAGTCTTTAATTTTTCTTAACAATGACGATTTAATACATGTAACAACCAATTGAAATCAATAAAAGTCTCAATGGCTGGCCTCTTACATGCATAGACATGTCTGGTGTAGTTACTTTGCTCTGGGTACTTTTGCTGTGGTGTCCGTACCTGGTATTTGTTTGAGTAACACTGTTTTTTATAGCCATGTGTCACATGGTAATCATGAAGCCTGAGCAGAGGATTGACGTCATGTCTACATCTGATTGCCGAATACCTTTAACTCCGTTCATGGTGTGATTTACATCTGTTCCATCGTTGAAGTGGGATTTTGTGAGTTACGGATTAGGGAATGAAATGGAATACTGTCTTTGTTTGCGTCTGTTGCTCATGGAATTTGATCCAGATACAGCGCAGATATAATTGATACATATGTCTGCTAGAAATTTAAATCATGATTCGGTATCATTTTGAAATATTAAGAAGCATTGTATTGTGGATTTGATGTATTGCTGGTTACAATAATAGGAAATAAACCAGACAATTACAAAAAATGATAAATCGAGACAGAGAGCATTTAGAGTTAGGGACAGAGTACATAGCTAAAAGCCTCCCTAGGAAGACAGTTTTAGTTCGAGGCCCCCTAGGAAAATGTGTTCAGTTTTTGTCCAAAGGTTTATGTGTACTAAACATCACTCATGCCTACAAAAAATCTGTAGAGAAGGTTTCAAAACACAAAATTGCTGATGAAGTTTTCAAAACACAAAATTGCTGATGAAGTCTTTTTACAAGTGTGTTTGGTTCAAATGTCTACCAATCTAAGCAAATTCGTAGTTGTAAGATTCTGCCAAGTGGATTGCCAAACTAAAATCTAAAATTACGTTTGTTGATTCATTACTCATATAAATAATGTATATAATACTCTTTATTTGACTTCTAATTGATTTATATTTAGTCTGATACATAAGACATTTCTGGAAAATATTAACTTCCACATCTCTGCAGGATATCTCTCATTCTATAGTACAGGCTTCCTTTTTTTTCTAGCCAACTTGTCACGATTCTTTCAAGGACATCTCAAAATTCATCTTTTCAAGAGTACTGGTACATTATCATAATAAGTTGATTTTTTCATGGTTACTTCTGATGTGTATTCCTAAGATTCTGTATCAGAAAGAGAATTTTGTGCTTTTTGCAAAATGAACATGATAATAACAACAAGTGTATATATACTAGTGTCAGATACAATGATATACATGGCTGTCAACAGACATAGACTGAAATAAAGGTTCTTTTGTACAGTAACACTGACCACAAGTATGCGGGTAACTTGTGGTTTTTCTGAAATCTTTGAGTCAAGTTAGGAGTTTCTTGAAATTTCTTTGAGTCAGCCCTTTACCAGTATACATAAAGTTTTCTTGTATCTGAGAGAACCTTCTTGAATTGTTGATGTGTCAAGTTACCCCACCACTGTATGATCGATCAGAAAGCAGTATATAAAGCTGACCTGACATGGATAGGAGGAATAGATTTCACAAGTGTGATATTAACACGGCGGCAAAGGCATTTATGCTTTTAACTAGTGGTGATAAATTGCAACCAACAGTATTTGTAATGCACTAGAAAAATACCGCTGTAGAGTTTGTGTTATTTTCACTCTCACACACAACGCACTGTTCACCCCTAATTTCTGGTAAACAGGCCCACACTCACCATTGATAACAATGGGTTTGGGCCAAACCACGGTGATGAAAAGGTATATTCAATATTCATGAGTGTTGTTCACATCGTCAGTAAGGTTTTGCCAAACAGACACAAATATGATGCCTTCTGTATAATTTACTTTGAAAATTATAATTTGCCACCACACATGTTTTTTTAAATTTTCCTAAATATTGTTTCTGTCTGATCTCCTACAGGTAATATTCATGGTGTGTTATGTCGCGATGGCAGGGCGTATAGACTAACAAGGGACCATACCCCAAACAATCACAATGAAAATATGAGAGTACTCAAGACAGGTGCTTCCATTGCTGAGAGTGACAAAGGGTCAAGGGTCAATGGTGTGTTGGATACCACGCGTGGCATTGGCAACCATGGCGATCCACATCTCAAGAAGGCTGTCATTTGTGAGCCGTACGCTACAAGTGTTGTTATTGACCAGTATGCAGAGTTTTTGATTTTGGCAAATAACGGGATCTGGGAGGTGTTTTCCGAGGACGAAGCCGTCAGTCTCATGAAGGAAGCCATGACCAACCCGGATAAGCCACCGTCCACCGGTGTCCGGAAAGATTTGGAAGTGTTATGGTCAAGAGAGCGCAGTCAGGTAACAACAATGTCACCGTCCATTTACTCCCAGTTTGCCATGGAAACCGACCTGCGACCTCTGAGCGAGAAGTCACAACAATATGCCGCAAGTCCAGAAGACGAACTCACAGAGGCGTTTTTCATGCGAGACACTGACCTGACATCACCGGCGAGGAGGACACCAAGCATACTGCCCTCACAGTCCAGAGCCGGAATACTGGAAGAAATCAGAGAATCTCCCGAGCACCGGATGGCACCAATAGATAGGGTTGGTCACGCCAAAAGTGATGATGCCAATGAAGAGATGGAACAAAGAGAGGGAAAAGAAAATAACGTTGAAACAAAGGATGTAGACGATCATGAAACGAGCAATCCTGAAAAACTAGGCAGTGACAATAATCAGAATGGAGCTGGAGAGGACAGCAAACTTCCACTGGAAGGTGGAGATATTCCATTGGTTTTACGCAGTGCCAGTAGCTTATATTCAGGCGGAAGCCGTCGCAGCCGACAAAGTCGCGAACCACTTCCTGACGACCTCCAGACAGAAGTCGGCAGTCAGGTGTCGTTCGGCTCTTTGGATGACGATGAAGATGATGACGGGCATGAGGCGGACATTGAGACTCTGACGGAAATCCACTCCGCGTACGTGCAGTCGCGATTGTCCGAGCAACCGCCGACCAAGCACGAGTTGTACTGTCAGCTTGCCAAGGGTATGAGTGAAAAGCTGGTGCATGCAGCCCTGTTAGCAGGATCCAAAGACAATATTACAGCTATGGTGATACTTCTGCCTGGAAGTAAATTGAAATTCTAGCCACTTGCAGGAATTCTTCCGGAAAAGCATACTTTGACAACTCTGGAAAAGAGATGTGAAATACTATACATCCAAATCAGTTTGGAGCAAAAGACCAGGGTGATACATATAATTATTTATAGGTTAGAAACGCTTCAAGTTAAGGCACATGAACAAGTTCCATGATATATGACAAGGTATTTTGATGCTGAGTTTAACATTTTGTTCTATTTTACAATGACATATGATTCTAAACTTTTTTAGATTGTAAATTTGTGTTTAGACTTTGAACCGATACTAAAAAATATTCCAAAAGGAATTTGGAAAGTTTGTGAAGAGCCTTTTTTTTAATAGCCAGTCACAGTGATATAAAATTATGTATTTCAATTTTAATGATACATTGTTAAGATTCTTGAAATTAATGGCTTTAGGGGACTTTGAATGAGAGAGATGTCAATGCATGATCTTTCTTGGCCTTGGAGGAAATTAAAACAAAAGATGTCATTGGTTGATTCCTCGACATCTTGTGACAGACATGGATATGACTTCAGGTACAATCCTGAGCATGCATGGTGTATCAGATTTTGTCCTGGTGTACAATGTGACAAAACATGGACTTAATGCAGATTGTTGTGGAAGTCAACCAGTCTTGCCATCTTGTCTAGATTTTGCATGTGACATTTAATTCATAAGTAAATCAATACTCTTGTTCAGTCCTGGCATCAGAAGTATTAGAGATTGCACCTTTTATGGTACTTAACATCGGTACAATGCAATGCGTTTCAATAAACAAGGTTGAACCCACATACAGCGTGGAAGACTTTGCCGTAGCAGAAAATGGAAGGTAAAAATTGGGCATTTTTTCCGTTATAGAAATGAACAGATAATTCCACAAAATAGGTTATGGTCTCTTTGCACGTATGTATTGGTACTGACATACTGTTAGCACATTTGGGTAAGCGCAAATGGCCACATGCCAGATAAATGTCATATCAAATTAAATTAAGAAAGATTATATTTAACACACATGAATTGTTTGTATATCTTACTTTTGCACAGAACTTTAATGGAAGCCAGAACTTGTTGTCAACACTCCTAAAGTGGCATGTCACATCAGAAAGAGTAATAATATATGTGCATATTATGGTCTAGGTGTGAACGTTGACGTCATATGGCCTGTGACTTTCCAAAAGTGTTTGAGTCAGTCATTAATTATGGAATTTTAGATGCAATTCCAAATCTGACAATTCTTGTCCAACTGATAGATACTACTTTTAAAATCACATCGTCATAGTCATTTTTTTGAAAATTTTGCTTCCTGTTCTAGATTTGCAATTTTCAAAAACTGTTCAAAAAACTTAATTTTTGATACTTAAATTGTGACCAACTTCTTTCAAGTTGTATAAACTGCTAAACTATACAGGGTCGATGAACCGATGTATGATATTGTAAGATTTATAGTGGAGTTCCTGTAGCATTTTGATGATATCAGATCATGCAGGGAAGAGATATGGATGCTGGTAGCTTGTTGGATGTAGAGTAGTTACTATGCCAGCTATGAAGATATTTTGTGTACGTAGAATGAAGGGAAATTACATGGTGTATGTAAGTTACAAATGGTTGATACATATCAGAATATGCCATTTTAATGCTTAGAAGAGAGAGATCTGTACACTTGAGTACACTTTTACCATGACATCGCTGCAATCTCATTTACAATAATTGTGCCAATAATGTGTGTTTGTTAGAAATGACCAATATTGAATTCAATTGTCAACTTTTCATGAACCAATTAGAAAATTCTGTCTCCCAACCAAAACAGATGTCATAATTGTGTCAAACTTGTTTCAAAAGTTTTAAATTAGTTTCAAAAGTTTTAAATTAACATTGCATGTAGCGTAGAGGATTTTCTGGTTTTAAAAGTTTGAATGTCAATTCAGTGTAAAACCTTGCCACTGTTACTGCTGTGTATACCTGGAAACCAATTTGAAAGTAGATTTTCGGATTTCAGCAATCATCAATATAAACATGTAGATTTTGCTCAAGGCATGTGCACCAGAACAAGTAGTTTTAATGTGTTTAAAATCTGGATTGAAAATTGAATTTTGAGTCAGTGTTGAACGTACTTTGGCAAGACTTATAAAGACTAGGCTAACAGATTTACATGTTGACTTTATAACATTCAATATACGTCATCATAGGGGGTATGTTTCTATTTACATTGCTGTGAAAGACCCCCTAGGAACACAGATTGCCGTCCTTAAGAAGATAAATAGCTCATTATTTTTCTGGTTAGCCAGTGCATACTGCTGAAGTTACATTACAAATCAGTTGGTTTTCATGAGTAAAGTAATTTTTAAACAGAGTTAATGTTTCTCTGATGCTAATGTGTGAGTTTTGTAAATTTAATTTGATTTATTTTTACTCAGTGGTTGGATGCCTATTTCCTTAACTCACAGTGCAACAGCTAAAATTCTTTGTTTCTCATTCAACAGACAGGACAGTAGCGAGCTCATATATCTCACATGTACATGTAAATTTTAAGCTGCTGAATTTGTTGTAGATAAGTTTCTAATGTATTTGTTGTGTGTGTAATAGCAGTGTTTATGTTATTGAAGTGTACAAGTTGATTTGATGAAGTTTACACAAATCTGTCCAGTTTTCTTTTTTAAGAATTGCAAAAATCATGAGAAAATTTGTTCATAAGCTTCAAAATTTCTATGAAATCAAGAATATAGAAATGATATGAAATTTGAGTGGCAAATAAATTTGTTGAAATATTTTTAAACTGTTTCTTTGATCTGTGACTTTAATATGCAATAACAGGGTAGACTGAAATGTTCAGTCATGTGAGGGCGCTCTGCAACTGAGTAGGTCAGAGGTCCCAGAGGGCTATGGCTAGACTCTCCACAGTCGCTGTGCCTTGTTTTGTGCGCGCCCACGGTGGGCCTGCATTCGAAGGCAGCTGTGCAGCTGTGAGCACGCGCTGCCAGACACAGCGACTGTCTGTTTTTGCAAGTATATGAATATTCATAAGGGTAGTGACGTCAAAAGAAACACCTATCTAACTGGGCGGAGAGAATATATTCTAGTAGCTGGTAAACTTATATATGCGTTATGTTTTTATTTTTCATTTTTAATTTTATATGGCTATGGTACTTGCCATTTTTTTTTTATTAACGGGTGTGTGGAGTTCTATAAAGTACCCGGATCAGGCAGAAATCCGACCGGTCGCTTGCAAGAACGTCCAGACCCTGGGATTCGCGTCGCGTCTCTGAAGGGCGCGCGCGTGTTCCAACAGCATGAACAGGGAAGACCGCGGAATCGCAGGGTCTCTGCCAGACTAGGCTATGGCCTGCACGTACAAGACTGAAATTTTCAATGTATTAACAGAGAAGCTGCTGAGGCATATACGATGTTCTAGCTGGAAAGCTTGCTGTGGTCATTGAGTTCCAGCAAAACAATTCAGAACTACACTGTTGTACCTCATGGAGTTCTGGCTGAAATTGTACTGCGGTCTCCAAGGTGATATGCAATTGCTATACGTCTGTCAAACTTGACACAGTTTGTGCTTAAACCTGTATGCTCAAAAAAGAATTATTTCCATATAATTTGTATATCAGATACTCATGACAAAATATTTGTAGAGGTAGAGGTATAAGTGGGACACTTCTAATTAGGGTACCACAGACTTTATACAGCTCAATCATTATGCTCCCATTTTCCTGTAGCTACAGCGACATAGCTTGTGGTTTCCTCAATGTGCATGTGTCATGGGAAATACTAGTTATAGTTTCCCATCTATACAAATACATTCGGCAAACCTTAAAGTGACATTGCACAGCTACTTAATTTGTAACATTTATGGTTGGCAAATCACATTTGTATGGTATGTGTTCAAAGACCTAACAGTTCCAGAATTATCAAGATCAATGCAAGATAAAAAAAACCAAAACATATGGGATATCTATTTAGTCCTAAAAAGTTTATGACGGACTGATTTTGTCACTAAAATTCTAAAATTTTCCAACGTGTTGAGAAGTTTCTTAGGTATAAAATGCATGATTCATTTTCCAGAGACAAAGCATGATGAAGGATGATATCAATACTGTATGCCCCGGCACACAGTATTCAAGAAGACTCAAACAAAACCGTTACAGAAACTACACATCTGTTCTTGTTGAATACAATTTGAATGTCTGCATTCATGAATCATATTTTACTCAAAGTGGTACACGGCAATCTATGCATGGGTATGTTTACAGCTGCTTCACCAAATTTCCCAGTGGTAACTCCAGAGGGCGCTCTACAAATCAAGTGCCAGTGTGGAGCTTAGGTGTATTTGCTGTGAACTAAAAACACGAGCAGAAGTGCAGTAACAAATTAGATTTCCCTTCTTCAAAGGAACGTCACACTGAACCTGTTATTTTATTTGTACTTCTTCGCTAGTGTTAAATTTGAAATGCGTTTTTTACCATCGAGATCAATTCACACCTGAGCCATATGCCACATACAAGATATGAGATACGAATGAGAAATCACAGAATGATTTCAATTCAACAGTAAGCATGATCTTGTTAAATTAACTACTTCAAAGAGTACAGACTCTTGCATCTACTATACCAGTAAGTTTTGTCATCACATCAAATGCTATGTATCACATGGCAATTCTGTCAGTAAGGGAAAAGCTTTTAGGACTCTCAGATGGCATATTGATGTTGATGAGCATTTTTCATGCTACTCCCCTGGTCAATGAGACCACTAAAACCAGACATAAGGCAGATATGTGGATACATTGATGCTGATGTAAAAGATAATTCTGCAACTTGAAACTAGTTAATGTCATACTAGATTAGCTTGTCATGCTACTCTGGAAATTTTCAGATTTTGTCTAACCATAGTGCTTCCTTTCAAAGGGACCCTTCCATTATCATAGTTTGGCCCAAGCCCATCATGTTAAGTGTGGACCTGTTAATAGTGGAATGAGCAGGTTAACTGCTTGAAAAGAGGGAAGCTAACCTTGCCCAATCAAAATGTCTACCAGAAGTATCATTGGCCTGACATAGTTCTACTTCGTTTCTGGCAGATATTCTGAGGAATTTTGTAGTGAACATTACTACATACCATGCACCAGCTAGAGTTTCCCATTTGTATACAAGAAAATTCTGACAGTTGGCCAGATGTGCTGCTCAAAATGACATGCATGCTGTTGGTAATACACTCTGATGAGTAAAGCCTGCACCATGATTGCTTACTGTTTACCCTTACTAGTTTCAGGTACAGCAAAATACTGGTTTTACAAGAATGGCACATAAGAAACACGCACACATATTCTTTACCAGAGGCTTTATTTTGTCTGTTGTATACAGTCAGGAGCAGTTATTATAAAAACATCATCACATGCAACAGACACCATTGCAAAGAAAGGCCAACTGAGGGACTGGTACAAAATGGGTCAGAAAACTGTCCCCAAACTACTGCACTTCATAGCACTAAAATAAGCTTGTATCTCTGGCCATGGAGATTGGTCACCTGCTCATGGTAGTCATGTTTGTTTCTTTGTGTTGTGAAGCCTGGCTTTCCAGCTTTGTTAAAACTTGTCTCTTAACAGATTTGTTTTGCTTGATCGTTGTTGATGTGCTAAAAATCTTTGCACAAAAAACGCATGGTGGATACTGCTACTTTTGAGGGGAAATTCTTTGATAGCCATTGATTCATATTTTATAATTCCATATCTGGCCTTACACTGCGTCTGGCTCACCTAGAACTCAAAGATTCATGACTTAACAGCTTCAACTTCTTGGTCCTGGGGTAAAATTTCTCACCAGATTCACTCCTGTATCTACATCCACTTTCTGTCTGTATTTTCAACATTGCAAATACATGTACATCACACATTGCTGCACTAAGTAACTGACACACCCAATGCAAGTTACAAATTTCACGCCTCTAACGCATTTTCCACAAACCTAACCTCGTTTTAAATTTACATGTATTGAAAAAAATGAGTTTGCATAAGCTTTAAAAAAGCGAAGCACGTGATATCAGAAAGGACAGGATGTCAGTAGTTTGGGGCAGTACCTTTGTGATTTTGACATACAAGAATATTGCATATAGCTTACAAGTTTGATGTGTCTACAAAAACATGGGTCATAAAACAACAAATATAGATTCTTTTTCTTTATTAATTCACATGTCACTTGAGAGTTCACTAACTGCATTCTTGTTCATTACTAAAGGTCCGATGCTCAGAAAGATCCCCTCACCCCCCATTTATTTTGGTATAGCCCATATTTTCTACATAAAAGTACACTAAACTGAAAGTATACACGTTGGGGTTAACACACTCTCTGAAAGAACTGATGATCTCTGTTTAATGTAAACTGGAATTACTCTGGGAAGGAAATTTCGGGGGCAAAAGGCCACACAATGTTTATTTGATGAAAATACCGTGCATGACTGAGTAATGTTAAATTTCATGATTAATTTTTAATCAAAGAAATACATTCTCTTAAAAACAATTAGTTTCTTTCTATTGTGTTCACAGACCACTGATCTGGCAATTTTTGTAATGGCTAACTGAACGAAAACAAGGAGAAAGACCCCTTCAAAATTCACCATGTCTGTCACTAAGGCTTTTCAATGAGAACACAACGTTAGAATATAACACCAAATATATATTTGGTGCCTTTATAAGAAACAAAAAAAAAGACTATATTATTCTGTACAATACTGTCCATATTCTCATAATTTCCAAGTTTACATTTTCATATTAGTTTTTATAGTGAAAAGTGAGTGAGCTAGAGGGCTTTGTACATTGAACTCTTTTGGATACACAACAGCTTAACTTCTAGTTAGAAGACTCCCTAGGCTATAGGAATTTAAGACCATCCAATACATATTCAAATATACAAGTCAAAGAAATTCTGCTGAGGAGTGCCACACTATATACTGTCACCGCTTAACAGAATTCTTTCCTCGGAAACAACTCCCTTTTTCTATCTTCAGGAACTTTGTCACACAGCTCATCATAGTCGTAAAATGTCTCCCTTGTCCCGAAGCTACTGTAAAATATTTAAGTTGCAGTTTACGTAAATGGACTTTAGCAGATATTTAAGCACTGGATAGTCATCGGTTACAAAGTCCCAACCAAAGATTTGAGATAAGGTGCACTATGTGTACTTGGGGAAAGTAAATCTTGAAAGAATTAAATTAAATTTGTGTAACTGAAACAAAAGCATTTATTTGGCAATGGGATTTCTACTGGTCACTGTGTTTACGTATACTACCCTTGAATTCTAACTACTATATACAAGTGGAGTGCCAATAGCCAGGATTTCTTTTTATTCTCAATTCGTCTCTCAGTTATATTGACTATCAGCAACCTCAGTAAATTATAATATTTTCCCATGAACCTTACGCAAGCTACTTGTGTTCTTTTTTTCCATTACTTGCGATGGGAATAAATGGAAAATAAGGAATATTCCAGGATACTGTCAATTGTTACATCGTAGCTAGTATTTTTGTGTAAAATGTATCAGCTCAGGACTTGCAACATCCTCCAGAATGTGATTGGTTACCCTCTTGTCTACTATCTGTTATTCTGTGTGCTCCTGGTTCCCTGGCTCCAGGCTCATTTTTGGGGAGCTTCTTGGCTGTGGAGTGAAAGGCGGAGAGAGAACAGTTTAGTTCAAGACTGTAAAGTCATGTGGTATCTCAGGATTGAAAATGATTTGTCTGTACTGTGTGAACACTGAACGAGGTCAAGTAAATCTTTCCTGTGAACAGAAATTTGAAGAGGAGTTTGAGAAAGTATCACTTGGGTGCTTCACAGCACATTATGAATAAATAAGACACTTTTGTTATTTACCCGTGAATTTTAAACATCAGAGTTTGATGACACATTTTGTTGAGCGTCATCTGATGATAACTTTCAGGCTAAAAATGGCCTCATTACATTACAAGAAGACATTACCAGAATTGAAATATCCAATTTTACAAATCAAGAAGGTTTATGGGTAACATACTGTATTTTAAGATTAACAGAGCAGAAATTCTTGTTTGACAAATGAATGTACCTGGAGCAAAATCATATATATCCTTAAAACACTGCATGAGAATGTGTAGCAGGCTAAAGTTCATGGAAGAGATCGATATCTGGAGATTCTATTGACATAATAATATCCATATACACATAAATGCAGCAAATATGTATCTTTTTTAACACTCTTGTCATTGGCACGTATTTCATCTATATGAACTGAATGATTGATGAACATGTCAATAGACATACCATCATATTACATCAGAATATCAACTCACCTATCGCCAAAAAGATATCATTTACATTCATTGCTGTTTTCGCTGATGTTTCCATAAACAATAAACTGTTATCTTCAGCATACGCTTGTGCTTCTATAAAAGACAGGAGAACAACATGTACCATGATTATATCAGACAAAACATTTTTTTTAAATCCACACAACTTTTCCAAACATGCTTCTTCATTGATCCCAAATCTTGAAAACTCAGGATGGGAAAATAACTCCATGGTTACTTAGGGCCAAATTGTAGCTGGGCCAGGGCCAATTGCTCTGGTTTCAGAGCTGCAATCTAGGTGGGAACTACATTTTAAGCATGTTGTGAAGAAACGACACCCTAGACCAATCTGAAAAAATGTCCCTGATCTTTTTTGGGAAGTTCATACACAGAAGAAACACTGATGATGTGACTGAGGTTCACCAATGCTAACTATAGGCATCTCTGAGATATCTGCGTGAACGGACGGACGGACGGACGGATGCACGGACATGACCAAACCTATAAGTCACCCCGGACGGTGTCGTGGGACTAAAAACTTGGCCAGTCTCAAACTTTTTAAATAACTACAAGTTTTACTCTGATATATGTAGTATTAAATGTACTTGCTTAACCCCTTTTCTGATAGACAGTATCAGTTGCTCATCTGCAAAGTCATTTAAAAGCAGTACTGAGCCAAACTATATGTGTTTTCACCCACTTGGCGTAGAATGTTATAGCTGCTTTAGTCCGTAAAAATCATGTTTACAGTATCTGTGTTTTCAAGGGCCTTCAAATGTTCACTTTTTGTTATAATGCATCATATGTTGAGAGTTTTACCTAAAGTGAACTGATGGTGGACAATGAACATGGCAAGATAAGGGTTAATTGTGATACACTAAAGACCTCTGTGAGAGGAGATAATGGCCACCATTCACCACTTAATTTTCAGGGGTCAGTAAATCATCTTCAGATCTACTTGCCCATAGGCTAGCAGCTAAATGTTATCACAAACCTAGTCTCAGTTTCCACTAGTCTCTTGGTCAACATTTTTGTCAGCTGCTGAATAATTGCACAGTCTCATGGGTGAAGAGAAGCAGAAAACCACTAGCCCTAATTATTGCCACAAACCCCACAAGCTTATGCTAATAGGATTTGCTCACCCCAATTGGGGTGGGATAAATGCAGACACATTCCCTCATTACTCCTACTGTTTCAGGCAATCTTACCAGATTACATGACTCTAAAGGTGGGTTTACACGTGTATTTTTTTAAACCTGAGGGAATCTGATTAGTCATTCTGTAAATATTCCTTATCAGCGATCTAAGCGATCTCACGTTTACATGTCATACACAAGGTATGAATTTAGTTCGGGTCAAGCGCCCTCAGCGATATCTGGGCTAGAGAACAATCGCTTGCTTGCAATGGCGGACAAACACATCGTGCAGCTGCTGTCTACGCTCTTTTTGTGTTCTGTCAACCAATCGAGACGCCTTTGGCGAAGAAATTACTAGGAAAGAATATTGTTGGCCTCGCCCCGTCTGATGTCGGTGTCTATTTCATGTTAAGATCAGACTCTTATACGGAAAATTGAGACAGTCAAAGTTCCGGCCAATGCTACACTTGACTAGTAACACTGGATGTATATTTCCATGTTCACGAATACACCGCAGAATGAGGCAATTGAATCAGTCGGCAGAGCATTAAATCAGGAAAAATCATCAAACAATTACATAATCAAGTAACCACCAACGAAATACATGATAGCTCTGCTAGAAATAATCTTAATAAACAACACATTTGAATTCAACGATGAATTCTACCGGCAAATATGGGGATGCTCTTATACGGAAATAATCTCGATGGGGTTGTTCGCCAGAAATAGCAGATATTACATTTCACGAGACAGAAATGAGAATAATACTGAAATGCAAACAACAAATACCGACCTGGCTGAGGTTCAGGGACGATGTTTTTTTCTGATTTTCATCGGAACACAACACGAACTCAATGAATTCATATCAAACATCAACAAAATGCATCCTACTTTCAAATTTTCGTTTGAAAGCTCCTCTGAAGAAATCACATATTTAGCCCTGACTATCTACAAAGGTCGTCGATGCAACAAAGAGAATATTCTCGACATCAAGACACACACAAAACCAACAGATACTTTCCAGTTCTTACAAAGAAACTCATGCCATCCGGCAGCAACATTCAAAGGTCTGATCAAAGATGAAACATTACGATACATCAGAACACGTAACAACGAAACGAATTTTACACAGAAAGTCACACAATTTAGTGAAAAAAAATTAGTGAAAAATTACAAGACCGACAATATAAAAAAATGAAATAGAACGCATTATCAGAGAGACAGACCATAAAAGTAGGAAAAGACTGCTTGAACAACAGAAAGAAAGAAATGACGCCACCAACAATACAGTAGTCTTCATAACAACGTATAGCCCGTACATCGACACAACAAAAATCAAGCAAGCCCTGACATAAAACTGGAGTGAACTTGAAAAAGACGAAAAAATAAAAAAAAAACTGTTCCAAAACCAACTAATAATCGCATATAGAAGGAACAGAAATATAGGCGACACACTTATAAGCGCCAGACTTCACAAAAACTATAAGCTTAATAGCTCAAACTCAGGTTCACACGAACCCACACAAACACAACAAGATCAAACAGTAGACATTCTACCTTCCCTACCAAACGTAAATGGAACAACATATTACCAAATAAATACAATCAACCATTCAACACGTCTTAACAATCACAAATTTTAAGCAACTGATGAAGAAAACTCTGTTTTCGAAACGTAGTGCCAAAGGATCGTAGTGTCACAGTAGTCTCTCCGCTCCATTGCGGATTAACACAAGACACGTAGATTACGGGTACGTCTCGCCATGGCTAAGCAACATTTTACATAAAACAGCCAAACATGATATACACTTATATTATACACAATATCATACACAAAACGCAAACAACCCAAATATGAACGATGTGTGGAGTTGCTTTCCCTTTACTACCTACAACTCATCGTAAAATGGCATCGTTTTTCTAGCTCTGCCACCACGACGGTTGTTGTCGGACACGGACTTGAACTGAGCTCGCAACCGTTTGATTTTTTTGTGGCATTGTTCCGCTGTCCTCTCGAGTCCCTTCTCCCTGGCCTTGGCAGCGACGACTTCATACACTTGCCGATCCCTCGACGTGCCGTCCATCATACGGATGACGTTTTCGTCTCTCCAGATTGAAATTAGTAGCCTGATCTCTTCCTGTGACAAATTGTTGCCGCGATCGCGAGAGCTTCTTACTTGAACACCGTCCATTGTGGTAATGGCCGAACCGAAGACAGGATATAGTTCGGCGTTTAGTTCGGTGTTCTGGTCACACGTGTAAATAGGCCATTGTTTAGTACGGAGCACCGAACCTGGACCAGCCCTCCGACACCGAATTAATTTAGTTCTTTGTTAGTTCGGTGTTGTCTGTTTACACGTCCAACTGACACAGGTTTAAATTTATTCCGGTGTCAACTCCGGACTTAACTCACACGTGTAAACCCCCTAAATTTCCCTCCTCCTCCCCAAAAGCCCCCCCCCCCCCCTCCAGTTTCATTTTAAGTAATCAAGAGAACCCTAATCTTCAAAAGCATGTATGATATCGGTGGGATTGGAGGGACACACCCCTGTTAGGTATTTTGATACTTTGTCTCCAATTACACAAACTACTGTACTGTAAATGTGTTGTATGACCTGGTTTACAATACTGACAAACAGATGATATGAAGAGATTCTGCCAAAAGCATGGCGGTTTGCATAATGTACATAAACATGGTGATACAGATTACTAGATGCAACAATGTGAGATCTGACCACTGAATCTGTCTCTTCCTATTGGATTACCCTATATAACACATTTTTATCTGTCATTTTCAAATATTTACAAATATACATCAAGTAAACAAAATGAACAATGGTGTTCTGCTGATTTCACTGCCCTATACTGTATTTCATTTTACTACTGGTTTCAAACCTCAAAACTCAACATTATGAAAAGTGACATCATTTTTAAACATTATTACCAATCACACATACTGAAAGCAAAACTTCGAAAATATGTCTCTATTTTTGTTGCACTTCTGGATTAAATGTGACTTAATTGTCACTATTGCATGTACATCTCAACTATTTTTGGAAGATTTTGTTTGCAACTGAGCAAGAAGCCTGAGACCAACATTTCAAAGACTTTTTCAGCATTCTCTTCTACATGATCTTTAGTGTTACTACACTGAGGAAAGTTGTACTCAATAGCAAGCCATAAATGAAAGCAAAATGAACTTTCACCGGGGCTTACATCTGCAAGCAACAGATTATCAATAGTTTTCTACGGCTGCATTTTTCAATCTGCCCACAGGCTATTCTGCAGAATAACTCATCCAGTGGGTTTCAAGATGCCAGGATACATGTGACTACAGTAACTAGGTTTACAGATACACCAGCGACCTTTATCATAAACCCACGCCTGATTTAATTTATACAGTGAGGCTGGGCCTCTCAGTGACCACACAGTTACCAATTATACTCTTCCAAGAATTTTGATGATTGTAGTTACCGATGACAGTTTAGTCATTTCCTGCATCAAGCGGGAAATGTAGAGATAAAAAATACAGAGGTGTACCAATTACAAGACACAACAGCCTGCCTAACATGTTGAATCTGGTGCTGTTTGTTACCAATCACATCAATTTCTAAAATATTATTTCATATTTGTTTACGTACTGATCTGAGACTGAAGCTCTGTGAATAGTAAATACCTACCTCATATTCCACCATCCTTTTATTCGCAAGATCTGATTTATTTCCAGCCAATGCTATAACTATATTTGGGCTGGCCTGCCTTTGTAACTCCTTCACCCATGTCTTCGCACGTGCAAATGTGTCCTGTCCAGAAAAGATGAATAGTGTCAAAAACACGGCGTGGTCACAAACATCGAACCAATTTATGTGCTTTCATTATAACATTTCTGAGAACCATAATGGCAATGCCCATTCAATCTGCTTTTGTTTGCAACCTTACATGTAAAACCCTACTTCCTGAACCAATAATTTCACTGTTTGTCCAGTGAAAAATAATTGGACACTTTGCAAAGCCAAACAAAAGAATCTACTGAAAGAACTTAGTTTATATATATATTAAAACTTTACATGAATACTTGTACACAAATACACAAGACTAGTAGTTGTTTATTTTGCTTTCAGTGTTACAACACAGACTGCTGTGGGTCACTGTGTAAAGTGCCAAAGCAGTGCATACACCACAAACAATTGTGAGCATTCAGGAAGAAAGAATGATGTAAAGACTGACGTTAATGCTGTATTGCTCTATTCAAAAGCTGACGCTTTTTTTGCTTCATTGTACCACTGGAATCAGTGATTTCCACATTCCACTGGCCATGAAGTAATATGTGATGATGGGAGATCTATATCAATAGAGATCATGTTTACCGGTAATGGGCATAACCTATTTGTAGTTGATGAACTTCTATCTGGGATGCATTTGGACAGTTTCATGTGACATTTCACATCAACACTGACAAGATGTCATCAGAAAAGCTCACACATTATCATTTGTCACTGATTTGTAAACTGAAGCATTACAAAAACAATTTCAAACATTCAAATTTATCTTTAATGAGACATCCATAAAGATGATTCCACTGTATTTTACATTAATTTTTGAATATTTGATCAAATTTTTAAAACCCCAAATAAACATTACGAGTCTATTATGATCAAAATAAGATATAAGATGATATTTCATGTGATTCCTTCACTGCCAGTCTTCCTCAACATTTCATTTGAGAGAAACAATCAGGTAATATGCCCCCGTCTTGTTCAAGTCCACATTCAGAAATACAGTAGGTAGTTCATGGCAACTTAAGTGCCTTCTTTGCCATGACGCCTAACATGCTGGGAAATTCCTAGTACATGGGAAAAGGTGATCACAGGAGTACTTCAGACGGTAACGCCATGACTGGAATACGTAATGGCATTAAAGTGATTGTATCTAGTGTGAACATGTGTTCTTTTTAATGTCTGGCCAAACATTTTGAGGTTTCCTGTATGAGTTAATTCTGATGTGCTTTGAATTCACAGTCCTTAGACTAACAGCATTTTTATACAATTGACTGCAATCCGTCTCACGGCCTTCTATATTTTCTTTCCCAGTGAAATGCCCTCTTGATCGTTTGGAAACAAAATTTCACTCAGCAAGCATTTTATATCTTTCACTTCATAGGGTGTCTGTGTACACCTAATCATATCTTCTATGTATTGGTACGAAACCTAACCTTGCATGCAAAGATAAACTACGCAATGGGGTACAGGGGGTTTGTATAAATTACATAAAGAGAAGGGAAGTTTGGAAGAGCCAGTTAATTCATTCATCACTCAATTTACTTCATTATACCAAATCTCTGATAACATCCATATGGGAACATCTTGAAAGGTCTATGGGAAATCCCAATCTCGAAAATGTCATGTGTCATATTATGTGACACTTTAGCACTGAGCATTATTATATCAAGGGTACGACACTAAGAGAGTTAAGTGAGCACAAAATAGCACAATAATTAACACAGAATTTTCATTTGTGTGAGTCAGAATTACTGATTTAATACTGTAATTTCAATTTATCTTTAGTATCAACAATATCCTAGGTATCAATTCCACAATTACAACATTTCCATAAATGATGATATAAATGTTAAGTGTTATTTTCCTCACCTGATTTGTAACATCATAAACAACAATAGCAGCTTGTGCTCCCCTGTAATACATGGGTGCTAGGCTGTGATACCGTTCTTGGCCCGCTGTATCCCAAATTTCAAATTTTACTGTCGTGTCATCCAGACATACTGTCTGTGTTAAAAATGCCGCTGCAGACAAAAAACTGATGTAAATTTACAGATAGTTAGCCAACTTGTATACAATTAAATCATTTTGTGACCAAGAGGTACAAGGATGCTTCAACGACTAAACACGCTCATTCACAATTTACAAAGTACACATGCAAATCAAGTACTTTGTACTTTCTGTCTGGGTGAATAGTTCAGGGGACCAGGAGAACAGGATGGATCGATGAGGGTATGAAGTAAGAATCATTGTTTTTTTCTGGCAAGCATCCATGAATATACCTATGAAACTCAAGATCTCCACATTACATGATACACTTTCTGATCTGTATAGATTGAAGCATAACATTTTGCTAATTCAAGCTGTTCTCTAGTACACTTTGCACATATACCCATACAGAACATGGTAACTTTATAATGCTCTAACAAGGTCAGACGGATGTGGTGTAACGGTGATAATCATCTGTAATTTGGATGACCTCTAGAATGAAATATTTGGTGCTGATGCTATTATTTCTGCCAAAAAAAGACTAGTTCATGATGTGCAAATTTCATAATTTCACTCATATTTTCAATGTTCCCCTTTTACACTTTCATTTTGCACAATTGAAAAAGTTTTTGTGCAGCAAATTTACAATGGCACAGCTGAATTACATCTTCCTATGGCCTGGGTTGAGGCAGGGAGCTAACATGACCAGTTTGGGAATCTGTAACCCATTCATAAAAGTTGAGAAAAGAAGACAAAGTTATGCCTTTCAGTTGTACCAAAAAGACAACTTACAACCCAATTTGTGGTCAATTTTAAATAATCCATGCGGGTTAGCACTACAGTCAATACCTTGTCAATGAAATTCTGAGTGACACTCCCGACTGTGAAGTGAAAGAGCCTGGAGTATCATGAGGCTCACTGTTACATGTATCATATAGAAACTTACAATAAATTAAATAATTTGATCTCCAACACTCACCTCCGATCGTACTTTCCTGGTATTCATGGAATTGTCCTTTCACAAATCGAAGTACTAAACTTGACTTTCCAACGGCTGATTCTCCTAGTAGAACCAATTTAAATTGGCATATTTTCCCCTGTGTGCCGTTAGGCCGTTGGACATTGCCTCTTCCAGACATTACCAGACCTTGTGTTCACCAGTGCTAACAACTCCTCTTGTCTTTCACTATTCTAGCAAGTCAAGTTGGCTATCTTCAGTTACACTTGATTCAGTTTGCAAGATTCATCTGCAAGAAGAAGGAAAGTTCCACAATTAATGTCTTATCTTGTATACATACACAAAGGTACTCTCTTGAAGTTTCCATATATTGCTTGACCTTCAAAATTTTCTTCAAAACACGTTCAGTCGATTCAAATAATTATACATCCACTTTTTTCATGTAAAATGTTTGTGATTGGTCTTTTCTGAATGAAAATACTTGTTATACAAATTACTTGAAGACTAAACAAACTTATCATGAACATTCGTAAGTTAGAAATAAATTTGCCAGGTTGTGATTTACAACAGTAAAGTATACATACATTTACATGCAACAAGAGTCTGCCAGTAAGAGACTCATATATGAATACTACCTGGTTTCTATTCTATAGACCATAACCCATTACATCAGTCATACAATATACGATATCCTTTGATATCCTGATTTCAATGAAAATACTAATCACTAGTCACCAACTAACTATTTGTTATTGCCTCCAGACTTGAACGACTGCAAGATCTCTGCATTTACGGCTAGTGGCTAATATCACACTCCCCAGTTCCCAAAGGTTGAGACCAGAGAGAAACATCTATTCCTCGTTCAGTTGTGATGTGATGGATTCAAAAGGTACGAGCAGAATGTGAAATGAACTACCAGCAAGGTCTACAGGGTGATCTAAAATGAGTAACCAGGGTTGCATGGATTGCGGTAGTTGATGTAAAATAAATACATGCAATAAATTCTCACGTCAACACCTTTTACCGATACATAATGAAAATTTGTCCAACCAAGACCTAATGACCTGGCAAAGCAGTAAATCTTACACTGACGCACATGTACCAATAAATTAGTTATTACTTCAAAGTTAACAAATCTTGCTTACACGAAAACAACAATAGCTCTATTTTCTCCACGGCAGTCTCCTTTCTGTGAGATGTATAATATATATTACACTGACACTCAGCATCTTGGAATTTTTGTAATCCATTTCCCATTATGCTATATCACATCCATATCAACAGAGTGCAATAAGGTATAAGTGGTAATATGCCTGCAGGACAATGACTGTACTGTATTTCAACACTAAAGTAGAGTTACTAAAGGTCAACATTATTGATTTGTACACAAGAAGGAATTAAATTTTGTTCTCTTTATCCCACTGTCTGGGCCAATGTAACAGGCAAGGGTTACTGAAACAGAAATACTGCAAGGATAAACAATAATCCAAAGTTACTATTTTGTCTTTGTAGAAAGTGTATGACAGACCTAAACAGCCAAGCACTGAAGAATTACCCTGAACTTTCATGAACTCTTAAGTCTCAACTCAATAGTTGGTGCAAACCAATCATCTATTGACACTTAAGCCACAGTTTAATTCTAATTATACCGACTAAGTCTCAATCACCTCAGTAAATTATTCATAATATACCGACTGAGTGAATTGGAGAGATTGTCTGACTGGTGCTGGTGGTAGTAAATGAGTAAAGGCATTGAAGGGATAACATCCTGTTCCGGCCAGAGAGGGACACCACGCTCTTTTTCTCCTTGTCAACAAGGTCATTTCAATGCATTTATTTGAACAATGCTGTCCCTTACTGATGACTCACGCTCATACTGCTTGGTATCAGTCTTTAGCATCTACTCCTCGTCTATAACAGTAGTTCCACCTGACAGAACAGATTGAATTTTTCTGATATGATTACAGGTAAAACTGGAGTACGGGTTAATAGATAATATATGAAATTGGACGATGATGTCATGGCATGGCTCTGACATTACCATGTAGGGCACATAGTTGAAATAGTAAGACATCCAGGTAAGAAAGACATTTGAATATACAATCAAATAAATGTCAATCATAATACTTCTGCTGTCAGTAGGAGAAAATATTGGCAATTGAAACGTCCAGAAAAACAAAGTCAACAGCAGGAAACAGCCAAAATACAATGAACAATCAATATTTTCATAAAGCCTTGCCTACAATGCATAATAACACCATAACATTGATTTGGGATTACTCCAGTCCTTTTTGAGACATGCATACAGTATACACAGTGCACATGTCATGCAATAAATTTTAAGGTGAAGTACATTTTCAAATTTCTCTTCAAACAGATATCAAATGTGAAGTTTCCTTCTTACAGAACGACAATACCCTTTATCCAAACTGCTGTATTTGAAATTTAAGGTAGTTCAGGTAGTCTTTGAAGAAAGTATCAACGAAACTTTGCATATAAAACATTGCATTTTTTTCATGGAAGAAAGGCATACAACAACTGTTCAATAACTTTAATTGTTGAGATCTCTTAACAGGGTTGATCTGCAACAAAATACCTTGTCATGTACTCTTTGTTGGTTTGGTTTAAGCATAATATAGATGTATTTGGTATATGACCAAATGAATAACTACTACAAGTACAAATCCGATTAAGCTACTGGTAACAACTAGTCCTCCTAATTGTTACCATAAAATGATAGCAATTTCATACGGTGAATAAACGATGAATTCTCATTCACTTGCCTTCAAATGAAACATGATTATTGGAATTTTATACCCAATTTTCTCATTTTAAAGCATGTGACTTGATTTGCTTAAACGCAGCATTAATCATGAGACATTTTTTAATTACACTGACACTTTAAAAAGAGAATAGCCCTTACAGAATTTAATACATAAACATAACAGTTATCTGCTAGAAGAATTTCACTGTAGTTATACACATAACTGTCAAGTGTGAAAGGTCATGTTTATCAAGGTCACAAGCATAGGTGTTCAGTGACATCCTGCATGTTAAATGTATGGCTAATTTTGACATTACTGAGAATGCATTAATATGTATAGGTTGAAACCTGGGTGGGATCCCCCAAAAATCTTCAAAAGGGATTGAGAATTATGATAAAATAGCAAAGACAGACTATCTCAGTGGCATAACTTACTGCACACCTAACCTCTGGTACAAATGTCCTCTTGATGGATTTTTTCTAACTAACAAAGCACAATGAAAACAGAGAAATGACTATATAATAACCATGAATATCTTGATAGAAGATATGATTTCAATATGGTCTCATGTTCCCTTGCTTCTAAAAATAATAATTTGTCAGGTGTGATGGCCCAGGTGATATTGGCGCCACATTACGTCACAGTTAAAGCATGTAAACAAGCCATCTTGTGACAGGATCAATGGCCACTGTACAGATTCCGGACCTCCTCATTCACAAGTACTACAACTTATCACAGTCTTCTATACAATCAAATGGTACAGAGTTGTATATCCTCGGGCATTTGTAAAGCAGTTGCTGCTTAATTTTTCCTGCTAGGATTGAGTACGTATGTCATGGTTTTCGAGAAATGACTGTGAACAGACAATCATGTGTCGTCACGTAACAGTCATTATTAAAAAAAGCATCGTCATGTGATTCAATTTGAAGGATTTTCTTGTGGCATACCTTCAAATGATTAAAAACTGGGTCGAAAGTTATTGCTTATTCCTGAGATTTTATGTATTACAATGTCACTTAGAATAATAATTTACATAAAGTTGTAAATCATCACGTTAAAGATACCCTACAAACCCGTGACTCCCTTCACTAAACAATAAGCGTCACGTCACCAACTTTCGATTGCTACAAATGAGGAATGGGCGAGTCCGTACTGAATAGACGTCAATACAACTTAAGAATGGAGATGTGCCAAGGGCTTCTTAAATGTTCAAAACTGCTTCGTGGCCAAAGCAAAAGTCTGGATAGCATAGACCCCGAATAAAACGTAAAGAAACTGACCAGGAAGGCAGCCATTTTGAAACGACTGTGTCAGAAAGGGACTCTTCAACTTCTAAATGCGACGATTTTGACGAATGCAAAACAAACCCAACGAAGAACTTGTACTTACATATATCAATGAGCTGTAAATTCCTTTGTATAATTTTTGAATCTTGAAAATATTCGGTTGTTATAGTTTGTTTCCTATCAATTACTACTACGTCGTACCACCCTCTCACTGCGACCGCAGAACACCTCCCTTCAACAGCCACAAGGACAGTATATCAGTCCGCCATAGCGTCGACGGTAGTCACAGGGACGAATAACTGACGGTTACTTGAATTTGAAAACATTTCAGAAGAAAACATACTTCCAACGGAGCTTTGGAAATCTATAAACTTATAAGAATGGTGATACACTCTTGAATAGTAATGTACTATGTGATAATCTGCCGGGGGAAGAACACATCTAAGCCCCTGATTTTGTGTTTCCTTTTGATGGCACCCGTAGGATGTCTAAAGATAACGTCATCGGTAGTTTTAAACTCTCGCGGCCAGCGAGAAACTGAGATCTGAACGTGGTTGAACATATATGACCTATTGACCTTTGCAATAATTTTAACGGACCACAATCAAAGGTAATGAATAAGAGAATCTCTCATTCTGTGCCGCCAAATTTTACAAAAAAGAATGAATTCAATTTAGATAAGGATAATAAAAGAATCTGATTAGGTTGTGGAAGTTCTAGCTAGGGTGTTTCAGTATTGTATTGATGTCAATAAAAAATGATTATCGAACGAGGCTACTGAGACATCTTAGCAACCATAAACAAAATAGGTCCAGGTGCGTGTGATGTGAAAGGGACTCCCCACCACGACGGGAAAACAGTAGACTGTCGGACCTGTTGCTCCGTACGTTACCTTAAGGTGTGATTTGGAATTCACGGACCGGTGTAATTTTAGTTTAGCTTGTACGCTTTTTCACAAAGGAGATCATAAAGTTAGAGGTACTGGGACACTCACAAAATCAAAACTTTTTAAAACTGAACTTTGTTCGAAAATGGAAACAGTTCAGCTCGTCACGAAGGGTATTCCTGTCCAGAGCAATGCCGGAAAGTACACCGACAGAAACTTAGATATCGATGCGGTAAGTTTACAGTTCATTTGTCTAAATCGTAGATTAACGTTTGTGATCCGGCCCAACCTAAATGGCTTTCCTTTATCAAATGTTGATTCTCCATTCATTCACACCGGTAGCCTGGATTGGCATAATACGTTTGTTTTGTCTCGCTTTATCTCCGTGGTCGAAATCAGTCACTGATGTTCATATCACTCAATCACAACATTCTCGAGTGTTACTCTACACATAGCATGAAAAGGAATCTTATAATTTAATAGAAGAAGTGATATCGAAAGTTTTTGGTGAATCAACGGAAAGAAGATACAACAAGTTGACAAAACCCAGCTAAGGTGACCTAATATGAATGGAGAGAACAACATTTTTGTTTTGTTATTTTGTAGTAGCATGGAGGTCTCGGTCCCTAGGTCTCTGCTACCTCCATCATCCATGGTAGTAGCTCTTTTATCTGATAAGATGATGAGACCTACAGTGACTACACTTATATTTTGTTGATCGATGTCATATCGGGGATTTGTATGCGTACTATAGTATATGGCATATTTGATTTTGTTCAACTTTATTCACTTCTCACATTTTATCTTCAATACACAGTGTACCATGCCGGATAAACGATACGGTGTTTGATGAGTATTAATAAAGAATTAAGAAAGTTCTCTTTTATACAGTCTTTGATAGTCCATGTATGAAAATTGTCTTCACTTCATTCATTAGGCTGGGAAGCTGATGAGTGTGAAGGGAGACAGTGCAAAAGATTGCTTGTTACATGACCAAAGAGCACCAACCCCTGATACAGTCAAGAAATTCAAGAACTTCTTTGAGCCCGAACCAAGTGCAGCACGGGTGTTTTATGGAAGAGCAAATGATCCAGACATCGCTTCCACAATAGTCCATGGAGTTAGCACCAGGCCATCAGATTCAGTAAGTTGAATTGCTAGCTCCACTAGAAAACCTCAGTGAAAATTACTAATTCTAGGCAATGGTTATAAATGTTTATGTGTATGTATAGGGATGATTGATGATATGATAAGAATGATATGATGATGATGATCAGTGAAGATGATGACCATATTAAATGAGATAATTATGATAATATCACAGTTTAAACTTCAAAACAGATAGTGCAATGAAGGTGATGATGATTACAATATGATGGTGGTAGTCAAAATAATAGAGGTGCTGATGTCAAGAAATGATTTACATAAAAATGGACCCAGTACTCTGTGAACTGTTAAATACATCAAATTATTATCCTGGTAAATTTGATTATAATGAGGACTATAATATAGCACTAAACATACTCATCCATTGTGAATGTGTAAGTGCACCAATTAGAGAAATTCGAAAATACTGAAATTAATAACTTTATGTTTCAAAAATAATACCACGGTCCAAGTCTTCATTTGAAAGCTTGCTAACAATAGAAGGCCATGCAAATATCATATCAATAATTCTTTATTATTTTGCTGACAGGCTGGTAATCTGGCAAATCCACACCCAAAGACACTATACCAGCAACGCATGTTTGACAAGAAGGAAATGTTGTACGCCAGCAAGCAGCAGGCTCCCCTTGGCAAATCTTATGATCAAAGCCCAGGCTTTCCTGATAATCTTGATGTCGCCAATGTACGCTTTGGAATAAAGAATGTATTTGGTGAGTGACATTTTCCATACAACTGAGGCAAGGCAGACTGTGCATTATTGCGCGCATGCAATCATTGTAATATTAATAAGGGTAACAATTTGAAAAACATGTTTTAAGGAAATATATTGTACTTTGTGAAAAGATTAATTGTGTGAGCTACGTATTTGACTTGCATAATTAAATGGTTAAAGCTCAAAGTGGTGTCATCTATCATGCAAATACTAGTAGTCTGTCAATTCAGGCAACTAACACATACTGAACCGTTTCTAACTGCCAAGAATTTCAACAAAACAAATAGTACAAGGTCTGTTTGCTGTACATCACAAACAGGCTTTTGCCGATGGCGATAACTCACTAGAAGATTGTTCTAAATGTTATTGACCATTAGGTATATACCTTCAAAAAGTGTTCAACCCAGTTCTTGATGTAACAACTGCTCTAATCTGTAAAATTGATGATTATATCACCTTTACGACTTATGTCTTTCTTGAATATACTGGATGGGTGGTCACAAGTGTAACATAATCTGGTTTTCTTGTATAACATATCGTAAATTTACATAGATAAAAAAAAGTAATGATATCTTTCCATAAGTTGCTACATTTAATTTGAAGATATCACTTTTGATTCATACATTGGCTACGACCAATCATGTTTAGCCACAGCACTGTTAGTGTCCAAGCATTTTAATACTGAAGTAAAAAATCACACAAAGAGAAAAAGCACAACTGTGACTTAAAATTCTTATTTAACATTTGAAAAATTCAGTATGAAAAGAATTCTGACTTATGCAACATCTCCTCACTGTACCTCTGTTTATCCCCTTTCTTGAATGAGTAAAATGAGTTCATTCTCTCCGAACTTTTTCGTGTTGATCAACGTCAATTGAAAGTAATAATAGTAAATTGGCAACAATATAGGCAAATCTAAATGGAGCTACATTGTGTTGTCTGTTCCAGATGGAAGTGCTGGTGAGCTGGTTTCACCGGACAAGACCTACGAACAAGTGATGACAGAAGGAAATGAGGGTCATGACCTCTACATAGTCACTCATAATGATTATGATGTCGGTGAAAAAAAGGACAGGAAGTATGACTGGTCTCGGTATGCTAAGGACAGTCGATTTGGTGTTCCAACTCCACATGATAACGACGGCAGACACGTGAAGAAAACACTGAAATGGTTGCATGATGCTCAAGCGTAAGTCAATTTCTCAAGTAGATCCCTTTTTTGCATGCTGTCGTTGATTGCAATTTGTCAAATTTTTGCTCATGCAATTGAGATTGTTTGCCACCTAAAATTACTTTTACAAGAGGGAGAGACAGACAGAGAGACACAGAGAGAGAGGCAGAGAGAGGGGGAGAGGGAATGAGAGATGGCTATATCAGATAGAGATGGACAGAAAGTTTAAATTCAAAAAAGGAAAAATTGCAAATAGTAAAAGTAATTATTTTCTGCATGGTATTCATGTTGACAATATATAGTATTAAGAAAACAACTTTTGCCTTTCAGTGAAAAAGCAGCCAAGATAGTTTCAAAGCGAGTTGATGACTTCCGTGAACGCACACAACCACAGCTAGGTCAGGTCCACGACCCAATCAAGGATACCCTACTTGTGCCGCCTGATCATACTTATGGTATAATGCTCAGACCAGACGAATACGGAGCAGGAGATCTCTTACATGGCCGAGTGCCTGGTCAGTATCTACGAGGAAAAGACAGGGAGAGGGGCGTCATCGCCGCCATCAGACAACATCTCAAAAAAGCCAATTTCCACAACTTTAATGACCTCAAGGCAGCCTTTCAACACTATGATAAGGTTGGTACTTTGTGAACACTTTTCTTTAACTCTCACATTTTTTTCTGTGAAAAAATGGTAGATTGTGTTTTTTTGTCTCCTGGAGTTGTGATTCTCTATTATACAAATATTAGGAATTGATTCATGTACAATGTATCAAAAAAGCTGTTTGAGTGTATGTGCATGTTTAAAAAGATTGGTTCGTAGAACAATCTGGCATCCACTTACACAATGTAGAAGAGAGTGAATGGTTAACTTGTTCAAAAGGAATTACGAACAGAATTTTTTAATTGGATATACTAAGTGCTTACTGGTTTGGTGGAATGTGTCAGATTGACAGTGAAGTTGGTGATTATAGCTGACAGAGAATATACGTGTATTTGCTGTACAGTAAACTGCTGAATGTGTTGACAAACTAATATATGCAAAATTTAATAGTACCTCATCCAATCTGCATCCAAGGTTAGTTTTAAATACAGCTCTGTATCCAATACGCTGAATCACCAAAAATAATGTAAACAAATAAATCCGCAGTTTCGCCTATAAATAAAGTGTAATGCTTTTGCTTATGTTGGCAATTATAATTTGATTTTTTGAATATTGATGAATTTGTCTCTGTACAAGACAATTGAGATATGAATATCCCTGTCTATATCTATTACAAAATTGTCTTAAAAGCTAAGACTCATACAATATAATAGTGTTGTAACTTTCACTACTCAGCGATTGAGTCTTAAAAGGGAAATGATATTGACATTTCCATGTCACTTTCCTTACAGAATGGAGATGGTAAAATCGATATAAATGAACTCCGAGAATGTTGTGTGCAGTTCAACCTCCCCGTGGAAACTGAACTTCTAGAACTTTTGCTCTACGCTTGCGACAGCAACAAGGACGGGTACATTGACTACGCGGAATTTGCCAATTTTCTCAACTGGAAAGACAAGATGAACCAGGGAGTGGAGAGCAAGCTGGATGGAGATGTTGACGTGCTACAGAAAAACAGATCGACAGAGCTATTGGAGAGCACAGGACATCAGCGTCCATGATCAATGCTACAGTTGGTGGGTCGGTGTCATCAAAAGGTACAAATTTCTGCAGTCAAGTCTGAAGTCATGATCAGAGATTTGAAAACAGCTTATTGTCATTTTTGTCATGAAAAAAACAGACAACCGCATTTTTAAAAGTAATAACTTAAGATTCTGTAAAAACTGTGGAAGGTTGCCACTACAAGATTAGCATATTTTCAAACCTTATAAACTTTGGACATAGTGTAGTATTTTGGTATTTTCAGATGTTTTATTGATAATAGCAGTGAAAGCTTTCAGGAATCATCAAAAAAGTGTCACAGTATAGTTGTAAATCAAGAGTCTGTTGACAACTTCTGCATTTTATTCTATAGACAAACGGAAAAGTTGTGTGTATGTTAAACTTTCTGGCCATAAAGTTACATTTTATGTATTGCATTCAACACACAGAGTGTAAAAACTGCACGTACATAAAAGTGATTCACTATTTTAACGTTAAGAGAGCGCCATTGAATCAAATGAGCGAATTTTTTACTGCATATTATAGTAGGAAGCTTTGCATGATGTGATTTTTTTGAAAAAAAATATAATTAAAACGAATCGTATCACAGCAGTAAAAGAACTTTGAAATTTTTTTACTTCACTAAGGTTTCCGATGTTATGGTGTACCGACAATTCGCAGTGATCTGCCAGCACCAAGATACCGCCGGATATCTGATCGTACAAATTACGGTGATGAATCAGACGCTTACGGCCTGGTGAATCCATCCATGTACAGCAATAGAGGTGTTTATGAGAAAGACTTCTTCCAACCAAGGAGAAAAGATGAAGTAAGTGGCACACTTCTTTTAACCCTTTGAGCGCCAAAGTCCATTTTTGTCGCCTTTATAAAATATAACTAAATTAATTTTTGTTCAGATTTTTCCAAAAATTGTTATCAACAAATCAGTCAATGAAAAGTGATATCTATTTGGTCCAAAATTATCAAAAAATTACAGAAAACATAGGGCCAAAGTCCCTGAAGCTACTATAGACATGGATACAAAATTAAGTATTTCCTTACTGTATGAAATTATCTCATTAAGGTCATCCTACGGACAAGTAAACTAAATATTAAAGCTGTCTGACCAGCGTTTTGAAAGAACAAGCAACTCAACAGTTGACAGAGCTCTGTTGAGTTATGTAGAGAATAACCTTTTGTGACACATGTATTGATGAAGAAGGTGGATATCTTTGATTAACATTGTGAGTTCTGTTTAATAAGTTGAGACTGTACATACTCAGAGAAAGCACACTGAAGAGACAAAGGTTTGAAACTTAAGAAGTTCAAGGTCATCAAAGCATTATAAGGAATCATGTTACACTTTCATTGCACTGTTTACACAGATTGCATAATTGCTATAAATAGCACATGAGGAATCTTTATACAGCCCAGCTTTACCATAAAAACCCTATCACTTTGACCACTCTTTTAATTGACCACTCTATTTTTTTCCTCAAAAAGTAATTTTATTTTATCCTTACCAAGTCAACCATAAATGGAAATTAGAACTTTCTCTATCTCTATCTCTATCTCTATTGACTATTTTGAGCAATTTCTTTTAGATAACATACAGGGCACAATAAATGACGGTTCAGAATATGTAAAGTTGGGATTCAGGAAAGTTGCCTTTACATGTTTTAATCCTCCAAGATGGTAAGCATTTCACTATGAACTGTCAAAAAAAGTTGAACTTTCTGATAATTCTACACTAAAATTATTTTGGCTTTGATGATTTCCTAATTAATTCAATTATTTAAAATCATATTAATTATTTTTTTTGGGTGAATTGATAGGGTTTATACAGTACAAGAATTACATACAATGTAAGTCAAATTTTGACCAAAATGACAAAAAAATTCCTTAAAAATACAGATTTGCATATTTCATCACAATTTGAACAAGTCTAAGTTGGGTTACCCCTAGGGACCTGTATACCATATAACAAAGCTGTCTGACCAGCGGTTATGAAGAAGAAGATTTTTTACCAAAAACACCTTTTTTGGCATTAATTGCCTATTTTTCGACAATATCAAAAAATTAAAAAAAATAGTTTCTCAAAATGGTATTTTTCATCTACACAACAAATATCAAATCAGTAAGTACTGCGGTTCTCAAGATATTTGAGTGGACGGACGCCTCACAAACGGACATACATACATACATACATACATACATACAGACTGACGCCGGACGCCGGACGGATACCCATCCCAATAGCTTCTATAGACTATAGTCTATAGTAGCTAAAAAACCACAAAAATTGGTAAAATGTTGTTCTAAGATTTTGGAGGGAAAAACTACAGCACTCAAAAGGTTAACATCTCTTGTGGCTTTTATAAAATATATCATCACATTTGAAAAAAAACTTCAAAAATATTCAGACTGGGATTCCTACAGAAAATCTTGTAATGCAAAATAGTGTCATAATATAATATATTTCCATCAAACTTTGCGATGCTTCAAATATGGCATAAGAACGTTCTGTATTTATTACAGTAGAAACCATCAACTCAGTCTAAAGAAATTCTGACATTGTACATCTGTTTCAAATAATTCATAAAACTAACAACAGATTTTGTCCAATGTGTAAAATGCGTAAATTGGCACAACAAGATATCAAATGGGAAGGAGTGATTTGAAAAGTGTAATTACCTATGGCACCTGTACAAAATACATCACAAAGAAAAGATACCTTTACTGAGCACATTCACTACCCATAATTGGTGCTGTGATTAATGAATTAAAGTATTAATTGCCATGACTTATTTTAAAGCACATCACCTTCATATGGTAGTATGCATATTGCTTTAACCCTTTGAGTGCTATAATTTTTCCCTGCAAAATTTTAGTGCAACATATTGTAAATTTTTATGTATTTTTCTGATCTGTATTTTTTTTTATAATTGTTGACTGAATTGACATGATTTCCTATTGGCTTCACTTTTTATCAATATTTCTGAAAAAATATGGAAAAAAAATAATTTGGGTTTTATTAGCTCCGCTGTCAGCGACGCGGAGCTTATCAAATAGGTTGATTTTCCGTCGTCGTCCGTCATCGTCGTCCGTCAACAATTGCCTTCTCCTCTGAAACCGCAAGTCCGATTGCTTTGAAATTGTATGTGCAGTTCACTTGGGGTGACCTCACTTGAGTTTGTTCAAATCGTGGTGAAATTTGCATATTTGTATTTTTGGGGCATTTTTTGGTGTTTTTGGTAAAAAAATCTTCTTCTCTGAAACCGCTTGTCCGATTGCTTTGAAATTTGATATGCAGTTGACTTAGGGTGACTTCAGTCAGATTTGTTCAAATCGTGGTGAAATTTGCATATTTGTATTTTTAAGGCAATTTTTGTCATTTTTGGTAAAAAGATCTTTAAAAATCTTCTTCTTCATAACTACCAGTCGATAGCTTTGATATTTGGTACATATGTCCCTAGGGATGATCTTTTTCAGATTTGTTCAAATTGTGGAGAAATATGCAAATTTGCATTTTTAAGGCAATTTTTGCCATTTTTAGTCAAAAAATGTATTTCTCAAAAAGTACTGGTCTGATAGTTTTGAAATTTGGTATACAGGTTTCTACAGATGAACTAAGTAATATATATTGAATCTCTGATGAAATCTGTAATTTTGTAATTTTGGGGCAATTTTTGCCATTTTTGGTCAAAAAATGTGTATTTTCAAAACTACTCATCTGATAGCTTTGAAACTTGGTATACAGGTTCCTGCAGATAAACTGAATGATATTTATTGAAATTATGATGAAATCTTTAATTTTGTATTTTTGGGGCAATTTTTGCCATTTTTGGTCAAAAAATGTGTATTTCCAAAACTTGTCATCTGATAGCATTGCAATTTGGTATACAGGTTCCTACAGATCACCTTAATGATATTTATTGAAATTATCATGAAATCTGCAATTTTGTAATTTTGTGGCAATTTTTGCCATTTTTGGTCAAAAAATGTGTATTTCCAAAACTACTCATCTTATAGCTTTAAAATTTGGTATTCAGGTTTCTATAGATGAACTTAAAAGTATTATTGAAATTATGATGAAATCTGCAATTTTGAATTTTTGGGGCAATTTTTTTCCATTTTTGGTCAAAAAATGTGTTTCTCAAAAAGTACTGGTCTAACTGCTTTGAAATATGGTATACAGGTTTCTATAGATGAACCAAATTTAATCTTTCGAAATTATGATGAAATCTGCAATTTTTGTTTTTTAGGCAATTGTAGCCATTTTTGGTCAAAAAATTTTACTCTCAAAAAACTACTCATCAGATAGCTTTGGTTGACATGTTCTTACGGATGATCTGATGTGTTATATTCAAAGTATGATGAAATCTTCAATTGTGTATTTTTGCAGCTATTTTAGCCACTTTTTCTGGCCACTGCATTGAGCTATCAAAGATTTCCACCATATTCATCAACATGTATCAAAACTAGCTATTCTCTACATAAACACAGCGGAGCTATATCGGCCGCTAGGTCGCTTGTTTCACAAAGGTGACAAAAAATGACTTGGCACTCAAAGGGTTAATCTCAGCAATTGTGACATAGTAGATTATCTTCTGAACTAGACACCTTAAGAACTTTCCTGTATGGGAGTATTTCCTCACTATCTGTACTAACGATGTGAAACGTTTCTTTTTCCCCCAACCAGATAAGGACAATCTTCACCAGACTGGGTGTTCAAATGGAAGACGACACTTTTGACAAAATTTGGGAAGCGGCAGCGTCGCGAAACGAGAGAGGACACGTCAGCGTTGAAAGCTTCCGACATGTACTGGACGAAGTCCAAGCACAGCAACTTGCCCAGTCGTAATTCCAAAACAATTTAACCCAAACAGCATTAATACACAACTAAAAAAAAAGGCAAAGAGTAAACTCTCATTGCCTTTGTGATATTTGACAAAATATCCACAAAAAACACTACGATGAAAAGTTTTTGTTTGTTCGCCACTACGTATTGACAGTATTGAAAATTTTTTAAAAGTTGATGTGAACAGCTGTTGTTAATCAACTCTTTACAATTTTACTATGCAGTGGTCTGTTAAACCATATCTTCTCTTCCTTACGTGAAAACTTTCCAAATCTTTCTCAAGAAGTGCTGTGAATCTGGTAAGTTTTCAGACACATTGTGCTATGCATTCTGTCATGAAACTTTTCAAACTCATGTGTTGGAGGCTTGTCATTCCTCTTTTTGTTACAGAGGTTAAAAGTTTTTTAACTTTTTCAACTGTTCTAACTTTTTCCACTTGTTTCAAATGTACAGTCATTATTTCAAGTTCTTTATTCATCAATATTGGTAATTCCATAGTTCTGTATTATAAAAAAGCAATGTAGACAAAATAAGTAATGTAAACAATTAAAAAGCAGAAAATGGTGGTTTCAAAGCAGAATTTTTTGTGTGATTTCTGCTACAGGTGACACTTTTGTCAAATATTCAAGATGAAATATAAAGTGTGTATTTTTTTGATGATGATTTTTCCGTCCACACCAATGATAGTATTGTGCCAGCAAAACGTGTGTTTCCCTGTGTCCAGTATTCTAATGGATGATGCTTTAACAACTACTTCCGAGATGCAGATTGTTCCTTCGTCTTCGCAACTGAAATCAAGGCTCCAAAAATACGTGAGAGCCATACTTGTGTAGGTGAATCAGGACATTCGCTGTACATATCCAGGTCCTTTGTACGTGATTCCAACAGTTGCCGATTCGCTGATCAGGTCAATTTTGAACATGAATCGGCCAATCATATTCACAGGGCATGACATGTACTTACATCATCAGACTAGACTAGGTTATCAAAATACCATCTATCTAAGCTCAGAAAAATGTGATATTGAGCTTTAAAAGAGAAAACCAATTCGTTGGATATTCAGTGGTGTGAATGTTTCTCTGTCTGGAATACTATTCAACGTCTACGCCATGGAGATGATGAATCACTTTCACTTCCATTCAATGGATTTATCCCGGTCTCTCTCTAATGACAAAGTAGAGGTGCCAACAGGAAACGATTGTGAAAGTGCTGAAAATGATTAGTGCATTGATCCAATCTTTTGGATGCAGCCTTGAGTTCTATTAAACTTCGCCACAAGTACTCCGTAACAACCATATTTCATAAAAAAACATTATAATATCACATATATGTATTGGTTTTTGTCTGTTTCACTCCAAGTTCAAAGGTATTGCCCAAGGGGAAGCAATCTGCGACATGGTATTACAGGAAATATTGCAGTATATTTCCATTGTCTTCTCTGATGCACCAATCTATGCAGTTTTTGTGAAATTAATTTTTGTTTTACATTAAAACCCCAGGCATCCAATGTTCAAGTGCTTAAAAATTACAACTGTGGGCGTGCTTGCATATCAGAACAACTTTGCGATGACTCACTAAGTTTGCAGTACCATTGTTGCTTGTTTATTTATTCTGCGCAATTCATGACATTGCAATAAAAATAGGTTGGTTTATCACCTTTATACAGACACATTGCTTGGAGTAAAAACTTGAAGACTCTGTAAATACAATTGCAACATGCAAAAAGCGTGTAAGAAATTTTTGTCTTAAAATAAAAACAACGTATTATTTACATTACAGAAGTCGTATGACTGTGTATGCTTGTACAATAGACTTGGTAGCTTTTAAAGTTAGCCACTCTATTCCCAGCCCTTGTGGTATCATACAGACTTTGAAATAAATATAAATTGACAGTTTTGCTCAAAAAATACCTATGATTATCTAATTCAGTGTTATCCCTTTCAGACCTGATTTTCTGGTAACATATGCAAATTAACCCTTTCACCACCATGGTTTGGTCCAAATCCATTGTTACCAATGGTGAATGTGGACCAGTTTACAGAGAATCAGGGGTGAACAGGTTACAATGCCTATCAGCTGCGACTTCTTGCATCCTTTTCATGATTTTAACTTTCAAACTAACTTCATTTACATGTTATTACTGAAGGATGTATATACGGAACTGCATGTGAAAGTTTGAGAGAGGGAAAAGGTGTCCCTATCAAATATTACTGCCTCCATGCAAATATGCCAAAGAAAGAGAACACAGGGCTTAGGGACCGTCTCAGATTATCGCAGAAGTTCAAAAAGCGAAATTCATTCGTTTAGGGGGGGGGGAGGGGGTTTGACCTCCGTTCAATTAGTGAACTTCACTTTCGCACTTTTATTTTGTGATCACAAGTTTTCGTGTGTTTATTTTAAATTAAAGAAAAACTGCACACTCATGCCAAAAAATTTGTAACTGTTTCCATCTCGTTTGTGCCCCAAACACAATTTACCGATAGTAACATTGTATCCTAAACCTTTCATTCATCAAATTATACAAAGACAAAAAGTATCAATTTTTAAAATGTGCTATTTATAAGCGTCCGCTCTAACCACATTGTCTTTATTGTCACTTGTTATGCACCTGGTCATAGTCGTTTTAATACGATTGAACATGCCTCGGCCCCCTTGTCAAAGTTTCTCGCTTATTTATCACCCCTACCAAGTACAAATTGCGTGTTCACAAAGACAAAGAACAGCACAAGAGATACAAAAAGGGAAAGTGAAATGAAACTTTTATGCGGTAAAATGCCCAAATCTGATCGATTACTTTAATTGTAATGTCACAGTGGCAAGGGAAATACGTCTTTAGTATATAGCTATAGCAAAATCCAACATTGTACTCTCAGGCAGTCATGAACATTTCGCACTTTTGAAGTTTCGTTTAGGGGGAGGGGGGAGGGGGTTTTGATCTAAACGAAGGGATTTCGTTTCTTGAACTTCTGCGACAATCTGAGACGGTCCCTTACATTGGAATCCGTTCAGAAACACCATTTTGTCATCCATCAAAACACATGGCACTGAATGCCTTCCACTTTGATGTTGTATTCTCTGTTTTCTTTGTAATATGACCAGTTTTTGAAATTGTAGGAAATGAAGCGAAACCCATTAAATTCCGTTGCTTGTCACAAATGAAATGAAGAATTAAAATCATTAATGGAAACATACACAGCCCTAACCCATGTGGAGTGATGGCAAAGAATGGAAAAGTTACACTACCAGATTTCTCTCAATTAGCTCATCCCAAGATAGGGAGATATTTTTTCAGTATCTAGTTTCCATTTTAAAAAACTAAAAACTAAAAACAATTTTGAGTTTGAAACACAGGCTGGTAATGGGTGTCAATGAGCTCTGCAGTAGTAATGTACTGGCGCTGAACACTGATCAAGTCATACTGAATGTCCCTGCATCTATAATGAACATTATTACTAAGTTATGAAGCAAAACTGCCAATTGTCACATTCAATAGAGAAAACATGAAAAATTTCTTAAACATCTTCACTCATTATTTATGAAAAACAATTTATACAAACAAGTTCTTTTTGCTTTTACACAGTGTGAACAAATAGAAGTAATGAGATGCAACTTTTATCTTAAATTGTTTTTGGAAAACAGATGTACAAACAACTTATATAGCTTGAAAAAAGCTAAAAGTCCAAACACCAAAACATTTAATGTTTGACAGAAAAAAGTACACTAACTTTTCCAGTAAGTATGGAACTGTGTTTATGCTAAATCAGAGCATCATTTCAAAGATTTACATTTGATGTCAGGATTATGACATTGTTGTAGTGGAAAGAGCTCGAAAAAGGGACTAAGAGGAAAGCATCTGTCAGATGTCATCAATTCCAGGAGTTCATTTGAATGATTGATAAACTGCAGTTATGATGAAAGATAATCTGAAATCGGACCCCAACAGTTTATGTCAAATTGACAACTTCCTATCATATATGGTGTCCGCTGTCTGCTGCCATTTGAACGACATGCATGGTCTGTTGCAATTCCTGGAAAGGTTTTTGAACAAAGCAATAGAATAGCTGTCAAGACTAATTTAATTTTGCTGGTTTACAGTTGAAATGTTTTCATACCAGCCAAATTATGAAATGGTAACTGAAAGACAATCTTACAGGGAAGTCAAAATATCATACTAAGTGATGAGTTGGACCACAATAAGGGTTATTATGACTGAAAGATGTGGAAACCCAGTGATTTTATCAAACATTTTCATCATGTAAACTACGAAAACAAACGCAAAATTGTAGAATGCAGTAGGATTCTGAGATAGTTATTCCCTTGATATTCACCCAACAGATCTTACCTTAGCCCCAAACGATGGCTGGCAAATGTCCAGATGGTAGCTGTTCAGGGTATACTGCCCTGATATTGTTTATACTGAACCAGTCATACCTACTCTTTTATTCATGTTGATTTACCAGCCTTTGAATAAAAATTCTTAAACTGAGTCAAGATAGTCATTGCTCGATCCTTTTGGTTGTTTTTCTCACTTTTCCAAAACAAATTATGGTCACAGAATCCCTACACTCCTGCCACTGGTGGTTATAGGCATCACACACAGTAAAATATCAGAAACACTATTTTAACCTTCCTCTTGCTTGCATTTGGAACTAACAGTGAAGACAGTACAGAGAAACCAATGATGGTCAAATAAGTCCAGATTCTCTCACACAATCTGGGTTTTGACTTACAACTCATGCTCGTTGAATAGTAGATGATCAAAGTAATACTTATATATAATCCCCCGTATTCCGAACGAGTGTGGCTGCGTCGCGGACGAGTGATTCCCCGTGTAGCGGCCGTATCCCTCCGAGCCGTAGGCGAGGGGGGATACGGCCACTACACGGGGAATCACGAGTCAGCGACGCAGACACACGAGTGAGGAATACGGGGAGATTAATATTTATCACATGCATAGGCCCAGTTTTCCGTGAATAAACCTTCCAGGAATGATAATTACTGGGGAAAAATGAGAGGGAGTATTTTACAAGAATTCATACGCTTGTGTTATGCGGTCGTGGCTGGGTCACAGCTGACTTGACTGCGGTCAGCTCAACATGTCGGGGCTGCTCCTATGGATAATTAGCGTCTCTCGTAGGGCTTTTTCAGTGCGAATCAAGCGGAAATAGGAAAGACTATGGATTTTTAATGCAAGGTATTTATTTGGTACTTACTATAACATCAATTTTAGTGAAAATTCATTCATAAAATTATTGGACGTACAAGCGGGACGTCGCGACACTCAGCCGCGGCTGGCGAGAACGGGTTATTTTTGTCAATATTCGAACATCATTCAAATAATTCTTCTTTGCAAAGTTTGTATGAAATTTTCAAAATTAACAATTATTATGTTTTACGAAATTGTCAATTGTATGTTTAATATTTTACGAATAAAATGAGCGTGTTTAAATATAATGAAGAACAGTGTTCGGCTCTGACTCAGTCGGTAAGACTACATACACAACGAGTCTTAATCCTAGCTCAGACGCGAGACGACGGAAGTTCAACAACAAGGTACAATACAGGAAACGTGATGCACAATACATATGTATGGACAAAACAATAGCTTGCACCTTTAAATGCACTGATAACATTGTGAACTCGTCGCTCTTGAAAAATACAATAGCGTTTCTTCTGATGAGTCTCAAGTCCGGAGTATCGTCACTGCTGTCAGAAATAATGTAAGCTCTTTGCTTCATCGGCTCACCCGCGCCCCGGGAGCTCGACATGTTGACTGCCGCGGCAGCATTGATCGTGATGTTGAACTTGAAACCTGTCAATGTTGCTTCAGAAAACATTCTTACTGCTGTAGGGTGATTGGTACGTGTCTTGGGTTTTCTGCTTTGCTTATTATGTTGTTTGATGGACACCGAGAAGGGCAATTGACGAGGTAGACAACACAAAATGCCGGTAACATACCGTTATTTGTCAGCTGTACAAAACGTTTCAATCGAAATCAACGACGACGAAACACAAATTCATAAAAATTCTAGTATCGACGGTATTTTGTGTTCTACACATATATTGTAATACTCCATATTTCCTTATGTTTCATTACCTCCCACTTTTGCATTTCAGGGATTTGAAAATAAGTTCTGAACTGAACAGCTGATTTTTTGTTTACGTTTTAAAAGTAGTCCGGGTCCCATATCAACCACATGTGGAATATGGATTCATCGTAGTCATATACCTATAGTGTGATGTCACACTATAGGGATAACTGGGTCTATGTATGTGATATATATATTTATCACATGAACTGGCCCGTATCTCCACCTGTGTGACGTACACCAGCACAGATAAGAAATCCATATTACCCCTGTTGTACGTCATCAACCGGAACTTTTTTCCTGAAACACAGAATTTTGACAAAAAGGTAACCCGGCGCGATAAATCCAGATATGGAAACAGAGAAGGCATGTCCAACGAAATTCCAAGTCGCTAAAGCTTTAGCTATTCCCAAGAATCTGGGACGAATATACCTAACAGCAAGAATCGAATGAGGATATCATCGATCATTTGGCTCAGTAATGTCACTGCTCCAGTCGTAAGGCTCAATGTGGACGTCGTCGTACCTGGCGATCGCCAAGCGACGTCGTACCTGGCGATCCCGGTTGGCGATAAACCCTAAAGATACACCTCAACGAAAGTTCAACTTAATAAATGAGTACCGTATAATCTTCGGGAAAGCGACATAGAAGGCACAAGCATAAAGTCATTCGACGAACAACGATAAATTTCCTTCATCACACAAATTATTCCGTCGTTTCTCGATCGAGATCAAACCTGCAACGGAAGGCTGTAGTAAAGACATATATATACACTCTGCAGTGCAGCGCTGTAGAATCCGATTTATTTTGAAAGTTGACTCGGACAACACTCACTGTACAACAGAACAGAGTTCCCATCAAGTAACAAAATTGAGATGCATACACCTACGGGCGATACGTGTCACAGCAAACATCAAAGTCCATAAAACGAAAACATTGATTGACGACTGAGATGGCCACCGGCGCGGCGGAGACCGGTGACGTGCAGTGCCAACAAAAACAAGCGTACACTCTGTGTGTCATCGATCTGAATCTTTCGGGCTCGCTATAAGGTCGTAAACTTGTGATATTTTAAAAGCCACAGCATATCTAAGTATGATAACTACTGTTTCGATAGTGCCATTGTATTAACTTCATAAATGTAATTGTAAATATTCTAAATAACTCAAAATACTATGCCTATCCGTCGGTAGCACGGTACGGTGAAAGCTATGATGGCAGACTTGCCTTGGTATCGCTCCAGCGCGAGACAATGATTGACACGCGCACGTGACCGAATCCGGATGTCTGATTGGTGGAGATACCTTTCGCTGTAGCGAAATTTCAGCTTAATCGGATTTATGAATGAAAGTATACCTGTAAACATTTGCACATCTCCTGGGTGACGGGCCGCTTTACTCGTTAAATGAAAGTAATCCGCGTAAATGAAACACAAAATCGCGATATATAAAAATCATGCAATTTGTTAAAATAATTTTGATCCATCCACATCAAAGAAAAATAAGAAGACTGTTCATGTGATAAATATATAATCCCATGGAATTTTTCTCTGTTTGACGTCATCGTATACTCGTGTTTTTCGCGGAGCCGCACAACTTCTCGCCTTCGGCTCGAAGTTGTACGGCTCCGCGAAAAACACTCGTATACGATGACGTCAAACAGAGAAAAATACCATGGGATTATATATAACTATTTGTCCAATTACTGATCATGTATCAATTTATCCAAGAATGGAGGAAATAACATCATAAGGAGAACGTGACCAGAGTATTACACTGCAGTAATTGCAAACTGTACAATATCTAGCTATTGCTGAGGTTATGAAAACCTATTTCACGTCTTTTACAACTTTGCCCAAGGCAAGAAACACCATTTGCATTTGCATCAAAGCTTAAAGCTTCAATATATTATATATTAATTACAATTCAAAAATTCACATAAATATTGAGAACTTTTCAGTAAGTACAACTTTTGTTTTTGATTTTGAAAATCAAAGAAAACTGAAAATTTGGAGGCAATTATTGGCTATGGATAATTTCAGTTATCTGTGGAGGGATGATAGCTAGTCTACTAGCAGTTCACTCACTGCAATGATTGGGTTATCTGTTTCACATTAACTTGATCACCCACATTTGTTTTGACATTTGGTATGATCTTGGAATGGAGGTACTGCTGGTCTGTATGTCTGAAATGGCTGCTGCAAAATTTTTCTGATGTACACGTGATCTAACAGAACAAAAATCTTTTTAAAAAGTTAATACATACTTTACATATCATATACCGTTATCAAATAAAAATTTCAGCCTGTCTGCCAGATATCTCATGAAGTTTAAAATAGTCAATAATTGGCAATACTTGACATAAACAGACCACACAAAATAAAAGACAAAAAAGTGATTTACAAGCATTCTTACAAAATACAGATATAAACAGAAAGCTGGTGCATAAATGTATGCATACAAAATAAAATATTCCTGTAACATATCTTAAAAATATATGAACTACTCAAAGCTTTTTAGAAGTAAAGATTCACATCTTACAGACAATCAGGCAACAATACATGAATTTAAAGTACTGTACAAGATAAAATAATGGACATTCTAGGCCGTCCGGCATCAGGCCATTTCCAAATACAGGACTGGTAGCAAATTTCAAGGGGGAGGGAGCAAGGGGTAGATTTTTCTTGTGTTTTCATTTTTTTTCTTTGACTCACAGGGGACTTATAAAACACTGAACGTTTCTACATTCAAGGTGTCTATAATGTTCATAACAAACAATATACGATAACAATAACATTTGTTGGATAAAAATATTCAAAACATGTGCTGGTCTGTCATATATGTCAACTTTTGAACAAAGTGAAGGGATTAAACAAAGAGTGGACATGTCATGACTGGAAAACAACAAATCTGAAATGAGAATTATTTTGCAGTTCTGTTGATGTTACATAAGTTCACCATATGGTATACCACGGCCATTCATTTTTATCCAATCGTTCCATTTTCAAAACACATTCTGGCATGCCTTACAGACATGTCTAATGTTACAAGAGTCTTCTGTAGACTGATAATTTTGAAACATTTGAAACAACAACCAACCTCACACTGAGTTTAGACAATTAACTACTTGAGTGCAGATAAACAGTAAATCTAAAATTTGGGTTTTTTCCCTCCATAACCTCTTTCTGAATTGTGTCAACCTTATTGCTTGTAGAATAACACAATTTCAAAGAAAAAATTAAAATCTTTGTTGTCTCCTCCCCACACATTGAGCATCCACTGCTGATTCACTTTTTCCACACAAACGGTTTACTGTTGTGATTACGGTACTAGAAAACGGCAAGCACAATAATGCAATCTGCATTATAACAAAAACACTAGCTTCAGGAAAATTTATACATTATAGAAAACAGTTTTACGATATTTTCAAGTCTAATAAAAACAATGTGATAAGTAAATAATGAATTATTGACAAACACTTTGAGACATTTTCAGACGAAACAAAACAACATGGTAAGTATATCACAGATGAGATATTCCTGTAAGTAATATTCATATGGCATAATTTGCATTAATGCAAATTGGCCCATTCCCAGACCATTCCCAGACCATTCTGGGAAGTTTCTGAAGTTAAAAAGTAACACTGCATATTACATCTAAGACTGTCTGTCTCAATATGATAGTGTGACACGCACAGAAATCTTACCTTACTTGTCCGTATTTTACTAAAATATGACCAACTGTACAAATATCTTTACAATAGCCCAGGCACAGTACTGGTAGACTGTTTTTTTATATGCGTCGGTAAAAAGAACAATAAAGAACTTCCCTAACACTAATTCTAAGTCTAATACATTCCTTGTTTGGTGGGTGTTTTTAAAATAACACAACTCCAAAGATTACAAGGTTTACTAATTTTGTACACTTAAGTTAGAAACACAACAATTTACAATAAACATGGTGATTTTCAGCTGTTCAACTTCACCTGTTGACCAAAAAAAAAACCATATGGTGGCGATGAAGAAATGTTGATTGCTATGCAGACCTATGATTCCACGCAAAGTTAACCTCTACCCTTTGACCCCTACCCCCTACTGTTAGGTCAAATCAACATTTACTGGTTGTAAGTATTGTCGTAAATAAAGTGAATGAGGATGATGAGTTCAGTCACTCTGAAAGTACATCAAACAGTACAAAAGTCACCTTTGTCTTCTTGAGATCGCAGAGGCAAGTAAGACCTCATCTTGACCATATTGCCTGTTTGCTTACATCAAAAATATATTGCACACTTGTCAGCATTCCACGTCTCTTCCCAAACTGGTCCACCTATCCGGCACCATCAGGAAGTACTTATCCATGGCTTCCAGAAATCTTGTTCGGTACAGTTCCGGGGAGACTACGGTTGGCATTTTACCTTTTGACAGAAAAATACAGAATAGATTAGAGTGTAATAGACTTACAGAAATAATAGCATCAATGGACACTTTGCTCACATTTAGTTTGATGTAGCAGGCCGGAATGAATGTCCATACAACATTTAATAGCTTCTATGGCTCATAGCTTGTAATATTCATAATGCCAAGAGCATTTGAACACATTTTGATGCATAGACCATCAAATACCAATGCAAGGTATGTAATGGTTGGCAACTGTTGCAATGGATAAACACATATACAACACCATGCAGCCTGGTACATCAACATCAGTAGTGCAATCTACCATACCAAGGTAAAGATGTCCTCGTGTAACATTGTAACATTGAATTAGTGTAAACAATATCGGGTAATTAATTAAGCAGTAATATTTAAGAAAACAACTTATTATTGGTTTGGTCTTTGGTTGTGTTTCTGTAAAAATATCACCAACATGTAAAATTCTGACTCACAGCTATTGACAAAATGTCAACAAAATACAACTATAAAAACTTTCACCAAAATTTAAATAAATCTAACGAAAGTCACCTTAAAGAACCAACATACCAAATTTCAACCAAATCTCGCCTGTGCTTACAGAGTTTTTGATAGCAATTTGTAGGATTTTCCCTTTTTTTTTCGCTTATTTGCTTATTTTTGACACTGACATGTTCATTTGAAAAAATCACGTCTCCACCTCAGGGTGCACCTGTACACTAAATACTAAGATGGTAGGTGCTGCAGTTTTGGAGTTTTTGATATGGACGGACATACATACATACATACATACATACATACATACAAATGCTGCTGACTTACCAATTAAGCTGATTTTGGTATTACATATATCAAACGTGAGCTAAAATATTTTGAAAAGAGCCACTGGGGATTTAAGGCTTGTCTGTTGACATTAATATCAAATCAGTGGATCTCATTTAACATTTTATGATTTTTACACTGGTGACACTGTTCTGTTAGCCCTAAAGATCTTAAAATCATTCATTCTGCGCTGAAATAATCAGTAACTCCATTATTAACAAGTGATCACTCTCTATAATTGAGAGGATCGGTAAGAAAAGTACACAAACCTGTGCATTAAATGCTGTTAACTATTACCAATATAATAGTTATATCATTCTGTCAAGAACTTAGAGAGTTATCAATTTCAGGCAAAGCATACTGGGTATCAAGATCTACACCAGTGGAACAACATTTACCTTTATATTTGGTATCATGACACAAAGTTCCTATGTACCGTATACACATAGCAGGGCAGGAAGTTCATGGGAAAAAAACTTTTGACACCTGGGTGGAAGCTTTAAAGAGTTGCCTGAACAAAATAGTATCTACCTTGACAACAATGCCTGGAATGCCTAACCTCTGACCTCAATACAACAAAATGGAAATTACTTCCACCAATGTCCATCAGGCACGTAATGCTAAAATGTCATTTGTCCGGCCAAAAATTTACCTGCCAAGCAACCAATTGAGTTTCCTACACTGCATATTGACCACATACACAAAAATACAGAACTTGCTGATTGCATTGGCAGTCATGGTGTCGTTTCCAGATATTATCAAGCATACCCTGTCGGTGCCAGAAGTAACCAAAAATAGTTCTTTTTGAAATATGTTACCCTTACTTCCATTTCACTCTTGTCAGGTGGAACTACGGCCCAGTTATGATACAGTAATGATTGATATGTTTTGGAGTGACATATGATTGAAAATGCCAGGTGAAATCTAAAAGACTACAGAACAGAAAGAACAGACTACATAGCAAAAACTTTATTATTTGCGAGTGAAAGTATTTCTAATGGGGAACAGGGCATTAGAGCATTTTTAAAGTTCCTAATGTGTTAATGTCCAACCTTTTGGTAGAGCACTATGATATTCACCTTCATAAAGTTTTAATCATATCAAAAATCAAATTCTTGATGGAAGTATGTTACAACATTTTGACTTCACTTTGGACATAAAGTGCATTATAATTCATATTACTGGTCAATAGATTTAAGGATCAAGGAAGCAAGCCATCAAAACTCCCTATGTTAGTGACCATATGTTCAGTAGAGATGAATGTGACACAATAACTACAGTATCATTAACATCATATTAAGGGGTCTTCTTTCTGTAATTTCTCATTACCTGTTCCGAGTTAGCTGGGTGGCACACCTGCAGAATGGCAGCTGTTTCTGAATGTAAAGTTTTGGAAGAAATCGGTGAAGATTTCCTGTGTTGTTCCATCTGTCTGGAGCAGTTCAAGTCTCCTAAAACTTTACTGTGTCTACACACATTCTGCGAGCAGTGTTTGGTCAAACTGGTTGGGAATAGTGAGTTACTAAACTGTCCTGAATGTCGACAGCAGTATCAGCTTTCTGCTGGGGGAGTGGCAGCGATAAAGGGCAACTTCTTTATGAGGAACCTGATTGAGATATTCAAGCAACGAATGGAGTCTATGCAGGGAGCTGAGATCAAGTGTGAAGGCTGCGAAGAAAATACAGCCTCTCAGAAGTGTATAGAGTGTGAACATTATCTTTGCAACAGCTGTGTCAAGGTGCATAGAAATCTGTCTATTTCCCAGACACATCAACTAATGACCATCGGAGAATATGAAACAGAAAAGTTGACAAGCCCAGTTACAACACAGGCTGTGGAATATTGCGATGTTCATCCCAAGAATGAAGTCAAATTCTACTGTGAAAGCTGTCAGGTATCTGTCTGTTCCTGACTGTACCATAGTCAAACACCGAATACCAGAACATGTACACAGAGACTTGAAAGAAGCAGCAGATGAGTATCGCATTGAATTGAAAGCCATGGTTGACAAACTGAAAGTGAAAGAACAGGAAGTTGAGATGAGAAAAACCCAGGCCAAGCAGGTACACAGTGATCTTACAGAGCAGTGCAGCATGGAAGAACAAAAGGTGAGATTGAAAGCTGAAGAAATAAACCAGAAAATAAAGAGAGAAGAGCAGAGACTGATAGATGAATTGAAAAATAATTACAAAATGAAAATTAAAACGGCAGCCATTGATGTTGATGAGTTGGAGCTAAGGCATACCAACATTAAGAGTGTATTCAGTTACTTAGAGGCCCTGATGCACCATGGGAATGCCTCTCAAATTCTCTCCGCCAAAGGTGATGCAAGCAATCGTATCAATGAGTTAATTGCCATGGAAACTAAAGCAATGGCAGATCATGAGGAGCTTGCATTTACTCCAAGTGTTGAGTTCAGTGAGCATGGAATTCTGGGAGTTCTGAGATCTGAAGTGTGTATTTCAAAGTGTACCGTTGAAAATATTCCAAAGCAACTCATCAAAGGTGACTCTGCAGACTTGATAATTACAACCAGAGATTCAACAGGGACTCAAGTCATACCGAAACAACAGGTGACAGCTAAGATACAAAAACCTGATGCTTCATTGCAAGAGATTGATGTATCTGACAACGGAGATGGTACACACAAACTCACAGTGTCTGCACAACTGGATGGTGAATATCAAGTTACCATGACAATAGGAGATCAACTAATACCAGGCTGTCCTTTCACCATACCTGTCATCAAAGGATTGTTGAAGACCATCGGTGAAGAAGGAAGTGCTGAGGGACAGTTCAAGTTCCCCCATGGCGTGGCCATTAATAGGCAAAGAGACATTGTCACAGCAGACTGGGGGAACAATAGGTTACAGATATCAAACAGAGAGGGAGGGTTCAAGAAAACCCTGGAATTTACACAGTTTGAGAATCCTTTCAGACCATGTGACATAGCTATTTCAAGTGATAATACATACTATAGTTTAGATGATAACAATAATCAAGTAGTTGTCAGTGATGAGGATGGAAATGTCATCAGATGCTTTGGGCAAAATGAGTTGAAAGATCCACATGGTATTGTCATTAGCCCAGTAGATGGAAATGTCTATGTGACAGAAAGAGGGAACCACTGTGTCAGGGTCTACACAGAACATGGTGAATACCTCAGATCATTTGGGTCATTTGGCAAAGGTCAAGGGAAATTCAGTAAGCCCTGGGGTGTAGTCGTGGGAAGTACTGGAATGGCATTTGTAGCAGACTACCATAACCATTGTATCCAGGTATTCAGTGCGCATGAGAAGTATTTGTATTCCTTTGATTGTCAGGGCGAGGATGGTGAGACGAGAAAACCAAAGGGAATAACAATGGAAAATGACAAGTACATCTATGTCACCTGTGATAACCCCAGCAGTGTGCTGAAGTTTGAGAGTTGTGGCAAGTTTGTTGTTGTATTGAGAGCGACAAGGAAGGGTTTTACAAACCAACAGGCATTGCATTGACAGATGGTGCCTGGCAGGGTAGTTGTGGTTGATTGGGGCAATCACTGTGTCAAAGTGTTTACACAGTAATGTCAAATCATCAGTAAAAGATTGTATTCAGGTTACTAATATTGGTGAAATCTCATAATATACACTCACTGATTTCATTCAAATCTTTTGATATGAGTATATGATCACAAAATAGTAAAAGTATTGCCATTTTTTATGATTATTGCAAATGTTGTAGACAGCAGTGAGTGGACAAGAAATGCAATAAGAAAATGAGTGTTCCTACCTTCCTTTTTTGAGTCACATAGTATTTACAAAAGATTTAGACAGTCATCATCTTCTCAATATGTTATTAAAACCATTTTAAACTTGGGATTTTCTTTGTCTTGTACAGAGTGTTTTCATTTAATACCTGATTTTTAAATTGTCATCGTATCAGTTTTTGTATTTCTCTTCTTTTGAAGGCTTATAACAAAATAATAATAATAAAGTATAGAAATTTGTAAGGGTTATTTATGCTACTCTCATTACTTTATGATAAATTTAAACCTGAAAGGTGTATTCAGCTGATTAACGATTGAAAAGTTGTAATTTCAATGTAGTGTATATTCTAAAACTTTCCTTTGTAAATGACTATTTGAAAAAAAACAAGTGTGTTGCTGACTGACCAATGGAAATGCATACAGATATACTACATTGTAAAAGTGCTAAAAACCTGCCGAAAGAAGTCCGTATTTTTGTGAGTTTGTTTGTTGCAAGGAGAGTATATTGTCCTCTCACCAAAAAATCTGGACAGACCACTTTTTGAATTCATTTTTAATCATGGCTTTTTGTATCAAGTCTTTTGAAAAGAAAATGACAATATTCAACCTGGCCAGTAGTGACTTCATTTTATAAACAAGTCAATGATATTGGCAGTCACTGCTACATGTGGATGATTTTTTCCTAAACATTTTCTGTTGGGAGCATGATCTGTGTTATATCTTTTAGAAAGAACGTAGAACTTATTTCTTGTATGAGGAACATCACCAACTGTGCACATGATTGACATTTCATCTTGTAAAATGAAACTGCCATTGCTAAAATATTACCGGTCACACAAATTTCCCAATTGTGAAAACTTGATGATTGCTTTCAAGAATTACAGTGTTTCATAAGACTCAGTCATTAGTGCACTGAAAACCCTTTTATGCTATTTCAAATTGCATTAAGAAAAATGGGTTATCAATTTAATAATGATAGCTAATATCCGTTTGTATTTCAAGTACTTTTTGTATCCCTTTACCACAAGATTTCATCCTGCACTATGTATAATGTAAACAACATGGGGGTGACAGACACAATACAGAATTCCTAGAATATCAATGCTTCATGTTCTTGTTAAATTTATGATTCCTACATTGAGAATGGTAGCTTTTATCAATGATGATGATGAAAATATCTGTTTTGTATAGTGTTGCAATATTTCAAATTTAAAACACCATGTAAATGAGTATGAATTGCCGGCACTGAGCTGAGAGCTTGACATCAAATATTCAAGTATTGTCAGACAAGAACCTTTGAGTTTCTAAGTGCATTTACAAAGTACAAAAATACTGTCAAGGACAGTGTGCTCACATTCAGTTTGAATTGGTCCATTCAAGAAATATTTAAACCAGAAAACAAGAATGACAAAAGCAAATAAGGTCTGCAACTTAGGTACTGGAGGTCATCTTTAGCAGGGCTCGAAATTAACATTTTATCCTGGTAGTCATTTTGACCACCACATTTTAAATTTGGTGGTCATTTTAAGGAAACTGGTAGTCAATATTTTTTTTTGAACTGAATCATATTAATTATCAGGATTTTTGTATTCATGAAAAGAGAGGTCAATGTTATGGTGGGAGTCTTTGAACATGGCTGTACCCAAAATGTACATGTCTGTACAGTGGATAAAAAAAATAATACCTATGTTGGATAAAATAACTGATTTTGCCAACAACTTCTCATCTACTGACTCGTGCTTTATTGGAACCCAAATAACATGCAAACAGGTGGCACAATTCGTTCATGTTGTCTATCTTGCAATCATACTTTATACTTGCCAGAGTTCCAAAGTGATCGCTGCGTTGTCTAATGTTTTGTAATGATAAGTAGAAGGATTTTAAATTGTTTTTTCTGTTGCGAGAAATTATGAAATAATATTTAGTTTATTGGCACCTGTGAAGGCCCTGCGCCACAAAAAGGAACGAAACGTTATGTGTATCAATTTCTTCAAGGCCGATTGCAATGTTGTATTGGTGAAACGGTACCCTCGCCATCAGACAAACCGGCAACCACTGAAATACTAAATTTTTCATTGGTGGTCAAAATGACCACCAGTTACAGAATTTGGAGGTCAAGCGTGGAAATATGGTGGTCATTTGACGCAAGACAACCACTAATTTCGAGCCCTGTCTTTAGGAACATGCATATCAACTTCTATAGCAATGGGACAAGCAGATCCTACATACATAAGCAAATGTCAACAAAAAAATTAGCCAGAGAAGCTTAGGAAAAAGAAAAGGTGGGAGAATGGGGAAAAATAAAGAGTGGGAAAAAATGTACAAGGGATCTGGTAAAAAGTAATGCTACTTCATCAATCTTCTAGCCCCTACCCCCTCCTGAATACCACCCCTTGGTTGACCATGTTTACATAAGACAAGCTGGCAGGAAATGTATTTACAACCTTGGGGATGTTTTAATTAATGATATGAGTGCTATCATTCAAATGTAAACAGCACTTAAATTAGTTACAGACAGTGAAACTCCTTCCACTGTGGAGGGATTACGACATCTGGAATTATCCTGGATCCAAATTTCTCATCAGTCTTGTGTGTCTTACATGCAAAAGTTGCAAAAATCGGTTCGCAATGAAAATTTACCTCAGCTTTGTTTTCTGGATCAACTTTACTACAAATTGATACCAAATATGACAAAATTATGTTCACAGCCTTCCAAACTGTCTCACAACACATCCTGGGTTTGTGTAGGTCATTTAAGGTCACAAACTGAGAAAATTACCTAAAATATGAAAGTTTGGGGGTTTCCAAACACCTTGAGCAGAAAATTTATCTATTAACATCCTACAAAGCTATCAGACAAGTAATTTTGAGAACAAGTTTTCTTCACCAAAAATGACAAAATTGTCTTAAAAATACAAATTTGTATATTTCAGGACAACTTCCACATAATAACTATTGTCATCCCTGGACATCTGTACACCAAATACAAAGCTGTCTGTCCAGGGGCTTTGAAAAGACAATATTTTTTAAGATTTTTTGACAAAAACTGACAAAAATTGCCCAAAAACAGTAATATTTGCAATGTTGTCGTTATCTCAACATTACAAGGGTAACATCCTTGTAAACATCCAATCAGAGAAGAAGAAATTTTACTAATTAAATGAGAAAAATAACCAAGAAATTCAGCAAAAATACAAAATTCAAGATATCTTCAAAATATTCACAAAACTGATTTTGATCAACCTTAGGAACCTGTACATCAAATATCAAAGCTATCAGCTTAGTAGTTTTTGATTAAAAAATTTTTGACCAAAAATTTGGAAAATTACCCCAGAATTACAAATATGAAAATTTCAATTCAATTTGTATAAACTTGACTGAGGTCATCCTGAGGAACATGTATACCAACTTTCAAAGCAATCAGATGAGTGGTTTCAGAGAAAAAGATTTTTTGACTAAAAACTGAAAAAATTACCCCAAAAATAGAAACATGCAAATTTCATCCAAATTTTTAACACCTACTTTAGAATACCTAAAGGAACCTGCACACCAAGTTTCAACCCTATCTGACCAACGGTTACAGAGTTTTAGCAATTTGCAGGGTTTTTCCTTTTTCCCCTCATTTGCATATTTTTGACACTGACAAGTTCATTTGAACAAATTCACATCTCCACCCCTAGGTGCACCTATACACCAAATACTAAGACAGTAGGTGCTGCAGTTTAGGTGTTTTTGATTTGGACGGACATACATACATACATACATACATACATACATACATACATACATACATACATACATACATACATACATACATATCGGTACATACATACATACATACATACATACATACATACGTACATACATACATACAGACATGCAAATCAGATGCAAATGAACTGATTCAGCTTATACGATAACCTCACATTGGTATACCAAATGTGAGCTAATAAAAAATTGAATTATGTATTGGAATTTCTATTGTTTACTTACAGGATTCAATTATGATTACACTGTACTATACTTCATACAAAATATACAGCATCATCATGTACTTTGATAGTTTCTTCTGTATTTCTTTACACTATCATTTTATCAAATGATGTGATGATTCTGATGAACTCAACTTTAACAAGATTTAAAATACTGTTTGGCAATCTTTTTCTCACCTTTCCGTCTCATTTTCCTGTAGACTGGTCATTGCAAATGAAAAGAGTTGGGCTGCATTACAACTGAATGATGGAAGGGTTCAATGTGAAAGCTTGGATTGTTGATCCCTTTTTACATTTCAGTATATAAAGATAAAATGAGAAATATAACTACTGTAAAGGATTTTGATTGATACTAAATAGTATCCAGGGACAACTTAATAAAGTCGAACCTGTCTTAGTGGTCACCCTAACAGAGCAGTCACCTAATGGTCACCTAGTGGCAGTCCTGTAAACTTTACATGTTAAAGGTCCTCTATGGAACAGACATCTCTCTTAATATTTGGTCAATGGTCACGTGGTACAAAACCTGAGTATAATGGTCAGCATATCTGACTGTGAATGACCTCTGCCAAAAAACGCTTTGAATGAAAAGAAATGAATCTATTTTCATTGACTTTATATCTGCATTACAATTCTTTCAGAGATGAAATGCAAACGAACAACTTCTGTCAATTTTGTCGCTAATTTCAAAGTGTCGCTAGGAAAACAGTCATAACTAAGGTATGCATGTATGATTGAACTTTATTATGATTGATGTTGTCTGCTCCTAAATTCACCACTTGGTACACCACCCACACCCCACCAAAAGTACTGTCCCCTCTGCTCTGTGTCAGTTCTCTGTCAATCATTTGTTTGAAAAAAGATGTCACAAGAGCAAAGAGCAAAAAAACTTATCTCCTTTCCAGTATTGCCACAGCAGTCCTCTATAGAAAGACCATCTTCATATATTGGTCACTTTTCTTGGTGCCTTGTGTGACTACTATACACAGGTCTGACTATAATTAATTGTTCTAAAAAGTCACAGCATTATTGTGCGTTCACAATGACGGAGCTTCAGGATCTTACTGTTGATTGGCTTTTGTTTGTCGACATTCAAATATGTCTTGTTTCAGATTTCTTATTTCAGAACATTTCAAAGTTTATAAATACATTGTACAGTTTTCATTCCATTTCTATCACTGAAATATTAATGGTAGCTGAAAGATAATATTCATCTGATCATTTTTCATGATTTTCGTGGGAGTGAAAACTTTTCTGAGCAACGTTTTTGATGTAATGTGAAGTTCAATAAATAATGGAAATCAACACTTTCTAGTCATAAGTATCTCACTGAATTATTGTAAATGAATATCATTCTTTTTTGCTTCCGTTCACAATACATGTAAACTGTTAAATTATAAAACGATTATCAAACGTCTGCCTTCTCGCATTTAACTAGTGTTTTGATGTAATACATACACTTTTATTGATTTTGCTGAAGCATGTATCCAAGCAATGTTTGGATTCTGTCCTGTCATGCTTCAGAACCCTCGATGTCGATAAATGCTATTTTGAAATTGGGAAAAATCATGGATATATATGCAATTATTAGAAAATGTTCAACACCAATGGTTTGGTTAGGATCTGTGAAAGTATACCGGTACTGGTACATCAAATTGTGCGTGGCAACTGTAAAACACACTAAACTATGCATACCATTTATGTTTTGAACACACTCTCTCACAGCTCCCTGCTGGCTATGCACTGGTGTAACCTGGCTCAGCACAAGCTGGCATGGCTGGCTCAGCAAGCTGGCTGAGCTGTACCAGCTCACCAAAGCTAGGCTACACCATTTCTCAAGTGTCTATGGCTACACAAGCCATAGTGCGTAGCCAGCGAGGGACTGTGAGCGATTCTAAATGCTGTCAACCCTACAACTTCAATACCCAGACTGCTTTGCTAAATTTTTAATTCTGTTATGCTGTTATTATAAAATGATCATCCTCTTTACTTCAAAGGATCTAAAAGAATATCGTACCAATGAAATTCTGTTACAAGAAGTCATAGCTTTTGGTATGCACATGCAAAATATAAATATCAAATACATGTCCAAACATATTAATATTATACAGACCCTGAAGATCCTTTCAGCACAAAAGTGCCCAAGTATCAAAAATATAGATCATAAAAGCATGAAATTTGATGGTGATACGAATATCAAATTTCTATTTAATTTTAACCCTGTTGTCATATTTCACTGTTTTGAGGTTCAACTATGCCAATACCAGTCAGGTAACAATACAGGTAGTTTGAGTATCTTCATTGACCCTTGATTAATTGCTTAATATGTAAAACCTAGATGATTGCAGCTGCCAAATTGATTGCATTGCCAGAAACTGGAACAGCCATTCTTTGTCAGTATCATAATGGAAGACTGAGATCACAGAAATCATTGAATTTTTTTTAACAGTGTTTTCGCTAAAAGCCAGCAGCCGGCGAAAATAGCTGCCTGGCAAGTCAAAAAAGCATGTGACCTGCCGGCTGGTGTCACACTAGTAAAGTACTATATGTCGCATTTTCACTGAAGCCTTGCCCATATGTCTGAAATAACAGAGAAAACGACGTTAAACTTGCCAAAATGTCCCGATAAAACTCGTACGTCGTACTTCCGTAAACACATACAATCTAGAAATGCTTTACGTACTACGCCCAATCAGATTAAGCGTTCTTACTCACTCTTCCCAATGCATGGAAATTTACATAGGACAAGATCTCACCACGACGTAATCATTGCAGTGATTGGCCGATTTTGTTTCGCGCCCTCTAGCATGTTCTGAGTGAATTTTCTCAAACAACAAACGCAATGGCGGCATCTGAAGGACGAGTGCGAGCGATCGGAAGTGCCAAAAAGAAATCTAACGATATTCAGCAGTACTTTACGAAAAAACAAAAATTAGACAAAGGTAAACGTAAGTGAATCATGCGTTCTTAAAATGTAACTAGCGAATTTTTGTATTTGCTGATTGTACCGGGTATAATGTCGAGCCGATGCCATCAACATCGTGATCGTGCCGGACGATGCACGAACGATCAACAAATTTCGTTCACTCCGACGGCGTTGTTTTAAGGCTGTCGTAAAACGAATTTTCATAAACTTGTCATGTGCTCGGCATTCTGTTTTATTTCCTGTACTTTATCGCCAGTAAAATACAATTTTATGGTGCTGGCAACAACAAAATAAACGGTAGCATATTTTAGAAGTTCTAACGTGAGAAATGTCAAAGAGTAAAACTGCCAATTGGTGTTCAAGTGAGGCGTACGTTGAAAGATTTAGTACAGTCAACAGTTTGTTTATGCATGGACGTTACGTCCATGGTTTATGTCAGCATATGTTTTCATTTTGTTTGTAATATGTTCTTTTTTTTTTCGTTTCAATATTGGTGATGATTACTGATAAAGGTACACAAAAAATGAGAAATGAGATGCTAAAAACCTTACTTTTCATACAATTTAACAACATCTTTGGTAATAAATTGTAAAGAAAATCAGGTGCTCAAGTGTCACCAAATAAGCACAATCAAACATAGTCACACAAAAAATCGCCAGCGTTTGGGAGGGGGGATACCCCTCTCCCAAACCCTCCCCCCGCTCGGCCGCTTCGCTCCCTTGCTCTTCTTCAGCCGCCTGTTATTTTATTTCTGCCGCCTGAAATAAAACTTAGAGATAACCCTGTTTAACCTTGTGTTAATTTTTTCCAACTTGGCTTGTCACACAGTACTACAGGTATCACAAAATGCACTTTAATTTGTACGATCAGAGTCCAGAATAAAGTTTGGCATGTCTCCCGTGTGTAGAGAAACTCCTAGATTTGTAACATAATGTCCCAAAGAACGTTACAGCAAGGTTGTTTTTTTACCTGCTACTTTGTTTTGTTTTGGTCATGCTTGATTGGGAGAGAAAAGAGCAGTATATTAAATTTGTCAACTATTGTATAGCCAAACATATAGAATAGTTTACAGGAAAATAGAAATTGTGACATGCAATTTAACATACAAAAATGTATCGATTTTTTTTCAACAGACACAACAAAAGAAATTTATATGTTCACAGTTTACTGAGGATAACCACCTAAGTTGGTCATTGCTTGTCTTTCAAAAAGATGACATTTGTAGTACCAGCAAAACTTAATGGCCATTTAGTCTCAAATTTGATGCCTTGACTACAATGTCTCAACGTACTTCTACTATGTAGAATAAAATGATAAATTTTTTTTGTGTTTAATCTCCAGATTGAAATGAAGAACAGAAAAAGTTATTACTGGTCGATAGCTACTCTGTGGAACAGATCAGAGGGACGAGGATTTTTTCTACTACTGTCTGATTAATTACCTGCCAGATCTGCCAAGTTACCAAGAGGGGAACTGAACCAAAGCCTAGTTTCACGTACTTATCATGACTAAAATCAATGCATATCCCCTGACTTGTCAGAACAATTGCATATTTTGTCATATGCAACGCTACAAAAATGTGCTTGATACAAATATACTATTCTACAAACGACCCTGACCTCAGATTTACATTATATCATGAAATAGATGAGGTGATCAAAGAATCAGGTTATCGAAACTCCCTATCTTAGTGTACCATATTCATACAGAATTTCTTTAGTTCATTAACTTTACTACTGGTGGTTTTTATGACGTCAAACTGAAGTATTTGCAATATCATGTTGGGGGAGCCCTTATTTGGCTACTGCTCTGTACCAGTCTGTAGTTGCTTCACTGGCACACCTCTGCATAATGGCTGTTGCTCATGGACGAAAAATTTTGGATGAAATTGGTGACAACTTTCTGCAGTGTACCATCTGTAAGAAGCAGTTCAAGTCTCCTAAAATTCTACCATGTCTACACACATTTTGTGAGCAGTGTTTGGTCAAACTGTTCAGAAGAAACATTTCTGACCTGTCCACAATGTCGACAGCAATATCAGCTTCCTGTTGGAGGAGTGCCAGCGATAAAATCCAACTTCTTTATGAACAATCTGATTGAGATATTCAAGGAAAATCTGGAATTTATGCAGGGAACTGAGATACGATGTGGGTCTTGTCAAAAAACAGCTACTCACAGGTGTGTGCAGTGTAAACATTATCTATGTGATGGCTGTCTTATGGTACACAGAAGTTTACCAGTCACAACGAATCATCAACTTATGACCATTGAACAATATAAAACAGCAAGGTCATCCGGTCTAGATACAGTTCAAGCAGTGGAATATTGCAGTGACCATACTGAGACTAAATTGATTTCTACTGTGAAACCTGTCAGGTACCTGTCTGTTCAAACTGTACCATAGTTAAACATCGCATACCAAATCATAATCACAGAGACTTGAAAGAGGCAGCAAATGAGTATCTCACAGAGTTGAAAACCATGATTAAGGACCTTAAGGTAGCTAAATACCTTTTAGACACTTTCAGATTTTTATTTTTTTCTCAATTGAACACGTCCCAAACCCCAATAAAGTATACATTTTCTGAAAGCCCTGATATAGAGCTATCCGACCAAGCACAGTACACGGTCATTATTTGCATAAGAGTCACGTGACAAGCGTTTTGCTGAAGCTTCAAAAAAATGGTTTTTCCCGCCTTATGCAAACACGCTGCAAGATTTCCGGTTGGAATTTCTTCATTGACAAGCTTGACAATATCCTTTAAAAGTGTGTCTGCAATTTTTTCCCAGAGGCTCCATTCAAATTATATGGCGTGATAATTAAAATTCCTTGAAAAGCACCTTCATCTAAAACCTTTAAGAGCGCATTAAAAAAAAAACAAAGGCATATAAAGAAAATCCCAGACACGGTTTTGAAGGATATTGTCAAGGCTTGTCAATGAAGAAATTCCAACCGGAAATCTTGCAGCGTGTTCGCATAAGGCGGGAAAAACCGGTTTTTGGAAGGTTCAGCAAAACGCTTGTCACGTGACTCTTATGCAAATAATGACCGTGTACTGTGCTTGGTCGGATAGCTCTATATCAGGGCTTTCAGAAAATGTATACTTTATTGGGGTTTGGGACGTGTTCAATTGAGAAAAAAATAAAAATCTGAAAGTGTCTAAAAGGTATGTAGCTACCTTAAAGACAAAGAGGATGACACTGTAAAAAAAAAACTCCTGGCCAAGCGGATACACAGTGATCTCACAGAACATTGCAGCAGAGAAGAAAAGAAGGTGAAAATGAAAGCAGAAGAAATCATTAAGAAAATAAGGAGAGAAGAGCAGAGACTAGTCGATGAACTGAAAAACAACTACAAAATAAAAACAAAAAGAGCTGCCAATGACATTAATCAGCTGGAATTGCAACATGGTAACATAACAAGTGTACGCAGTTACATAGAAACACTGATACATTATGGTAATGCTGCTCAAATTCTTTACACAAAGAGTGATGCCGGAAACGTATCAAGCAACTTATTACCGCGGAAACTGAAATAAAAAAAAGACTATGAAGAAGTCATATTTACACCAGGCGCAGATTTCAATGAGCAGGGAATTCTGGGAGTTCTGAGATCTGATGTAGCTCCCCTGAAGTGCACAGTTGCTAATATTCCAAAGCAACTTTTCAAAGGTGACTCTGCAGACCTGCTGATTACAACCAGAGATTCCTTGGGAAATCTAGTCATTCCAAAACAACAGCTGACAGCTATGGTACGAAAACCTGATGCATCGCGGGAAGAAATCGATGTAGCAGATAATGGAGATGGGACACATACAGTAACTGTTTTCGGACAAACTGATGGTAAATATCAATTACCGTGACAATAGGAAACCAACGAATACGAGGCTCACCTTTTGTTATACCTGTCATTAAAGGATTGGTAAAGATCATTGGCAGTGAGGAAGAGTTAACGGAAAATTCAAGTTCCCCCATGGAGTGGCAATAAACAAAAACAGAGACATTGTCACAGCGGATCCAGAAAATTGCAGGTTACAGATAATCACCAGAGAGGGCACATTTAAAAAAACCTTGACATTCAAACAGTTTGGGCAGGTTTTCAGACCGTGGGATATTGCTGTATCAAGTGATAATACATACTATAGTTTAGATAACAACAATCATCAAGTGGTGTAAGTGATGAAAATGGACATGTCACAAGACACTTTGGACAACAGGAGTTGAAAAATCCATACTGTATTGGGATAAGCCCCGTAGATGGCAATAACTTTGTAACAGATCAGGGTGGGCATTGTGTCAGAGTTTACACCAAAGATGGTAAATATCTTGGGTCATTTGGATCACGAGGTGAAGGTCCAGGGGAATTTAATTGTCCTTGGGGTGTCGTCATAACAAGTACTGGGACGATATTTGTTGCAGACCACCATAACCAACGTATTCAGGTCTTCAATGCTCAGACACAGTATCTGTATGCCTTCGATTGTCAGTGTGAAAATGGCATGTTAAGAAACCCTAGGAAAATATCAATTGAAAATGATAAATATGTCTATGTCACTACTGATAGCAACCATTGTGTACTCAAGTTTGAGTGTGGTGGTAAGTTTGTTTGTCATGTCGATACTGACAAGGATGGGCTAGATGACCCAATCGGTATAGCACTGACAGATGATGTACCGTGCAGGGTGGTTGTAGCTGATAGGAACAACCACTGCATCAAAGTGTTTGTGCAGTGAAACAGAACAATCAACATTGTTTGGGACTGATTGTGTTTGTTAGCGATATTGACTAATCCCAAGATGGATTGCTTGTGACACGCCATTCTTACACTGTCAAATTTCAAGTAGTAACTTTTAATGCTGCAGTATGTGCATGTTGTACCATGTTTAAAAGTGACAAATGAATGAGTTTGCCAAATACTGCATCTTGTATTTGTAACTATCAGCGTCTCTCTGATGTCAAGTCAGTTGTGATCCCTTCTCGCTTCTACATTCATGAACTAAACTAAATGATATTTGGCCCTCATGGAGATATTATCCAGGGCAAACTTATATAAAGTTTTCGATGAAGTAGTGAATAACTCACACTGGATCACCATCTTTGTAAACTGGGCTATTTTTGCCTGTGTACAGGTACTTAGGGGGTCTAACTTTAGTTCCTTTTTATAATCACATTAATATTCAAGTATTTGTTCAAACATTTTCTGCATTAAAATATTCCAACTTTGTACCAAAATATTCCCTCTTTGCCCAATTTTCCTACAGCATTGATGATATCTGGGAGATAATGTTCAATTCAACTTCTCGTACGTTTATACGGTATCTTTGGTGACTTAAAATTTCTTTCTGAATAAATATTAATGTGATAAGGGGGAATCAATATGACAATTATAAGGTTAGATAGTTTTGGGTAGAAACTGAGATTGTGGCTGAAATATTGAGACCAAAAGTTGTGTTGTATAAATGAATAAAACATAATTTTTGCTACAATTTTTGTTATTGTACACTGATGAATCGAAGTAAACATTTATATGACACTGATGTAGTCTCACATGTGCTTTCTTGTACATGCATAACAGACTGATATACATACATATACACACAGACAATAAAGCCCCTAACAGTAGCATTGTCACACTGGGGTGCTTCACAGTTTCGCCCAGCACCCAATGAATATTTTTAAAATCCCCTGCCAAATTTTTGTTTTGGTAAAAAATGAAATGATAGGTCTTTCTATGTAAAACTGATGTCAGTGTGTGTCCAAAAGTTATGCATAGGATGACCTTAGGAGAATTGCAAGTGCTATCTACCTGTACAAATGCAAACATGTTAGAGTTTATTTGAATTTCTTTTGTTAGTGCTATACACCAGAGAAAAAGAATGTTCAAGGGCGTGCTCAATGCCTTAGTGAGAGAACTTCCCCTTTAACATGTCCAATCCCTCGTTAGGTATACCGTATTGGTCACAACCACAATCTCATGAACCAGTATGAAATGAGAATAATTGATAGACAACGTACGTAGCTAAATTAATAATACTCAGAATAAACTCTACATCAATTTCTCAGCCTATCTGACAGAGTAAGTTTATTGCAGTTCGAAATTACACTGATTTTACAATAACTGGAGATAATGTGTGATGATTCGGTTACATTGTGGCACATCAATTAATAATTGAATTTTGGAGAAAAACTCGGAATAAAACATGTCATCAGCTGATCAGCATCTATTGCATTTTATTACAGTACCAGTACATGTAGGGAACATACATTTGTTACATGTATAAGCAAGCAAACTTTCTAAGATCAAATAGTCTGTGTCCAGTAGAAATAATAACATAGCAGTGAACTTTGTGATAGGCACCAGTCAAACTCGTAAAAGATGAAAACTAATTACTTCAAACAATAAAGATGTGTGTTTCAAGGAAGAAAACTACTGTAGTGGATCGGGACAGCAATGACGTTAGGAGAGCAGAGACGTCATATACAGGACTGTTCTATTTGGAAACAGGGGACATGGACAGTTAATGAATGAAAAGTATCAGAAAAACATGTTCTTATTCTCACAAATGGGCCACAACTTCACACATCAATTGATCTAGCCATGCTAACACTGATTTTAGAATTCTTTCTTTGAGTTTAATAAGGTAGGGGCTTAAACATGAATGTATGTCATTTTCAAAAATAACCTAAAAATGGGGAGGGACTTATACTTGATCATGGGTTAAACTGGGATGAGTATGGAATAGAAGTACACCAACAATAGGGATTTATATAAGTCAAAGGAAGAAAGGATTAAAAATGGACAACAGTGACAAATGACAGTTTTTCAGGAATATTTTTATTACAAATTTTTAAAAAGAAAAGCATGACCATAAAAAAATTATTTCTCTGGGTAGACAGGCAATTTAATCATACAAGTTACATTATTGCGCCATAATAGTTTGATCAAAAAGTTGACATGAACTGTTTGCACTGTGCCTTAAAGTTTATAATCAATGTTACTTTCACAAGCACAACAAATTTTTTTGTGACACTGTGTGTTTTGTAAAATGTTTGTCATCCTTACCTTGTCCTCCTAGGATGCCGGATGACTTTACCACCATCTCCAGTTTCTTGTCCCATGTAAACGTACGAATGTAATCTGGAATAAAGCAGACATTAGAAATTGGCGTCATTATTCTTGATTCTTGCTAAATCAAACAAAATTTGACCCCTTAGGTCAGTTGTAAAAATTCCTTGCTTGACAACATACAGTGAATGGTGAACAGACTGAGGGTGCATGTCTATCAATCCTTCATTTGTAAAGCTGTCAACAGTGCACAAAATTAACTTTGACATGTTGTGTGCATGTCTAAAATATTAAGTCTTTATTTCCTTCACCTATCACTAGGAAATTCTTTTGAATATTAATTATCAGGCTAAAGCTAATTAATTATCAAAGTATCTGACAGACTTAATATCATTCAACATGCATGCTTATTTTGTTTAAATGTTTCTTTTTTTTTTCTTTTAACCAGTCACATTTTGCACATTCACAAATGCAACACAGTATCCTCTTTTGAGAGAATTATAGTGATCAGGACACTTGATGGCTATTGAAGGCAGTAGACGTTTCATCCGTGATTCATCTCCACATTGTGCGAACTTGACATCCTGCCACCATGTGCAATGTACGTTACAATAGCAAAAATACAAGGAAGAGACACATTGCCATAGCAACAACTGGTTACAATTGTGACATTATTTTTATACCTTGTCATCAGCTTGTTTGTGTACCAAGTTACATTAGGTATTTTGAGAGTGATAGTGCAAAGGGGTGACCTTACCCAAGTTAATGCTCAAAGTTTGATAACTACATTTTTGCACATTGTTACTTCCTACAGTGTTTATCAAAGATCAGGTTCACCTGGTTTGACTTACCAATGATTCCCACCACCAGTTCTTTCCTACTTTCATCAATCCCCACCAGCAGTGAATAATCCATGACTAAATGATCGGATAAGAACTGGGAATCTTTGTAAATGGCCATGGTCAATGCTGTCTTAGAGTGGGTACGGATGTACAAAGGGGAATCCATAACATCTGCAAAACAAATAAAAAGTCAGTCACGGGGAGGAATGTTAAACAGAAGGAAACAAGATATACATATGTTAACCTTTAATCCCTACTTCCATGTATGTTGGTCCAATACTTCCTTCAGAACAATTGGGTTGTACCACAAAGTGGGGGAAAAAAGGGGTGGATCTGGTGTAAATAAACATACATGTATTAATGAATTTCCAGTATGGGATGTTCACAATCTGAATTTGTCATGACAAGTATGACAGCCTGTCAACTAGAATGGCAATATGGAGTATCCAAAATATGAACTAACCTTTCGGTGTATTGTATCACAGTTGATAAATTTGTTACATTTATCAGGAAATTCAGTACATGCTCGATTTGGATTCCAACTCACAACTTCCAGCGCCTATCCACCTCTCTTTGATATTGACAATTGACATAAAAAGATTACCAAGACAGAGAGTACACGCTAGCTTTGAACAAACATGAAAGAAAAGTAAGTCGTGTCCTCAGAATCAACTCACATTTCAGTAAATTTTCATCCATCAACACCAAATCCTCTGTTTCTTCACCTGACACCTTGACATGGCGATTTCTCATCGACCCCTTCAGGTCAAATACCTAGAGAAAGAACAATTATTACATTAATTTTAAATTTCATTACCACTTGATATGACAAGCATGCAACTGGACAAAAATTTCAGGAGGAAATTTAACAACTTTGGGGAGATAGCTAAGGATGTTCTTAGGGCAGAGGACTCCCCTGAAACACATACAGGTTGGTAGGAGACTATGCAACGATGACCAAACCAAGCCATGCAGACCTGATTACAGATGAACTTTAACACAAGGTTACATACAGCAGTTTCCATCAACCAAAGTTATGAAATGTTCTTTGCATCCCATATCAAACATAAGAATTTGGCAAAACCAAGATGGGCAGTGCCCACTTAAAGGTATAACTGTCACCTGTTCCAATTTTGCCACAGTTACCATGGAAAGAGAAAATCTAACCAATCACAGATTTTAAGCAGGTGGCCGCTTTTTAAAAACAGCGCCCTCACATGGGCATTTTGAATACCAAGGAACGCCCGTTTGACCATATATGGGCATATTTAGATTACAGGTGACTGTATACCTTTAATGATGTCCTGATTTGATTGCAAAACTAATACTTTCATTACTTATTCAACATTGATATTTCATAAAAAGTGATATGGTTTAGGGTCAATAATGTATCTTTTAAATCATTACCTGAGCCATTTTCCTGTCATAGAAGAGGTTTTCCATCACCAGCAGATCTTGTTTCATAGTGTTATTGGTTTGAGAGTTCCGGAACCCAACTCTGTACACACCAAGTATTTTAGCCAGAGCAGTTGGCCTCTGAGATACAAACAGGATGATAAAGAAAAGTGTTTTAATTTCTAAGATCATGTAGATCCGTGGGCGTGAACTCTGAGAAGGAATCTGATTGTCAATGTCAATGTAATCAGGGCACAGAAGAGGAAATGCAACAAGGCCATTTCCTATGTAACACTGATTATGCCATTTCCTTGCCCTATATGTGTGTGCCAGTGTGTGTTAGGCAAAGACAGTGTGAGCAGTCTGGCATGACCGAAAGATACTGGGTCCATACTAGGCTGGGAAGCAATTCAGATTATCTTAAGGGTATCTTTGTATTCATTCACATGAAACTGGAAAGGTACCTTAAAATAAACATGTTTCCAACCATGATGAGGATGTCCAAGTGTGCCATGAGTTTAAATTTCAAAATAAATTTGATAAATTACATATATCTGAATTCTTTTATTTTTTTTTGGCCATATCTTACATATGAAGATTGGCGATGTCTTTTAAATTTGTGAAAAATGTTTGTTGCCATAGAAAAAAACTAATGCATTGGATCATATTTCCTGGTCAGCCTTAGATACTTTAAATCAGTATTCCAAAGGCTATCGTATATTTCACAGTATTATTCAGTATTATGTCAAATTACATTTGTGGTTGTCTTCAACATCTCTGCATTAATTTTTATGGACTGTATCAGGGTAGGTGGTCTGTAATACTGAATAAAAGAATTCATAAAGTGTAACATATGGGCATATGGGACAGGTTATGCCTCATTTGTTTTAAAACCAACTTCTGACCTGATGATGATACATGTATTTGAACTGAGTGGGATAAAGGTATGGGCAGATGGGTCAAATCATTTGATGTACATAGAACATATGGGGTATAAACATGGGATGAAAACAATGTCTGGATTGCTGAGTTGGGTATACTTCATCAGGTGGTAAAATACACACAGAGTATGAAGGATACAATAGGGAAACATAAAAGCTTGATGGGTTCAGCACCGAGCATACCTGCACCTGGAGGTATGCTCTAAATTAAGATAGATGGGTATTTTACCTGCATTTCAAAGGCTGGTTGGACGTAGTGGAAATAATGCGGAGGAAATGGGTAAAATGGGTATCCTTATGTATATTTCAAAGGCTGTTGGGATGTACTAGGAGTAATTTAATGTGAAGCAAACAGGTTTAATGGGTATCTTTACCTGCATTTCAAAGGCTGTTTGGGCATAGTGGAAAAAAAAGGTTAAAGTTCCATAAGCTGTATTGTTTGGCTACTTTTCAGAACTTTTGTTTTGTGGTTTCCCTACACTTTCTGCAGTGAATCCCTGAATTGTAATTTAATGCCAAGTATTTAGCATATCAACACAACCTGTATGAGTATAATCCCCATTGTTATTGTTGAAAATTGTATTCAAGTTCGGACTAGAATTCATTTGTAAACAATAAACAATGGTCACTACACACATGCAAGCTGTGTGGACAAAAGAATACTCGAAATTTCAGCATGACAAACGTATTAGGGTCTGACATGTAGTTGATATACAGAACCAGAATACTTATAAAGTTGCCACAAGTTACAGCTTATGTCCCTTTAAATGGGTATTTTACTTACATTTCAAAGGCAGTTTGGATGTACTGGAAATAATGTGAAGCAAACAGGTTTAATGGGTATCTTTACCTGCATTTCAAAGGCTGTTTGGGCAAAGTGGAAATAATGGGTTATATGGATATTTTTACTTGCATTTCATAGGCTGTTTGGATGAAATAATATGTAGCAAACGGGTTAATGGGTATCTTTTACCTGCATTTCAAACGCTGTTTGGATATTACGGAAATGGGTTAAATTGTTTTCTTTACCTGCATTTCAAAGGCTGTTTGGATGTAATGGAAATAGTGTGGAGCAAACTCAGTGAAAGACTGCACCTCCAGACGAGACATTTGCTTCAATATGAAACGATCATCTGTCAAAGAGAGTAAACAGAAATGTTTCTACTAAGTAAATACCATGGAATGAATGCATTTGATGAAAAGTAATTGAAAAATGGGAGTTAATGGCATGAACATTCATGGTTAATATATACTCTCCTTTTCAAAGAATATACTCTTAACACATGAACAATTAGAATGTGAAAGTTGAAAGCACTGTCATCACGTGCCTTCTTAGCCAAGCTGACATGCCACTGACTCAAGAAACATCTGTTGGATTCTGGGAAATTTTACATATTACATGCACTGGTATAACACTGATGCACAGAAACTTCCATAAATTCCTATATTGATGCGAAGAGTTTGTGAGTTAGACGGCAAACTGCCAAAGAGTTTGCGAGTTAGACAGCAAACTGACTGTCATAGGACACATGTATGCTTTGTTGCTTTTTACTGGTAGTTGAATGTGAGTAAATACTTTACATATGTCACTTTCTGCATCAGCATAACCCTTAACATAATATTAAGATGGCAGATTACTGTAAAATTTTTAATCATATTATTTTCTTTATTACAATTGGTAACACAGGAATAATATTCATTAATTTGCAGAGGAAAAAATAATTTTAATGAATGGAGACATTTGAATTAGAACACTCTCTCTCTCTCTCTCTGACTGAGAAACAACAATACAGGGAAGTCAACTCACCGGCAGTCTTGCAGAATGTGGAGCCTGACTTCCCACCTCTTGCAACCCAAGGAATGCAGTGGGCTAGAGAACGGATGTATGCTTCCTCTCCGTACGGAAAGACAGTCTTCCGTAAGAGCCGGAACTGCTCAGCAAAGTAGACCCGGCAATAGTACTTGGCAGTGTGATCAGAGAACTGAAGTTCAATGTGAGGGTTTGGTGGATGGTGAGTGCTCTTCTCTTCTTTGTGGAATAAACTGAAGTCTGTCTCATCTGAGAAAGCTGAAAACAGAGAACCAAAACAGAAACTGAATTACTGCATGCTTGCTGAAAGATCTGTGACTGTATTTGTCACAATAAAACCAATTTGACAGCAAAGGATGCACACTAAGCAATAAAATGAAAATTTTAAATCATTACATTTGAGTATCAATTTAACCCTTTCAACACCATGGTTCAGCCCAAACCTATTGTATTTGGACCTCTTTACTTAGAATTTAGGGGTGGAAGGATTAGGGTAGCGGTCATTTTGTCCAATTCTCTGCGAAAAGTGAAACAATATCAGGTTGAAAATATACTCTTATTTGAAATTCTGTAATGTGTAGCGATTGTTAAAATATGAAAAATTGGGGCTGTAAATAGGAAGCAACGCATTTTGAAAGTCACTGGAAAGATTTCACTTCACGACAGAAAAACAGATCAGAAGGCTACAACCAGGCTACCCTACCTTTCTTCTCCTTGCTGCTGTCTTCCAAAGGTGAATCAATTTCATCTTCTACTTTGTAATAAACCCTATCTGCACCTCTGAGTTCATTACTCTCATTGTTTGCAGGTGGCTTGGGTTTGCTGTAGGTGTACGTGTAGGCCGGTGTGTTTGATAGGCTACCTTTGAGAAATGCCAGCACTTTACTACCTCGGCGGCCTGGAGAATAAAAGAACACTGTCAGTATGTACATTATCTGTAATGTCACATCTTTTGTGTTAATTATGGATTACAAATTGTAACCCAGGCAAGTTTTTTCAGATTTTCACCAAAATTTTGATCAAAAACTAAAGCCTATAAAAAGTGATTTCCATTTGGTCCAAAATTATCAAAAAAATTAGGGAAGAGATTATAAAAATTTATAAAATGTTGCACTAAATTTTGGAGGGAAAATAACTAAAGCACTTGCAGCACTGTGTAAAGTGTACTAATGAGTGTTGTTAGGTATGCATATCCAGACATAATAAGTCATTGTAAATGGAGAATATTCATATATTCTAGAATGCACACTTTATTGCTGTGATAGCACATTATTTGTGCTGATTATTTTTGTCAATGGCAGACCTGTTTCAGTTTGCTTGATTTCTATGAAAATGAAAAGTTTTTAGCAGAATTATTTTAATTGCAAAACTGGGTAGGGATGGAAATAATTGATGGAATTCTAAAATGCTGATGTTCAGTATCTCTCTGATATTTGCGGAATGTGATATGAAGAGTGTCTGTGCCTTTAACTTTGCATTCTGTGCCATGCTGTTTATACTGAATTCAGCATCCTGTGGAAGACACTCTTACATCTATAATACAAGCAATAATATTTCTGAATTTTCTATCAAACACAATCAAAAGATGGTGAAAGTGAAAATGACAAAACCTACATCAAGTACATTATCATAGAGAATCAGTTTTATACCTTGTAGCCAATTAAACAACTATGACCATGAACGCAATAATTTGATCAGATGTTGTATCACATTTCTCCTGATGACATACATGTACATTTTGTAACAATGTACAAGATATGTGTGGTCGAAAATGACATATATAATCCTGTATTAAAAGTGCAATTCTCATTCTAATAAAGTGTTAAGCCCTTCCATGGAATACCCGGTATAATCTCATTTCATCAGCATTTTACTTCAAATCATGACTACAGAATTAAATACTACATTCTCTGAGTGAAAGGTATTATAATTCTCCATTGTTAAAGCATTACACTTGTGACAGACAATGTACAGAATGTTCATCTCTGGTTATCATGGTTGCAGATACTATTTTAAGCTTCATCGTAGTATCACTCTTGTAAGTTGAGAACTTTTATTGTTTCATTCCTGTTTCTTTGTTTATGCATTAAACGATATAATGAACAGAAATGTGTTCAATAAAATGTGGGGGGATGTAAAATTATGAAATTTTGATTTGCTTTTAAATACTATAAAAATCACACGACATAGAGTTGGTACCTAATGATGGCTTTTGATCCAGAGATCTTTCCAGTGTAGCTGTATTCTTCAATATTGATGGTTTCTGTGACTTTGGTTTGACTTGTGGGCTGTTACTGGCTGAACTGGATGCTGATGAGGCAGTCATTTCAAAGTAATTCTTCATACTCTGCTTAAATTCACCCAATTTTTCATCATAAGTCTGACAGCTAGATACAGAACAAAGAGATTGCATTCATTTTGTCGATCAATTCCAAAAATAAATGTAGCTTCCACAGTATTGTAGTTGTAATTTGGAGCTAAAAACTCAAGAATTTACAAGTTGCATGCTCAGTTTAGTCAAAGATGATTTGAGAAAAACAATGATTATAAATCTAAAAGATTCTTGTCATTTGTGAATTGAAAAAGGCATTTATTTGAAATTTTCTAGGCATTTCTGAGCATTTCTCAGTGATCATAATCTACAAGAGAGACTGGAATCTCGATAGTGTGAAAGAATCTCATAAATGAGTTGAAAATGAGTTGAAAGCAGCACAAAAACACTTCACAACTGTATTGAAAGGTTGTCATTTTCAAAAATTGATGAACTGGTACTCTTCAATAGTATTTTTTCACATGGCAAACTGGTCGTTGACATTGTTTAACCAGCAAAAAACAGCAGCAAAGAAACTGCTGTTGACAAATGTGCTCGGAATGGATGGAACTCTTTTTAAGTCTTTGGCTTTGGAGACAGACTTGCTCTCACCTGATAGCGTAGGCAATGATGGAGCTAGGTTCTGTATCGATCACTGGAATGGGTATCCTTGCTGGCGGCAAGGTGTAATGCTCATCCGGAGAACTGCATATAAAATACAAAAGGTACATTAGCTGCAATTGTCCCAAATTTTGCTGTCAGCCATCAGTTATATTACCTGCAGGCCTTTTCTGCATAGAGTTAACTTGACAGCAAATAGGATTCTACAAAAATTTAGGGTACCCTACTCTTGATTAAAGTCATCTTTGTAAAATATATTCCAGTAACTTTTTTTTCAGATTTTTGCCAAAATTTTGATAAAAACTGTAGCAAATAAAATATGATGTCTATTTGGTGCAAAATTATCCAAAATAAATTACAGAAAAATTCGCTGTTGTACTAAAATTTTGATGGGGAAAAATTACAGCACTCAAAAGGTTAAAATTGAAGTGTCTGACAATTCAGTTTTTGCAACTTTACTGCAACAAGAGTTTGTGTTAAAAAACAAAGACATGCATGGATATGTGTACTATTCTCTCACTCTGCCACACTTAGCTATATCCTCCAAAAGAGATGCTACCTGTGCTGGTTGGCTGGATCAAAAATTGATGTAGCACATTTACGTTGTAAAAGTAAACAATTTTTGTACATTACACCTACTATCAACTTTTGTAAAATGAAATACAAGTATGCAAAAAGTTGTATTGAACTCACATCTTTTGCATGCTTCTGTGAAAATCAATGCCTTTACAGCATTTTTACGATTTAGATTTGTACAAAATCAGTGGGTGATACATTGTATTCTGAGGGAAGGTAGATGCAGTACATCTGAAACACACACACTTGTTGTCTGTCTAGTTTTTTCTACAGATGTGGACTGCATGTAATAGTAGGTCATGAAGGTTGAGTTTTTCTGGTGGGTTTCCACATGAAAAGCAGCCGAAGCCAGGAAACTTTAGAATTACATTCTTCCAAGTCATGGACATAGCATATTACAGTTACTGTCTCTTTCAAAAAACCAGCAACTTGAGATCTCTAGTGTTTTACAGATAGCTACAAAGTCTAGCTAGAGGGCAGTCTTTACTCACAATGGTCCCACTAACGGTGTGTACATTGGTCCCGACAGAAAATTAGCTATCAAGTTTTTCATAGTGGCAGATCTCCGGTCAGTTTGCTTGGAAGTAGATGAGTCATCAGAATTGGTGATTGCTGACTCTGGGCCTTCACTGGACGCATTGCTACTTGCTGGGGCTGAAACTGAACAGATCACGTACAGGCAAAACAACAGTTTATTTCTGAACACTCTGATAAAGTAGAAGTACTGTCTGCAATGCTGTAGTATTTTCTTCTACTTAAAAAGTATGCGCCTCAAAAGTGAAAGACTTGAACTTTTGCTAAAACTTTCCTTGAGAAATCTTTTAACCATTCACTTTCAAAATCATGAATAATCGGGGGTCACCGTTCAAATTTTGGTACTAGAGAAACAAACAACTCAAGATTTACCAATATGTTAAGATTCAAAATGCCACCATCCTATTGTTAACTCTATGTAGAAAATAAAATTTTCAATTTCGAAAACTTTGAAAACTTTGAAAAAGCTTTGAAATGAACACCACACAAGTAGTATATCAGAAAAGAATTGTGAAAGTTTGAGAGTCAAAATATCTGTTCCTGAGGCGTGTTTTACCTTAACTGTGGAATATATTTTTGTGTTTGTTTAATACCAATGAGAAATATTTTGAATGTTTCTATGTACACTTTCCGCTGTTACAATTATTATTTCGGAATGGTTCCTGGTACATTTGTACACAAGGAAGTATTTTTTGCATGTTTATGTTACTGAGGAATAATTGAAAATATCGACAAACATTACAGTTTCAATGATTTCTTTCACATATGTACATACGGAAGTGATTTGTCAAGCTTATGGTGGAGTTGCCCGTAACACAATGACTTTTGTTCAAAAATCATCTTTTTGCAAGGGTTCATTAAATTTTAATTTATTTTATTAAACCAAGATTATAATATTAGTTTGGTTCACCTTTTAGGATATGACCAACAGTTGTAAGTCCGGTAAGAAAGAAGTGTAAATTTGTGCAAATTTATCCAAATCACCAGATTTTCTGTCTACTTTTTTCTCATGCTTTCAACATTTAAAAAAACTTCAACTCCATTCTGACAGGGTCAAAATTTGTGAAATATTCATATTATCTACTTTAAATACTATATAAGATAACAATTTTGTTTGGCAATAAAGTTCTTAGATTTTAAATAACAGTCATTTCAATTGTGCTTATCATGATTTTAATCACTTTTTTGAATGTTTGTCTGCCATTCCCCTGCCATTTAAAAATGAGAATAGATAACGTAAAATAAAAATTGTCATTTTATTTTCTACCGATATATAGTCTTGTTTCAAATGAGATATTAAGTAGTATCAAGTTTTTGATTTAAATTGATTTTTATCATTAATACCAAAATTGAAGTTTTCTACCCCTAATATGTACCCTTCACCCTTTGAGTAAACTACTGCTAACATACTAAACTCTCAATTCCCTACCTTTTGAAAATATATAGTATGAGGAGCTGTTCATGTCATCTTTGATAAGAAATATGCTTTGAAAAAAGTGTATTGATAAAGTGTAGCGCTACCTAAGGATGTACGATCGGAAAAAGTAAAGTAATGTCAATTTTTTCAAATGGGGATTTTTGAATACCTACATATGTGAATAGTCCAAAACTGGGAAAAAAAGATGGGGTCACCGCACTTGTTTTTTTACAAAATGACATTAAAAATTCACGGTTTTTCACAAAATCACTAAAAATCAATAAAACAGGTCATCATTTTCATATTTATATCATGATTGCATTTTTCACGTTTACACTGTAAAAGAATAAAGAAATTATAAACCTAAGCTACTTTGAAGATTTTACTTACATTAAAATTGAGTTAAAAAGTCATCATATTTATTTTTTAACCAAAATTGCAACAAATGTGCCCCAAATTTTAGGAATGGGAGAGGGTAATTTATCAATTATTGATAGTTTCTACTAATGTCAATTTTCTCAAACTTTGCCAATAATAGCTCTTTTTGTGAATTTTTCAAAACCACATTTTGTTTAGTAGGTCACCGAGCTCGATTTTTCACAATTTTGCTAAAACTAACTAGGATTTACAGGTTCTGGCGATAAACCATGCTCTCCCGGGTTTGTCGCACGGAGGGCGCTCTTCAAATGCTGCTGACCTGCCTGCAGTGGCTACCTGCAGTGGCCTTGTACGTCCGGTCCAGGCATGGTCATGATTCAAGCCTACCTGTAAACTTTAATGTGAGGGAAATGACAGAACAAAGTAAAGACTTTTAGGTTCCTCTACTTTTTAGAGTCTATATATTAATACAGAATACAAAAATCACGTAATATTTGTTGCCTTGACGCTTATCGGTGGGATTAGGTTGACTTCGCTGCAGGCTAAGGGACTGGTCAGTTTCTTCAGCCTGGGGGGGGGGCGGTGGATTCATGGGGGGGGGGGGGGGGGGGGGGGGGGTCACCCTGTTTTTGACTTGGTGATAGGGGGGGTCACCATGTTTTGAAATACCCAATGGGGGGGTCAGTGTGTTTTTGAATTTTGACACAGCTCATCATTGCCTAAAATGCTAGTGTCAGCCACAAATTTCATCATTCAGTTGTATTTTTCGGCGCGCCCTTTGGGCGCGTAACTTTAATAATCAGTCATATTTTTCAGCACGCCCAACTTTAACATATCAAGCATACATACATCAGAGATATCTGTATGTTCAATATTTTTCAGCGTGCTCTTCAAGCTCATTACTTTAATATATCAGACATTTTTCAGCATGCCCTGGTGCATGACTTTAATATACGAGGCATATATATCAGAGATATCAGGATGTTTCATATTTTTCAGCGCGCCCTTTGGGCGCCATACTTTAATAAATCAGAGATATCTTGATGTTTGCAAAGTGAAAGTGTACATTATGAAATCTGCATTTCATATGAAAAGGATGACAAATTCCTGATACTTTTCTGTTCACTCTATGAGAATTCAGTATGAGAAAGCAACATGCACAAATATTTCACTATATATATTTGATACAGTGACTTATTTTAGAGATAGAAAAATGACAAGATATCTTTCCTTCTCATTGATGCAATTATTTTCCTTTGTGTCACAGGTTTTCTGTAGAAAAATGCTTTTTTATGAACAAAATAACAGTTAAAGAAGGCAGTTTTTGTCATTATTAGCTGTGCTTTTATGGTTTCAATGTTACAAGAAAAGGTCCTCTGAGACACTGTACACATCAGATTTGGCTAAAAAAGCTCTCTATGGCTCCTCAGGAGATTTAATTGGATGGTTGGCAAGTCTTAACACCCATCAAAGTTTTTGATTCACTGCTTTTTCCTCTTTGATATTAATGATTGACATCCATTTCTGTACAACAGTTCAGGACATCTGGTTAAGCATAGAAAGTGTGAAATACATTCACAGCTCATTCAAAATGTACTGTATTCAAACTTTAAGATTGACACTTTGAAATTCCTATCTTACAACTGACATGTTAACAATTTCATTAAAACATAGAATGACTATTTAAAATATAAATATATATGTAAAATGATATATACGTATATATATATATATATATATATATATATATATATATATATATATATATATATATATATATATATATATATATATATATATATATATATATAAAATTTATGTCCACCTTTTCTTTTACCTATGTCGCGCGCCGGGGGGGGGGGGGGGGGGGGGGGGGGGGGGGGGGGGGGGGGGGGGGGGGGGGGGGGGGGGGGGGGGGGGTCACCCTGTTTTCGAAATTTGGAATAGGGGGGGGTCACCCTGTTTTCAAAATTTGGAATAGGGGGTCAGCACTTTTTGACGTCGGTAAAAATAATCCACCGGCCCCCCCCCCAGGCCGAAGAAACTGACCAGTCCCTAAGTAAGTTGTCACACACTACGTGGAGCCAGGAGCCGAGGCCGTTAAATTGGCGTTTCTCCAATACACGATGACAATCGTAAAGGCAAGCCTGCAACTGACACAAGTGTCAAGATTTTCGGCTAGTTCACTCAAATCGACAATGCGACGGCCATTCTTCCACTCTCCGGTAGGAATACTAGCGACACTATCATTGGAATTATAACCACGACCTGCTCTTGTATAGCGAATCAGACGTCACACTTAAGACAGGCTACGGGCATTTTTTTTTCTCTTTGCTGAATTCTCGTACCTTCCAGCGTGTTTTGAGGGCACGCTGAACATTTTCTCGGCGCGATTTTTCTTTACCTGCAGACGACATTTTGTACAACGCAAAACGTTCGGAACGTCACTATGCGCGCCGTGGTTACTGTGGATACATTTCTGCGCGGAAATCGGCGCAGTACTCTTATATTTTTTCCGATCGTACATCCTTAAGCATGCAAAGATCACACAGACTGACTGCCTCTCTCATCATATATATCAACAGTCTACTTATAAAGTCTGAAGCAAGCACCTCAAATGAAAAGTTTGCTGACACTGGCTGAAGACAAAGCTGTTATCTTGTTTATTTAGGAAGAGAAGAATCTGTCACCAGATGTACAGACAAGGAAATGCAAATTACGCTGAAGAAAAATGGAAGCTCTAACACCAAAGCTCAGGATGTACATGATTGTGTTTTCATATGTTTTCTCGATAGTCTAAAGGAGTTCTGCTTCTGCTTATTCAAATGATCTAGAATGAAATCAGTATTGACATCTGATGAAAATTATAGTAAACAGTTTATATATATTGTGATCTTTGCAACTATTTGGCAAGCATGAATACTCATTTCAACTGAAATAATTTGCTTTGACAGTGGTGTGACCTATGACCTGACCAGGTAATCTGAAAACACATCACACATCTCAGATGATTACAACAGATATGGGTGTGGTAACACAGTGAGATGCTCATGACATCACACATTTGACAACTTACATTGCTTGATAAAGCTAGGCTTATCTTCCAGGGATCTAACCCGCCTGTGACCCAGTTTAGCGAGAGCTTTATGGCTGCCTTGCAGGAACCGCTTTTCTGAGAAGGCAAGAGGATGCAGCAAGCAAAAGTGAAGAAGCTCCAAGCAGTAAAGTAAGGAACATGGAATAGACAAAGAAGCTTGAGAGTTACCATGAGAGATGTCATGAAAGCAATTTTGAGCAAACTGAATTTCCTCAGTGAAAACTGCTGCTAGTTGACCGTTTTCAGTTGTAGAGTATTTGCACAGAGCAGGAAATATGCTGAAACAGAATTAATGCTACTCCTTGCACATGAAGTATACCGGTACAGCATGTAGTTTGTGAGCACAAGTTTTCATGGTCACACGGGTGAAAGTTGAAGTTCACAGCACTGTTGCATTGCAGAAAATGAGAACCTAGATACCAAGATATCAGTGAACCGTGGAGCACATGTCTTAATGCAGTTATTAAATCAACAGCTATATACAGGTATATACAATGTAAATGTAAACATCTATGTACTAGTATCATTGCTGAATTGCTATATGAAGATTTCAATATGATTTTCACACTTATTTAACTTATGCAGTATACATCTTTACAATCAGCCGAGTGAAGCAAGTGGGGATTAATCAATGTATCCCTGAAGCAGTTTTATCTTGCTGGAATGGTGGTGCATCAAAACATATTCGTCTGAATAATTTCACAGACAGATCAAAGTGGATGAAAGTTTACAAATATTTACTTTTTTCTTCTGAAGGTGCTTCGCAGATGTCATATTCTTCTAAGATGTCAGACAAGCCAGGCTGTTTCACCTCTTCAGTCTTAGCAGGGACTTCTGTCATAATGGCCTGCTGGGTACCTGGAGAAACGCCATGTTCTGTTGAAGGTTGGGGAGCTTCCCTTTGTAATTTTGTACCTAATGTTAAACAAAATTGTCATGTTTTTCATTCTGATGACCAAAACTCTTGATACTATTGGTGGCACTGATTATTTTTGTGAACAGTAACTACAAAAGATTTAAAAAAATCTGATATTTTACCTCTTGTTTACAAAACATCTAACGATAACAGATTTTTTTATTATAAATTTTAATTTTTCCCCATCCAGTTAATACAGGGATGGCGGCCATTTTAAAATTTCAAATATTGGTAAACATTAGGTAATTTGTTTCTCCAGTACCAGAATTTGCACAGTGGCTCCTGATTTTTATTCTCAATTTGGTAAAAGTAAGATTGAAAGATTTCCTCTGTGGGGACTAAAAACTCCTTGAATCTTAAAGGTTATCTTGTCTAATTTGACGATGCTGGCATAAAAGATGAACACATGAAAGATGAAATATCATACTGCTAACAACTGACTGTATTGGTGCTTACCAGGTATTTGCTGGTTGTTCACTTGGGGACTCCAACTTGATGACCTCTGCAAAGTCTGTCCATTGGGCCCTGCTGTCTTTTGATGTACTGTTGCCACGTGAACTGCTGCCTTGGTAACATTCTCTGAGGGAACGGTGGTTTGACTGGCACTCTCTCCAACTTCTGTGACTTCCATTTGGGCTACATCGATGACAGCTGGTTCACTGTCAGCTGTTTGACAGGCTGTGGACTGTATCTCTGTCACTGTTGATGGTGTTGGCTGGAAGAGAGCAGAAACAGATAAGACAGTCTTAACCACTGAAATGTTATGTCATATGTTTTTTGCAGATTTGTGCATCATTGGAAAATTAAAATGTTTAAGAATGATTGAGCAACCTGTATTATCTCATACCTTTTGTAAAACCTGAAAATATCAGATTAGTTTTTGTTATTGTGTCTTAGGCACAGAGGTGTTTAGTTTCTTTTACTATAAATGGCAGGGAGATCAGCATGGATGATGATGATGATGATGATGATGATGATGATGATGATGGTGATGATGATAATGAAAGAGGATGATGATAATGGTCACAGGTAAAATTGCACAATGGTAAATAAGTATTTAATGAGTTTCACTGATGATGCCCACCTTGACAGTGACTTTTATGACAACAATGACAACTTGTTGAAAGTTGCCAAGTTCATTACCAAGTGTATCCTACCTCATTTGTGACTGGGCCATCTGTTTCATCCTCATTCTTGGTGTTCTTGTTTTTCTTGGCATTCCTCTCCTGTTGAATCAGTTCCAACAACCTGTGTGGCACATACACAACACAAAGATGACACCACAGGGGGAAAATATTGTAAAATAAAACTCATATTAACCGGGTATAGGGAAAGTGATGTTTGAATATAAACCCACCAAAACTGAACATACTATGCCCCCCACCTAGCATGCTACAAGTCCCAATATGACTTGAAAAGGCACCTGTTAAAACCTACAAAATCTAACTATGTTTAAAATTAATCAAAACATATTCGTACATGGGAACTTTCAATAGGAGCTTGCATTTTTGCTCTCTGTATTTGGCCGTTGGTTGGACAGTAGCTCCAAACACCAAATGCGAAGAGAAAACTGGATAGCTAAGGTAGTCATACTTATCTTACTTCTAATTGTTCCTTTATCATGGCTTGAGAGTTGACAAACTTGCCCATAGTAATCACAATGCATAACAGAAAATTATACAAGATAGGTAAGTTCAATATCTTGGGGGTAGTTACCTACATAATGGCACAATAAAGCCTTGTGTATTATTGTAGAGGGCAATAACTGTTCATATTGACTTGATGAAAGTCCTACCTCTCATTCCATAGTGCAATAACTTCACATACTGACTTCTTGATGTGGAACATATCGCTCAGAAAATTGTAAATGGCATCATGCATTTCAGCTGTGAAAAGAAGTTTACATCGACTATAAACACCAGTAAAACTGCATTTAAACCCCAAAAAGTTTTATCAAATATTGTAAGGTGTTATGTTCTTTGCGTTTGTTAATTTCTAAGACTGAATTTTTCTGGTTTGCTTGATGAAGTTGAGAGGGATGTAAAGTACAAGAATTAACAGAAAGCGTGTCCTCCTTCGTGGATGATGAATTTTCCCTAGCAAGATAGCCTGCCAAAATTAGTGAACAGCTGGTTAACATATGGGATACATATCCAGTTGAAAATAGACACACAGCATGGTGAAATGGATCAGAGCCAAAATACTTTTAATTCTCAGTACCTTAAATAAAATTATGAAACCAAAGTGAGTCATAAAAGTAACAGGCGGTCAACTAGATTTTCAATATGGCAGATTTCTACACGTAAAACACATCAGACTACAGAAGCCAAAGTAAAATTTTAGGTTGTACAGGAATTTAATGCCAGAAATGCCTAAAAAGATGACAAGATGAATGAGTTTAGCTAGTTTTACAATCAAACAGAACATTTTTCTATGACAGCGATTAAGTTGTGTTTAAAGTATTTATGAAAACACTATCTCAATCTCTTACTGCGGTAAGAACTGGCTTTTAACCAATGATGCATTTCAATATCATGTAGTTTGACCCCTAAAGCAAGACAAAAGTTATTTAAGGTAGCAAGAATTTCATCATTACAAGTTTTTTTCTAGTCAAGTAGACAGAGTCCAACAAAAGTTACCTGGATAGTCTGTTCTGTATTGGTTTTCAGGGTTATTGGCATAGGGTTCTAACTCTTCCGTCGTCAGGGACATCTGTACATTTTCAAGCATCTCTCTGAAGTGTATTTGGTCCAGCTATAGAGCAAAAAGGGAAAAATTTCATTCCAGAGCTACAAGATATTAAAGAATTTGACAGCAAAACTAATGAGTGGAAAGAACTGAAGCTGATCAGTGGAGGGTGTGAGGGCGATTGAGGATAGCAAAGTGAAAAACATGGGCATTACTTTGTGTGCTGTGATAACACTCTGACATCTGTATCATGATAAAGTGTTTCTCTGGGTTGTCCACAATGCAACACATGATTTCAAAATTCATTCTCCACTTCAATTGATACTTGAGTCATTCTGTTTGTTACACAACTGCAATAATAACCACACTTCAAAAATGAAAACAAATTTTTCTAATTAGCTTTAATTGCAATTCATATTTTACATGCAATATCTGTACATCAACAGACCCACATAAACATGGAAATAGACATTTATTGAATCGTAACATTGATAAAACAAAGCTGTGATTACTTCTACGTTTTGTTTGAACATCTGTGTGATATGCAGTAAAAGTCACTGAAAGAGAAATAAGGCTATTTTTTGATACCTGCTGTTGTGTGATGAAATCTTTAAGTTTCCTGGCCCTTGCTTGGCTTGACGATTCACTCTTCAGTGTCATAATCCTCTCCAATATGTCACTGTACACTTTATGACCACTACAATGAGAGTTTGGTATTTTATTAGGAATATGGGCAATACTGTTGGTATGAAAAAATACAAGTATCCACAGATGGCGATACATGTAGTTGATAAAATTTATCACTTAAAATATCATGTAATTTTCGAGTTTCAATGAGTTCTATAAGATTCCTTTTACTTTCATGAACATTACGCAATCATATATACACATCTGTGGAAGAGTTGCCAATAGAGCATACATGTAGTAACAACTAGAGTCATGTGAAACATAATTTTACTGCATTCACAGTTGGTCATTTCTTGACCCCTACATGACCTCACATCCTGGGATTGTCATGAGAATGAATATACCGGTATACACCACTTTAAGAGAACATGTCACACAATTTCCAACCAGACTCACTCAATTCACTACAATTGCTACTGTTACTTATTGCCTGATGAAAATTTACATTGTATGACAGAATACTACATAACATCAAAAATAGCTGGATAAAGGTCATGCAGGGGTCATTGAAATGACCTACAGACCATGGAGTGGAGTACAGAGTTGGATGGTTTGATAATAAAATTCTGTTACCTACCCCACTGACAGGCGTTTGACATCTCTCATGTATTCTTTCCAACATTTGAATGTCTTCTTGAACTGGATTGTGATTGGTGGCAATGCGACCTCCAACAATGTGATACGACTGAACCTGTAAACAATGTGGCAGAAATGTTGAAGAATAAACGCGGCATTTTTAGTCTGAAATTAAATTGTCTTAATAAAAACCTGAGATAATTGAATCACAAAGAAAACAAGTCATTGACAATGACACAGTCCCCACTTGTACTTTAATTACAAGTCCTCTGAGAGGAAAAAGTCCTCTTCATTAATTAGGTCTGTGATGAAAAATACTGCGATACAGATGGGGCTTAATGGTCAAAAATGAGTTCCATGGTGGTGAAAACATGAAACCAATGTAAGCCGCCATACTAATTACAAAAGGTCATCAAAATGAATCAATTAGTACTTAATCAACAGGATGCTGCCAAACATTTTTGCATCCTATCCTAACACTGACAGATCATCACCGGTAAAGTTTGATGCAGTACAATTTGTTTAGACCTGCCTGAGTTATGGCTAAGGCCATGAAAAAATTGTAACAAAATGGCCGCCATGCGGCCATATTGGATTGTATCACAAAACAAATCAATGTGGATATGCATGACATAGGTCAATGTCTTTGTACAAACTTTGAATAAAATCGGTTGAGACGTGCCTGAGTTATGGCTCCATACATGAAAAATTGTAACAAAATGGCCGCCATGCGGCCATATTGGATCGTATCACAAAACAAATCAATGTGGATATGCATGACATAGGTCAATGTCCTTGTACCAACTTTGAATAAAATCGGTTGAAACGTGCATGATTTATGGCTCCGTACATGAAAAAATTGAAACAAAATGGCCGCCATGCGGCCATATTGGATCACATCGTGAAACAAATTGACGTGCATATGTATGATATAGGTCAATGTCCTTGTACCAACTTTGAATAAAATCGGTTGAGATGTGCCTGAGTTATGGCTCTGTACATGAAAAAATCGTAACAAAATGGCCGCCTGGCGGCCATATTGGATCGTATCAGAAAACAAATCGATGTGCATATGCTGCCAGATTTTTGTTGAATAAAGGTGGTTTGATATTACACAAGACTCCTGAAATATTTACAAGTGCATCGCATCTTAAATCGAAAAATACTTTGTGAAAACACTCCGTAAGCAAGAGTGGATTTTATGAAAGCTTACTTGAATGAGGCCAGCATGTTCTGATAACCAAAGTACTGATAGTGATCTTGATGCAAGGAGTGTGGACAAGGTTCCAGACTTGCACGGCGGCCATAGTTGTCACCATAGAAACGTAGTTCCAGGTACTTGGCAAATGACAGGGACCAGCTATCCTGGGTCATCGGAACAACCGGAGTCACCTGTGATAACAAGGCACAGTGAAGGCAGTCAAACCATAATTTTGAAGTGATGTTTATGAAGACAGCCATATTGATGATACTGGTGTAGGTGGATAGAGACAGCTTTTTGCACTAACTACTGGTAAGCTAGGGAGTCTTTAGGGTAAGGGTTAGGGAGAGAGCACATTGTAGATACAGACTCCATGAAAAACCCTTTCAGTTCAATCAATGGTAAAGATTTGTGTCCCAAAATTTTCACTTGTGCTATGAGGACTTGTTTCTATCTCAGAAAATTAAAAATATGATGGAATAATTATTGAATTTTATAAAGCTGGCCATTTTCTTCAACATTTTTGGGCAAAATATAAGTGCAAGTAATTTACAAAAAAGTTACAAGATCTCAAAATTGTCAAACTTTCTATCTCACCTGTCAGTACCAACATCTACATGACTATATCACTGACCTGTTTACACTTTTTACACCAGCTCCACATCAAAATGCTGTCCTGGTAGCCTGGTATTGGTGACTCCAGTTTACGAAGCGAGATCTGAATCAAAGCACCACAGTGCACAAACTTTCTGACGTGATCAATCATGGACACATCACAGGCCGAGTTAGGACAATTGTATGATAACCTGGAAAGAGTCATACAAAAAAATTGTTCAAATTTGTACTATTTGGTTACAGATTGTGTGCTCTACGTATTTTGAAACTTCTGACAATTTCGAATAATTTCTGAACTTTTGTCACATGAAGCAAGTGATGATCTCATAGTCTGGTTTCTATACAAATTTTGCTCTTTATCAAGGTATAGCTGACTTTTCCTTCTTTTTGGAAAATTTTCGTTATATTTGAAACTATTTTTGATCCATCTAGTTCTTATTTTCAAGCTGTAGACTGGCACAATAAAAAAGTACAATTTCCAATTCTTTGTATCTTAAATACGATTTGCCACCTAAGTGAGTCATCAAAGTCTCATGCAGTTGAACTTATTGTCAATATGGTGGATTTCTACAGGTAAAACACAGAAGATTACAGGAGTCAAAGTAAACTTTTAGGTTATACAGGAATTGCACACCAGGAATGGCTAAAAAGTCAAAAAGATGGATGAGTTTAGCTAGTTTCACAAAGAACACAACTTTTTGCAATGAAGACAGTTACATTTATGTTAAAAGTCTTTACTAGATCACTATCTCAAACTCTTGCTGCGGTGAGAAGTGAACTTTTTACCCACAATGCATTTCAATATCATGTAGTTTGCCCCACTAACACAAGACAAAGGCTATTTAAAGGTAAGAAGAATGCAGAACAAGACATTCAGCTATCAAATGTTAAAATAAAAGTTACCTGAAGCAGTATCTTTCCAGAAAAGCTCCTAAAGTGAAATCATTGCGTCCATAGAAATCCATGGTAACAACCCTGTACAGATAAAGATTAATGGTTAAAATGCAAAAAAAATCAAAATCCTCCTTTAGGTTTCAAGGCAATTATTTTCAAAGTGGGCTGATATGGGACAAATATTCAAAGATTTGTCCTGCTATTGACAAAGACAGAAAGTTCATATGAAAATGGGCACTAAAAGTTGCCATACCAGTGGTAAGGACAAATCACATAGGGATCAATGAACATGGAGCTCTACAGTCGTATAAGCCGTAACAGTAATTTTTAACCTATTTTCTAGAAATTAAAATTTTATGATTTCCTAGAAAAATAGCTGAGAAGTCTGATGATTTTGCAACATGAGAAAAATCTGCAGGTGTATTAAAATAAATACTTCAAAGCAAAGAAGTTACTGCAATTATTCATACACAAAGAATAAAGAATAAAGTTTACATAAAGTAATGTATGAAACCATATTGCTCAAATTTCAACCCTGAATCAGAAGGTTTTGAACACTTTCTATAACATCTGTTGTTCCTTACCAAGGATACACACAGGGATTTGGTGAAATGCTGGATTTGGTAGAGTAGCTGCCAAACAGAACTTTGATGTGTTGATGTAAGTATGGATCCAGGCAGTCCATCTAAAAGACAAAACCCAACATAAGTCTGAGAAAAACAATGACTCCAGCTGCTGTGAATTGACATTTTTTCTAAACTCTGCTATTTAGGCCTTTTGCTCCTTGAGGTCAGGCATGCAATGATAGGGCTGAATTTGGTTCAAAGTTTGTTAAATTTTTGATAAACTCAAAAAAAAATCAAGTACCCTTCCACAAGTTATTTTCCATTTTATTACTCACTTGTTTAAGCCCCGTTTGGGTGTTTCTTTTTGAAATATCAAACTGCACTTACTATTGACAGGGATTTTAACATGAATTTCCAAACAAAGACATTCAATTTGATGAAAAGAGAAAGAATTTGGTCTCTGATAGTTTTCCTACAATGATACATTAATTTCAATACCTCTGACATTCAACTTGAATGGTTATATTGAATATAATAGGCTATTGACTGGGCAAAAACGACACTTTTATGCAAATTACTCACTTATAACCCTGCCCTGTTATGTTCAACAGTTGGATCTGCACTCTACCTTGAAATTAATAATCTACACTTGCAAGTACGCTGTCATTTAAATCTATTCCATTTCACAGCCTTATCTCTTCTTTCACAAAAATTTTAAAGACGTCATCATAACTCAATGCTTTGCAGAAATTTCTGGTGATAGTCTCTGCTACGTGCGTAATCTCTATACAGCTGCAATTCATACAAGGTGATATGTTCAGCTAACATCCTCTATCTCCTTGATGAAATATATCAATTCATTTTATTTTCAATTGTATTTTTTTCAGAGATGAGTAGTGATCTGGAATGTAGCGGTCATTTTTTTTCACGTTGAAGAGGATTGAAAAGACTGACCTTTCTCTGATAATAATGCACATCAGAGGCATCTACTTCATCGATGCCATCATTTGTATTGCTGACTCCATTGTGTCCATTGCAGGTTTTTGTAGGGTCTACATTTTCCTTGTCAAAGCAGTGTAACTTCATGCGTCCTCCCCTAGCCCTGAAATCAGCAAGCAGTGACCGGGTACTGTCCTCGCTGATTGGCTGTGTCAACCTCTTCATGACAAACCTGTGTGTGTTATCAATTGTAACTGTGGTAGGATTGTATTTGTGTCCATGATAAACGCCATACTCCTTGTTAAATCCATTTTCCATTACAGACTTTTTTGATGAAGGGCCATCTATCTTGACTTCATCCCGCTCTTCAAGCTTCTCTGACCAGTATATTTCCTTGGGGAAAAAATGCCTGACCTGGCAAGTCCGTCCTTGTGGAGTCATCAAGTATGGTATTTTGTAAACCAAGAAGGGCGAACATGACAGATGCACGGTTTCTAACGCCTTCACAAATCTGTGTCTTTCCTCTGCACCATCACTGAGAACGTCATTCAGTTCCTTTTCATTTTCCTGCCTTGAACTTGGCAATTTGACAGAATCCCCTTCTGTGATTGGCCCCGCGCTAGAGAACTGCCCTAGGTCTGGCAATGTGCCAGAATCTTCTTCAGTTGTTGTTTCAGATGGCTCCGTTTCTTGAGTTTTCTGCGAGTCACTGTCAAAGTCACTTGCCTTGCCATCAGTAAGTAGATTTTCCATGCTGCCAGTCTTTGAGGACTTCCCATCAGTCAGTTCTTGCATGTCAAAGAATTCCCGATCGTCAAACTCAGCACTTACAGGTGAATTTGAACTTCCATCGAAGTGCACTAGTTTTGAAAAAAAACCAAATATTATGGCCCTTTCTTTACTTGTCTGTGAAGCGTGACATATTTGTATGTTTTTTTACTTCATTCACAAAAAAGGCAGTAACTTTCTGAATCACGAACAATGGTGTATCTTCAGACCAACCAACCAACCAACCACTATTTTCAAGTAAAATACACAGGCTTTTCTGGAAGTCTATGACACATTCATCAATCCTGCATGAATTTGATAAGAACTTGTGTGTGATCCAATAATGAGAAAACATGAATTTAAATTTTATTGATGGACTAAAAACAGTAATCACTAATACAAGGCGATCAAATGCTTTGGACTTTATTATATTTCTTCACAGTAATCTTACAAATTCAAGTGAATGACTTTGTTAGTTTCTCAACTCAATTTTCACTGCATCCAAATACAACAGTAATTTCATTGTCGGGTATTAAATATTGTTTTGCAAACTCATTTATGATCACATTGAAGACATCTATTGCCCGGAGTAGCTAGGATATCTACACTTACTTTCATCAACAGTTTCTTTGTCTGACTCAGATACTGACGGAGGCAAGGCATGTTCATCCATGAGATAGGACATCTCTAGTCTGGAATTGTAGGCTGTGTAGACCATAAACTGCATCACTTTCTTCACCTATGGAGATTACATGCATGTAACTTCAACTCCTAAGGTAGAATGCACCTCAGTGACAAATATTCAGACTCGAAAATTTTTACAATTCTTTTCTGATCTACCACTTGTAGGGGCTCATTTTAAAGCTTACGGACGAAGTGAAGATTTTACCAGCTTAGTTTTGTGAAATTCAAAAATTTAATTTTTCCCCATAGTCTTACACAGGGATGGCAGCCATTTTTGAATTTGAACTATCAGTGAATATTAGGTACCGTAATTTGTTTCTCTAGAACCAAAAATTGCACAGTGACCCAGATTTTTTTCTTGATCTGTTTAGAGAATGGTTAAGAGTTTCGATGGAAGAAATGTTTAATGTCTTTTAATTTTGAGGCATGTACAACCTTAACGGGAAATAAATGCCAGCAACATTTTTTAGTGTTCATGTCACCTTCAAATAGAATGAGCCTTTCAGGGACATTTATCAAACACTACAATTATTAAAACTATACTTTGCTGGTCTGCAGCTTGTATGGACCAATTTTTAAGCCTGTGGCATAATTTAAGTTTTCACTGTCTTGGTTTTTTTGAATATAGAAAATACCTTGGCCAACTCCCTTTGTGAGCCACCTCTCAGGATAACAGAACAACCAAGGTGAGTGGCACAGCCTTCAAAGAACATCAAAGTCTTGGTACAACCTACAAATATAAGGAAAAGGGGTATATTTAGAAAACTTGGTACATCATTTGAAAATGAACACAGTGTCACAGGTTTTTCTGCTTCTTAGGCGTACAGTGTGTGTAGAAAGCTGTCAGTCCCTTTTATTATGTTGTAGAACTATTCTGATAACATTTGAAATGCCAAACTGCAGAGGTGATGCTGATAACACTCTCAAAAAAATTACTAGTATGCATCACAAAGGACTTCTCTGAGATAAAGTGATATCTATTCTGAGATCATAGTTAAAATTCAATGTTTGAACAGCACTGCCATAGTTAAAAACTTTGCTTATATACTCACCATCTTCCATTTTGAAACTCTGTAATCGGAAACAATGACACAAGCCAAGTCTTGGTTTGGCCACTTGCTCTACAGATGGTATGAGATCCGCCTGTGTGCACCGAGATACTCTCTCCATCACTTGCTGTAAAAAGTTAGCAAGATCGATAGTCAACGGACTCTGACTGCTAGAAAATGCCGGATGATCAAATTCATTACTATTTACATGTAATCTATTTCACCAGACCTTAAAGCAAGTTTGCTTTTGAATTATATGATAAATTCATATCACACTTCACATACCATGGTTGGATCCACTGATAGAGAATGCATGAGGGTTTACATAGACTGGTGTGAAAATATCGTCATCATAATATTCTCTCACATTCTGCTGACATTTCTATACCACATTAAATGTACATGTGACTGTATTTTTTCTTCATTTCACATTTTACAACCTGTCTACTGACATCATCCTTAGTTTGCAAGCTGTACTTTTAAAGATGCCAATCCCACACCCTGTCTATAGATACATGTAGCAACAAACCTCGTAAGATACAACCATACAGAACGGCATACACAGATTTTGAGAGAAGTAGACACAAACTTCAATGGTTCAAAATTATTTGTGGCATCACATCTACATATACTGTGGTAAGGTTGACACTCACTGGTTTGACGTTCAAAACCACTGTGATTCCAGCATGGTGCAAGAAATCCTGCGCTAGCCTTGCTACACTCTTCTCCACAAGTAATATCTCTGGTTGTACGTTAGCAATTTTGGCCACACAGTTCTTCAGAAACTCATGTTCCTGACGAAACCAAAAGATTGGGAAAAAATTAACAAATTCAATATGACGTAATATGTTCACTAACTTTTTTAGGCAGTCACAGGTTGCCATCAAATACATGAAATGCCACTAGATAACCCTAAAACTGAATTTGACCCAAATACAAACTAACCTGGAGTACCAATGGGTCCAGAGAAGACATTTTATTCTCAACTCTCTGGTATTCAATAGCTGAGGTCAGCAGCAGTATCTTGGGATTCATGATGTATGTATCCATCTGAAAAATCACATGACATGTTCATTGTAAAAGTAAAATTCAAGATTTGCATAAGGCAAAACTGTCAGAACACTGTCTCAGAGACTCCTCACAAATACATGAGAAGTTTTCTATGATCTACTCAATCCTTTCACCGCCATGGTTTGGCCTAAACCCATTATTATCAATGGTGATTGTGGACCCATACAGGGAATAGGGGATGAAAAGGTTAACTAAACAATTTTCTGTATTTCTTACTTATTCTCTACAGATTTCCCACAAATTTGGAATTTCCAAGTTTGGCTGTTCTTAATGTGATCAAAATTTACAATTTCAATCCTGAACCCAACTTCATTTACCAAGTATTGGGTACTATAATGCAATTATTATAACATTTTTGGTACTACCTCTTACCTTCTTGTAGTATCTTATTTGATCAAAATTGACACATACCTTTTTGTGAGCTACATTCTTAGTACAGACAACACCATTCACCATACAGCTGTCAGTCTTGTGTCCACCTGGTACCTTCTTGAACTGCACATATTGCCTGATGTCCATGTCATCATCGTCATGACGCACATCTGGTTTCACCTGTGGACGAACCAATCAGAGTTCCACGAAGTAAAGTTTAATGAATTTTACATACGATAAAGATACTGATCCCAAAATTATTATTACCATGATTTTAAGTTTCTCAAGGTTGCTACAGTCTATACTGACAGTAAATTATCCAGAAAAGATGAGAATAGGGTGATATGTCCATCTTATTTTGAATTGTCCTGCCTACAGCTTTAACTACTTATAATTAAACATTAATTAACACTTTGGAAATCTCAAACAGAGTAATTTAAGAACATTTGAACTTTGCATTATTTCTGGTTCTGCCTTTTTTGGGGTTGACATACAAATATCACTTTGCCCAAATGTATAAAGACAACTGAGCTTCTTTGCACTTGCTGGTACTGGGTCATTTATTCTGTTGGGTACAATCAGAATGTTTCAATCCTCCATGCTAGCCACCATGCTGTTAGAGTATATCTCAAAACATTTTTTTTCTAGGGTCTATTACTATGTTAGGCCTGTAGCCACCAATAAATTAAACGATAGCCATGATTAAAGTAGAGAGCACCTCAGGAACAGGTATTTAGACTCAAATTTTTAGAATTCTTTTCAGATCTACCACTTGTGGGGGATCATTTTAAACTTCTTGAAGTAAGAAAATTTTCACAATCTCAGTGTTTTGAAAATTGAAAATTGTGTATTTCCCAATAGTTTTAACACAGAGATGGCCACCATTTTGAATTTCAAATATGGTAAATGTCAGGTAATTTGTTTCTCTAGTACCAAACTTTGCACGGTGAACCCTGATTTTTATTCTGCGTTTGGTGAGAGAATGGTTAAGTTTCACTGAGGAAAGTTGAGCAAAAGTTTAAGTCTTTCACTTTTGAGGCGCACATAACCTTAAAGGAATACAGTCACCTGTAATCTAAATATGCCCATATATGGTCAAAGGGGCGTTCCTTGGTATTCAAAATGCCCATGTGAGGGCGCTGTTTTTAAAAGGCAGTCACCCGCTTTGTGATTGGTGAGATTTTTCTTTCCATGGTAACTGTGGCACAATTGCAACAGGTGACAGTATACCTTTAATACGACAAAAGTCACTTCTTCTCTCCTGACGCATGGAACAAGGATATCCATCTGGGTTTATCTTACACATACAGTTTCCCTAAATATCAAGCCATGACTGTACCTACCAATTCACTAATTCTCCTGACCAATGGAAGAATGGTGTCCATCCAGGCCAATGATAAGCCTTCAACTCTCAGCTGTTGCTCCAACAACGCCATCATGTGATTGTAATGAGCGGAACTGTCAGGTGCAAGGCAGAACCAAGACATCATTTGTTATTTAAATTACATATACCAGTAGTACGTGATGTACTTCAGATGTGGAAATGTTCAAGCTATGTTTATTTCCCATAATACGTTTTGATATGTTATAATATGATATTATCACATATCAAAACATATTTACATCAGAATTTTTATACATTCACATGACAGCAGTTCTGAAATCAGATTTTACATGATTGCCTTTCCTTTGAAATAATTTCAAGTAATTTATATGTAACGGATAACAATGGTTAATTGTCGCCTTGAATTTTGTTTCATCTAGTTAAATTCTAGACTAATATACATATCAAAACATATTTACATCAAAACTTTTATTCATTCATATGACAAGTTATGAAATCAGATTTGAATGATTGCCTTTCCTTTGAAATAATTTCAATCATTAATTTACATGTAACAGATAACAATGGTTAATTGTCACCTTGAACATTGTTTCATTCAGTTGAATTCTGGTATCTATACCAAAGGAGACTCCAGTATGGTAACCTTACAAACAACATTTCACATTAAGATAATCATTAAGTCGACAGTAAAGTGCGTAATGGCACTTTGTCATAATACCGTACCTTAATCTCTCCATGGCTAACCGTTCACCATTCTCTTCTCTGAGGTGGTCAGTACACTGCCAACCCTGGGGCATCTCTTTAGCATCTGCCACAGTCACCACAGACAATGCACCTGATGGATTGGTCAAGATGAAATGAAAGACAAATTTAAAACTTGGGAATGCTTGGTAAGAAAGATCTTGTACGTCTGAGTATGAATGTCAAACTTTATTCACAAAGATGAAAAAGTCAGATTTATTAAAGAGGTTTTAGATTGTAGAAACCATCCAGGATAAACAGACACTGCAACAGAAAACGGAACATTGCTGTTTACCATACATTCAGCATAAATCTCAAATAATCTCTTGCTGGCTTCTGTTTATTTGACATGTACGGTGTAATTTACCTTTGAAATCATCTACTCCGCTAGACATTGTGGAATCTTGATGGAAGTACAAGTCCCATGATCCTCCACTGTCTCGGTTACTGTCACGCACTGCTTACAGGATAAAAATTGATTTTGTTCAATACAAGGATTGTGACAGTGTCTGAGGGAAGTGGAATAATTCATCTTTGAGTGCTGAGAGTTAGCAAGACTGCACAGTGCTAGATATCTGAGTGTAAATAATGAAAGGATGATACGTGGCAATTTCAAGGACAGGGACATGCACGGTGCAAGAAGGTTGAAAGTTTGTCATAAGAAGATATAAGTATGGGACATGCTTCAAGTTAGAAAATGACACAGGTGAAAAAAATACATATAACAGGTAATGAGTAATTGACAAGACAACTTTGTCAGCAGCTGTTGATGGTTATTTAAATGATTAAGTGGTCATGTGTTATTCACTGAAATGCATGTTTCTCAATCCTGTGAATGACATGGACAACCAAGGAATATTTGAAAAACGATGACAGCTGATAGAGATCTGAACTAAGATGGACATTGAACATCAGCCATGAAGTCAAACATTAAACATCACGTAATAATTGAAATAAACACAGGAAGAGCTAAACAAAATGGCAGACTATTAAAAAATTTAAAACTATACATTTTCTTCAAAGCAGAAAAACATAATTGACTTTTGTTTATTACACTCATTGCTATATATACATACAGCAAATGGGAGCTAAGTAATAGAAACAGATGAGGCTGCAAATTTGTCATGAAAGATTAACACCATTTATTATAGTTTCAGATATGGCAAATCTGCACTTATGACTGAAACAACAGGACTATAAGTTGCAATATCTGTTTGGCTGGGAAAAGGTTTCATACCTTCCCATTGTTGTATACTGTATAGAAAATGGGAGCTAAACAGAAAACTGCTCATTTGTTATGAGAGATCAGCTTAACTATATCCGATTATTTTTTAAATGGCGTATATATAATCTTGTCTAAATAAAAAACTTGTACATTCCAATAACTGTCAAATGTAAAAGAATTACATTGTCGTGATGTTTTCTTGGGTCTGTAGTTAACAGTGGCTTGTTGTATGTCCAGAGAAAACTGGGACGTTTCACTTTCTTTTGTTGTTATTGATGACTCACTGCCAAGCCGCTCTCTCAGTGGTTTATCTGGAATGAAATGGACGTGGTAGGATGATTTAGCCCCGTTTTTGCTACCATGGTTTGGCCCCAACACATTGTTATCAATGGTGATTGTGGACCTGTTTACAGGGAATTGGGGGTGAACAGGTTTAACCTGTGCCTAGAGATTGTGTGATTGCTTGAAGAGTGTTAAATTGAAATTAGGGTTAAAAGTTTGGGATTTTTTGAGAAAAGTGATGATTTTCATGTGTTAGTAAGGTTTGAATGCAGGGTTACATCATACTCTTGGTTAGAGAAGGGTACTTTGATGCCCTAGTGTGGCCAAGATATGTTAACCCGATTAGTAAATGACTGGCGAAGTTTGAAAATGTGTTAGACAAAAGCTGTCACTCTGAAAAATCAATCCTTTTGCACTTTCTCTCATGTTTCATTGTGGTAACATCATGTTGGAAAGAAATCATACAGAAAATATCAAATAATATGCTTTTCATGAATTACTGGTGTTTTCTGATCTCTTTCAAACTCACATCCATCAGTTTGTTGTACAGAATAGGGAAACCAAATTATTGAGGGGTGCCGGTTCAAATTATGATGAAAATCCCATCCTACAGAATGGATCACATACCAAACAGAAGAAGAACCATGTCATATCACTAATCTTCTTTTCCAATCCGTATGCTCAAAAATGCGGTTTGTAGTTTCACAGAAAACCAAGTCATCGTGTGCACAAGGAACAAACATTTGTATGCTAGAATTTCTGAACCCACATCCTTGCCTTAAAAACCCTGGTAGGATAGAATCCCCTGTGATGATATTGAATCGTATGCCTGCCCCATGTCCTTATTCTCTGCTGTGAAAAAATCTGAAAAAACTGAAACAAAAACTCTTTCTTCATTATGTATCAACTTCAGTAGATTCGCCTAGAGCTACTCAAACTACACCACTGGCAGATAAAACCTACCATCCAACTCATCCTCTGCTGAACTTTCACCTTTCTCCTGCAGGTCAATTTCTTGGAACCACTTGGGTTCCCAATAGTCTCCCTGTGAAGGTGTCTCTTCATCTGACTCTGCAAAGTCAAGGTTTTCCATCTCCTCCCTGGCAATCTATGTATAGGGTAAAACAACATCTGTTGAAATTCACTGATAAATCTTTTATTACCAAAATCACTTAAGACCCTGAACTTGCTGTGAAGCTGTCAATGCGTAATCTTCATTGCAAAATACAATTGTCAGGGACAGATCATTTTTTGTACTTGCCTTTCCCGGTCTGTAGAGGGCGTACTCATCTCTGAACATTTGATCAGTTCCAAGAACACTTTCAAGAAGTTTAGCATCCATTAATGCTTGGCCTATGGCTATACCTTGGTATCTGCATAGAGAAAATAAAAATATTGACATTGTTTGAAACTGCGCTGTCTCATCACCTGTAATTTTCATTTTTGAAAGGCACATGTCATCAATGAATGAACTAAAACTTTAATGGTATGAAAGAATTTGAGTTTGCTGTGCCATTAAGCCATGAGCACAAACACACAGAATCTTGTAAGCAATATTCTATATATATACTAAGATATACCATATAGTAAGAACTCAACAAATTCATATAATCTCTTGGAAACAAAAGACCAACTTAATTTTAATAGTGGAGTGACCTTTGCAAAAGTGTGGCATTTGGGTGTTGGTTATTCATTACTTCCTTCTTGAATCATGAAATGAGATCAATGGTGCTGAACTCTGCAAGCTTCTTCACATGTGCAAACTACAAGGACATGTATTACATGGTGTAGAATGAAAAATTGTGAGAGTAGAAGCATTACTCTTGATTTTGAACATCTATAGACACAGCCCATAGTATGGGTACGTGAAACACTGCCAGCTACTTCATGTAAAATTCCAGAATGACCTGCCGTAACCAGTGTATTAAAAATATTAGTATAAGCAACTGGATGAGGTATCATTTTAACAGAGAGTAAACAGACATGTGAGAAAGACGTGACGGCTATGTAGAACTTCAAAAATACAGAAGCATGTCTTGGGTGTATTTTCTGACCTATTAGCTGCTTTGTCTTTGTGTATCAGCCAGTCAACCAACTCACTGCCAACGACACATTCAATGTAGGTACGTAATCGATATCGATGACTTTGAAACTGGATTCCGTTGTTAGGATTTCGGATCTGTAGCCAGATTTCCCTCAGTTGGGCAGAGTCCTATGCATGAAGCAAAAAAAAAAATAATAGTAAATGGACAATAGTTGATTTTTTCTGGTAAAACTTCAAAATCTGCTCTGCCACTGGTGTAATGAAAACTTACTGTCCATTTCAAGACACAAATATTCCGCAAAATTAATAAATGCAATCAAGGGTTCATTATTTGTATACTAATTTACATTTACTTTGGGGGAATTTCAATCTTTGAATTTGTGTTTTAATCTTCAAGGTACAGTATCCTCTCAATACTCTTTAAAATTAGGAAATAATACGTGAACACACATGTATAAAATCTACTGGTGAAAGCTGATAGTATAGCTCTATTTGTCATAATTTTTGATGTCATTTCCTGTTGTTTTTGTTCCCTTCATAAAATACAGTTCCCTGTCCAGCTCGACTGAGCTCGACTTGTCAACACAGCATGTGTATGTGTGACATTCAATATTGCCTAACTTATCAACACAGCATATGATTGTGTAATATTCAATGTTGCCTAACTTATTAACAAGAAATGTGTATGTGTAATATTCAATGTTGCCTAACTTGTCAACACAGCATGTGTAATATTCAATGTTATTCTGCACAAATTTGAAAAAGTCACAACGAGAATTTACTTTTCAATGGTAACACTGCATATTGTATGGGCACACTATTCATTTTATTGGGAAGACTAGTACTTTAGATTCCAACATACTTTAGAGAGAAGCATAAGATGAACTTTTTTAAACAAAATACATAAAGTACATATATTATCAAAAATTACTGTTCAGCTATTTTCCCTTCGTGACCTTTGAACAAAACGCTAGTGGTAGTATGTATACCGTATGTTTTATCCTACAGAACAATACTTGTTTTGTTTGTGAACTTTGGCATCTGTTCATAAAACACAAGGCATGTGTACATACAGGTAAATTGCCTATACTTACAAAGTGACCAGATGTCATAGCAACAACATTGTGAAATACTGATTTCTTTTTCTAGATACAGAAAAATGCACACATACACAAATATGCTGGAAAAAACACTGTAGGGTTTTCTTTTCTTTGGTAAAACTGCAAAATACTCTTTAATACTGTAGGTGCATGCAAAACAATATCACAATATGTCATCATCCTAGGGGTACTTTCCTCTGTTGCTTTGTTACCAAAGGGTCACAAGCAAACTACTCAAATTGGGAATATTGGAATCACCACACTTCAAGAATGCCTTCATATTTACATCCTTTTTGATGCAATACCATCCTTGCAATATTTGACAGTATTAACAAAAACACCTACCCTGAGTTTATAATTGACTCAACTATACGTGAGACTATTTGCTTGTGTCTGTTCACACTCTTTCAACTTCAGTCAAACTTTGAACCATTATTTAAAATGAAATGGTTACGTCATGCAGTACATTGTTTATATAGTTTTGGTGTTTTGCTCATCAACTGAGAAACTTGCTTTGATCAATCAAAAATTTCTGCTTGGAAAATATTAATTAAATACAGAAACAATGCAATAACCACATTTATTTGATTTTGTTCCTTTGCTGGCTGATACTTAATCAACATGAATGTCTGACATGATGTTTGCTTATATATCAGTGACGTCGACTGCTAATACTTCAATGACGGAAATCAACCATCTAAAATAATTTACACAGGTACTTCCTTTGACCTTTATAAATAATGTCAACAGACTGCGACAACTATATGCATGATCAAAATGTTAATTGGTGGTGGTCCAACACTTTATAGCAACACAAACACTTTGTAGTACATGTTTTTCAAATCTCTCATTTCTTGTTTTAAGAATTTGTTGAAAATTTTTTTCAAATCTCTCATTTCTTGTTTTAAGAATTTGTTGAAAATTTGAAATTCATACTTTTGCTATTATCAGCACTGTGAAAACACATGTAGGTACCGGTATATCAACAAACTTAGAATTTAAGTTTCTGATTCAAGTAAGCTTCACTGGGTTTCTTAAATATGTTTAACCCTCTGAGTGCTGTAATTTTTTCCCGTCAAAAATTAAGTGTAACATTTTACGAATTTTTATGAATTTTTTCTGGAATTTTTAGATAATTTTGGACAAAATGGACATCACTTTTCAATAGCTACAGCTTTTGATCAAAATTTTGGGAAAAATCTGAAAAATAATTGTCTGGATCTGACTTTTGCACTTTGACTGTTGGTTTATCAGATTTTGGAAACAGGGTACTCTTTTGGGTGGGTTACACAGGCTACCAAAGATAGACAGTTTTACTCACCTGTATCAACATTTTCCTTTCAGCTTCAGTTGACTGTTTATTTCTCTGATAGTCCACCATTGGTGTTATAGCTATTTCAAATGGATTGTTGGGTGACTCCACACTGGCTGCACTGTGACTTCTGTCAACATAAAAAAGGAGAAAAAACATGTACAATTTTGTAAATTATCTTAGTTTTTATTTCTTATCAAACCTCTCTGTATTTTTGAAAATATCTGATTGTCAGTAAAAATGTTGAGGAGGAATGTCAAGTGTGAGGCAACGATTTTCATTCTGTGCAAAGGCAAGTACATGGCTATGACTATACATCACTGATATCTTAGTAGATGCTGAAGAGCACTTTTCACTCCCTCCGCCCAAACCACCAGCATTTGGCTAAAATCCATTGTTATCAATGGTGATTGTGGGCCTGTTTATGTTCATATGGTACACACAATCTTCACGTATAACTGTACTGTTGTACCAGATTGAAAGAAATCAACATTTATGAACACTTACACAATCCCAAAATACAAACATGAATATTATCTATCAGTCTAATAAGATATGATTACTGAAACAGATTTTTTATCAGGTTTCACAAATTTCCATCATGTACTGATGGTTTGTATCTGTTTTCATTTTGTCAGATATTTTTTAACCATATATATTTGTACCACAGGCTTGACATTAAACAAATGATCGACTTCCTATTATGAAGACATTGTGGAGGAACTGTTGTATCATGGGTAAGGAATTCAGTTACACAATGTTTAGTGCCTGCGACCATTATTTAAGAATGATTATGATCAATATACTGATGCATTATGGGAATGTCAATAAACTCCTTCCAACAAGGGAGGAGGTGCCAATAGATATGCATCCCTAAATTACCATGGAAACCAAATCATCATTTGCTTCATGTTTCACAAAATAAGAATGAATCCTGGGAAAACCTGTGATGACAATCTTAATCTTTCTCTGTTTCTAGTTGCAAAGATAGTCAAGAGTAAGTTTCCTTAGGTGATGGTAGATATTGTACTTCAAACAGGAAAAGCACAATTAAGATACAGTAAAAACTAAAGATATGTAAATCTGATGCATTGTGGGAAAAAATTGATGAAGGGCAAAAAGGTCTCTTCTGGACGATACACACGTAACAATCTAAGGTCAAATCAACAGTTTCTACCAAATCACCACTGTGACAATATTTGATACTTAACTAAACCTCATTTCTCTAATCATCATACCTGCTCATTAAAGGCCTGGCAGAGACCATTGATAGCAGAGGCTGCGTGTGAAGATAGTATGAGTAAGCCATTTTCCATGTAGCAATTGATAAATAAGTGGAAATTACAGCAGGAGATATGACCAACAGACTATGAACTACAGCAACAGTTGGCTGGGTCGCGATAGGTTTAAAATTCACAGAATTTGAAAAGTCCTTCAGGCCAGCTGACATCTCTATCCCAGGTGATAATTTATTCATGGTCAGTTGTGGACTGGCTGTGATTTTATTCAAACAGTTTCAAGACAATAGAAGTGAATGTACAACTGTGACTGATAACATGGGTTAATGCGATCAGATAGATTCAACAAGAAACGTTTAGAGCTCTATCAATGATAACATACTGCCCTGTTATTGCTCAGCTGAAGGGAGATAGGTAAGTGATTGGGAACCAATGTAATATTCATTCTATCCTCTACACGTGATAACAGCCTGCAGGTGTTATTGCTAATATTTGGGAAGCTGGGGAAACAATTGTGAGCCAAGGTAAATTCAAGGGCCGCACTTGCAGCGCTTTCGAAGCTGTATCCAATCGGTTGGCAGAATCGTACCGTTATAATGAAATAATACAATAAACTCCCTAAGTTGCTGTGAATAGTGACAATCGACCAATCAGATATAACCTTGCAAACACGCTGCGAGTCAGCCGAAATTCAAACCGTCATCTAAATATAACAACAGCTTTGATTTCAAGAGGATAAGCCTTGTTTGTTTGGAACTGTTACTAAATACCTTAGTATGGTGTAACAATGGACCCATATCTATGTCTGTATTCAGGCTACTGGCTACAGGGAAGCTACGGCAAGATATTTGACGCAGATTACAGAATTACATTCAGTAGCAAGTGGGTATTGGTATTACATGATCAGTAGTTGAGATTATTTATTTGTTGCAGACACTTGTGCATTTTTTATACAGGGCATTGTGTTGTCAATGTCACAGTCATGATTGTTTTGTTCATGATGTCATCAGTATAAGCAACACCAAGTTTGCTGTGTTGCTATTTGTAATAACAGCATTACACCAGCATGGATAGGGTGTTAACTTTTATTCAATCGTAGACAGTACATGAAGAAGCAATTAAATATTCAGATTAGATTGTTATAATCCACATTACATCAAAGAAAAGATCGTAGTTGCCAGTCATCTTGTTCAGGGTCTATGCTTGAATCGACCAAACTCCCATGAAATCGTGCTGTCTTGCCAGTAAAGCAACCTCAGTACACAACCCCTCCCAAAAAATACAATGGAATGTGCCAAAAGAGTTTGATGGACAAGTTGACAGAAGTAAAGTGTTTACAGAAGTGACATCATCTGCTCTAGATTTTGCCTATCATCCTAACACCTCTACCGTTACTAATTGTACTTCTAGGGATAAAAAAAAATTATATTGTAAATAGTGGAATTAGTTATTGGTTGGTTATCATGTCATTTGATCAGGAAGGTCAAAAACTTATGTTGTAAATGGTGGAATTAGTTATGTTGGTTATCATGTCATTTGATCAGGAAGGTCAAAAAGGTCACGTTGGAGTGTCTGTATGTGGGTGTTGATATGTCTAATATATATGACTGTATGTAATCTTGTCATAAATACTGATAATTATCTTCTTTCAAGGATGTAGCATATTAAAAGGATCGTTTAGGCTTTCTGAAAAGTAACAAGTCATGGCTATTTATATGTGCTGTCTGTCTATAGAGGGCGCTGCTATTTTTTCAGAGTTTTGAAAATATATTCCTTGTCGCAGGACACTGCATGAATTTTAGATATTTGTGTATGTATGTGTCTGTGTGTGTGTGTGTGTGTGTGTCTACGTGTACTAAAATGAGAACACATCAAATATATTCAGTAAGTATTACTAGAGTTTCACACATTTATGCGATCATCAGATAGGTAGATCTTTTCTTATATTTGCTTGATATGCCCATAGATAGGTATCAAGTTGGGTCAAACCATTTATGGTGATTTGTTATGAGGAAGTTTAACAAGTAAAATTTGTTTCCGTTTCGGCAATTGGGGACCAATTAAGAATGCTTGTTTAACATGCTTGACTTATCTTCATGAATTATGAATAGCTTCTCTAGGCAAAGATTTCTTAGACACATTGGCGAAAATATATATATTATATGTACATAAAAAAAATATATATATATATATATTATATGTACATAAAAAAAAAATATATATATATATATATATATATAAAAAAATATATATATATATTATATATACATAAAAAAATATATATATATATTATATATACATAAAAATATATATATATATATATATATATATATATATATATATATATATATATATATATATATATATATATATATATATATATATATATATATATATATATATATATATATATATTGTGTGTCTCTGTGTGTCTCTGTGTAAAAAAGTAGATAAGTTCCTGTTTTAAAAAGTTCTACACAGACATTGGACCCTGAAAAGAGCTTACTACACAGAATGCCCTCACAGCGCAGGTGAATTGCTTACCTTAACTTCAAAAGGGAAGCAATGAAGGCTATTATTGTTCCACAACAAACAGAAGGTCATTCTTTGTTTACCTACGTCACAGTCTAGTGCCTACAACAAGGACACCCTGGCAGATAGGAGAGATACGGTTGAAAGTGAAAATTGATAATATTTTTCGAGGAAAATTATTTGCCAATAATACTTTTGGTTACACAAGGCTGGTCATAAGACAAAATTCATATCAGTGTTCAGTAGCTTTGATAACCTTGCATTGATGACCTTTTGGGTATTTGCTTGTAATTTATTTGTGTACAAAGACTGATTTACCAGCTTGTCTAAACATGAACAGCTTAGGGAGTTCTGTTAATGATTTAGCACACCCTTGTACTCTGGGGTTGAGAGGAATGCCGACATGATGGCCGCAGCCTTCGAAAGCCAGCTTCAACCTGAAATCAGTGACGATTTCCTGCTTTGTACTGTCTGCCTAAAGCAGTTTCAGACTCCCAAAGTTCTGCCATGTCTGCACACATTCTGTGAGCAGTGCCTTGCCACCACTGTGGCTGAGCTAGGAACTCTGAAATGCCCCCAGTGCAAACAGCAACATCGGCTTCCGGATGAAGGGGTGTCGGCATTGAAAAGCGACTTCTTCATGGACAACCTGATCGAGCAGATTGACCAGCAACACGAGTCCAGCAGTGTCGTGGACACAGAGTGTGGTGCAGACACAGAGAGTGGTGCGGACACACCGGTGGAGTGTCAAGGTTGTCTGGAAAACACGGCCACTCACTGGTGCAAGGACTGCGATAACTACCTTTGCGAAGACAGGTGTTTAAAAGTGCACGGTAAAATACCTGTAACAGAGTCACACCAACTCATCACCATTGAAGAATATAAAGTGACAAAGTCCAAAACTGACACAGCTATGAACCCTGCCAAGCCCTGCAGCATTCATCCCAGCAGTGAAATGACTTTTTACTGCGAAACTTGCAGGAAACCTGTTTGTGGTGACTGCCGAGAGGCTGAACATGCCTCGCCAGAACATGTTCTCACAAACATGACGGAGGCGGCCGACGGGTTTATGAAACGCGTGAAAGCCATGATTGAAGAGCTGAAAGTGAAGGAATGGGAGGCTGAGAGAGCCACAGTCTTGGCCAGGCAGGTACATATGGATCTTCTGTCCCAGCAAATTACGGAGGAACAGAAGGTGAGGATGAAAGCTGAAGACGTGATCAACCTAGTGAGACAGGAAGAGCAGCGATTAATTGACGAGGTCAGCAAATGTTACGAGGTCAGCATTAAAACGTCACATGCGGAAAAAGAGGAGTTGGAGTCTAGACAGAGCAACATCAGAAGCACGCTGCAATATCTGGAGATGATGATGGGCCATGGCGATGATCATCATGTTCTTTTGACAAGAGAGGAAATAGAGCACTGCTTCCAAGGCTTGGTCACCACGGAGACCAAACCCAAGATGCACCGTGACATGGTGGAATTCAAAGAAAAAGAGTTCACTGGACTCGGAATTCTGGGAGACTTGGTGAGACCTTTTGAGTTGGACATCATGACAAGCTCAAGGTTGTCAACTGCAAGTCAAGGCAAAGATGAGCCGTCAGTTCAACCAATCACACCCAAAGAGTCCTCCGCCACAGCAGGCAGCCTCCCAGACAATATGGATGCCCCAGTGAAGAAAGAAGACCCACCTGTGAAACGTGTAGTGTCATCAAAAGATAAAGTAACCCGAGCACAGAAAGCTAGTTCGGCACAAGAATATGAAGAAGTGACTATTCATAGGATGGCCAGTGCAAAAAGACCTTTAACATCTTTGGAGTACGCTGTGACTGAAGATGTACGAGCCAAAGATCAGCAAAACCAATCAATATATGCTGAAATAAGTGAAGTTAGTGAAGACAAAGGTATGCGGGCTTCTATAAGGAGAGGCAGTGAAAACGACCGCCAATATCAAGTTGACATGCCAACAAAAAATCAGCACGTACAACGTCCTTCTGTTCTCAGACGAGTGGCCAAGACTATTGGAAACCGGGGACCTGCCGAGGGACAGTTTAACAGACCAGCTGGAGTGGCCATTGACAACGACAAAGACATCGTCACTGCTGACAGCAACAACAACAGACTGCAAATAACTACCATAGATGGCATCGTGAAGAAGATTTTGAAATTCACCAAATTTCGAAAGCCGTTCATACCCATCGCCATAGCGATAGCAAAGGATAATACTTACTACAGTTTGGATGACGGAAACAAGCAAGTTGTCGTCAGTAACAAGAAAGGACGCGTCATCAAGCGGTTTGGACAAAACGAGCTCAAAGATCCCTATGGGATTGCCATCAGCCCCTTGACCAAAAATGTCTACGTCACGGATAAAGGTGATAACTGTGTCCGGATTTACAAACCTAACGGACAGTATCTGAAGTCACTTGGATCACAAGGAAGTAGCCAGGAACAATTCAGCTGGCCAAGGGGCATCACAGTAGCTGGTAACGGAGTCGTGTTCATTACCGACTATAGAAACAGTCGCATCCAGGTTTACACTGCGAGCGACCAGTACCTGTACTCATTCGAGTACAGGAGCGGAGACGGCATGCAGCAATGCCCCATGGGAATAGCCTCCGACAACACATATCTGTACATCAGTGACAATCAGAGCATCCAGAAATTTGATCTGAGTGGTCGGGTCATCTGCCGGATCGACTGTGACGAGGACAGGATGAACAGCCCCGCGGGCTTGACCCTGACGGATGACGACCCATGCAAGGTGGTCGTAGCAGACATGGGCAACCACTGCATTAAAATATTTACACAGCAAAAGCCAAAAGCATAAAGACATGAACCAGGACACAAATGGACACGCTATCAGCAACGACGGCATAGATCACAATGTTACAGAGAGATGCAAAATTTTTGCACAGAAAAATTTAGTCAGATTTGTAGCGGTAAAGGATCATTTTCTTTAGAGATAGAATTGGCACTTAAACAGCATGTTTTAATAGAGTACGGTACGTCTCAAAGTTATCTCTCATTTTGTCCTAGAAATGGAAACTACACAGATTACATCATGCAAATTCAAGAATCAAAGCCAAGAAATTTCTTACAATTCTAGCATGTTGTTTTTTTGAAGGAATGACAGTTTTTCAAAGGTGACTTTGAGTGTTGAAGAACCTGACTGAGCATGCCGCATTTTTGTATAATAGTCACTGGATAAAATTCGATGCTGGTCTGTGGATCGCAGTCCGTGTGTGGATCAACACATTCTGAATATAGTGTCAAGCTGTGTATCTAAATATCCATATAAAATCACAAAACAAAACTCATATAGTATGCCTACAAGGTAAGCCAGTGTTACTCAATCAAGCCTCCTTAACTTTAACCATTTTTGACCACCACATTTTGGCATACCTTCATTTCCTTCTGTAAATTTGGATATTCATACAAGGAAATAGGCTCACAGGAATAGGACTCATAAAAAACACACAATTTAGGTATTCAGCATTTATTGCGCAATTTAAAACAGACCAAGTAATAAAATACTTTGCCTATATGTGTGGCAAATGTTTGATGTTCAAAGAATGCTGTGATTTATGAGTGAATTAGGGAGAAGTGTGCAGGTATGTGTTTAACCCTTTGAGCACAAAAGTCAATTTTTGTTGCCTTTACAGAATTTACCTCGGTCAAATTTTTTCAGATTTTTGCCGAAATTTTGATAAAGAACTGTTGCCAAGGAAATGCGATTTCTATTTGGTCCAAAATTATCACAAAAATTACAGAAAAATTCATAAAATTTTGCAAAATGTTGCATTAAAATTTTAATGGGAGAAATGACAGCTCTAAAAGGGTTAAAATTTCTTGTAAATTACACAGTCCCACTATGCTGGAAGAAAAGGTCAAAATCCTCTCTTGTATAGTTGTAAAATAAAATGTTTTGCTTATTATTAAACTAAACAGTCTTGCATTTGACTTCATTGACATGATCAATATTTTAATTTGAATCCTTTCATGGCAGAGGTATTGTTGGAGCAAAACAGTTGACAGTGACATACAGTTATACCGTTGATTTATAAAACCTGTTCTGTGAGTCAGCAAAAGTTTACTCATCATCGAGTTCACCAGGGCTTGCCGCAATCTAACCATTGTTCTGTTATGTCATGATATCGGATCATTTATTGGCTACAAATTGCACCAGCTATCGATATATAACTACATGGGCAGTCAGCCAGACTGGTGACAGAAAAATGTGTTGACGTTGCGTTGTCAGCTGTGGTAGTGGAAAAGGGCGCCCTCTATAGATAGGTTTGGGTGAGAAATTAAGTATGACCAGCATAGCATATCCCTAGTTACTCACTGTATTAAAATGGTATTTTAAAAGATTTAGGCATTGGTACTTTTCTCTTCAAGTCATGGGTGTTATTCAGTGATGTTCTATTTTTAAAAAATTCTGGTACATTTTACTATGGTTTCGGTAAATATGTTCGATTCAAATTAACTATACTGTATACAAATGTTTCACAGAGCAATTTGTCAAAAAAAGGCCTACATGTATTACCTTGTTCTGACAAAGTCATCTTCCTTGTAGAGCAGTCCCGCTCTCTTCCTAATAGACGGTGTGTACACTCCATCGGCTGACATTTCTTCAACACGACTCAGATCCTCATGAAGCGCTCGAAAGTTACCATCTGCTGACTGGGCATAGCTGAGCACCACTTTGCAGCAGTATGTACACACTCTCAAATTACCTACGGATAAATAACACAGAATTTCTGTAATTGCTGTGTGCCAACAAAACTCAAATTCATCTAATGACAATTGTTGATACGTCTGACATAAGACAAGCATGTGTCTAGTAACATGTTGAGTAAGAATGTTACATGACGACTGCTTATCCCCCTGTTTCAATTTTTCTGGCTGATTACAGCACAATGGTTAAAGACCTTTGAAGATTTTTCACTATTTTTGTTTTTAATGTCAACAGCAGTTTCTTGTTCTACATGCCAAAGCATGATGAGATACACAGTTTTCAACTAGTCAACGCAGTCTGTACATGTGTAGACTGCATCATCATTGTTGACAAGTGAATTCTATTCTGAACTCGGATTCAAATGTACACAATGACAATGTATTCTATATATGCTTCATTGGCAAGCTAAAAGACAGCATGTGACATCATACCTTGGGGAGTAGAATAAGAATGTGCCATTGATATATGAAACAAAATAGTTAAAAAAATTTAAAAAGTAACAGCTAGTGCCAATGGAGCAAACAATTCAGACATTTGTTTCTAGACCAGCATCAATGTAAGTCCAGCCATCCTTCATTCTATATACTGTCATTCCTTTCAAGTGCATAACATTCATCCCTCTACTCAACAACTCACTTGTAAATTCACCGGCCAGAGCTAAACACATTTGGTTTGCAATGTATGGCTTACTCACCAGAGTATCCCATGAACTTTCCAGGCACCTCCTGGTTACAGCATCTGTTACAGAAAATCTGGCCACACACTCTGCAGTGGTGCCTTCTTCTGAACGTTGTAAATTTATCACCGCAGTCGTAGCACTCTTTGCAATTGCTGTCTGGCATCCAGTACTGCTTGAAATCACTGTCTCTGTACACCTGTGCAGAATACAAATATGACACCATCAATTTCAACCAGAAGTTTTACAACTGATCTGACCGTCCTACTAATGTGACTGTCTCTGTTGCTGACATTGTTCAAAATTAGGAAAAAACAGAATTGAACCAAGCTTGCTCAGATTTCCTCTTCATCAAATATCTTCAGGTGGAATGTACTTTGGAGACATTGGAGACAGCTATTTGGACTCTCAAATTTCTACAACACTTTTTCTAGTCTACCATTTATCAGAGCTCATTTTGAAGCCCATGAAGTAATTGTATCATCTTATTTTGTTGAAAATCAGAAATTTAATTTTTCTTTTTGGTGGCCATTTTGAATTTCAAATGTCTGTAAACATTTGGTAATTTGTTTCTCTAGTAGCACCAAATTTTGCTCGGTGACCCCTGATTTTATTCTTGGTTTCAACAAGGATCCGAATGGTTTTAAATTTCCCTGTGGAATGTCTGAGCAAAAGCTTAAGTCTTTCAGTTTTGAAGTGTGTACTACCAATTCAGTCAAATAACATGGAGAAAGTACTTCTATATTTTGTCGTAGCTCTGTATTTACGACAAGTACTTGATGAACTTTTCAATACCAAGATACCGTTGGGTACCTCCTGTTTTACTGGCGATAGATGTGTCAATGATGTTAGGGTTACTGTTCCTGATACCTCCTTTGTGCATAAAATTGCAGCACATGGATCTGAAAATGTGAAAAGGCATGCATAATTGACACCCAAGGAAAACTTACTTGACTTTTGGCATCGATGAGACTACTAAGTCTCTTCAAAACTGTAGTCAGAGTCCTGCTTGGCTGATTTTCTCTAGGTATGTTACCAGGACTACCGTTACTAGGGTTACGTCTCCTTACATTTCCACTGGTATCGAACTGTAAATGTTTGGGTCGCTGCGGAACTGCCTCTTCTTGGTTGGTTGATGATGTTGGTGTAGTGGGTGACATCGCCCTCTGTTGTTGACTTTGTGAGAATGGCCTCAGTCTCTTTTTAATCACTGGTGATGTTTCTTCTTCTGAGCTGCCTGAAACCACATTGTGAAGCAGGACAGTCTTTGGTCCTGTTGGCAGTCAAATGATAAACATTCAGTGATTACAACAAAGCTGATGCTGAATGAGAATTTCACTAGGGGGACATTTTTTCAAAAGGATCATGCACGATAGTGATGAACATTAGAAAGGATTATCAGTTTCAGCCACTCAAACACTTCATGACAAAGTTAATATGTTAGTTAGTAAGTTAGTGTGAACTTTGTGTAGTGAGGTGTATTGGGTAAAGATTGGAAGGAAAATTATGACAATAAGTGTTATGCTGCTTTTGAGAAACCATTGGTCATCTTCTTGGTCTGTCAGAACCATTGTGGCATTTTGACCTGATAACTTGAGAATTACAAAAACTTGAATCATGACATCCATGCAAATGCACAAGTAAGCTAAGGGTAAGTAATATGGTGTGTGCCCACTAACAAGAAGCAATATTTAAACTCTGACACAATCTAGTGAAAACAGCAAAGTGGCATATCATTGATATACTGTTGATATCTCTGGTATATGCTTCATCTTGAAGCAAGCATGAAAAGAACATCAATATTTGACTTATTCACACTTGCTCAAATCGATACAAAAAACTCCAACACACTATCTCACACAAAAGAATTAACTAAAAGATTCATGTTTGTGGTATTCACTTGCCTTTCTTTATTGGTGGTGGATCATCCCTTTTCTTGAAAATGTTTGTGAATGAGAACAAATTCGGACTCTTGATTTCCGGTGAGAGGGGCTTGAATCTTGTCAGTTGGTGTGACTTATCGGCGTTCATGTCAGGTTTCAGATGTGTTTGTCCACTTTTGCCAGTTGCCATATTCGTTTACACAAATGATGATCTTCGTGTGGTCGAAGACAGTTTTCCCTGCAGAAAATGGAAACAAGGAAAGAACTTACAATGGCTAAATCTCCAAATTTACACAAATTACTACTTGCAAATCAACAACATTATTCATGATGGCATTAGTGTTGTTGTACAGATGCTTGCCACCCCATCATGTCTCCACACTTCAATTCCCAGACTCACATGCTTTGTAAGAAAGCACCTTTGTTATGCTTTAAAAATTACCAACCAATCTAAAACCCCATTTCCGATGACATTTTGTACTTTCAGCTGACATGATAGCGTCGAAACAGGTGTATAACAATCACTGACACAGTCATCCTTGACAGTAGACAGGAAAACCTCCACTGCTGTAATTGATGAGAATGTCAAGACAAAATATAACCTGTTTGATTGATTCATCAATGTGTTTCTTCTATATAAAGTCACATTTCTTTTGTGAAATTGTAATTTTGAAGGAAGAAATATGAATTTCAAGGTTTCGCAAGTCTCAAAATTCCTGCCTTGACAAGCACACTAGTATTATCAGCAAATGCTGGACATGAGTATACAACTGTAAAATTTGAGTTTTATTTCAAAATTGAGCCATAACAACACAATGATCATTGTTATGACTCTTAAATCAAGGACATGATTAAGAGAACCAATTAATCGATTAAATGTAAGCAAACTAACAGCCTCATCCCCGGGTCACTATGTCTTTTGGGGAAAATGCACCACAATAAAGTAAACTTCATGATCACTTTTACGATGCCAAATGTCGAAGTTAACCTGCGAAAGAATCGCGCCCCACGGTTTACCCGCATGCAATATATCTAACAATTCACATTCACCGATTACAGTAAACCTTGGGTTTGCACAAAGGGGAACTGTAGTTTGCAGTATCTCGTGCCGTCCTTTTCTTGGTCTTTTCACAAAATGTACAGAACAACATCCCTTTTGCAGCGATTTGGCACGACAGAGAAAGGGATGTCTCGTGATATATACGTGCTGCTATAGTGCTGTCCCCGCCGGGGGCGTACTTTGCTACTTAGGAAATGAACGAGAACGAGAGCAAGGATTTTGAAGAGAAAATGTCCTTGAAGTTGCTTACAACGAACTGCAAATAACGAGATGAAGGCCTGTGTTCCAGTCGGCTACGCCGTGTTGCCATAAAAATGTCTTACCTGATGAGTGTCTTCGAACAGTGGGTACTTTGTGTCTGTGTCACGATCCACATCGAGAGTATTTACATTTCGGTAGTGGCTCCATGTAACATGTAACAAGATGGCGTCTTCATTAATATTAACGATCATCATTAATATTCATAAGCTCATTAATACTCATTAATATAATGATTGTACAGTACATAATGATGTACTATCGCTATTGCATTCTTATTATGCGTAATATACCCGTGATTTACTGTTACTCACTGTATTTACTGTTATTAGCTGTTAATACTGATAATTACTGTTATTATGAGTGATAATATGTACATACCCGTGAATTACTGTTACCCACTGTATTTACTGTTCATTGCTGTTAATACTGTTAATTACTGTTATTATGAGTGATAATATGTATATACCCGTGAATTACTGTTACTCACTGTATTTACTGTTCATAGCTGTTAATACTGTCAATTACTGTTATTATCAGTGATAATATGTATATACCGTGAATTACTGTTACTCACTGTATCTACTGTTCATAGCTGTTAATACTGTCAATTACTGTTATTATCAGTGATAATATGTATATACCCGTGAATTACTGTTACTCACTGTATCTACTGTTCATTGCTGTTAATACTGTTAATTACTGTTATTATGAGTGATAATATGTATATACCCGTGAATTACTGTTACTCACTGTATCTACTGTTCATAGCTGTTAATACTGTTAATTACTGTGATTATCAGTGATAATATGTATATACCCGTGAATTACTGTTACTCACTGTATCTACTGTTCATTGCTGTTAATACTGTTAATTACTGTTATTATGAGTGATAATATGTATATACCCGTGAATTACTGTTACTCACTGTATCTACTGTTCATAGCTGTTAATACTGTTAATTACTGTGATTATCAGTGATAATATGTATATACCCGTGAATTACTGTTACTCACTGTATCTACTGTTCATAGCTGTTAATACTGTTAATTACTGTTATTATCAGTGATAATATGTATATACCCGTGAATTACTGTTACCTACTGTATCTACTGTTCATAGCTGTTAATACTGTTAATTACTGTTATTATGAGTGATAATATGTATATACCCGTGAATTACTGTTACTCACTGTATCTACTGTTGATAGCTGTTAATACTGTTAATTACTGTTATTATGAGTGATAATATGTATATACCCGTGAATTACTGTTACTCACTGTATCTACTGTTGATAGCTGTTAATACTGTTAATTACTGTTATTATCAGTGATAATATGTATATACCCGTGAATTACTGTTACCTACTGTATTTACTGTTCATAGCTGTTAATACTGTTAATAACTGTTATTATGAGTGATAATATGTATATACCAGTGAATTACTGTTACTCACTGTATCTACTGTTCATAGCTGTTAATACTGTTAATTACTGTTATTATGAGTGATAATATGTATATACCCGTGAATTACTGTTACTCACTGTATCTACTGTTCATAGCTGTTAATACTGTTAATTACTGTTATTATGAGTGATAATATGTATATACCCGTGAATTACTGTTACCTACTGTATCTACTGTTCATAGCTGTTAATACTGTTAATTAGTGTTATTATCAGTGATATATGTATATACCCGTGATTACTGTTACCTACTGTATCTACTGTTCATAGCTGTTAATACTGTTAATTACTGTTATTATCAGTGATAATATGTATATACCCGTGAAATACTGTTACTCACTGTATCTACTGTTCATAGCTGTTAATACTGTTAATTACTGTTATTATGAGTGATAATATGTATATACCCGTGAATTACTGTTACTCACTGTATCTACTGTTGATAGCTGTTAATACTGTTAATTACTGTTATTATGAGTGATAATATGTATATACGTACCCCGTGAATTACTGTTACCTACTGTATCTACTGTTCATAGCTGTTAATACTGTTAATTACTGTTATTATGAGTGATAATATGTATATACCCGTGAATTACTGTTACTCACTGTATCTACTGTTCATAGCTGTTAATACTGTTAATTACTGTTATTATGAGTGATAATATGTATATACCCGTGAATTACTGTTACTCACTGTATCTACTGTTCATAGCTGTTAATACTGTTAATAACTGTTATTATGAGTGATAATATGTATATACCCGTGAATTACTGTTACCTACTGTATCTACTGTTCATAGCTGTTAATACTGTTAATTACTGTTATTATGAGTGATAATATGTATATACCCGTGAATTACTGTTACTCACTGTATTTACTGTTAATACTGTTAATTACTGTTATTATCAGTGATAATATGTATATACCCGTGAATTACTGTTACTCACTGTATCTACTGTTCATAGCTGTTAATACTGTTAATAACTGTTATTATGAGTGATAATGTATATACCCGTGAAATACTGTTATCACTGTATCTACTGTTCATAGCTGTTAATACTGTTAATAACTGTTATTATGAGTGATAATATGTATATACCCGTGAATTACTGTTACCTACTGTATCTACTGTTCATAGCTGTTAATACTGTTCATTACTGTTATTATGAGTGATAATATGTATATACCCGTGAATTACTGTTACTCACTGTATCTACTGTTCATAGCTGTTAATACTGTTAATTACTGTTATTATGAGTGATAATATGTATATACCCGTGAATTACTGTTACCTACTGTATCTACTGTTCATAGCTGTTAATACTGTTAATAACTGTTATTATGTGTGATAATATGTATATACCCGTGAATTACTGTTACTCACTGTATCTACTGTTCATAGCTGTTAATACTGTTAATTACTGTTATTATGAGTGATAATATGTATATACCCGTGAATTACTGTTACTCACTGTATCTACTGTTCATAGCTGTTAATACTGTTAATTACTGTTATTATCAGTGATAATATGTATATACCCGTGAATTACTGTTACTCACTGTATCTACTGTTCATAGCTGTTAATACTGTTAATTACTGTTATTATGAGTGATAATATGTATATACCCGTGAATTACTGTTACTCACTGTATTTACTGTTCATAGCTGTTAATACTGTTAATTACTGTTATTATGAGTGATAATATGTATATACCCGTGAATTACTGTTACTCACTGTATCTACTGTTGATAGCTGTTAATACTGTTAATTACTGTTATTATGAGTGATAATATGTATATACCCGTGAATTACTGTTACTCACTGTATCTACTGTTGATAGCTGTTAATACTGTTAATTACTGTTATTATGAGTGATAATATGTATATACCCGTGAATTACTGTTACTCACTGTATCTACTGTTCATAGCTGTTAATACTGTTAATTACTGTTATTATCAGTGATAATATGTTATACCCGTGAATTACTGTTACTCACTGTATCTACTGTTCATAGCTGTTAATACTGTTAATTACTGTTATTATGAGTGATAATATGTATATACCCGTGAATTACTGTTACTCACTGTATCTTACTGTTGATAGCTGTTAATACTGTTAATTACTGTTATTATGAGTGATAATATGTATATACCCGTGAATTACTGTTACTCACTGTATCTACTGTTGATAGCTGTTAATACTGTTAATTACTGTTATTATGAGTGATAATATGTATATACCCGTGAATTACTGTTACTCACTGTATTTACTGTTCATAGCTGTTAATACTGTTAATTACTGTTATTATCAGTGATAATATGTATATACCCGTGAATTACTGTTACTCACTGTATCTACTGTTCATAGCTGTTAATACTGTTAATTACTGTTATTATGAGTGATAATATGTATATACCCGTGAATTACTGTTACTCACTGTATCTACTGTTGATAGCTGTTAATACTGTTAATTACTGTTATTATGAGTGATAATATGTATATACCCGTGAATTACTGTTACCTACTGTATCTACTGTTCATAGCTGTTAATACTGTTAATAACTGTTATTATGAGTGATAATATGTATATACCCGTGAATAACTGTTACTCACTGTATCTACTGTTCATAGCTGTTAATACTGTTAATTACTGTTATTATGAGTGATAATATGTATATACCCGTGAATTACTGTTACTCACTGTATCTACTGTTGATAGCTGTTAATACTGTTAATTACTGTTATTATGAGTGATAATATGTATATACCCGTGAATTACTGTTACTCACTGTATCTACTGTTCATAGCTGTTAATACTGTTATTTACTGTTATTATGAGTGATAATATGTATATACCCGTGAATTACTGTTACCTACTGTATCTACTGTTCATAGCTGTTAATACTGTTAATTACTGTTATTATGAGTGATAATATGTATATACCCGTGAATTACTGTTACTCACTGTATTTACTGTTAATACTGTTTAATTACTGTTATTATGAGTGATAATATGTATATACCCGTGAAATACTGTTACTCACTGTATCTACTGTTCATAGCTGTTAATACTGTTAATAACTGTTATTATGAGTGATAATATGTATATACCCGTGAATTACTGTTACTCACTGTATCTACTGTTCATAGCTGTTAATACTGTTAATTACTGTTATTATGAGTGATAATATGTATATACCCGTGAATTACTGTTACTCACTGTATCTACTGTTCATAGCTGTTAAAACTGTTAATTACTGTTATTATGAGTGATAATATGTATATACCCGTGAATTACTGTTACTCACTGTATCTACTGTCATAGCTGTTAATACTGTTAATTACTCTTATTATGAGTGACAATATGTATATACCCGTGAATTACTGTTACTCACTGTATCTACTGTTCATAGCTGTTAATACTGTTAATTACTGTTATTATGAGTGATAATATGTATATACCCTGTGAATTACTGTTACTCACTGTATCTACTGTTCATAGCTGTTAATACTGTTATTACTGTTATTATGAGTGATAATATGTATATACCCGTGAATTACTGTTACCTACTGTATCTACTGTTCATAGCTGTTAATACTGTTAATTACTGTTATTATGAGTGATAATTTGTATATACCCATGAATTACTGTTACTCACTGTATTTACTGTTCATTGCCGTTAATACTGTTAATTACTGTTATTATGAGTGATAATATGTATAACCCCTGAAATACTGTTACCTACTGTATCTACTGTTCATAGCTGTTAATACTGTTAATTACTGTTATTATGAGTGATAATATGTATATACCTGTGATTTACTGTTACCTACTGTATCTACTGTTTATTGCTGTTAATACTGTTAATTACAGTTATTATGATTGATAATATGTATATACGCGTGAATTACTGTTACTCACTGTATTTACTGTTCATTGCTGTTAATACTGTTAATTACTGTTATTATGAGTGATAATATGTATATAGCCGTTAATTACTGTTACTCACTGTATCTACTGTTCATAGCTGTTAATACTGTTAATTACTCTTATTATGAGTGATAATATGTATATACCCGTGAATTACTGTTACCTACTGTATCTACTGTTCATAGCTGTTAATACTGTTAATTACTGTTATTATGAGTCATAATATGTATATACCCGTGAATTACTGTTACCTACTGTATCTACTGTTCATAGCTGTTAATACTGTTAATTACTGTTATTATGAGTGATAATATGTATATACCTGTGAATTAATGTTACTCACTGTATCTACTGTTCATTGCTGTTAATACTGTTAATTACTGTTATTATGAGTGATAATATGTATATACCCGTGAATTACTGTTACCTACTGTATCTACTGTTTATAGCTGTTAATACTGTTTATTACTGTTAATAAGGAATTGTGTGTTAACACAAATCTAGTTTGTAAGTCCACGGAGCTAGGCCGCGTGCAGAACAAACATGTCCCGAAGTCACTTTGCCTTGCTGAAATACGATGGTATCAACCGGGAACCGAACGCACAACGCACGGCACCCAATCACCTAGCGCAGAGGACAACAGACAAACCGCTCGACTAAATCCCCAATCGTAAAAAAAGATTGGTTCAATAACCGAGCTAAGGATGTTACAATTTTGACTGCGCCCTCTCCACTCGCCGTAGAGTTCGTGAAGCACTGACGTAGACAGCTCATTACCTGCTTTCCAGCTTTCCATTTTGCTTACGTAGTCATCTTAATACTGGCATGGGGGTCTCTCCGTCCACTGTGTTTGACTGGACGGAGATTTGGGCCGTTCATTGCATGTACCCCCACTCAAGAAGGTGGTCTCCACCGGCTGGTGGAACCACTTTCACTTTCGGCTTTCCAAAGGTCTCCAAACACAACTTTGCAACCCAAACCTTTGCCAAGGAAGCAGACTGGCGGAGACCCACACCCAATCTTTGAGATATTTTGTGCTTAGTTTTTGCTCGACATTGTATTTTCCTTAGTGAGGTTATCACTGCTTTGTATTTGTCCACTGTTGCTAATTAAATTCCTTGAATGCCTTATCCTGTGTAGCGGTGTGTGCTTACAAATTATGAGTGACAATATTTATATATCCGTCAATTACTGTTACCTACTGTATCAAGTGTTAATAGCTGTTAATACTGTTCATTACTGTTATTATGAGTGATATGTATACACCCGTGAATTACTGTTACTCACTGTATTTACTGTTCATTGCTGTTAATACTGTTAATTACTGTTATTATGAGTGATAATATGTATATACCCGTGAATTACTGTTACCTACTGTATCTACTGTTTACAGCTTTTAGTACTGTTTATTACTGTTATTATCAGTGATAATATGTATATACCCGTGAATTACTGTTACCTACTGTATCTAGTGTTCATAGCTGTTAATACTGTTAATTACTGTTATTATCAGTGATAATATGTATATATCCGTGAATTACTGTTACCCACTGTATCTACTGTTCATAGCTTTTAGTACTGTTTATTACTGTTATTATCAGTGGTAATATGTATATACCTGTGAATTACTGTTACCTACTGTATACACTATTCATAGCTGTTAATACCATGTATTATTGTTATTATCAGTAAATATATGTATCTACCCGTGAATTACTGTTATCTACTGCATCTTCTGTTGATAGCTGTTAATACTATTTGTTACAGTTATTATCAATGATAATGTGTATATACCCATGAATTGCTGTTACTCACTGTATTTACTGTTCATAGCTGTTAATACTGTTTAATACTGTTATTATCAGAGATAATATGCATATACCCGTGAATTAATGTTACCTACTGTATCTACTGTTCATAGCTGTTAATACTGTTAAATACTGTTATTATATCAGTGAAAATATGAATAATATACCCGTGAATTACTGTTACCTACTGTATTTACTGTTCATAGCTGTTAATACTGTTAATTACTGTTATTATGAGTGATAATATGTATATACCCGTGAATTACTGTTACCTACTGCATCTACTGTTCAGAGCTGTTAATACAGTTTATTACTGTTTTTATCAGTGATAATATGTATATATCCGTGAATTACTGTTACATACCGTATCTACTGTTCATAGCTGTTAATAATACTGTTTATTAATGATATAATTTGTGATGATACCGGTATGTATATACCTATGAATTACTGTTACCTAATGTATCTTGCTCATTGCTGTTAATAGTTTAATTCTGTTATTATCAGTGAATAGATGTATATACCTGTGAATTATTGTTACCAACTGATCTACTGTTCGTAGCTGTCGATACTGTTTATTACTGTTATTATCAGTGATAATATGTTTATAGCCGTAAATTACTGTTACCCCCTATAGATTTATTGTTATAACTGTTATTAATGTTATTATTGTGTGTTGTCATAATTCAAGTGTTAAATCATATGTATATCATGATATCATACATAAAGGATTATTCTTTCACATTCTTTATTTCATTTTTTTGTGATTTGAGCAATTGAGAAAATTACTACCATGTCACCAGCCTTCGATTAATAGTGTATTTGTGTATCAGCTATCGAACGGTCAATTTTCGGTTTCTGTAACACACGAGTAAGATTATCAAATAATAGCGAATAGTAACCTTACCGAAGATGATTCCTTGTCAGATAAAATTAGGACGTAAAACAATGGCTGATATGTCCATCAATGAGACATAGAAGTAACAAAGTAGGCACAACTTTTGTCACTATATTACAGTTTACGGACAAGACCACATACTAACTTTCTTAGACTTTTTACCCCATGGTGAAGAGGTAAAAGATATCATACTACGCATTTGCTCTACAATCGGGCCAATCCTTGATTTACCAGCTGATCTCCGTGTATTGTAGAGCAAGGCGTGCAGTGTTTCATCCATCCAGAGGGATTCCCCTCTGTTGATATGTCGGCATTTGTCAGGGGAGCGAGGCCCTCCCCATGAAATGGTGGATTCAAGTCACACCTTACAGATACAAGTATAACACATGAACTGGTGAAATCACCCCCGAATGTTCTGGTAAAGGGGAAAATCCCCCGATGATGGATGACACATTTTACGTGCTGCAGTATATGCTTCTTTGACAACATCATTCCAACCCGATATTGAATGAATGCACTTTTGGTTTTCTTGAATGGAATACATCATCACTTGCCTTGGTAAACGCATTACACATTCAGCTGATAAAGATGACGTTGAAAGCAGTTTGAATGTACTAATCACATCATCAGCATTGAAGGGTATATAAGCAACCCCTTTCCACCTGGCCTGCGGACAGGTGCCACAGGAACGACTGTTACAGGAAAAATTCATCGTTGATCCGATGTAAAAACTCATTGACATTGAAAGTGCACTATGTGCAGGTTTTGTACAGAGACAAGTCAAGCTACGAGTTCGTTGAATGGGCTTCACTTTTGTACCTACATATATATCTGAACTCGTACCTGAGTGTGACCAAGCAGCAATCGAAAGAATTATAAAAACTTGCTGAAGGAAACTAATTCTCGACTTAATGTTACATGCATTTAGGAAAGCATTCACATCAACCTGTGCATTAGAGTATGGGGTACCTGCATCACGTATTATTGAATGAATTTGACCAAGATTTTAACTAAATGCATCGAAATTTTCTAAGCATTCTGTTGGAATTTAAACTCACAGTATTGAAAATTTAATAAAGTTGCACGTTAACTCCGCTCCTATGATTCTTGGATAATTACACGTTTTTGGTGTTATCGAAACCTTCTCCAGAGTATGAAAGTGCCACCATTCAGGCTACAAATGTTATTTGATAAACCCTCTTTGTGCTCATTGCCCACACATCCAAACATTTTTTCTATTAGAACTTTGACAGGTCAGAGGTCACAAAGGAAGGTAAAGTCATAGGCTTAATGTTTTAAATTCATTGGTAAAGAGCCTAGCCACTTCTCTTGCAGAAGACAGATATCAGCCACAAAGAAAATGTTCTTCATATACAAGCGATGGGTTGGGTCATCAACAATTAGGCATACAATATTTCATTAACATCATTATGCATTGTCATTTTTAAAGGGCTACCATACAAAACATAATCTGGTCAGAACTGTAAACACACACACATATACACATACACACACATACATACATACATATATACATACATACATACATACATACATACATACATACATACATACATACATACACTCTTTACAAGTTACAGTGCTCGATGTAGCAGAGCGTTTCTATATATATATATATATATATATATATATATATATATATATATATATATATATGTTTATTGATGTCCTCTTGGAAAATTACGGATTACAGATTTAATTACTCTGTACTTGAAGTATTCTGTTTATATATATATATATATATATATATATATATATATATATATATATATATATACAAACATACCTTACAACCTTTCATTGCAAACAGATTATACATATATGAAACACAGGCATTTCTACGGTAACACTTTGCGGTAAAAGGGGCTCGGACAACGCTACATAAAATATTAGTCGCATCACTGTTTTGTCAATCATGATCTGGTTATTAAACCGGCGTCACCGCGGCCCTCTCGTGAAATATCGAACTCACAGACATGCTTACTACTGCGTATTTCAATCGGCGACGACGACCTCGCCAAAACCCTACGTTGAAATTAGCTATTAGCTATGATATCGCAGCGCCGTACTTCATTGTACTTGTGGCGTGTATCGAACGCGCTCGGGTCATTGGGGTCATCGCCACCAAACGGATATCACAGCTACGTTGAAATGTGCGTTTCTAAACAAAATATACATTCCACATACACTGATTTCCGTTATTTCTGTATATTTCCACCCGCCGGTCGGATTATAATGGGTGATTATGGCTTTGCTATAATCATTGTTAACGTCTGGGAGGACACGGGGAAAAGGGTTTAGACCTTGACATGTGTGGGTCACCATGCGCCACCTAGTCTCGGTTACCCAGACTCCTCTGCGCTACCGGCGAGAAGAGAGCAGAGGAGTCTGGGTAACCGAGACTATGGGTCACCATGCGCCACCTACTACCACTGGCTGGATGCACATGACGTAACCTTATCTACCAACTGCCCCCTTACCGTTATCTTCACAATTTGCATCACCCTCTCCACGTCACTATCCATGCGCATATCAGTATGAGCAAAGCCATAGCTCGTCCATTTCAACTTCTGCCACGCTCAAGTTCACACCACAAAATTCCCGCCCACCCTCCGCAAAAGAAAAAATAAATAAATAAATAAAGCCTCGCTGCAGGCTAGCAGCTCACAATAAAAGATATTGTACGTCTATATACTGCTTACTCTATACAATAAAGTTCCAGGGGGGTACTGTCATGGGTCTGCTGTGGGCGACCGGTAACACGTTGCCCGATGCACGGTACCCAGAGATACCCGGCCCAAAATGAACCAACGATTTTTATGAGCACGCTTCACGACCAGTCGTACGACCGTTATCAGTCGTGAACTGCTGCCAATGGCTATGAGCCTTGTGTGAAAAGATCATGTTTAAAAATACCCGGATGTAGGATTGATACTGACCGAAAAAAAAAATTATTCATATGTCCAGCTTCTCTGCATCCCGGAGTTGTACGGATAGATCGAGATGAATAGATCGTTGGGTCATTGCGATGCACATGGGTTGAACTAAAGTACTTCTTAAAAGTTTTGCAATCACTAGCGTCGTGGGTTCGTGGCGATAAATGTCGGGAGAAAATAAAATATGCTAAATCATATTTAAACAACATGTAGAGCTTCTCTGTATCCCTTTGTCGTACGGTAGCTCGTGGGGTTATTGCTGTGCACATGGATAGAAATAAAGGTTTTTTTCAAAATTTTTCCTTCGACACCTGTCGTTTGGTCGTGGCCATGCATGTCAGGACATAATAAGGTAGTTTCTCAAAGTTATTCTTTAGCACTGGTCGTGCGGTCGTGGCCATGCAAACTGAGAGAAAATAAAAGTAGTTTTTCAAAGTTTTTCATTCACCACCGGTCGTGGGGTCGTGGCCATGCATGTCGGGAGAAAATAAAGTATTTTTCAAAGTTTTTCCTTTATCCCTGGTCGTGGGGTCGTGGCCAAGGTTGTCGGGAGAAAATAAAGTTTTTCAAAGTTTTCCAATTACGACCAGTCGTGGAGTCGTGGCCATGGACATGGACAGGAAATGAAATACATTTTCAAAGTTTTTCATTCACGACCGGTCGTGGGGTCGTGGCGATGGACATGGACAGGAAATGAAATATATTTTCAAAGTTTTTCATTCACGACCGGTCATGGGGTCGTGGCGATGCATGTTGGGAGAAAATAAAGTAGTTTTTCAAAGTTTTTCCTTCGAAACCGGTCGTGGGGTCGTTGCGATGGACATGGACAGGAAATGAAATATATTTTCAAAGTTTTTCATTCACGACCGGTCGTGGGGTCGTGGCGATGCATGTTGGGAGAAAATAAAGTAGTTTTTCAAAGTTTTTCCTTTATCCCTGGTCGTGGGGTCGTGGCCAAGGTTGTCGGGAGAAAATAAAGTTTTTCAAAGTTTTCCAATTACGACCAGTCGTGGAGTCGTGGCCATGCAAACTGAGAGAAAACAAAGTTTTTTTCAATTTTTTTCTTTCGCGGCCGGTCGTGGGGTCGTGGCCATGCAAACTGAGAGAAAAGAATGTAGTTTTCAAAGTTTTTCAATTTCCACCGGTCGTTTGGTCGTGGCCAAGGTTGGCGGGAGAAAATAAAGAAGTTTTTCAAAGTTTTTCTATTACGACCGGTCGTGGGGTCGTGGCCATGCAAACTGAGAGAAACGAATGTATTTTTCAAAGTTTTTTAAGTACCACCGGTCGTTTGGTCGTCGCCTAGGTTGTCGGGAGAAAATAAAGTATTTTTTCAAAGTTTCCAATTACGACCGGTCGTGGAGTCGTGGCCATGCATGTTGGGAGAAAATAAAGTAGTTTTTCAAAGTTTTTCCTTCGAAACCGGTCGTGGGGTCGTGGCGATGCATGTTGGGAGAAAATAAAGTAGTTTTTCAAAGTTTTTCCTTCGAAACCGGTCGTGGGGTCGTGGCCATGGACATGGATAGGAAATGAAATATATTTTCAAAGTTTTTCATTCACGACCGGTCGTGCGGTCGTGGTCATGCTCATGGAGAGAAGATGAAGTATATTTTCAAAGTTTTTTCTTCAGAGCCGGTCGTGGGGTCGTGGCCATGGACACTGAGAGAAAATGAAGCATATTTTCGAAGTTTTTCCTTCACGACCGGTCGTGGAGTCGTGGCGATGCATGTCGGGAGAAAATAAAGTATTTTTTCCAAGTTTTTCCCTTCAGAACCGGTCGTGGGGTCGTGGCCATGGACACTGAGAGAAAGTAAAGTATATTTTCAAAGGTTTCCTTCGAAATCGGTCGTGGGGTCGTGGCTGTAAAGTGTTAAATTTTTCTCCGACATTTTGATCCACGGCCGGTCGTAAGGTCGTGGCTCATACGCAGAGATTGTTTGATTTATTGTCGTACTTTGGACACAAATATTTAACATTTTCACTTTATGGAGAAAAAGACAAATGTACACGTCGACAAATACACGTATTTTCTGTTCCGTGTGTTCACAGTCCGTCTACCATGGCATGAGTAGAGGGACTGTGTTATGTTGCGTTCCGTGAACTTGACCTGCTGACCTTCGGACCTCTGACCAACATGGCGCCTTGCAGTGGAGTTTTGAATGTCCCGTGTAGGTATACATTGTCATCGTTTGTTGTCTTATTATATCATAGCAATAGCGAATGCATAACAGACAAACACCAGAATCACGATGCTTTGATTAGGATGCCACCCAACCGCCTATAAACGGCGTAAAATACTTGACACCGACTCTTCTTTTATATCCGACACTTCGGTGACAGGAGGTGATTGCAAGCGATACGTGTTCGGCACAACGTGGTTTTTGGAAGTCATTTGCTCACTGCAACGGGTAGAGTTTTTGCAGGAACTGTAATGATGCGGCTATTGAAGACTATTTCTTGCCCCATTGTGATAGAGCAAGGCTGTTGTCGAATCAGATGTTGTCAGCTCTCGAGGAGTTTCTCCCCTATGTTCCCAAAACCCTATGTTCCCATACGCGACACATCCCATATATGTTCCGACACATAGCGTCAAAATGTTTAAAATCCTATCGGAAAGTCCATGTTAAGAGGGAAGGTGTACATTTCTACTCAGTTTAAGTATTTTCCGTTCTATAATATAAATGTACAGTAAATACTCAATTAGAGCGGTCTGTACCCAAACCATAGTGTTCAGATATTTACATCCAAAAGAGGTGTGATTATACTTAGGCTAATCACAGAAATGGATTTCACGATGTAAACAGGGTGGAATATGTTACCGATTTCAAAACAGACAATGCACGTCCACTGCATCAGATTGTGCCCGTTGTGAAAATCAAACCCAGAAATAGGCTGAAATTAATTCAACACATGATTGATATATGTTCAGAAGTTACTTTTAAATTTCTTTGCGTGTAGTTCTGAACGTTTTTAAAGACACACATTTCTCGTGACTGGTTTCTCCAAATGTAGAAATTATTGCTATTGGGATTTTTGATGTGGATTTGATTTTGGTCGTTGCTCTTCCATTTTTATTTGAGAACAACCCGTCAATGTGGATAGCCAAGATATTGAGATGTGTGAGTACGATATTCTTGACGATATTATACGTAAAATTAATTAAATTTAACAAAGGGGAACCATACAATAGACAGGGAGAACATTCAAGTAATTCTCGTGATAATGTTTCAATGTAAAGCTTCCCAAACGCAAGTAAAATATTCATACATTTCCAAGGATTTTATAATAGATGCATATTTGACATAAGCTTACAGGTGATATTCAGTTTCTTCCTTTCTTCCTTTATGACAAAACAATTGAACGTGTTTAAAGTCCCTGTATACTCCCCGACACTGTATTTTCAAAAATACTTTCAAAAATCCTTGCAGTAAATGTTTATGTGCTTTAATTGCCCGATCTGATACTGGGCCCGATTAACAAAGCAAAAAATATCTAGAACTTGCAACTTGAAGAAACGGTAACTGCATGTTCGGCTGTGTGGCTTTGATAAAAACGATTGTTTTTGCGATTAATATATCCCTCTGCGAAAAATAACACAACGCAATCGAAAGGGAAAACAGAAAAAAACAAGGTCCTTTCAGTAACTGTCAACGTATCAACATACAAAATATAATGTAGAATACGTATCGTGGTAAAATATCTTAATTGAACAAATGTTTCCTTGATACTTACTAGTACCACTTTTCAGTTAGTAGCTCACAGATGCAACTGGCAAAATAACGGATAAAGAGTATAGGCCCTAATTGCTTCTCATTTTTTTCATTATTCTAATCTGGATGAGAAGGGTGTCCCTATGACACGAACATGTTGAGGTGATATGTGGATTCTACTGTATTACTATACAATCAAATGCAGTGTGGTCTTTATTTCGCAAATAAATATGACACAGTAATCGCTTTGTCAAGGTCCAACTCCCATTATTTTACGAAAGAGTAGATCATAAAAATATGGATCATCAGGAATGGATCAAATCTTTATTCCGGTGCAAACTTGTACGATTTTTCGTCCATTGTACCATGACTCTCTTGAATTGGAGAACACCAACCAGCGGCACGAATTGAACACCGGCGTCTACAGTAACATTTATAACTTTTTTACATATTTACCTATTACACAGTAAATAGGACTTGACAACCGGAAAACTAGTTCCTGCAGTGTAATAAAGGGAAAGTGGCTTCACACATCAGCCATCTCGTCTTGTATGTGCTTTGGTGTGTTTAGTGTCTGAGTTGTGTTTAGGCTGTTAGTGTGGAAATGAACAAGCGATTCGTTAATTTTCAAATTAGCCATGGCGAGACGTGGGCGTAGTCAGATGTGTCCTTGACAACGGTGACTCTTTTTTTATCCCCACGTTTCGAAACCAGAGCGGTCTCTTCCTCAGTCGCCTAAGATATGTGCATATCTTTTTTGTTTTATGTCATGTCGATATTGTTGATCTCCTGTGCTTCTAGCAGTGAAGCCAGAATGCTTATGTTTGGATCGTAATGTGTTCGTTCGTTCATTGACTTGTTTCTGATGCAATGGACTTTAGCCTTAATCAGTGTGTCGCTGATGTTCGTATTTCTTTTGTAAGCGATGATAGGTTGTTTAGGAAACAAATTCCTTAATGTTTCGTCCTTTCCTATGTGATCCCAGTTTTCACACAGAGCTAGTTTGATAGCTTGTGTCTTTATGTATGGGCTATATCTTGTTGTGAACACAAGTGTGTTTTTCGTTCTGTTTTTTGTTCGCTGGTGTTGTAATTGCGTAATTCTGGTGGCGAACTTTGTTTGTGATGTAATTCTAGAGATTTCATCCTGTTTGTAGCCACGTTCGACTAATCTTGCATTGAATGACTTGAATTTAGCACTAAAATCATTCTCATTGTTGCAAGTTCTGATGTACCTTAGTGTTTCGCCTTTGTAATAAAGGGAAAGTGGCTTCACACATCAGCCATCTCGTCTTGTATGTGCTTTGGTGTGTTTAGTGTCTGAGTTGTGTTTAGGCTGTTAGTGTGGAAATTAACAAGTGAGTCGTTAATTTTCAAAATAGCCATGGCGAGACGTGGGCGTAGTCAGATGTGTCCTTGACAACGGTGACTCTTTTTTTATCCCCATGTTTCGAAACCAGAGCGGTCTCTTCCTCAGTCGCCTAAGATATGTGCATATCTTTTTTGTTTTATGTCATGTCGATATTGTTGATCTCCTGTGCTTCTAGCAGTGAAGCCAGAATGCTTATGTTTGGATCGTAATGTGTTCGTTCGTTTGTGGAGGGACCGTGGTTCGTTCATTGACTTGTTTCTGATGCAATGGACTTTAGCCTTAAACAGTGTGTCGCTGATGTTCGTATTTCTTTTGTAAGCGATGATCGGTTGTTTAGGAAATAAATTCCTTAATGTTTCGTCCTTTTCTATGTGATCCCAGTTTTCACACAGAGCTAGTTTGATAGCTTGTGTCTTTATGTATGGGCTATATCTTGTTGTGAACACAAGTGTGTTTGTCGTTCTGTTTCTTGTTCGCTGGTGTTGTAATTGCGTAATTCTGGTGGCGAACTTTGTTTGTGATGTAATTCTAGAGATTTCATCCTGTTTGTAGCCACGTTCGACTAATCTTGCATTGAATGATTTGACTTTAGCACTAACATCATTCTCATTGTTGCAAGTTCTGATGTACCTTAGTGTTTCGCCTTTGATCAGGCCTTTAGTAGATTTTGGATGGCATGATGTTCTATGTAGGATTTGAAACGTAACTGTGGTTTTCGTGTGCGTTCTTATGTCCAGTATTTTCTCACTGTTACGTCGTTGACCTGTGCGTTCTTATGTCCAGTATTTTCTCACTGTTACGTCGTTGACCTTTGTATACCACAAGATCGAGGCGATGCATGTTGGGAGAAAATAAAGTAGTTTTTCAAAGTTTTTCCTTTATCACTCATAATAACAGTAATTAACAGTATTAACAGCTATGAACAGTAGATACAGTAGGTAACAGTAATTCACGGGTATATACATATTATCACTCATAATAACAGTAATTAACAGTATTAACAGCTATGAACAGTAGATACAGTAGTAACAGTAATTCACGGGTATATACATATTGTCACTCATAATAACAGTAATTAACAGTATTAACAGCTATGAACAGTAGATACAGTGAGTAACAGTAATTCACGGGTATATACATATTATCACTCATAATAACAGTAATTAACAGTATTAACAGCTATGAACAGTAGATACAGTGAGTAACAGTAATTCACGGGTATATACATATTATCACTCATAATAACAGTAATTAACAGTATTAAAAGCTATGAACAGTAGATACAGTGAGTAACAGTAATTCACGGGTATATACATATTATCACTCATAATAACAGTTATTAACAGTATTAACAGCTATGAACAGTAGATACAGTAGGTAACAGTAATTCACGGGTATATACATATTATCACTCATAATAACAGTAATTAACAGTATTAACAGCTATGAACAGTAAATACAGTGAGTAACAGTATTTCACGGGTATATACATATTATCACTCATAATAAAAGTAATTAACAGTATTAACAGCTATGAACAGTAGATACAGTAGGTAACAGTAATTCACGGGTATATACATATTATCACTCATAATAACAGTAATTAACAGTATTAACAGCAATGAACAGTAAATACAGTGAGTAACAGTAATTCACGGGTATATACATATTATCACTCATAATAACAGTAATTAACAGTATTAACAGCTATTAACAGTAGATACAGTAGGTAACAGTAATTCACGGGTATATACATATTATCACTCATAATAACAGTAATTAACAGTATTAACAGCTATGAACAGTAGATACAGTGAGTAACAGTAATTCACGGGTATATACATATTATCACTCATAATAACAGTAATTAACAGTATTAACAGCTATGAACAGTAGATACAGTGAGTAACAGTAATTCACGGGTATATACATATTATCACACATAATAACAGTTATTAACAGTATTAACAGCTATGAACAGAAGATACAGTAGGTAACAGTAATTCACGGGTATATACATATTATCACTCATAATAACAGTAATTAACAGTATTAACAGCTATTAACAGTATGAACAGCTATGAACAGTAGATACAGTGAGTAACAGTAATTCACGGGTATATACATATTATCACTCATAATAACAGTAATTAACAGTATTAACAGCTATGAACAGTAGATACAGTGAGTAACAGTAATTCACGGGTATATACATATTATCACTCATAATAACAGTTATTAACAGTATAACCAGCTATGAACAGTAGATACAGTAGGTAACAGTAATTCACGGGTATATACATATTATCACTCATAATAACAGTTATTAACAGTATTAACAGCTATGAACAGTAGATACAGTGAGTAACAGTAATTCACGGGTATATACATATTATCACTCATAATAACAGTAATTAACAGTATTAACAGCTATGAACAGTAGATACAGTGAGTAACAGTAATTCACGGGTATATACATATTATCACTCATAATAACAGTAATTAACAGTATTAACAGCTATGAACAGTAGATACAGTGAGTAACAGTAATTCACGGGTATATACATATTATCACTCATAATAACAGTAATTAACAGTATTAACAGCTATGAACAGTAGATACAGTGAGTAACAGTAATTCACGGGTATATACATATTATCACACATAATAACAGTAATTAACAGTATTAACAGCTATGAACAGTAGATACAGTAGGTAACAGTAATTCACGGGTATATACATATTATCACTCATAATAACAGTAATTAACAGTATTAACAGCTATGAACAGTAGATACAGTGAGTAACAGTAATTCACGGGTATATACATATTATCACTCATAATAACAGTAATTAACAGTATTAACAGCTATGAACAGTAGATACAGTGAGTAACAGTAATTCACGGGTATATACATATTATCACTGATAATAACAGTAATTAACAGTATTAACAGCTATGAACAGTAGATACAGTAGTAACAGTAATTCAGGGTATATACATATTATCACTCATAATAACAGTAATTAACAGTATTAACAGCTATGAACAGTAGATACAGTGAGTAACAGTAATTCACGGGTATAAACATATTATCACTCATAATAACAGTAATTAACAGTATTAACAGCTATCAACAGTAGATACAGTGAGTAACAGTAATTCACGGGTATATACATATTATCACTCATAATAACAGTAATTAACAATATTAACAGCTATGAACAGTAGATACAGTGAGTAACAGTAATTCACGGGTATATACATATTATCACTCATATAATACAGTTATTAATAGTATTAACAGCTATGAACAGTAGATACAGTAGGTAACAGTAATTCACGGGTATATACATATTATCACTCATAATAACAGTAATTAACAGTATTAACAGCTATGAACAGTAGATACAGTGAGTAACAGTAATTCACGGGTATATACATATTATCACTCATAATAACAGTAATTAACAGTATTAACAGCTATGAACAGTAGATACAGTGAGTAACAGTAATTCACGGGTATATACATATTATCACACATAATAACAGTTATTAACAGTATTAACAGCTATGAACAGTAGATACAATAGGTTACAGTAATTCACGGGTATATACATATTATCACTCATAATAACAGTAATTAACAGTATTAACAGCTATTGACAGTAGATACAGTGAGTAACAGTAATTCACGGGTATATACATATTATCACTCATAATAACAGTAATTAACAGTATTAACAGCTATGAACAGTCGATACGGTGAGTAACAGTAATTCACGGGTATATACATATTATCACTCATAATAACAGTAATTAACAGTATTAACAGCTATGAACAGTAGATACAGTGAGTAACAGTAATTCACGGGTATATACATATTATCACTCATAATAACAGTAATTAACAGTATTAACAGCTATCAACAGTAGATACAGTGAGTAACAGTAATTCACGGGTATATACATATTATCACTGATAATAACAGTAATTAACAGTATTAACAGCTATGAACAGTAGATACAGTCAGTAACAGTAATTCACGGGTATATACATATTATCACTCATAATAACAGTAATTAACAGTATTAACAGCTATGAACAGTAGATACAGTGAGTAACAGTAATTCACGGGTATAAACATATTATCACTCATAATAACAGTAATTAACAGTATTAACAGCTATCAACAGTAGATACAGTGAGTAACAGTAATTCACGGGTATATACATATTATCACTCATAATAACAGTAATTAACAATATTAACAGCTATGAACAGTAGATACAGTGAGTAACAGTAATTCACGGGTATATACATATTATCACTCATAATAACAGTTATTAACAGTATTAACAGCTATGAACAGTCGATACAGTAGGTAACAGTAATTCACGGGTATATACATATTATCACTCATAATAACAGTAATTAACAGTATTAACAGCTATGAACAGTAGATACAGTGAGTAACAGTAATTCACGGGTATATACATATTATCACTCATAATAACAGTAATTAACAGTATTAACAGCTATGAACAGTCGATACAGTGAGTAACAGTAATTCACGGGTATATACATATTATCACTCATAATAACAGTTATTAACAGTATTAACAGCTATGAACAGTAGATACAGTAGGTAACAGTAATTCACGGGTATATACATATTATCACTCATAATAACAGTAATTAACAGTATTAACAGCTATGAACAGTAGATACAGTGAGTAACAGTAATTCACGGGTATATACATATTATCACTCATAATAACAGTAATTAACAGTATTAACAGCTATGAACAGTAGATACAGTGAGTAACAGTAATTCACGGGTATATTCATATTATCACTCATAATAACAGTAATTAACAGTATTAACAGCTATGAACAGTAGATACAGTGAGTAACAGTAATTCACGGGTATATACATATTATCACTCATAATAACAGTTATTAACAGTATTAACAGCTATCAACAGTAGATACAGTGAGTAACAATAATTCACGGGTATATACATAGTATCACTCATAATAACAGTAATTAACAGTATTAACAGCTATGAACAGTAGATACAGTGAGTAACAGTAATTCACGGGTATATACATATTATCACTCATAATAACAGTTATTAACAGTATTAACAGCTATGAACAGTAGATACAGTAGTAACAGTAATTCACGGGTATATACATATTATCACTCATAATAACAGTAATTAACAGTACTAACAGCTATGAACAGTAATACAGTGAGTAACAGTAATTCACGGGTATATACATATTATCACTCATAATAACAGTAATTAACAGTATTAACAGCTATGAACAGTAGATACAGTCAGTAACAGTAATTCACGGGTATATACATATTATCACTCATAATAACAGTAATTAACAGTATTAACAGCTATGAACAGTAGATACAGTGAGTAACAGTAATTCACGGGTATATACATATTATCACTCATAATAACAGTAATTAACAGTATTAACAGCTATGAACAGTAGATACAGTAGGTAACAGTAATTCACGGGTATATACATATTATCACTCATAATAACAGTAATTAACAGTATTAACAGCTATGAACAGTAGATACAGTGAGTAACAGTATTTCACGGGTATATACATAATATCACTCATAATAATAGTAATTAACAGTATTAACAGCAATGAACAGTAAATACAGTGAGTAACAGTAATTCACGGGTATATACATATTATCACTCATAATAACAGTAATTAACAGTATTAACAGCTATTAACAGTAGATACAGTGGTAACAGTAATTCACGGGTATATACATATTATCACTCATAATAACAGTAATTAACAGTATTAACAGCTATGAACAGTAGATACAGTGAGTAACAGTAATTCACGGGTATATACATATTATCACTCATAATAACAGTAATTAACAGTATTAACAGCTATGAACAGTAGATACAGTGAGTAACAGTAATTCACGGGTATATACATATTATCACACATAATAACAGTTATTAACAGTATTAACAGCTATGAACAGAAGATACAGTAGGTAACAGTAATTCACGGGTATATACATATTATCACTCATAATAACAGTAATTAACAGTATTAACAGCTATGAACAGTAGATACAGTGAGTAACAGTAATTCACGGGTATATACATATTATCACTCATAATAACAGTAATTAACAGTATTAACAGCTATCAACAGTAGATACAGTGAGTAACAGTAATTCACGGGTATATACATATTATCACTGATAATAACAGTAATTAACAGTATTAACAGCTATGAACAGTAGATACAGTCAGTAACAGTAATTCACGGGTATATACATATTATCACTCATAATAACAGTAATTAACAGTATTAACAGCTATGAACAGTAGATACAGTGAGTAACAGTAATTCACGGGTATAAACATATTATCACTCATAATAACAGTAATTAACAGTATTAACAGCTATCAACAGTAGATACAGTGAGTGACAGTAATTCACGGGTATATACCAGGGCTCGAAAATTTTTTTTTAAACTCACTTGCCATAGGGCAAGTGAATTTTCAATTTCACTTGTCCGGAAGAAAAATTCACTTGCCCTGAATTTCAGATGATTTTAAGAGTAAATATGTATGGTTTTATTAATGTCATTGTAAAGAAACAATAGCTGTAACTTACTGATAAATTGGTGTCCTTATTCTGTGTATCAAAAATAATATCTTATGTAACGTACACATACACAGTGTTTCAGCCAGCTTTTGCTAGCATGGGGACACAGTGACCCATAGTAGGTCTTAATGGGGACCAATTAAATTTTTGGGGGACATGTAATGCATTTCAATAAAACAACACCGGTACATTGTCATTGTGTGTCATCATGACCTGGTACCTGGTTTAATAGGCAAGTCAGGTAGGTGCACTAAGGGTAAGTATATAATGGGCCAGCGGTGTTGTGTCAAATTGTGCCCACGTGAAACTTTCAGTATCATTTAGTTTACTGCTACACATGGTATGTGCATAAACTGCAAGGCTCCCGTAAGTCACCAAAATGATTAGCCAACTCTTTAGCCAAATAAAAAATCTTGTAGCCACTTTGAGCAACTTTTAAACAGTTTATGATCTCAAGTGTAGCAACAGCTTTCTCGGCATTCAGGAGTTCCTAATTTTACAAATCAAGATGTTTTGTATGTTGTTCATGATAGTTTTTACATTAAAGAAATATTTGTTTAGTTTTTATTACATTAATTATCTGTGTTTTTTATGACATTGAAGGGATCGAAATACTTTTTCATTTCTGATGGTAACTTTTGCCACAAGAAATAATTAGGTGGCAATTCTAAAAATCAGGTAGCAATGTGAAGTGTATTACCACAGATACAGAATACTTCTGCAGCATTGAGTTAGTGTTCACAGTATGACAACTTATCATACATATACACTACAAGCTCTACTACCTTATGTGGCACATTTATGCACTCTTTAAGTCATGATGTAAATTTTGTTAGCCACACAAATACAAATTTTCCATGCAGAAGAAAGCATTCGGTAGCATAGTGACAGTGTAGATACAAGTATTGTGGTGTTGTGTCATAGTTGTGATCAAGCAGGCTCAATAGCATCTTCAGCATAAGTATCCTTTAAAACAAGACACACTGATATTGTTCAATTCATTCCCAATGTTTTAAAGAGTAATAATAGTTTTAATGATAATGATAACATTGTAGCCCAGAAACATTTTCATTTGATATTTTGATATCATCAAGAAATTTAATTTAAAACTGACAGTGAGTCAAGCTAAATGCCATTACCGGTAAATTGGAAAGCACCAAGAAATTACCTTTTATCATAAGATTGTACCTATTGGACCTTCCTAGGTGGTTTCTTTTGAACCATAATTGTGTACTTAAGGGGTCTTCATTCATCACATAAGATGACCCAGATTTGACCTTTCAGAAAACCTCAAATTTTTCTCCTTTTCCCTTGTATTCTGACTCTGTTTGTGAAAGTTTCCTTTGAAATCATGGTTTTTACTATCAAACTGAGTAATTGCAGGCCAAATTTTGATTCAAGCAAAGTAGATAAAACTTGGACTAAAAAGGACGACCGGTAAGCGGGACTCACAGAGGCAAAGCCAAGCCAAGCCTCAGTGTATTCATCATTCCTCCATGATGTTTTGTAGCACGGTCCGTCTATGAGGGACTGAGGGACCGCGATTGCAGAATCAAACAGCAACAATGTTTGCTTCACGTACCAGGGAATTTGTAACTTTGTAGAAAGGAGAGTAAAGTGTTTCAATACATTGCAACTTTGTAGGAAGGAGGGTAAATTGTTTCAACACCTTACAACATTTTATTGTAAGCTGTAGTTTTCTGTTGAGGAGGCATCGTGACATGATTTCATCAGAAGAAAAAAACATCGTGCAAAGACGTCAATATTTTGCTATTTTGTAACCAAGTAGAACAGAGCTATTTTATCGGCCGGCCATATCTAAAGCGGTAAGCTCAAAGAACTAGAGAGTGGCAGGGCGTACGTACAGTGGCCTCATTGAAATTCACTTGTCCGTCAGGCTGGGAGAATGTTGTTTTCACTTGCCCGGACTCAAAATTCACTTGTCACGGGCGTCGGGCGGCGAGAATTTTCGAGCCCTGATATACATATTATCACTCATAATAACAGTAATTAACAGTATTAACAGCTATGAACAGTAGATACAGTGAGTAACAGTAATTCACGGGTATATACATATTATCACTCATAATAACAGTTATTAATAGTATTAACAGCTATGAACAGTAGATACAGTAGGTAACAGTAATTCACGGGTATATACATATTATCACTCATAATAACAGTAATTAACAGTATAACAGCTATGAACAGTAGATACAGTGAGTAACAGTAATTCACGGGTATATACATTTTATCACTCATAATAACAGTAATTAACAGTATTAACAGCTATGAACAGTAGATACAGTGAGTAACAGTAATTCACGGTATATACATATTATCACTCATAATAACAGTAATTAACAGTATTAACAGCTATGAACAGTAGATACAGTGAGTAACAGTAATTCACGGGTATATACATATTATCACTCATAATAACAGTAATTAACAGTATTAACAGCTATGAACAGTAGATACAGTGAGTAACAGTAATTCACGGTATATACATATTATCACTCATAATAACAGTAATTAACAGTATTAACAGCTATGAACAGTAGATACAGTAGGTAACAGTAATTCACGGGTATATACATATTATCACTCATAATAACAGTAATTAACAGTATTAACAGCTATGAACAGTAGATACAGTAGGTAACAGTAATTCACGGGTATATACATATTATCACTCATAATAACAGTAATTGACAGTATTAACAGCTATGAACAGTAAATACAGTGGGTAACAGTAATTCACGGGTATGTACATATTATCACTCATAATAACAGTAATTATCAGTATTAACAGCTATGAACAGTAAATACAGTGAGTAACAGTAATTCACGGGTATATTACGCTTAATAAGAATGCAATAGCGATAGTAAATCATTATGTACTGTACAATCATTAATATTAATGAGTATTAATTAGCTTATGAATATTAATGATTATCGTTAATATTAATGAAGACGCCATCTTGTTACATGTTACATGGAGCCATTACCTACATTTCTGCCGCCGGTCAACCTGTTGTCTTCGCGACCTTTGACCTCTGTGTATCTTACATAGTGCGAGTATCAGGAAGATGCTTTAAAACGTGTCTGTTAACTCAAGAAGTAAATTATTGAATCAAATATCATTATGACACCCTTCTTATGCATAATGCTAGCTGAAATAAGTTTAAGTTGAATATAAATTCTTAGAGGAGTAAAGTCTAATAAACAAACAGATGTACCAACGATTACTCTAACCCGGAAGTCGTGAAATCGCAGTGTCTCTTGTCTCCTGAGGTCTCCTGGCCGAACTTTTGATCGAAGAATTTCTGTAAAACTGTAAAACATTAAGCCGAGGCCGAAATTTTGAAGGAAAGACATATACATGGTACTATGAAAGTGTGAAACGTCACTTAAAGGTGAAACGAGGTCCCTTCGGGATTCATTTGAAAATGTGCCTTTAACGAAACCATTGCGAAAAATTTCGTCTGCATCAGACTTACGTCATCAAAGTTTTTTGTTGTGATGTCTGCAAAGTGCTGACTCAGGTGTCGACAGCCATACTGACCGTGACTTGTGCAAAATTGGAGGTGAGTGCACGAGTATGGAAGGTGTAAGAAATCTTTCAGAGGAAGAAATTCAACGCCTACTGCGTGAGAAACTCAATAAAGACAAAGTGAAGCTATGGTTACCACCGTATACAAATGAACGTGGAGAAGCCGATAAATTTCCCCAGGTAAGCATGTGATATAGAATATAATAATACAATTAGGGAAAATGAGACTTTTGCGACTTTATTTAACACCGCAGCATGTCAATGGACACCGTCAATACATTATTTTGAACGAACCTAATGCTGTAGTACTTACAGAAAGTTATCAACAAGTTTCGTGTTGTGTTATGTTCACTGTCATTATGTATGGGAGGATATGTTTCGCAACAGTTGTTAGTATCTAGTGGTAGTATCACAGTCGCGCACTTAAGTGGTACTTGTATATATGTTTCGCAAATAAGTGCAGGGCTAGACTCATTTTATAGAATGCAATGTCAGTTTGTGGAATGGGAGAACATTAAGGGGACAATCACCATAACCTGTCTTCTGTCACCGGTGTGTCCTTTCAAGTTAGCATCACTCATCCTCATCCTCAGCCTCAGGGTCACGTTACAATGAGGATGACGCTACAGCGTCAGCTTCACCGGCGTCAGATCTGATTATTCCCGAATGCGTCTGATGGAATGATAAATGTAAAAAACAGCTGTAAAAATGTGCTGCAAGTTTCATATCACTATAAATGTTAATCAAAATACAATGGAGTTTGTATTTCATAATATTTAGTGACCTCTCTTAATATCCGTTTCTCATGATGTACTTACATTACAACGCAGCATTCTTAGCCCTTAAAATTTATATGCTGTATGTTACTTTAATACGCCGACTTTTCAGGTCTCAAGTCATAGTTATACAAGTTAATTGTTTTATATGTCCTCTAAATAATTAGGACTTTCCTACTCACATCTCATGGTGGTGATTTTTACACATTTTGGACCATTTATGCATTTTTGCACCAATTTTTGGAAAATCTTAACACAAAAGTTGACAGGACACCCACAAACACATCCACGGATCATGGACTGAAAATTACGAACACTACCAAAAAAAAATAGTGTCTATGAGATATTCTAACGATAAAATATTACCTGCGAACCAGTTCAAAAGAAATTTGTAAAAGAACGTAGTTGTTATTTTCTTAAGTTGTAGGCAAATTTTATCATTTATCCGTCCTCGGGTAGCATCACTTCGGCAATCTTCGGATACAATGCTGAAACTGACACTGTTTAGGTCACCTGAGGCTGAGGATGAGGATGATGCCAACTTTAAGTTCGTTTTCTCATTATTGATATTGAATTATGTCAAAATGACTAGAGGAGCATTATAAGAGTTACCATCATTCCATAACAGTGTACAAGAGATGCAGAAACTAAATCCTAATGCATCTATCAGTGTTTTTCAATTGAATTGGTGGGGAGGGGGGCTCAAGGGAAATTATGACTGATCATGTTTTTTTTTTACGTACACAGACTGATATCATATTGTACCAAATTATTTACATGCAGCCTCTATTTTCCTTCACCCTTGGGTATTTTATAAATTTTTTGAGCCTGAGGTTGGGAAATTTTACTGGCTTGGAAAAATATCAAATTTCCTGTTAGACCCTGCACTTCACAGATAACATGTTTTTTTACTGACAAAAGCTGCTATAAAAACCAAGCCAAGTGTGTGACAACATATTATGTTTTGGCTCAATAATGCTTTTTACTAGCTTGACAGATGAGGAAGTGATATTGTCTGACAGGAAAAGGGTTAATTAATCTTGTGGTTAGTAAAACTTAGTGTCATACATAGGTTACAGCTAAATAAAGCATTCTTCTATAAAAAAAATAGTACCAAAAGTTGCAGCTATCGTTTTGTACATACGGGTACAAGTACTTGCCTTGAACATGGCACGGTCAATAGTGAAATATACTTTTAGCTCATACAACTAATCTGAAACAGTGCATCTGGCCCTAACTATAATAAGTTGACACAATTTTACACTTGACACTTGACATGTAAGATAGTGTGTGTTTATTAGTAGATATCTGTCATAGTTAAACTTGATCTTTTTCACTTTGCAAGGAACTTGTGGACAAGTTTTCATCTGAACTGAAATTATCCCCAGAAGCTGTTGCATCCACTTTAGAGCAGTTACGTCAACATGCAGTCACAAACTGGCAGCAAAACAGAAGTTTCAGCAGTCTGGGTTGCAACACTGAAAATCAAGCTTGCTGGCAATGTGCCAGCAGGTGTCACAATGACAGCTTTTGAACTTGAGACAAAGTTGGATGTCAGCGGCAGTGATCTCAAGAAATGTAAGTTGTTTTCAGACTAGTGTCTCACACTAATTTGTATTCACAACTACTGCAATCACTGATTTTGATGGGCCAGAGAGCCAAGACTACAAAATCGTTCAATGTTATCTATTTTGGTCCATCTTGTTAAGTATGCCAGTCTAAATAGGCCGAGTGAAATTAAAATAATTCAGTCTATTCCATGATTGTTTGCAGACAATCTACATTCACCTACAAACTAGGTATTTGAATGCTTGACACGAAAATTGTATAAATGTTTCAAAGAATAAATTTAGGTTTCAGGTAAACTTTGATGAGACAGCAAACAAGACAGATCAGTGTAGTTTTAAATAACAAGGAAATTTATCATCTACAGGCTTTCTGATAAAACCACAGTGGAAGTTGATCGTTTGAAGTTGATAAGTTGTGGGCATGTTGTAGAAGATAACAAGGCACTGACAGGTCAACACATCAAGCATCAATCGCAAGTAAGTTGTATTTTGGAGTATTTCATGTATAAATACATTATAATCTGAAACTTACATTACCAGCAAACTCTAAAGCAGTCTCAGTTTGTTTATTTTGGTGTAATTTGATATGATATATATCTTGTGCAATATTGCAATTAAAGCATTGTGACCACTACTCTTTAATTTTAGTAAAATAATAGAAATTCATTAACATTACAATTATATTGTTGTGCCGATACTGTTAACTATAAATTTTCATATCAAGGAATTTTGATTTTGAGACTTGGTCAGCTTGTTGGTTTTAGTACAATGGCATCTTGATCTCAAAATACCATATACTTTTAAAGTACCTTTTTATTGGTTGATATGAAAAGGACTTTAAATCCTATTCTTAATCTTGCAAGGTGATGGTTATATGTCTATCAGAAAGCGAAGTTGAAGTACGGAGAAAAGATGAAGAGCGATCAAAAGTACAAAAAACAAGACATGCAGCTGAAGTGCTCGTCAACAGGAAAGAAGGTAAATTTGATAGAGTTATGATATGCAAGTTCTAAGGTTAGGCATTGATACACTGTCATCTGTTTGCCTTTTTGGTTGGTTACTTATAAAGGAGGGCTGTATTTTATTAATTTGTCTGTATGTTGACAGGCAATCTCTGAAGCATCCTATTATAAATACTGTAAAACGAGTTTTGTCATGAACATGAAAAACTTTGTTTGAAAATTCAGATATGTAAGTATGCAGACCTTGATTTGCAGGTGCTGCTGTCAAATTCTGATCATCTAAAGTGAAATTTAGCAATCTCACCATATCCTTTGATAAGATATAGGAATCATTCAAATCAAACTGATTTCAGAAATACAAATTTTCTTCTTAGTTCCTTGATAAGATGATGTAATAATCCAGTGATGCATAAACATTGTTTGTGTGTTTTCAATCCTTTTCAGATGGTGAGCATGATGACTACTATTTACAAATAGCTGATCACACAGGTAAACCTATCAACCTGCCTGCTGAAGAGAGGAAAGCTTTGGCCTTGGCCATGACACTGAATGAGAAAGGCAGGGCTGCCTTGAAGAGGAAACAATATGGAGAAGCTTTGCTTCTGTTGTTGGAAGCAGACAGTGAATTCAAGTAAGATATTGTATGCATAGATTTGCCGTAGATTTGTTATTGTCATCGACAGACCTTTTTGTACATCAGCCGACATGTGTACTAACTGTTACTTTATTTTACACATTATTACATAGCACATAAAAGCAGCAAGTACTGAAACGATACAGAATAAAAAATCCAAACACATGGAAAACATTTCCAACATTGGTCAAAACTGTCAAATTTACCTCAATTTTGTTATAAATAGAGAACCAGTGTATACAGTGAGCAAGGTTTTGTGATCATTTCAGGTGAAGTCAGCCATTCAGTATTCTAGTTTACACAGTATTAACTATGCAGGCTGCAATGAAAGACAGTGGCAATAAAAGCAAAATTACTGATATAGCTACAATGTTGACAATCGCAAAAGAAGTAAATTCCAAATATTGGATCATTCCGTTCTCATGAGGCTACAAAATTTCTGTTTTGCTGTCATATTAACCTAGGTTGATTCTAACTTTGAAAATGTTTAAACAGACCTTGATTTTTGCTCTTTCAGACAGTGTCGAGCTGATATCTTGAATGCTGTAGATAACTATGCAGTGTTGTGTCTTGATATATCCTGGTGTTATTTGTGCCTTAAAAACATCAATGATTTACCAGATGCAGGTGAGTGAACTTTTAGCGATGAAGGTCCCCATTTTTCTTTCTCTGGAAAACAGCCTATATCGCACAGTCTATTTGAAAAGAGATAATCAAGTGGCTAAAATGTAATTTGCAGTCTGAGTTCTTTATGTGCAAATTTACATCACTATATGAAGTTCAAATTTCAAAAGTAGGAAGCTAAACTATATTTTAATCTGGTATTTTTTGAAGCAAGTCAAAGCTCCCATTCCTCAAAGTTACACACAGGGTGTAACTTTAAAATAAATTACCTGATTTTTTTTCAAAATGTCTAGAATCAAGGTTGAAGACTTGTGAAGAGTGCCTAAAGAGAAGCTATGGTGAAAGTCTTGAAAGACTGACAGCCGTGAAGGGAGACAGTTCCCGTGAGCTAGCATTGTTTGTCAGACTCTATCTCTTACAAGGTGTGGTTGCATTCTATCAAGGCAGAAGAGATGGTGCATGGCAGCTCCTGGAAAGGGTAAAGTTTATCTAGTTTTTAGAATAAAATGGGCATGCTCATTTAAATCCCTGTAATTTTAGAAATTCAAAAACTATGTGGTATCATTTTAACCCTTTCACCACCATGGTTTGTCCCAAATCCATTGTTTTCTATGGTAAAGTTGGACCTGTACACAGGGAACTGGGGGTGAAAGGGTTAAACATAAATCTCTTTTCTGTAATTCATTTTCACATGTATGGTTTTCAGTTCTGAATAAACTCAAAGGTTAATCTTAGAGGAACAAAGTCACCGTCTTGCTAAAAATTGCAGTTATTTTTCTTTCATGTAAGAAGGTCTTTATGTTGTTCTGCTGACTGAAACATGTTGAATTATCGCTCATCAGATCTATACATAAGATATATACATAAGATCATCATATGTAAATTTGCTGATGTACAATTCCTATATGTACCATAATTTATGGCAGCAAAGCATTTGCTGTGTCTACAAGCAGGGAGTAGAGATCTGAAAACTGACAATTTAGTATGTCAATAAATGATAAAATAATGTCAAAAGAGAGTGTCCTTTGAACAGATTTTCTCTTTAATTAATTTCAGTGTACAATATCTGTCTTGTTTTGAGTTGCTTAATGACTACAGCAAAGATGTTTTATGTGATTTTTGCAGGCACAGGCAATATGGAGGACACTACAAGTTGACAGTGATAAACTCTCAGAGATCATGGCTTTGGGCTTTACGGAAGCTGAGGCCAGGCTGGGTCTGCGAACTGCGCATGGAAACATTGAACGTGCTGTCATGAAAATTACAGACAAACGAGAAGAGAGGAAACAGATTGCCAAGAAAGAAGCTGAAGAAAGGAAGAAAAGAAAACTTGCTAGAAAACTTGGAAAAACAGCAGATGGACAAAAGTAAGTTTTCAAAGTGTTAACCCTTTGAGCGCCGAAGTCAATTTTTGTTGCCTTTATAGAATATATCCCGGTCAAATTTTGTTTCAAATTTTTACCAAAATTTTGATAGAAAATTTTAGCTGATGAATAGTGATGGCTATTTGGTCCAAAATTATCAAAAAATTACAGAAAAATTCATAAAAAATTGGTAAAATGTTGCACTGAAATTTTGACAGGAAAAATTATGGCACTCAAAGGTTAAAGTGAAATTTCAATTTGTGAATTTTTGTAATGTGACATTGTTTATACTCATTGTTTGTGCATTGTTTTGCATTTACAGAATTCAGTATGTGTATAACATTCTCATTTACATTAGAGACATTAGCATGACCAGGCAACAATTTTGACCAGAGGACATAAGCTGGCCGTGTTGTTAAAGTACGTTCACCAGTTTAACATGGAATGTTGAAATTTTCCTGTAAATCCATACAAAAAGTGTGATGAAATAGGTCCCTCTAGTTCACAGGGTCTTTTTCAGAAAAAATGATCATACAAACTTAAAATACATGCATTTGTATGAAAGTTGTCCATATATTACCTTTGAAGATAAATACATGTATCTCATATGTAAATAATTTAGCAACTAGAAATCATAATCTAGTGTCTATTTTATTTGGTGGATATTGGTATCAAGAAGTATCACTGTTTCTGATTTGTAGTCATCCCAGTACATAGCCAGTGCCAGAATATAGTAATGAGTAGCATGTTCTGTTCTTCTGACTATTATGAAATGTTCATTTTTCAGATTAAACATTGATTTGTATGAAACTCTGCTGTCGATGGGGTTTCCGAAGTCAGCAGCCTCTACTGCATTGAGGCAATCAAATAATGATATCAACCTTGCGATACAAACACTGAATGAACACCCAGAGTTGCTGACTTTACCTGACACAGATGCTGATCATGTTGATGTTCCAATTACAGATGAGCTCATTGCAGGGGTGAGTTTTTTTATGTCACATTCGTTGTAGGGTTAGGGTTACTTTGTAAGGGCTGCACTGCATGTGTAATGCAAACCAGTGTCAATACTATCTGTTCCTACTTTTAGTCCTTTAATTGCGTTACACCAACTGTGGGGTTCATTCGACTTCCATAAAGACAATAAGTATAGTATTAAAATGAGATAGTTGGAAGGTAGTGCTGTCAGCTATTTTGATATACATATCAATGAAACTGAATGTAACAACATGGTTTGTCTCTTGTGTGGCAAAATTCAACGTTCAGATTTCAAAAAAGAACTTTTTAATTGCTAAAATACAAAACTATATATGGCATTTTTTGTACAAACTTTCATTAAAAAATTAAAGTGTGAAATTGTAATTCTTATAGTATTGTGGCAATAATTATGCAATGTCTGATATTCATGGTATCAATTAACATATTAACATTCTCATATTGATCAATTTGTCATATTTTTTAAGGTAACAGAACTTGGTTTTCGTTTGATGTTGCAAAAAGAGCTCTACAACGTCATCGTGGAGATGTCCAAAAAGCTGTGAATGAACTGATAGCTAGAGGAGGAATCCTACCTCCAGATGAACCATCATCGTCATCATCAACCACATCATCATCATCAGCATCGTCTTCTTCAGGTGAGAACACTGGTTATCTAATCTCAGGTCATATGTAAGACTTACCACATCTTCTGTTGATTCTCCCTCTACAGTAGTCAGAACTACCAGCTAATGTTAAAAGGATTTTATTCCAATGGAATAGAGTGATACCATGGTAAACCTGTAATAACAAGTCAAAATGTTCTCAAGCATAAATGGTGATATTATTGACCAGCAGATGAAATATTATGATTTGGAACAAGTTATATAGTAGAAGTCTTGTATTGTAAATTCAAGACAAGTGAGCACAATGTCATCAAAATTAAACAGTGTGGTACTAATATAAGTTAAGTGAAAGACAAAATACATAAACAGCTTTATACAGTATGAATACTATGGTCAAGCAATCATCAAAGATTTTTCAACTATTATATTTCACATTTAATAACAATGCATATTATTTAATGTTGCAATTACAATCAAGAAGAAATTGAAACAGATAGATATAGCAAACACACCTGATGATATTTTCTGTATATTGAAGACACTAATAGTGGTATGTTTTACATAGAATGACATTTGACATTTGAATGACATTCATGAAGTGACCTCAGCTCATCTATGATTTATTCCTACCTCAGCATCCAAATCACAAGCTGAGACTGAAGAGGAGAAGGAAGCTGTGAAAGAGTTGGTGCCGGACATAGCGGAGCATGAGGAAGATTACCTAGATCTAGCTCTGGATGAAGAGGGAAAGCTGATTGAGGATACAAGACAAGGATTCTATCGTTGGCGCAGTGACACCAATTTAGGAACTTTGAAATTATGCCTTCAATTAATAATGTGAATGTACAGATGATCAAGAGCCTTAATGTTGAATTTTTTTCAACTTCTAGACTGAGTTACCAATTAAAACCTGAGATCCTGATTCTCATACGTTTTGCACAGCTGATACCCAATGCATTGTAGCAGAAACCAGCCTTATCGCTTCAGGGGAAAATGTTTTTTATGGACTTGTGGTTTTCGTTTTAAATCTAGTATGCTTACCGAGTAAACCTAGCTTCAGGTACAAAACACAAATTTGTGAGGCCAACAAAGAGGGTATGATTTGGAAATGAAGTATGAAACCATATTTTTGTCTGGTATTACTCTTGCAGTATGAGTCTTGACAATAAAGTATTTCATCAATGCTTTACTTTTGTGTACAGCCACCCAATCACCCACCCCTTTCCCCCCATGTGTACTACACTTATGGTAACATAAGTTTAATTTCATCCACCAACACCATCACTGGTTTTCAAGCACCAATCATGATGATCAATTGGCCTTACTGATTTCTCAGATTTCCTTTGCTTGAGGTCAAACCAATTCTACAGGAAATATTTGGGTTGTGGCTCAGTTTGATGTGAGAACAATATGAAAATCCTGGTAGTATAGTGTTACTTGTATGCAGTGTATTGCTTTGAACTATAAAAAAGTCACACAGGAGGCATCAAGAGAATTTGATGGCAGCTATGGCAAGATCATCACTACCTTATTAACAATCCAAGCATTATTTCAAACAGCAATCGTTTCAGGAAATCAATTGCAATAATTACGTAGTTCACTCAGTGCCTTTTCATGATAGAAGATATAAATCAACACACCCTATAAGACAATGTTTTAGAACATTGTAAAGGTCTTTCAAACTGCAACTTACAATAGGGTATATGAACGGAGAAAATGATAGGTATTCAATCTCATCTCTCAAGAATTTGTACTTCATGAAAATCAAACGTTTTCTACACTGAGCATTTGAACAGAATATTAACAAGGTTACTCTACCCCACTGGTTAGAATAACCATGATATTAATAAAAAACTTTATCAGAGTTAATTTTCACCAAAAATGTGCCAGTATGATTACCATTCTAAAGTGTCATTCTGAAGGGAGTGTTTTTTCTTTTTGCTGTTTTGTCATTATTCAATCCTCTCATTCCGCAAACTAGGTTTTGACAGAATGTTTCTGATGGAAACTATATTATAATTTTTATTGTCTACTTTGTTTCTGTATAAACCTATCTTTAGCATGATGTACATATATATTACTTAAAATTTTCATTTGCAACACATACAAATAATAAAGTTATTTTATCTTACGATTACTTCTTGAGAATATATTGTTTGTGATGTATCTTTGGTAAAAACCATTGCTTTATCAAGTGCTTCAATGCTGTGTAAGACTTGAAAGTGCCATTTTAACATTAAAATCCAACAAGAATTAATACATGAACCACTGTGCAAAATGTCATTTTTCATAAATTCATCACAGAAGTTTGTGATTTTTATATATCCCAGCCATATATTGGTAACCAGAATCCTTTACTTGTGTCAATGGACTCGGAGGTAGTTACAGTGCAGTAGCTAGAGGTCTTGCCTGGGTATAAGGGTCAGATGGCAAAACCCTTGATGTCTGCCCCACATACCCAGGCAAATCCTCCAGCTACAGAACTGCAGCTACCATGGAATTTGTTTATACCTCCATGATGTGTCACATGGATGTAAAAAAGCAGCTTTCATGAACAAATTGAAGCACCTGTATATGCCAAGTTATAGTGTGGGATTGGAGTTAATTTTTTTGCAAAAAAACCAGATAGTCACATTTTTTACATGAAAGGGAAAATAGTCACAATAGCAACACAATGTAACGGTAGTCACCCCCTGGCATATATTGAAATACAGTATTGTATGGCAATCAAGCTATAGCTGTTGTATTACAGGAACCTGGCTTAGTGGCCAGTAGAAGTGGAGTTAATTTTGTGTCAGAGGTCAAGAATGCGCCACCAACGACGACTGAACACATAACTTGCTGCAGGACCTAGCCGGCACATTTTCACAGTAGGTCAGAAGTACTCGACGTACTGTTTAATGAAATACATATTTTTGTACAGACAATCCTTAAACCTGATTTTGAACAGTAAACTGTTTTAATTATGGTAAAATTATATTACTCAAGACTTTTTTATTTCAAGAACTAAAGTGAATCCCAAATAAATATTGCCTTCACCCTCTTTACATATCTACCCTCCCTATCTTCTCATTTGTAAGAGTCCGTCTTCACGTGACCCTGCCAAGCAACAGAGAGCGGAGTATAAACAGAAAAGCGAGCTGTATAACGTGGAAATCTCTCACAAATCAGGTATGTTTTTAAGACTTTTCATGAACGGAAACTTTTCTCAAGAAAGAATTTTGCACTCTGATACTTGAAATCTTCACCCGTGATTCTGTCACTTCGAAAAGTCTTCTATTTATTGCAATTGCAACCCGTATTCGATCGTCGGTCAGTTCCATAATTTCCATAAACCGTTCACATTTTTAACGTGCAATGGTTGACAGAAGTACAAGTAGAATGAACGACAGTAGATTACATCATATCAGAAAGATGATACAAGTTTGAAATATTTAAACATGGGCCTCTCTTTAGCTGCCCTAATACATTTGTGTGGGATATCTATACACATCTTTGCTGGGACGTTAGCACTTTGATCGATCGGGGCACAATGATCAATGGTTCTTCGTCCCAGTTCAGCAGGTATGATCGATGCCGGGGGCTGAAACAAACTTGAAGTTGACACCTCACATATGCACATATGAGAAGCATGTTACAGCTGGTACGAGTCAGTATTCAATATTTTCAGCTAAACAAAAATATACTTTTCTTTTAGTCTACTAAAACATGTTTTCGTTGAGCTGAATTTTCAACAACAAATCAACTCATCATTGACACATCGGTGGTCATTGATTCATCAAGGATAGCCTCAACAGTACCATAATAATTTTAATCTGTCTTGAAATAAGGAGATGAATAAGGTCAGTAGGCTAAAAAAAGTCAAAAGCTATCCTAGATTGACTGTTCATCATAACATGTACATGTATGTGCATACATAAACTTGTACTAAATGTGCATGTGGTTGCCTGGTAGCCCGAATGTGTATGTCATGTCAGAGGTGTTTGGCCATTGGTTTTGCTGTCTCTGTGCCTGCAGGTTTCTAGACGTTTCGGCACCAAGTCGTTTCGGCCCAAGATGTTTCGGCCTCTCGATTTCAGGCCCCAAGTCGTTTCGGCACCGCGACCCAAGACGTTTCGGCACTGCTCAGGGCTATCTGAGGGAACTAGTGCTGGAGCGTAATGTTGCACATCCAAGCACTAAAAAAGTAGTGTTAAATAACATTCATGTACATCATGCTTCACTTTGTGAGAACATAGTAAGAGACCGTAAGAAAAAAACTTCATATCATTTTCAAATCTGTGACACAAGTTTATCGATAGCAATAGCCGCTGACACGGCAAATGTTTGAAAGCGGTGCCAAAACAGCACGGCAAATGTCACACAAATGCACAGAAAAGTACTGGTCAGAACGTAGACTGTCGACAGTCCCCCGTGCCTTCTTTGACCGGATTCACTTTATTAAAGTGCGGTAGCAATCCAACGTAGGCGATCGAGCGCCGAAGGCGCGAGGCCGAGTGCCGAAGGCGCGACATCGAGTGCCGAAGGCACGAGGACTGTTATACCTTGTATGCGCCCTCACAGAACCGTATGAAAAAGGCGACGGTGACGTCACAACGAGTGACATGGAAAGGGGTGGGCTTAAACTGCAGCGCTATTCCTCGATTGTACGCGCTTCCCAGACAACGATTGTTGACATAAAAATACAGCGCGGCTGTGGTAAAGGAAGGGCCCAGCTAGTGGGGATCATGGAATCAAAATGTTGTTTTACTGACATAGAAACTTTTTGGGTTAGGTTTTCAGGCACAGTATTCCTGGATACATGTATATGACGGGCAAGAGCAAAACACGAGCAACGCGACGATCGCGACAAGACGTTACAATCAACGGCAGTCTCCCTGTGCTCACAGCACTTTACTTTATCCGTATGGCTTAGCACGATCAACGGCCCACGGCCCGACGACACTTAGACGGAATCCAGGGATGACCGAAGCCCAATAGTTTTGACTACAAATACAATGCTAAAAATCAGTTTTAAAAGTTTGAAAATTGATTCATTCTATTCAGTATTAAGTTCTAATCTTTTACGATCACGGCAGAAACTGGATACCTCAACTTATACTCCAAGCCACATGAATGTATGACCTGAAGGATGACCTTCCACTATCCAAATATGGCATTGTTACCCCACCCATTACTATGATGCAATACCTCATGAATATGTAATAGCAAAGGGGATTGCGTGGGGCGTAACAGTCACTTGTACCAGCAAATACCGGAAGCTAGGCAAATACGCGAGACGAAGCGGTACAAGCGACTGGCGAGAGTCAGGTCAGTCTTACGAATATGACTGGTCAGTCAATTACTAAATAGTTTGAAAACAAATCGAAACAGGGATGCCGAAACGTCTTGGGTTGCGGTGCCGAAACGACTTTGGGCCGGAAATTGCGAGGCCGAAATGACTTGGGCCGAAAGGACCAGTTACCTCTGTGCATATCCAATAGCTGAACACTCCTGACATAGAAGTACACGTATAGGGTCAGGAGGAATTGGACAATAACAACACAGTGTAATTTGCAAACTAATGCCAACTTACACAAGGACCACTGTAAATGTCATGATGGATTAGCATTCCTTTTTTTTAAGTTTTAGCCCCAAGTCATGTCAGTGCCAGTATACTATCATCTTTTTCAAGAATTCTAAGGGCATTGCCAAGAATACATAAAAATCATGCACAATTTTCCATAGAAAACCTGTCTTCTTGACTTGTAAAGTATTTTAATCACGTGTTGATTGATATATATATATAAGTAAGATAAAATACAAAATGATAGTGATGTGAGATCCAAAATTCAAAAATTACACATACTGCATGACTGTGTGAAAGTACCTCAAGTATTAGGTGCCCTGTAGCTGCCAATAAATTTTTTCCAAAACAGATCATCAAGATTTAGAGAGCACTTTCTTTGAGCAGTGTTCTTACTGTGCGTTTCCCTTTCAGACTCAGAGTGTAACTCAACCAATTCAAGATGCCACCCAAAAGAGAGGCAATAGCCTTGCAGAAAGAAGTGCTCAATCAAGAGCAATGGGATGAAATAATGGCTGCAGAAGGCATAACAGGTGAGAGTTATACCGGTATACTGAATCAAGCACTAATCTCTTTGATTAGAATAATGGATATAGCCCTTCCTGTGTTATTCAATATTTTCTGTCTACATTTTCTTCCTCGAAAGATTTAATTGAAAAGCAGTAAAATGGCAGATTTACAGTTATTTCTGTTGATTTATTTATCAATCTGTTTATTCATTTAATCATTTATCTTGTCACTGCGTTGATGACTGAATAAAAAAACTTTGATTTATTACAAAAATCAGGTATGAACTTAGTGTGCTCCCATGTGTTGGTCAGTCAATTTCACAGAAAATGATATTTTGACCAAACAATACAAAACATTATAAACAAAATATGCAAATTTCATGATAATATGATCAAACTTGAATGAGGTTATCCCTAATAAACAACAAACCAAATTTCAAAGTTATTGAACAAAGGATTCAAGTGAGAAGATTTTTGAAGAAATTTGGAGAGAAGAATTTCACAAAGTTGCATATGTGCAAATTTTATACTAGTTTTGAAAAAGCTAGGATAGATACAACTCTTTAGGTATATTTACCAAATAACAAAGCAAGTTGTTTTAAATATGCAAATTTTTATTATGCAAACTAAGGTGCCAAACGATAGTGCTTCCTGAAAATTCAGGACAGCCATTATTATTGATTATGCCTGGACATTGATGCCATTGCTGTTATTTCACAATAAATTACATGAATGTAGGATGTATATAAATTGAAGACATAATACCAATATATTGCAGTAAAAATTGTGAAAGTTTTGTGTGCAAGAATGTAGATCTTTCTTTCAAAAATTGTCAGGCACTGTGATGTAATCTGTTCTGGTGTAACAGAAAAGGTCAGATACCTCTGACACTTATGCTTTAGAAATGTTCACCTTTTTCTCTCATAGCTCGGCTACACTTTTCTTAGATTCTCGTATCTATAAATTATCTTTTTGAATTACTTTCCTAGTTGTTGATGTCTATCAGAAGTGGTGTGGGCCGTGCAAAGCAGTGGCCAGTCTTTTCAAAAGGGTCAAGAATGAAATTGGTGATGACCTACTTCATTTTGCAGTGGTAAGTCAGAGCACTGTTATCATCATCATTAGATAGGTATTCTGCAATGCTGGGATGATTTTTCTTATGTGTTTAATGTGAAGGAATCAAGCCAATGTGGCAAAATTGCAGGATGGTTTCATATCAGGGAGTTAAAACACAGAAATGCAGTGTAAAAAAGTTATTCTCACCTGTACTGAATATCAATGACTAAATATGGATAGGATACTTCAGCTATCAAGTATTTACAATGTGAAAGCTTAACCTTTCACCTTTGAATTTCAGTATTGAACCCTCTGTCTGCATCAATGCAGTACATACTCACTAAATTGTTTACATATACCGGTATGTGAGAAACCATTTCCTTTAAAAAATTTGGACCTTGGAATTTTTACAGCCTATTTTGCTTGTGATATAAATTGTTTCTACATTTTTCATGTCCTTTTAGGCCGAAGCTGATGGTATTGAATCTCTGGAGAAATACCGTGGTCACTGTGAACCTTGTTTCCTATTCTTCGGCGGTGGACAGTTAGTTCATGTCATCCGTGGTGCCAAGGCGCCTGCATTGGCAATGGCCATCACTGACCAGCTAACAGCTGAACACAAAGTCCTTGAGGAAGGAGCCGAGAGGAAAGTGGTAAGTTCAAGTGTCCATCATAGTAACTCTACCCCTATTGGTGTTGAATTACCCAGCCTGTCATATACTAAATGACGGTGAATGATGGGAACATCTCCCTAATGAAAACATTCCAAAGTTAATGACATCAACTGATGTTCTATTCAAGGCCCAACCAGATTCTCCATCCCTGGCTTTGACATGGCTGTGTCATGTATGGCAATCACAAAAAACTGAACTCTGACCTTTAACGTGCAGGTCAGAGACCCATTGTTGGCAGCTAAAGAGGAAGAAGAGAAGGCAGCAGAGATGGCAGCTGAGGAAGAGAAGAGGAAACAAGAGGAAGAGGCCCTCAGTAAGTATAAATATAGTCTGAAAGAAGAATAATTGCTAAAAATCCTGCAGTGAAAGACAAAATCCTGTAGAGAAATTTTCACTCATTGAGTTTCTGCTCACAGAAGCTGTTTCCCTGCAATAATTCTTCACTGAATGTGAAAAGAGGTGATTTTATGAACAATTAGAAAAATGGTACTGCAAATTATCAAATTCATGATCAAGCAGAACAAGCAGTTTGTATACACAAATGCACATACATCAGTGTTGCAACGTCATTGTTTAATGATCTATGTAAATATCTTAGTCACGAAAATCTGTAATTTATGTAACAGATTCACCTGTCAAGAACAGTTGAAATTGTCTGCAATATTATACCAATCAAAATGTGTTTTGCATCTGTTTGCATGCTGTCCTCTTTGTCCCTACATGTCTGCTTGCATGTACAAGCGATGATGAATCCCAAATCAGTAAATTTCTGGTTTGTCAACACTTGGCACATTCTAAATGTGTTTCAGCATGAAAGTTTTCTAAATTTGCCTTACAGTTGTAAGGACAGTGTAGATTATTTTAGTTTAATATTTAGAATGAGGGTCTATAGGTAAGGTATTCAATAATGTGCATGCTTTTCATTTTAGATTTAACCTGTTTTGGATAAGATTATACTGTATTCAATGGCATTCATTTTCTAAATCAGCAAAGCCTGATGAATATGAACATGCTCGCCTTCAAGCATGTAACGGTGACAATTTTTTAAAACCAGCCAGGGATAACATTGCATTAATTCTCTGATTTACCATTTTTTTTTCTTTAAAATAGTCTTGTTACATGTAGTTATTACGCGATTTAGTAAGTGTAGTCTGGTAAATATGTGAAGATTTGAGAAACTCCATGTAAATGATTTGTGTGAACTTCATTTGTCTATATATAGGAAGTGAGTTAGGTGAATTCAGTAGTGATGTAACACTGAGAGATGTAGGTAAAGCTGAGATAGATCAAGCAGTGGGTAGAGTCCGTCGCACTCATCGTAGGATGAAAAGCACAGGTGTAGTATAGGATCTGTAGAAAGGGCTCTCAAAACTGGTTATACAGAATAAACTTTTCTTTAGACCTCCAGTTTTGTATACACCAGTACATGTATGTCACCCAGGCTGTGAATGCAGAGAAATAGTACAGTGACTGTTGGTGGGCTAGGCTAGTGAAAGTTTTCACCCATCTTTGTGAGGGCATTTTCAGTAAGATGACCTGTTTTAAAATCTGTAAAAACAGTAAATAGCTAGATTAGTTTTCTAACGTCCGAGGAAGATTTCAAAGCCTCTACATTTACTCAATGATAATTACCGTATAGTTTGTTCAATCAAAATTTATTCTGAGACTTCTGTAGTCAAATATACCCTTGATCAGACTGACAGCATTTGTGAAAACTTTTGAGTTGATTTAGCACTTTCTTGACATTTCGTGTGACAAAGAGAATTTTCTTGAGTCAGAGGTGTGTCAGTGTAGCTGAGAAAGAACACTGCTTGGATCAGAGTTAGAACCACAGACTCAGATGATTAGTACCATCATTAGAAGAGCTAATGTTTCGTATTTCACAATACTACCAGAAAGAATATTAATGAATTGCTCATGTTCTATAAAACAAAAATACTGAAAATATTATCAGAAGTTATAGCTCTTGATTCCTGGAAGAAGATATTCATTCATTCAAAACTTTTCAAACTCGTCCATGTTTCTAATTGAATGTGTCTTTTCACATTGACAGAACCAAAACCAAAACAGGTCACAGTGGCTGTTATCAAACCAGATGCAGTCAAAGCAGGTCATGTGGATGAGATCGTAGAAAAGGTAAACAACAACGCTCACACTCTGCACCTCTTACATAACATGTGCCATGATTGGTCACTTTATGATCACATGGGATGCGTCGTTTTTACTTGAGTACATGCAAATAACAATTTGGAACTGCCCTGACTGGGTAACATCTTCGTTGACTGTTTACCTTGATTAATTTGAAAGAGCCAGCTACACATGGGTAAATTTTACATGTAAGTGTCTTGTTTGATGCAAAGGAAATTAAGAAACTGCTGATTTTTCACGAAGCAGAAAGTACGAGATGTGTCATAAAGCTATATCAACTGGTCATATTCAGTTATCAGGACACTTATCTGTATGTGACCAATCAATATTTGTATAATGTTACAGTTTCTTTCACAGTACATCAGGCAAACTGTGATATGAACACTATGGCATATCAATTCATAGCCCATATTGCCTGCGCAACTTGGCATTCTCCTTGTGCCATCAACAATTGAATTTAGCATATCCCACTTTGGCTAAATGTAACCCCTCCTTATAATTCACAAGACTGTTTCCAATAGTTATTAGATATATGTCACTGAATGATTGACAATAAGGAAGACAGTCTGAAGATAATTGTCTGTAACTTCTAAGTATTTTAAGTACAAAAGAAATATATAAACACAATTACTGTAAAATTCTTTGTGACTGTTAAAGTGTGAAAATATGTACTACGACATTAACAATCAGGCTAGAATTGATGTTTATTGATTACAGATGAAAGCAGAAGGTCTTGAAATCCTGGCACAGGAAGAGAGAATGCTGACAGAGGATGAAGCTAGAGACTTTTACTCAATGCACAAAGATGAGGTCTGTGTTTTACCTGTTACTTTCACTTTTATTTTCAAGTCTTTTTAAGATAGAATGAACCTCGGGGACAGATATTCAGATGCTCAAACATTATCCATTTGACCTACCACTTGCAGGGCTCATTTCTAAGCATACCCGTATGGAGTAAAAAAAGCTTTCAGCGGCTTAGTTTTGTGAAACTTGGGAACTTTATTTTCCCCATAGAGATAAAACAGGGATTGCTGCCATTTTGAATTCCCACTGGTGGTTGGTAAACATTCAGGGAATTATCTTTATAGTACTGCATGCTACATGTAGATCAGGTGTATGATAATAAGAGTTAGTGTATCTGAACTCAAGTTGTATGTGTAAAAGCTACTGTCCATTGCTTTGCTCAGAGAGCATCTTCTTTCGTGTTTTGAATTTTGGTCTGCTCAGTATACTGCTTGTTTGAAGTTTAGGGTAAGGCCCATCGTTGCTCAAGGGAATATTAAAATGGATCAATGAACTTCACAAGTCCAACAATTTATTATTTACTTCAGGGCCGAGGGTGGTATAGGTTGAGTGTGACAAGATGATATATATGTATATTGACTTGCTGAACACCTCTAGCAGTGTACAATAATAATTATCACCATTATATGAATTTGTCAGTATAAGCATCAAGCCATGTAAAATAAACTGACAGTCAGTTAATGCCACCCTTAACAGGAACACTTTGAAGAGCTTGTACAGTTCATGGCCAGTGGTCCAGTTCACACACTTATCTTGACCAAGGGCGATACGGGAGAAGGCGTTGTACCTGAAGTAAGAACTCTGATTGGTCCAGCAGATGTATCAAAGGCAAAGGAAGAGGCACCAGACAGGTATGAGGGAGTTGAACTTGAACTTTATTGAGCTGACCCATACCTGTGTTGTTGTATATTGAATGTATTTATGGAATAACAAAATGATATTGTCTAATGTTGCAAATCTGAACAAGTGCAAATTTGACTGGAACGCCAAACAAACAATTTGATATAACTATCTGTGTCATCTTAATTGCAATTTTTAACATGAAAACAAAAATTCTACACTCAGGATAATGAGCGCAGCAAATGTCTTCTTTCAAACTGCATGAGATATAGATGACCTTTATATTTCAAAGGAACACTTTCACAAATAATTATATTCTAGACATGACAAACTGCCAGAATACCACTTTTACTTACTTCTTCAATGTACTGTAAATTCAGAAAATGTTTCCCCTGACTATGTTTATAAAGTAACTTTGTAGGTATGTTACACTTGAACCTCTGCTGTTTTTCTCTTCAATCACAGTTTGAGAGCGGTGTATGGTACAGACACAATAACCAATGCTGTTCATGCTGCAGATTCTGATGAGACGGCAGCTAGGTAAGAACATGACTCTATTGACTAACCCGACAAAAAGTTTGATATTTAGTAGATTGGTCAAAAACATTGATATTTGCAATTGAAATAATTGAAATTGCAAGCTAGACTTTTATAAAACACTGTCTTCCTATCTTTTTGTGCTACATGATGAGTATCTGTCTTTGCAAGAACAAAACAGTTGTACCTGAGACTTTTTGCTATGTTTCCCAGCTAACTATTACTATAACTTTAAACTACACTGTGACAAACAAACTAATAATCATATCATGTTGATCTTTCATGTTTGCAGGGAATTAGGTTTCTTCTTTCCAAATTACTCGGTGCCCACAGTGCCAGGTACAGGTCCACCACCCAAAAAGGAGAGGACGCTTGCCATCATCAGACCAGATGCCCTCAGAGAACACAAAGGTGAGAATCCCACATCACAGATGTTGCTTTGCAGAGTTCTGTGTTTGAGCACCAAAGATTGTCATATCTGATGCATCATGGAGGTGCATACATACATTATTGTGTTGTTTTCATGTTAGCGAGCTGTAAAATTCCAAAGAAATCTGAGGCCCAATTTCATCGTCAGATTTTTCCTCACTGAATATTACCCTTTCAGATGCCATTATTGACAAAGTACAAGAAGCAGGATTTGAAATTGCACTACAGAAAGAGATCCAACTAACGGAAGACCAAGCCAAGGAATTCTACAAAGAACACGAAGGCCAGGAATACTTTGATGGATTAGTAGCAAATATGACCAGGTAAAAAATCCAAAATAATGACCTGTCTCTGTCAAAGTTTCCAAGGAACATAACATCTTTCATTCAGTCTGCCAAATGGGTACATCATCTGGTCTTACGATTGTGCAAAATTATATCCATCAAATGTCTTAATGAGATGCATGAATTATTTCAAGAAAAGTCATGCATGATATTGTAGCACGGGCTGACACCTTCGAGTGGATCACTTTGTCAACAGTACATTGATGATCAGAACATTGTCGAGACAAATTATGAAATATAGTTGTGCATATTCTCTGTATAAAATTTTCATGTTTCGAAATACAACACATGTTGATACCATCAAGCATAGCGTATACTCCCACAGCTCTTTTATTAAACCGTCTGCTCTTTTCTTTTTAGAGGTGTCACTGTTATTTTCAAGAAAATGTTTTGTTTGATGCTGTTAGCCATGTCATATCTAAGCATTTGAGATATGTGTTTTTCCGACTGCCATGTTACTGCAGTATATTCCACCTTATCCCTAACCATCCATTGTGTCCTCCACTCTATCCATACAGTGGTCCGGTGTTAGTGCTAGGCCTGGCAAGGGAAGATGCAATTCAAACATGGAGGGATATGTTAGGACCAAAAATACCGGAAGAAGCTAAACAGAATGCACCAGACAGGTAACCCAGAGTAATAAGTATTGAATCTGAGAGATGGGTCAGGTGATAGCCGGAATGTAAAACATGCGGAATCAGTTTTGTGACCGAGCAGATCCTTGTTGTAGCGCAGTATGTCTGTACTGTTGCTTCTACCGTAACTACCAGTACTAGTTCCACTACTAGTAGTGCTACTGCTAGCACTACACAATGAAGTAGTAAACCTACAGGATATTAAACATCATGGAATCATCTGATCTCTGATCAAATGGTCGTTGGTGAAACACTGTCTGTTGACAGTGTTATATCAAGATGCTTGAATCCTCAAATTTAGACAGTTGCCATTTACTTGGGCTTATTTTCCATTTATATGACGACTTGCAGTTTATTATTATGGAAAAATTTGCAGAGCCAATCAGTGTCAAAACAACACATCTGTTCTCCCCATTTAACATTGGGATTAAATTTCACCAATTTCATCAATCAGTAGCATAAGCTGTATTAAACCCCAAGTAAAAGCTAAATTATTGTTTTCCACGTCTGACAAACCCCTGAAAGATTATAAAAATATTCACTGATATGCAGTGTAATGATACATGAATAGATGATAAAGTATATGCAGCTATGTGCAAGATAATTACTGAGCATGTCAGTGTAAATGTAACAACAGGCAGAAAGTTTTTAGCAGTGAAAGGCTTCTTTTTACATACCTTGTCTTAGGATCTACGAATGGAGGTATGTAAGACCCCCAAAATTGACAAAGTGAGCGTCAAAGTGCTCGATCGAGCACTTTGGCAAACTGAGCGTCAAATTGAGCGTCAAACTGAGCGATCGAGCACTTTGTGGAAAATGTCAAACTGAGCGTGATGGCGCCTCCAACGACAGGATGTGACATAATTAATTTTTGATCGCGTCCCGCCAGGTCGATGTTATACATTCACTATGGCGGTACCTAATGAACTTCGTTAGTCGTTAATCCCGCCTGATGATTTGGCATGAGTTGACATTCCCTGTTACTGTTGCCCTGGTTCGGGTAGACAACCTTCCCGAACATATTTCGCTTCACGGCCATGACAATTAGCCAGGCCAATATTTTTTAGTCCCCACGGACACCGTCCGGGGGGACTTATAGGTTTGGTCATGTCCGTGCGTGCGTCCGTGCGTGCGTGTGTGCGTCCGTGCGTCCGTCCGTTCACGCAGATATCTCAGAGACGCCTGGAGCGATTTCGTTCAAACTTGGTACAAGGATAGTACCCTACCTCATACAGATGCACATCGATTTGTTTCACAATGCGATCAAATTTGGCCGTGTTAGAGGACTTTTTAGTTTTCACCTCCATAGACTCCCATGTATAAGGCAGTCCATAGACTTCCATGTATAAGGCAGTCCATAGACTCCCATGTATAAGGCAGTCCATAGACTCCCATGTATAAGGCAGTCCATAGACTCCCATGTATAAGGAAGTCCATAGACTCCCATGTATAAGGCAGTCCATAAACTCCCATGTATAAGGCAGTCCATAGACTCCCATGTATAAGGCCAAGAAAAATAAAAATTTAGTTTCTCATCGTATTCATATTGCAAAAAGGATGCAGTTACACAGTTTTTAGTCCCCAAAGATAAAGTCAAGGGGGCTTTTAGATTGGGTCATGTCCGTCCATGAGTCCATCCGTTCACGCAGATATCTCAGACACTTTGACAAAATGTCACGTCACCTTGGTGACCTTTGACCTCGAATATACATATTTGTCCATAACTCAGTAACCACAAGTCCTAAACCTTTCATATATGGTATGATGGGACACCCTATGACACCACATATTGTACCTCATTAATTATGTGCATATCTAATTTTGAGTGAGCCAATAGAGCTAGAGGTCTGATTTTTTGTATATATGGATAACTTAGCAATAAAAATTTTTTGACAAAATGTCACGTGACCTTTGACCTCAAATATACATATTTGTGCATAACTCAGTAACCACAAGTGCTACACCCTTCATATTTGGTATGATGGGACACCTTATGACGCCACATATTGTACCTCATTAATTATGTGCATATCTAATTTTGAGCAAGCAAATAGAGCTAGAGGTCTGATTTTTGGTATATAGGGATAACTTAGCACTACAATTTTTTTGACAAAATGTCACGTGACCTCGGTGACCTTTGACCTCAAATATACATATTTGTCCATAACTCAGGAACCACAAGTGGTACACCCTTCATATATGGTATGCAAGACACCTTATGACGCCACATATTGTACCTCATTAGTTATGTGCATATCTAATTTTGAGCAAGCAAATAGAGCTAGAGGTCTGATTTTTGGTATATAGGGATAACTTAGCAATACAATTTTTTTGACAAAATGTCACATGACGTCGATGACCTTTGACCTTAAATATACATATTTGTCCATAACTCAGGAACCACAAGTGGTACACCCTTCATATATGGTATGAACGGAGACCTTATGATGCTTCATACTGTACCTCATTAATTATGCATATATCTAATTCTGAGCAAACCCATAGAGCTGGATGTCTGTCATACATATGCACATAGATTTGTTCTGTGATAGGATCCAATAAGGCCGCCATGTGGCCATTTTATTACGTTTCTTTCATGTCCTGAACTACAGCTCAGACATGTATCAAGCAAATTTATTCAAAGTATTTTTATCACAGACCTAATGAAGAGGACTCTATCCTCTCTGAGGACCTGTAATCAAAGTACCCATTAACAAGTGGGGACTGTGTCATCAACGATGACTTGTTATACCAGGATTACCGCTGCTCAGAGACTGAATAAGCTTATTCATGAGAAAGTCATTTTACCACGGACTGGAAGTGAAACATTCACACCTCTTCAACTCCTAACAATCGCGGTAATACCGCAGGCACAACGGTATACCGTATGGCATGAACGGCTACAGTTTGCAGTATTTTTTTGAGATTTGAGAGAGAGAGAGAGAGAGAGAGAGAGAGAGAGCATGTACGTCTTGGTCAAATAAACTAGTACGTTGTCACTGTTGTGTATGTTCACTTCCGTCTGTAAAATATTGCAAACTAGGCCTAAATACCTAACAAAAAGGTGCAATTCATGAACACCCCTAACATGTCTTAGGTGTAATCGATGTCAAAAAATAGTTGACGATTTATCAAATGTAACGTTCAAGTTAATTACGACACCCAAATTTTGTTCAATTTGTGTGAGATCGGGAAGTAAAACTCTGGTCATACATCGGTTGTAGAGCCATTCCATGATAGCAAATATCGACATCGCATCTGGGGACAATTTTCGTGTCTATTTTTTATCTATTTTGATAGCAGCATGAATGTCCTTGTACTCAATAAAGAAGGCACTGAAATTACCATTTAATTGGCTAACTACTACGATGGATGGGTTGCGACGTTTCAGCCGCATCGTTCCCCCCTACGTAACAGCATAGCTATCACCACCCGACATGCGAACATCCGGGTAGGCGAAGTTTATTCCTTAAATTTATGTCATTTTGATATTTATACGCCTACAGACTTGAAGCAAGTTTACGATCAAGTTTATCATCACTTCATAAACACGTTCAATAAAGAAAGCATTCTGCTATAAAGCTCGTGTCAATAAAATATGCTGCTGGTATAATTGTTTTGAAGTCCGAAGCTCTGCATTCAAGATTACAGTATGGTAGTATTGTTTGATCTTTGAGCAAACAGAACGATGAATGTAAGCAAGGATAAACTAGAAATATTTATGTGTTTATCACACGACACCAATGTTATGTCTTGTGTTGATAGCATCGTAGTTTTTTTATGGAGTGATAGAGATATTGCAAATCTAGTTGGCGCGATCACTATGAAATAATCAAGAAAAATATAAATTGACCGACATATCGACATAGTACGGCTCTGCACGCATCGATAACCATAGTCGCGACGGGCCTTGGGTATGTGCCGCTACTGACCACGCTTCTCTAGATAAAAATCGCTCTGCATTTTGATGATTTTGAATGAATGTCTGTGCCAGGACTATTGTGGCTGCACAGTAAAATTTCAAAGATCATTTCTGCGCTGATCGCCATAAAATGCCGACGTATTGTCAAGCGACGCCGCTCACCGGTACCATTTTTTGTATATCCATGACGGTGATTTTTCCCAACAAAATTTTTGGGGGAGATTTTACCAATTTTCATGAATTTTCCTGTCATTTTTTATAATTATACACTGTTTAAGTGTATGAAGAGAGTGTACGCGTTAGCAGATAGTTGTATCGGGCCAAGTAATGATAGTGTCCTTGTAGCGTTTCTTATGACATCTACGTTACGCTTGAAACATTAACAACAACACAACAGTTATGTTCGTTGAATTGTATTGGTCAACAACAACAACACGACTAATAAACATAAACAACAATACAAACAACAACAACAACAACAACAACAACAACAACAACAACAACAACCAGACTTCTGGGTTCCCTATGCTCAGAGGGTTGAGCCCACTGCAGCACTGAAAATTCCGTGAACTTGATTTGTTTGAAGTCCTGTCAGCGAGGCTAAACTTGACTGACGTACAGTTCGCGTATGTTCAATAATGATTCTACATAAATCAGACTTGTTATCCAAAGACTCTTGATGTTGAAAGGTCAATTTAGACTTTGCCTGAATAAACACATTGTCTGGAAATTGTTTGCTGAACGTGACACTCTATGCGATGATCGTTTTTGGACGTGGGATTCTGTGCATGTGATGACTGTGATTTTCTATCCATTTGACATCACGATTGCCGAACAATGTCTTATCATGACAAATGTTTCAGAATTAAAGCAATGTGAAAGAACATCTTTCACCCGAAAAAATGAAAGTTACAGTAATTTTTTCGGCTTCAGGCGTAAGCTTATGATTGGCTCAAAAATTTTCAGTCTCAGTCAACACATATAGAAGGACGTAATTTGACCTCGCTCTGCCTGCCATTTGTCAACTCCCGTACATGCACACTACAGATAGTGATTGACATTGCTCCATTGAGGTCCGTCAACTGCAGGACCTTGACTCCTATCTCTTATTCTTTTTGACTACGAAGAGTAAACTGTAATTAATTGTAATTATGACACCAATATTGCGCGCATCATTGTAAACACGTTTTTATTAGCCGACTGGCAAATCGTGTACTATCCAGTACGCGCTAACTGAGCACCCATCATGCAAGCTATATTTCGCATATTCGCTACGTTTTAGCACTCTTACTAAGTTCAACGCTCAGTTCTTTTTTTCGCCCGGTTTGACGCTTGCTTCGTATTCAACGCTGTTTGTCACTCACTTTGTCAGTTTCCAACGCTCAGTTCGACGCTCAGTTCGACGCTCACTTTGCCATTTCCAACGCTCAGTTCGACGCTCACTTTGTCATTTTCCACGCTCAGTTTGACGCTCACTTTGTCTTTTGCCACGCTCAGTTCGACGCTCACTTTGTCGAATTTGGGACCCTTACATACCTGACGAATGTGCAAATTTGTTATGGCAAACCATTTCCATCCAACGAGAACGCCTATCGACTAATTGCTGTTTCTTCCACAGTTTACGAGCTCAGTTCAGTGTTGAAGGATTGCCCGTAAACACGTTACACGGCAGTGACTCTCCCGAACAGGCAGACAAAGAACTTAATTATTTCTTCCCAGTTCAGCAGACCCTTGCTGTCATTAAGCCCGAAGCTGTCGATGAACACAAAGGTAGTCCCTCGTTTCTGCATGTGAACTCAACCTGCAGAGGTGTAGTAAAGTGGGTCCACATCAGGCAGATGCCATGATATATAGAAAAAAAAACTCAGAGTGATAGAAATCTTGATTTGAAATGTCCAAGGTGAATTTGTAAAATTGAGGAGGAGGATTATCTCGGGTGGGGGAGGGAGGGGGTACATGCTGTGAGCCTTTTCAGTAAAAGTCACAAAATTTTCAAAATGCAATGATGAGAATTTCATGTTCTCAGAAAAAAAATAAAAACTAGAAATTCATAGCAAAATGAAAACTTAAAGAATCATTTTGTTTTCCGTGAAACAGTGTTCAGTCACATTTTACAAAATTTTGCAAAAATTAGTGAATTTTTACAGCAATTATCATATTCAGTGAATATGATAATTCAACCCATACTAATATTCTTGAAATAACTGACTCAGTTCTGCCTGGCTGTCACCCACTTTGCTTCATTATTCTGCGACGTGTCTTTTCCACGTGTATGAATGTCTTTTTGTCAATTTATGTTTCTCTCTGTAGTTTGCGTGCCCAATTTACCGTAAATGAGATCAATGCACTCCATGGTAGCGATTCGGCCAAAATGGCAGACAAGGAGCTCCAATACTTTTTCCCAGTGCAGCAAACGTTAGCTGTCATCAAACCTGATGCAGCTGAGGAACAGAAAGGTAGACCCGGCAGATCTGGGTTCATCATCGGATTTTCTCTCGCTTCATCTCTTGTCACAGAGTACTTTACACAGTAGAATTGCACTCCTTCAAATTCTAGCCACCCCCAAGAGTGTCCTTCACACCCATCTTATAACTTTGGAATGACCCTAAGTGGTGTAGTCACCAACAGTAAAGTTTGTCAAACCATAGAGTAAATGGGTGAATATGTAATAAGGTCATCTTATGATGTAAAATACAATCACTGGTTTTTCCTTTCTCTTATGTGCACTGTGCAATATACCTGTTTTCTGTCAACCTTGTTGTATAATATCTATCAAACGCTATTAAAAATAACACCATATATTTTACCAGTTTTTTTTCACCTCATCAACAATATCTTTCTCTGTCACTAATTCTTTTCTGTCCTTCAAAATATTGATTTACATTTTAGCAAGAAACTAATGCATCACCATAGGAAGTTTGAATCAAATGACTGCAAATGTATGTTCACTAAATGTACACATAACATGTGTTTTGAACCCAAACATAATCTTTACGGGTCCTAATATGAACGGTAATTTTTCCAACGAAATACCCAGAATCCTGTAACTCCATATTGACTCACAGACAGCGTTTTCTACCAAAAGAAGAATGTGACAATAGATGAAGCCAGGGAAAACTGACTACTTAATATGCACAGCATGACCGGCAAAGGCTTTTTCCCCTCCACTCAATGTTGACATTTTAACCTCCTGCCGTCACCTTGTGACGTGTGTGGTGTAAGAAATTGTTATGCGACTTATCACACGCTTGGGTGTGTTGTTTAATAGCGCCATTGAAAAATTCATCATTTAATACGCATGATTTTCACGCAAAATGCCTAACTTTTTCAATTATGATCACACCAGCTCCAAAAGAAAGGTAGGTGTTTGAATCAACGTTTTACTGGGGCTGTCAGTGTAATCTTGTCAAAGCTGTAACCGGTATATCAAGACTAATACTATTATGCCATGCGTTCACTGCCATACTTATTGCTTCACCAAAAACAGGTCTGATTTACAATTATATGATTGAAATGTTATCAACTTGGCAAAAAGACTTAAATATTTAAAAATACCACACTTCAGATATAGTTCACTGCTGATATTTTCTAAACTGCCAATCACATTTCAGGATAATGAACAAAATTAATAATGAAAGTGAACAAAAGCTTCATACATATTCCTTTCTTTTGTAAGACTTTTTATAAATTAATGGAAGTTTGTGCGTTTTTTGCATATTTGCAAATTAACCCTTTGCGCTGCAATTTTTACCACCAAAATTATAGTGTGCAAAATTTTGCCAATTTTGTGAATTTTCTGTAATTTTTTTGACAATTTTGGACCAAATAAATGTCACATTTTATTGGCTTCAGATTGACTTTGGCGCTCAAAGGGTTAATTATTGCTCGAAGGAAAGTAGAATGCATTGGTAGAAACTTCATCCAATCAGCTTATAATGACAGTAAATTAAATCATTGTATCAAGGACAAGTAAATAAATAAGTTTTTTATCGCATAAGAGTTTCATTTAACATGCGTAGATGTCATCCTCCCAAAAAGTAAATTTGAGCATAATGGCACTTATATGATATGATGCTTGCAAGATTCAAATTGAGGTTTTAATTAGTCAAATCTGCCACTTTTTCTACAACTGAAAAATATGCCGTTTGATGTTTATTTGCCACACGACTAGAAACAGTAATCACATATCACAACACAGACTAGATAAAAACATGTAGTAATTTTGTTGGAAAGGTTCAAGTTTGTACAGATCATCAGGTTGTTATTGTTCAGTAACACAGCGGACAATAAGTAGTCAGCCTTGCCTGTCATACTGTGTATATTTGACATTGACCCAGAAACCTAGACTGTTCTCAGTAATATATGGCATGGGTTCTGTACAATTCTAACTCTACTGCAGCTCCCCTGCATAATCTAATGTATATATATATCCTTATATGGTACCTTTTCCCAAGTTACCCAGTTTGCTGCATGTTGGGTGTCTCTTTCTTGAAGCGCATGTTATCTTTGATGTGAAACATCCTTTTGGAAAAGTGTTGTGAGAAATTTCTTTTATAAGTCTTGGATACAGACCTATTTTATCCAATCAAATCAGATTCAGTATCGACTTTGTAAGAAATGAATATTTCCCAAAGGGTGTTCACATGTAGATAATGATTTGTTAAAAGGAAAAATTATTTCTACTGTAAAGCTGAGTTATTGTACTGAAAGATCATATAAAGCATCTCACCCTCTCTGTCTGTGAAATGGAATGATCCAAATACCAATAGTTGGGGCCAGTATTATAAACAAAAGTACACAGGACATTCCATTATATCACTACAGTAAGGGGTGAGACTGTTTTATTGATCTGTGCTCTGTATTCCTTGCATGATAAGCCATCCCAACCAATTACCGATTTGATAGCATACTACCCTGAAACTGAACTTGCACTTGACCCCCCTATGAGCATGTGTAAATTACCTAATGCATGTTGTTCAGTATCTTTCTGAGTATTCGAGTTCAATTTTTCACTTGTATAAAAATATGTTATCATAATCAACATGTGTGGCTTTTCTCTGCCAGCAGTTGTTCATTTGTCGTGTATCATAGAAATGTGTTTCCAAAAGCCATTCATAGCATCACAGCAAACAAGCCTCAAATAAACAATGTCACGCAGGCATATACGATCACTATGTGGACACGCAGTGATACAGACCGACATTAATTGACGCACTAACAAAACAGGAAATAATGGTACACACAAAGCTTGCATCTAGCCACACAATAACTACAAAGCAGTTTTTTAAGTCAAAGTTCATTTTTAGTGTTCATATAAGCTGTGTCGTTTGCATGGATTTGAATATCATTCATTCATTCATTGATAAAGTGTGAAGCATATCATATACATTATATTTCATCAGTGTTCATTTAAAGTCAATGGTATTTATTCTGTTATGCAGTATTGTTCATATCATGCTTTCTTCATAGACTTTATGTATCATCAGGACTATAATACTTGATATTCCAGTTTCTCATTTTGTCTGAATTCTCTTTCTGTTTATCCAATAAATGTCTTGATGGTCACCAAAACAGTACCACAAAATCCACAACTTTTAAATGGCCAATAAAAACTATTGATCAGAAATCGTTCATAACTTATGCTTGGAAAAAAACCAGTTATGCTTAAGCTATTTAAAAGATCAATTCAGCCGTACCAGTTCATTGCAAATGTCAAATGATTTGTCATTCAACTGAAAAAGGCAGGGTCCGTACGCTCCTGGAAAGTCCTTCAATTTCAAAGCCTCCTGGAAAGTCTTGTAAAAGTCCTTGAAGATGAGCGGAAAATTGATAAACCACTCATAATTTTCAAAAATGACAGGATGATCAGCAGTATTGTAAAAATGACATGTAAAATGATATAAAACTGGTATATTGCAAATATGATATGTGGAAAATGGTATTTTGGACCTCAAAAAGTCCTTGAAAGTCCTTGAATTTAACCTGACATTGATTGTATGAACTGTGGAAAAGTTCCACAATGTGTCATGACTGGTATGCCATCTCTGCGTGGAAGGAGAAAGTTTATTCAGACAAAATGCTGTGATTGGAGACGTCACATGTTAAACACAAAACATCTCTTAATCTCTTTGAAATTGACATGAAAGCCAATGTGCATTCCTCCACCCACAGAAGCCATCATGGAGAGGATAAAAGAAGCCGGTTTCAACATCGCTGTCAGCAAAGAAACACAGCTGACGAAAGAACTTGCAGAACAACTTTACAAAGAGCACGACGGCAAAGAATTCTATCAGAGCCTTGTGGATCACATGGCAAGGTATTGTAAAATAATGCATCACAGAGTGTCTGTAAAAAACAAAAGCTAGTTTGCCTCATTTTCTTATACAGTGTTCGAGCATTCAAGATGTCCTACGTTGATAAGTTTTTAATCTCGTCCATAGACAGTTTCTGTACTGTGTGTGACTCGTCCTAGTGGCATAATTTGAATATTTCCTTCTCAGATACTGTGATACTGATGTCGTTGCACAAATGAAATTTCGTAGCTTTCCAATGCTTACTTTCACCTGCTCAATGTGTTGCAGTTTTGCAGGGACGAACAATGTACAGTGCATTAGCTGTGTCGCCCACAACACTCAGCCTATAACTTAACCATTGTGTTTCTGTGTGACACTGTGTGTATTAACCATGTGCATGTTTTTGTGTTTTTATAAAGCCACAGAAAGTTCAGCTCTGCTAAGATTTGCTACAGTGGTTGAATTTACACATTGATAATCATAATGCATGAACAATATCGTCTTCAAAAGTTTCCTTAATTTATCATAAAGTAAAAAAGAATGTACATTAAGGTTCATGACCAAACATATCACCTCTGTGTCTGTATATGATGTCATCAATCGCCACATGTACTCTTCATCTCCAATTATCAAATGCACCAATCTTGAGCAAATGGCCAGCATTTGCCATATTTCAATTAGGAGCATCAATTCAAAGTCTGTCATCAAAAGAACCTGAAAAATGGTGTCAGAGTACACATACTCTGTAATTTCTATGTCAAAATTATGTTAAAAAGATTTTCGCTCCTACTTTTCACCCAACACTCTAAGTCCGTAACCAGAACCAATTTATTATGTTCTCAACGTTATATTTTGCTTTGTAGAAAAGTAAGGTGACATAAAAAAGACTGAAGTTTTTGGTTTATTTGTTCTGGAATTCTGAGGCAAACTTTCAAAAGGACCCAGTACGGTAGCTTCCAAGTAACTAATTGCCAGGCTGTTGAGCTTGTGTAACTTTGTGTGAATTATTGACTATCTAACCACAACAATTTATTTTCATGATCTTTTTCTCTTGATAATACCCCGACCATTGAGGTACATCTGATTCACGTATTGTCCCCTATCTAAATTCACAATATCCGTATCACTGGTGCCCTCTGCACTCACATCAAATCTGGAACACTTTTAAACTGGTGAAATTGCACAGAGAAATCAGTGGTATAAAGGTTTATGTAGAGGCCAATTCTTTGCCCAGTAGTAAATAGGAAAACACATCTTCTCATCTTTTTAACCATTTGTGTCTTTTCCGTCTTTTTATTCCATTATCCTTCTTAAGATGATGAACTTTCTGTCTTATCTTTCAAAAAGATGAAAAACGAAATTAAAAAAACCATCCATTGTGATGTTATTTATGTATAGGCTGATTAATATGGTGATTACATAAAAATTAAGCTAACAATATTAAACTCACTGTGCACACTAACTGTGTCCCCTTTCACCTGCATGCAGCAGATAACCTCACCTTGCTGTATTAGCCAATGAAAACAATCATTACCAGTTGAGCATTGTAGCTGAACTCCTCATGACCACTGTATTACATACAATTGTGTAAACAGATGATATTTTGCATATTTTTGCATATTGTATATTTTGCAATAGTCTTTTGGTACAAAATTTCATTATAAAAATATATGGAAATAAGATAACTCCGAGGCATTCGTCATTTCACAAATTCTTGTAGTTATTAGCATACTTATGTAAATTTTGTCTGATAATTCTTCCATATTATTATGATCTGGTGGTCATTCTTTGAAATTCCTACTTAAGAAGTGAATTTCAATACTTTTCAAGACTTTCAATATCAAGTGGTACAGTTACTATACATAGGCGCATGCTCAGTTTTGGTGTGCAATATCAAACTACGGGGGAAAGGTTATCTTCCCATTCTTAGTGAAGGTCACTTCGACTTCAATGCTTTCTGTAGTGATGTTGTTAATTGAATTTCACAATGCCAGGGTGAAAGGTTAAAATGAAGAGCAAAGGTAGAAACAAGCAGCAAGCGCAACTAACTAACTTTGCTAATTAATCTGCACCAGTTCAGTCAGAGACACTGTATCAACACAGTGCTTTTGCATTGAATTATATTTCACTTATGCCAAGCAATTACGTGTTTGTGGATGTAGACAAGCCTTTACACCTTGAAAGAAAAGTATCACAGGCGAATGCACGGCATACCCAGTGTTAGTCTGGTGAGGGAATTAGTGAGATTGACTCCCTTTGCCGACTAGCGCGACTGATAATGGTATAGCCTGCTACTGTCTTGATGAATGGAACGTTCTATCATTGGGTATGAAAGGCTTGTATTTGATGTGCACAAATGTGTATTTGCACTCCTCAGTGGACCCTCAATGGTCATGGTATTATCAAGAGAAGATGCTGTCACAGGATTTAGAGAAATCATGGGGCCGACGGATCCGGAAGTGGCCAAGGAGCAGGCGCCGGAATCACTCCGTGCGTTGCTGGGTAAAGACATCCTGCAGAATGCGATACATGCCAGCTCTAATCCAGATCAAGCATCCCACAAAATCAAGGAGTTCTTCCCAGATGTGGAGTTCAATCCGGATGGTACCGTGAAAGGTGAGAACTCAGAATGGAAGGCAGCATAGAGAGTAGAAGCCATTCTACTGTCTATGGCGACGGTGACTTACTACAACATTTCAAGGAGATACAAATAGCTTCTTTACCCGTCATTTATTGTAACACGATTACGCAAATATTGGCTATTAAGAGTAATCAAACTAGGCTCAATCACTGTTTGTGGAAGTTGGGTCATTTACACATTAGGAAGTAGATCGTCTTTTATGATTTGAAAGTAATGTCCACATTTCAAAGATTGATATTCGACGATCTTCCTTTCTACAATGAAGAGAACCAATTCGTGTATAAATGACCACCCTCTACTTCACAAACACTGAGTTTGCTTAGTGTAATTACTCTAAATGACATGGCAATCACATGTTTACATTATTGTGTTACAATTGATATGAAAGACAGTTCTTCTCATCACCGTGAAATGTTACACTGTTATGAAATCTAAAGTGTGGTTGATGGTGTGGAATTGAAAAGGATCTCTTTGATAGGTCAATGACTTTGTAGGTGTTGATTTGTGTGGATGAAATCTGTATACATGGAGTTTATCAATGAGTGTTGTGATAGGTGGGAAGCACGTGAGATGGTCTATGAACCAGCCAATGAGAGAACCCTGGTGTTGAAATGAATGATGTACCCTAGTAGGGGCTACCAAAAACACATGTCAAGGTCAAAAAGTCTATTATAATGGCAATGCTATGACCAAGTAGTTATTATGATACACTCAAGACTGATGTTAACAATTTTATTAATCTTTCAGGAAAAAGATGTATTCTTACATGCATAAATGAATATGTGCCATACACCATACATTGTTTATACTTTGTACAAATGTTGCAACCACGGAGTGTGCAAATTCAATTTATAATACACCTGCATAATCCTATTTGGCATAACTGTGAACATGTTTCCATCTTGTTTCAAGTGCACACTTTATTTCAGATAACTAGTATGCATGATATCTCTAGTTACTAGAGGCCTTCCTGTGATCATAAAATGCCATCTGGTATTTGTGGTTTTATGCATTCATTAATTGTTGTACAGCTTCTGAATCAATAGTGTGACAAAGTCTTGTCAACGCTGTGCAATGTACATCAATACTTAAATGGTACAGCTAGTGATCCAGGAAATTCTTACACTGGGTAACTGTTACAGCTGGTTATTTGGCTACATGTGCAGCAGTTTATATGGATACACCATCCTGCCCAGTACTGGGTCAGTCTGAAAGCTAAGACGCTTTCAGAAATTATGCAATGGCGCATCTGGAAACACACAGACACAATAATTGAAGGGATGGTGTAGCTGAATCGATGCACTTTAAGAAATTACACAAAGGCTAATCTGTCATTAAATAACTTAAAACTCCCGCCAATATGTTGTCCACTTTATGAATTTGCCTTTGCACTTTGTTTGTTTGTTCATGCATTGCTTACTCCAGGAGAGGAAGGAGAGGATGAGGATGAGGAAGGCAAAGACGAGGAAGATGAAGAAGAAGAAGGTTAATATCACTTTTCTAACTTTTCTTCCGTAGTAATAGAGTCTGCATATACTGTAAAGAAATCTCCAATCTCTTAGTTCTTTAACCATGCATGCACTGTGCAAAATACTTCTGATGTGTTAAATGTTCGAGACAGTGAAATAACATCAAGATTGAATTATATCCTATCCCTTTACATTCAGTGTTTGGAAGGGTCAAACCCAATGCTATCATTTTGTCACAAAGTTGGCAATTCCACACACTCAGATATTTTGGGGGTGGGGGAGTTGTTAGTGGGGGAGTTGTTTCCTATATTCTGATGAGAAAATTGTACATCAAGAAAAACAAAAAAAATCAATACAGGCAATTTATATTATGACAACTATAAAATTGCCATCAAAATTATCCTATCGAAATGAAATTAATGACAGAATATGCTGTTTAAACCTTACAAAACATGTACAAGACTATAACAATATCTTGATGTTATTTCTGTTAATGTTGTAATGTCGGTCTAATATAGTTTTGATCTATGGTATATATATAGGTGCCTGTTTTCTAGCTTTCCACTCAGAATTACAGAATAGACCTGTAAATATCAAACATATCTGCCAGCCATACAATTATTTAAATTGCAAAACTTAATAATTTTGCAGTAGACATGGTGTAATTATTATTGAAATCACTTTTCCGGGTGAGAAACATATGTCATTTAAAAAGTTTGTTTTGTGAAAACATTCACTCTTATGAAAAAGGGTGAAAAGGGATGAACAGTGATACGTAACTACATCTTGTTACACAACATGAAATTATTGGTGTTAACCTTACTTAAAGTACCAACACAGCCTACAGCAAGCAGTGACTGGCAGTGTGCTGGTATCTGATATTTTACATAATGCATGTTTCCATAGTACACTTCTGTTATTGAAATCCTGCCTACTGATTGTGTTGTACCCATGTACCCTATTGTATATATTACAGCTATATCAGTAATCTCATTGTTTATATCAGACTATTTATGCAGTTCTGTTGTGGAGAACTACTCCGTTTTATACCAAAGTTTATATGCTTCCTGTTTACATCCTGTGCATCAATATTTGGGTTCATATGTTGTTCAAAGTTTCCAAAAAATTTCAAGTGTTTGAAATTACAGAAACATTCATAGTAACCTTCTTCTAAATATAAGTGTTCAAGGTCATATTATCTATTCCACAGTATACTACATTTTGATTTGCAAAACATTTTAAGAGCTACACTTATGTTATTCTGTTTACAAAAGTCTTAAGCAATTGTTTTATACTATAGCATTATCTCCTTTGATAAGTTGCTTTGTGGTATGAACCCAAATTAGATGCTTGGGATGATTCTACGGTCAAAGCATCATAGACCTGACGGTCCATGGTCAAAGGTCGTATCCTCTCCTACTATTTCATCCTCTGTCTGCAATGTCTGAGCTCTTTCAATACTAACTCACTTCAGAAGAAACAGAGAAAGAGGATGAGGAGAAAGAAGAAACGACAGAAGGGGAGAGGCACAGGGAGAGGAACAGGGAGAGAGAAAGCTGAGGATGAAGGAGAAGGTTGAAAAAACCTCAAAAATTGATCTGTCACTGTCATTCTGTGTGTATTCATCTCTTGCATGTTGCCCTTGGTCTGATAGCCTATGATGAAGGACCGGCTCTCATTAACATATTATTATACATACCATATATGGTCAAGCAGCAACCAAATATGGAAAATGGAGAACCAATCACTGTCCAACTCTATACCATACCATTGACTGCTACATCCTGTGTATTGTTTCTCCAGTACTGATATTTGTGAGCACACCTTGACCATATATGGATTGGACATTCTTTTTCAGGCTTTTAAGCATGCTAATGGTGTAACAGCTTTGTTACATAGCATTGTAATGTTCAAATCTTTTGTATTCACATTGCATGCTGCATGTTTGAAATTTATGGTTTATCTCCTGCATGTTTCCATCGTCATTTAATGTTGTAATGTTAAACATGGTGTTCTTTATAATGTGTGACAAGTGCATGAAACATTCTCCCAACAAGTGTTTTGTTCAAAATCATCTTCTGTGTTTTCGGTGTTACTCATACTTGCATGATATCAAACTCTGCCTTGACAAATGAGAGACACAGTTTCAGAAGCTTAGACTGGCTGGTTTGCATTCTCCAGTCAGAAGTCTTTAGACAAGTCAAAGTGGTAACACTACACGCAAAATGAAAAGTTTGAATAGACAATGAATTTAATTTTTATAGAAATAATGGCATTCTCCAGGAAGTTTTGCCGTCAGTATCATTTGTAATTGTGGAAATCTAACAGTACTGAATTTGAAAATTTACAATCTAAAGAATAGCTTGTGCTGTCCCATTGCAGACACTCTGCTTCAGTGACTATAATGCTTACATGAATGCCCAAAATTCCCCTCCCCTCCCATTAATTTTTCTTTACAAGGGAGGAAGAGTTGAAAAAGAATTCAGGGATTGTGTCTAGCATTATTCTATAGAGGCTACCGTAAATACCAAAAGGCACCGAGTCAATGAAACTGTGCATCTCATGGCTTGAAGGGTGTCAGTCATTTATAATTAATGCAAGATTTTGCACACAACACAGCAAAAGAAGAAGAAGGTGAGAAAAACAAGAAGGTGGCGAAGGAGAAGCTGAGGCGGAAGCCGCCGCTGAGGGTGAGGCAGCCGCAGAGGGTGAGGCTGCCGCAGAGGGTGAGGCTGCAGCAGAGGGTGAGGCAGAAGGCGAGGCTGCTCCTGCAGAAGGTGATGCAGCGGCTGAGGCTGAGCAGCCCGCTGCGGAAGGTGACGCTGAAGCAGCAGCTGCTGAGGGAGAGGAAAAACCAGAAGGTACAGTTGACAACGATGAATCTCTCTTCTTTGTACAGGAGCATGTGTGCCTGTTGGTGTCGTGTTGTCAAGTTACCTGCCTGCCTGTAGAAAACATCCCTTTAGCATAGTCTGAGCATTGACTTTTCAAGCTTCTTTTACTCGACAGCTTTCTGTCCACTTAATTTGTCTTTTTATTCTTTCAGCCCGTACTGTAGTATGCTTTCCTGACGTTCTCACTATCCTATCATTCTCTCTCCTATGTGGCATGTTGTTGCCAATATTATGATATTGCTAACTTTCTGTAAAATTGTCATAAATGCTTTTTTCTTTATGCATATTAAGCATTGTGTTCTTACTGTACAGTATTTTACTTGACCATACTGTGCCATAATGCTTTGAAATATTGCCTGACTTCAATTTTTTGCTATATTTTAGCATTAAATAGATCACTTACATCAATGATTTTTATGCAAGATGTCATTTTTGACATGTCTCTATAGCATTGGAATATGTGCATATAATTTCAATAATTACTAAACTTAACACTATTTTGATAAAAATTTGTAATTGACATAGCATTCCTAAAGTAATGCTGACATATCTGCATGCATAATCCACAACCTGAATTAAATTTAATGCAATGCCATTTTGTTTTATGCTTATGCTGATAATCTTTCTTCATGCTCTAGAGCAGCGCAGATAACAAGTGGTGCTAGGCAACAGATCTATGCATTAAAGTCAGCCATATTGATATGCAAATGAGGTCCTGACTTGGTGATTTGTATATTGAATTGAATACCTGAAATATCTGATGTCATAACATTTTAATACATGCACAACTTCATTTTCACACTTGAGAAGTGCACTTTCACAATTTTATAGATACCATGCCAAAATAATAGAATTTTTAGCATGAAGTTTCTTTACAGAAAATTTTTCTGGCTGATATATTTTTATGTCTATGGAAAAGTAGGAAGACTCCTGCCAATATATATAGCCGGCTTCAAACAGGTTTGAAGAATAATCATAACTTGACTTCTAACGATTGCTTTACAGCTGAGGGAGAGAAACCAGCGGAAGGTGAAGGTGAAGGTGAAGACAAACCAGCGAAGGTGAGAGTGTAGTTCATCAAAGCCATCTAACATATCAACTTTATGAAACATAAGGAAAGGTGTTAAAACATGATCCAGTCATGTTTTGACTGTCTCTGTGAACCCAAAGTGTTCTAAACTAAACACATGTAACTTACTGTAGTTCACGGCGAACAATGTTTTGATGATGATGTTGATAATTTATGGTGTCCATTTTAGAAGCAAACATCAAAACACAGGAGTGCCAGCATCCAAAAAAATCTGTACATTCATGTACTGACTCTCTGAATGTAAATATAAGGGAAGTCAGTAGACATGTGTGACAGCTAGGTGCACTTTTCATTCCAGAAAACACTATGGTTTTGTGGGCGCAACGAAATAATGAAATCACACTGTTCCTTATGGTTTCATATTGTACCTCGGTACCATAACCAGCGTGAGAAGTATGGTATATTACATAACACCCTCCTGTGAATAATGTGAAAATTAATACAACAAACATTAAAACCCTGTATATTTCCTTTTACCAGGAATACATTGTTTTGTTTTGAAACCTCGCAATCTAGTTGGTGTTGCTAGTCTGCATGTTGTGCTATGTGAGACTATCACACACACTCCATTGCATGGACAGCCATGGGTGATAATATTCAAGCCTAAGTAGTTATTCATATACAAACACACTTATGTCTCTCTCGCTCATCATCTGTTTTCTTCACATCACTTACCATATTCATTCCATCCCATAGGTCTTCATTTTCCACAGGTAGCAATCCTTTTCCTGGCAGATGGTGCATGAGATATTCATCCTGTCCACTTCAAGCTTCTTTGTGTATGTTCTAAATGTAGTATGTCACAAGCATGTTCCGTCCATTTATTTCATTCTGTCTCCAGCATGTTCCAATTGTTATTTACAAACTGGCATGCTTACACACATTTATCAATCCCTTTATGAGTAACACTCTTAGCATGACAAAGTGCTATTTGACAGAGCAACTGGATAAGACAATTGCTCCTTATGATCACAACCCATGTTTCAACGCTGAACATACCAGACACACAATTGTGATAGATTTGATGTGTTACTAACTTTTTCTGATTGTTTTTTCTAGTTTCTTTTCCTTCCAGTATTGTACATCCTACTTCAGTGCTATTACTTCAGTGCTTTGTTCAGCCAGAAATACCATCATACCTTTCCTATCCATTGGCTTTGATTTTCCGTCTGTGACCACCGCCAACACTTCCAATCTTCCACCATTTTACGGGAGATTGAGCAATATCTCTTTGAAATAGTCAGTCCCTTTGAGCATGTGTATCTTTCTTCACTACCTTCTTTCTTCTTTGCAAGTTGATGACAAAACACATTCTGCTCACCCTCTTGTGTGGGCTTCCATACCCTCTGAGAGTATCACTTGTGCAGAAAGTTCATCGGAGTCCAATGAGTATAAGTCAGAGTATACCACTAGGCAGTGAGGTAGAGGGGGGGGGCAGGGTTTCGTGTGTAGCATTAAGTTTTTGCCATAATGAAAAATTCATCGCATATGTCATCGCAGTAGAAGAAGAAAAAAAAGACACAGGCAGTGCATCTAGTGGTGCAGAAAATGGACAACAGGTTTCAAACGGAAATAGCGCGAACAGTGGTGATGAAGACCAAAATGTGGAGGACAGGGATTCGACAGAAAAGCAAGAGAAGGGTGGTGTTGATGGGCAGCAGGATGACGATGTGTCCTACGATGAGGATTATGAGAAAGCTAGTTTTGAAGAAGGTACACATTTCAGGGACTTGGTGTACAGTAACTATTTGGTGTTGTGGATTATTGTGTGTTGCATCAAGTCAGTTCTCAGTTTAGTAAGTTGCATGCACATGGGTAGAGAAGTTTGTGGTTCTGGTGTTGTAGGGAAACGTGCAACATGACAAGTGAAATCCACTTGTATTGTGGAAAATGACGGGAAACTGACTAGTAAAATATCGGGCTCCACAATTGCTGTTTAAACCAAACAGAAAATTCACATGTCAGCGTTGTTTGTTGGAAACCTGACCAAAAAGTGGCGTCGGCTGTAAGACAAACCTCACAACAGAAGACGCGTATATCAAAAGTATAACAATATAAACCTAGGTCTAAGTGATGCACATTATTGTGCGTATAGTTGTATAGGATAATAATCAACGATAGGAAGACTGCATGCAGATATTTTAATCAAGGTCAGAAAAGTGTGAAAAAGTGTTGAGCTCTAAAGCAATTGATTTAAAAGCAAAGATATGCAATTGATGAATAGTGTACAGTTATTTCCTGATTGGCCTGAGTAACGATGAAAACTACTGGCTTTCAGAGGGTGAATCAGATGAGGGGCAGGATGAGAAAGAAGAAGATATCGAAAAAAGTGATGATAGCGAGGACGTAGATGAAAACGGGGGAGGGGAGAGTCAAGAGGAACAAGATAATACTGATGCTGATGATGAAAGGCAGGAAGATGAGACCATGGATGAGGGGGATGGTGATAATGATGATGGTGTTGAAGGTGATGGTGATGATAATGATGATGATGATAAAGGGGATGAGGAGGAGGAGGAGGAGGAGAAAGTTGAAAGCGAGTCTGAAGGTATATCTGAGGTGAAAGGTTACAGAGTTCAAAGGTTGATTGAAATTGGCTGTCCTCTCAAATCTTCATAGATTTACTTTAGCTAGTGAACTTATTGTTCCAGGCAAAATCTGTTCAAATTCTGACTAAGAAAGTTACTGGCACCAAAAGCAGTCAATGAATTCAAAATTTTCAGGGTATTGTCAATTTTTAATATAAAAACAAGATTTTCAATGTTCAGAGCATTTCAAAAAAAAAGGAAAATCAAATTTGGGCTCTGTACATCTCAGACATGTTTCAGTGAAAATTCAGAGGCATGGTACGTGGCATGTTGGTGTATAGGTATAATGGTTGTTATTGTAATGGCTCAAAGGTCATTGTAGAAATTAACATTGTTATAGTGTCAATGTGAGCGGTTAAAAAGTTCCTGGCATGCATGTACAAGTGTAGGGTACTGTTAAATTCATACCATTGTCAAATGTGATGTGGTAGCCAGTTGTCATGATATGCATCGTTCCCGTTCGTCTATTTGTAGTAATAAGCTAAACACCATATCCCCCATGTAAGTTGTTCGTGGATACGATACTCAAACTGACTTCATATCTGCACTTGCTTAACACACATTGCATGTGCACACTCAGGATGGTGTCCCTGCATCCTATTCCTTATGGTATGTTTGGCCAGTAGGTCTCGCTTCACTTTTCTTGTCCTCTGCATGCATGATGCATGTGATCCCTGCCACCTTTAAGTGTAGATTTGCACTCTGCCCTCCAGCCTGTTGAATGCCGTCACAGACTGACCAACTGTTCTGTATTCCCTGGGGATTATTCCCCAGAAATTACCTTTTTCTGTTCATTTGGGTAGCGTTCATGCACACTCGTACACGTTAATCTGTATGATGTCATGGTTGCTATTCAGTACTGTGCTATGAATGCCATCTTTCTCTTACACTGTAACGAGATCTCAACTGTCACTCCGCCCAGGTGAAAACGGTGAAGTGCATGCAGATGAAGTAAACGAGGGTGAGCCTGTCTTCTGCTTCTTCTACCGCTATCTGTATACTCACTCAACTCTCCAATGCTCTTCTTGAATTTTCTTTATCAACTCTTGTTACCATGCTTTTCAGCAACTTGTGTTTCTTAAATGTCTGTTATACTTATGGTTCAAAGGTGAGGCCGCACCTGAGACACAAGATGAAGGCAAAGTTGATGAGAAAGATGAGGGCGCCGATGTTGAGGGTGAGAGCATGCAGTGACTAAGTGGCATAACATGCCACCCCCACTTACCCTACAGTGGTTTGACCTTCCATTCTCTCTGATCATGAGATCATTCCATTTTAGATGGTGAATGGGGAGGGGAAAGATTTCTCCTCAGAGAACTCTGAACACAGTCAAGGGTTTCCTGAAACTTTTGTTCAGTAGCAGTCACTGAAATATGAAAGATTTTTGCAGCTCTGAAGTCAGCTAGTACTTACATGCGTTACAAATACAGAAAAGACTTAGAAAAACATGATAAAGTGATGAAAACAAAAAAGTACCTTGTGAAAAAAATGTACTATTTTATTCATATGAAAATATCGTTTCATACCATAGCCAAATTTCAAAAAAACATTTAATATTCTACATTGAATACTATTATTTATGTTATTGTTACAAATACAGGCCAATAATTGAAATGAAAGAACTATCAAGACTCAAAAGAAATATAATTTGAACGTTGGAAACCCTTGATGTGAATGAATGAAGAAACTTACCCACAAATATTGCATGCTTCTCTAGGTGTTAATGTTCCTGTAGTTATTCTCCTTGTAGACTAGTGGCTCTGTCTTGGTCTTCCTTGTGTTGGGTGTAGTTTGTAGACTCCAGTAAATACCTGTACAGTGAATTCAGTGATGGTGGACATTGCATGCGGCTTTCCCATTGGTTTCCCCTGGACTTTGCATGTGACTAGACTTAACTAACACTTTGTCTCTCACATGCAAGATATGAGAAATGCCGTACACCATAGAAAATGTACATCTCATTTCTTGCCTTGCAAGAACAATATCATTTGCTAATTTGTACTGGGATCACATAACAAAAATGGTCTAGTGTACCCTGTGTTCCTGAGCAAGGATATCAGAAATAAACATGTACTAACCATTTTAATCGGGATCAGTAAAGATGCAAGTTTTCAATAAGAATGTCATCTTTTTTACATTCATAGACCATATTTCTTCTATGTGCAGTCTTCTTTATGTATTTCATCCAGCATTATTTCAGCCATTATCTCTGCGTTACCTCTGTGTAGTACTTGTAGATTTTGATGGCAATTTGCATATTAACATCCAGGTGAACAGGTAGCAGAGGAAGCCGACCAACAAAAAGAGAGTGAACAACAAGAGGGTGAGAGATGTCATACTCACTGATGATTCTGCATGCTACAAACCAACACCAAGATTTCACACTTTAACATTTCTCCACATTCCTCACTGTCCTACACTGTATAATTTATGTAATCATATTTTGTCTAAATATATAATATATATATATATATATATATATATATATATATATAATATATATATTTCCTTGGTATATATTCCTAAGGTATATGTTGTTCATGTGTATAATTCTCTTGTATTTGTACTAATTCTGTTCTCTCTTCATGCGCATCTTTTGTCTTGAAATCGTGTTGTTTTTGTCATGCTACCAACATTTTGTGTATTTCTGTCTATACTGTCATACTGATGCTATGTTAACAATGTAAATTCAGTGATATTTCCATTCAATTCAAAATGGCAACCAGCTGTCAACCATTCAGATGGAAGGACTGAAATAATGCTCAAAAGAGCACACTGTTATCACTTATGAGAAGTAAAACAAAGCATTCTGATTTATAAGTTTTGTCCAATTGTGTACGACTAAAAACTTACAAGGTCTCGGATCTCCATTTTCTTTTATCGTAGACAATGATTGGGGTGCATTAGCAGGATCTGATGACAAAAAAACTGAAGAGCAACCACAAGAAGGTGATTTAAAAAAATAGAAAACAAATCTGTAAACAGCTACTTCTAGCTTAGATGGTGTAAAGACCTTCTGGGCAGGATCAAATGCTATGCACCGCAGAAATTTCTCTCATAGAAGCTTGTTGCCCTGCATCTATCCTGCACCACTCTTCTCACTATTTATGCAATCAAGCTTTAATCCAGTGTCTAATTTTTAAAAACAGGCCATGCACAGGCAGAGACGGATGAACAAAAGGCAGAGGAACCAGCAGCAGAAGGTGATCAGGCACTTAAATGTTGAAGGGAGACTTAACGGTGGCTTTGATATGCATGCTATCAAAATAGAAAGATAACACACGGCTAAATGTACAATGGAGTGTTCTTTCCAGGATTTGTCCATAGAATGCTGGTTAATTTACATAACACAAGAAGTGTTATGTAAATCAGTCTCAAGCTTTTAACCTGTTCACCTCAACTTCCCTGTAAACTGGTCCACACTCACTGTTAATAGCAATGACTTTGGGCCAAACCATTGTGGTGAAAGGTTAAAATCAGAGAGTGTACAGTGTCACACTCCAGATGGCTTTTGGAAGAACACTGCATTTGTATTGTAAAATGAAAAAAAAAATTTCTAATGGTTTATAAACTTTGGTTTCACTTGTCTCACACTTAATTCACACTTAATAAATGTACACCATTTGAACACTACATTCATATATTTTCTTTTTTAAATGATAAATTATCTTTTTAGCAAAAAAAAACTTCCAAGTGAAGGCTGGATTGTTCAATTTTGTATACTGTCATATTACATTCTCTCATTCAACTCATTGTCACCTCTTAACATAGGCAAAGATTGGGGTGATCTTGCAAAGGGGGATGGTGAAAAGACGGAAGAGCCACCCAAAGAAGGTGAAGGAGATAATCTGTTGAGAACGCGCATGCACTAATTGTAGGAAATAGCAATGGTGTTAACACAAAGATCAAAATAGAATAGCAGGGGGGAAACAGTGTTCTTCCCAGAGCAATGAAAGCACAGTGGCCATTACTTTTTAATTTTGGTAAAACAATAGAAACATAAATTTTATTGTAATGCAAATTAGCAACTATGCTAGCAGAAATTCCTGGGGAGAACACTGGGATATATATCTTGTGAATCCATTTCACTTATTTTACTTATTATAACCATTATATGTAAATTAATGAACCATTCGTTACAAAATGCTGTAGCTCGGTCTGCATGATATCTGATGCACAAAGATGTGAATGAACTCAAGCACAACGTTTGCATAGACGCAAATGTCAACAGTTGTAGAATAGATATAAATGCTAATTTTCATCACATTTTACTGCCTGGTATTACTTCGAATACAATTTTCTGACACTTTTTTTCTCAAACGTTGTTCACTTGTCTTCCATGTGTCTGTTTTTAAAATGTTATTTGTGTGTTGTTTCCGTACTGTCATGTGAATGTCTTGTTGTTATTGTCATATGGTATCATCGTATGCACTAACACAACACAACACAACACAACTCGACTCAACACAACAGAGACAATTCAAAAAGGCGAAAATATGAACTAGGGTACTTGATGTACCATAGAAAATATTAAGTGAATATGTACGCCGTAGGCATGCCACATGGTGCTTGGTCACTAACTCGCAGTCACTGTCCTGACCCTGTAAACAATCCCACATTTTCAGAAACTGCAGCCGAGACAACTGAAGGTGAAGGAGCTGCTGATGAAAAGAAGGAGGAAGAAAAAGGTGTGAAAACAATGCTAAGACTTGAATCCAAAGCTCATCATTATTCCTGTGCATATTCATTGATAAAAAAAACCTATTGCATTCACTTATATGCTTAATTGTGCAGATTGCACACATTACAACAACATACTTGTAAATGTCGCCAAACAGTTTGAATTCCTGCATTTCCATGCTACATATCATATGCAAACATTTTACATTTTATGTAAGTAGCTCATGCATACCCCACCTTTCTTTCCATCAATTATTACGAGTCTTTATGTGTCTCGCAAGATTCAAATGTTCCCAACTGCCATCAGTCGATCAAAATGCAAACTTTAAATTATTTCTCTTTCCCATGTCTAGCAAAAGTGAGTGCCTTTCTATTTTCATGAATTCACATTACCTGACAGTACATTGTATGTTCTACTCACCTCTTAGTTCAGTAACTATTCCATGTTTTCAGTCAGGAGAGGTTTTCCTGTCTCCTGGCAGATGACTAATTCTTCTCAGTTGCAGAGCAGGGATGACCTCTAACCTTTGACCTCTGTTTCTGCGGCCTAACACTCTTGTTCCCAATTACATACCTTTTATCTCTCCCTCAGTGAAATGGGAGAATAGTATTAACCAAATCAATGTACTGTACTTACCAACAATCTTTCTTACATGTACAATTTGTTGTACATGCTGTAACTTCATTTTAAAATCAGCTTTCTATACTACAGTAATTTCATAAGTTAATAGATTTGGCATTGTCATTTCGATGACTGTCGCACACATCATACTTTGAAGCTATACCATGACTTCATATCTGAACATATTCACAAATCATGATCTTTTTTCTCATACTGCTTAGTTTAATCCAGGGCATTTTGCTCTTTGCTTTTAAGCTCATCTGCAGGAATACTGACATAGTCTCAAGCCAATGCTAGGAACCATAGGAAAAGTGCAGATTGCTCCCATACATGTCTTGACTAATCAGCATGAAATAAATTGCTTAACTTGTGAATATCATGGAGTATACTCGTGTCATGCATGTTAAATGTTATCATTCACGCTGCTCAGAAGCTCCAAATGGCTTTTCATGAAAACGTGATATACATATATCGCCCACATCACTTCTTGTCTTGAGTGCAGACGTATGTCTTCTGAGAATGTATCTTTATGTGTGTGAGACTGACAACTTTCACGATGTGAATGGGAGAATATTAAACTGCTAATGCTTTCCAATGTAGGGGAAGACACGAGTGCACCAGCTGAAGGTGAGGAAGCAAAAACAGAGGAACAACCGGCTGAAGGTGATTTTAAGGATACGAGATAATAACAGTAGACTGTACTGGTGTAGTTGGTAGTAGATGGTAGTAGTGTGGTGTAGTATAGGTGTAGAACTGTAGATGGGTAGTATTGAGTGTCGGTCTGACAGTAGGTGATAGTGTCAAGTTCAGTAATGGCAGCAACAAAAATAAGACAGCAACTCACACCTTGGATGAATTCAAAATCATTCAGTTCACTGTCAAGTGTAAAGAAGGCAATAGTAAACAATATTAAAAAAGAATAATTAAAGTTTGTAAACAAATGTTAGATTGGAGTGCTTTTGCTTTTCAAATTTTATGTTCAATCTGACAATGTTTTCTTATGCTGTGAATAAGTATCACAGTGATTAATGATCATCATCTAATGGTTTCCTAGGGGACTTTTCATGTTGCTGGTCGTGTTTGTTGCTGAAATTACTGTATGAGTGGAAATACACTGAGAGAGCACCACAACTCATGATAATGATATCTTTGTCTGTTACAGGTGGAGAGAACAAACAGGACGTGGAAGGCGCCGAGACGAAAGAGACTGATGCATAAGAAATCGGCGCTACTCATTACAACTGTAAATACTGTATTTTTCACATGGACTGATGTACTTAGTTATTGGCTTGGATTACTTCAAATAACGTTGACAGTTTTACTGGTCTAAACTGAACGCTTGTATATGGATACTGTCCAATGATGTCACAATTTTTTTATGTGTTTTTTAGTTCTCTGTTTTTGTGTTTATCATGTACAGCAAATGAATTTTTCCAAATTTGATTCTTGTCTACAAACTTATTCACAACTATGCATATATTGTGTAGGACTAAATTGCAAGGCATGTACACTGCCTTCATCGTTGTGTGTTCATCAAGACACTTGCATTTCTGCTGGTTGATTTCTTGTAAAAATCTAAATATAAAAAAAAAAAAAAAGTAAAATGGAAAAAAAAATATTTTGCTATTTTCCCCCTATGTATATTCCTTATTGAGCGATCATTACATATTGTATGTATTTGTAAGTCAATCGAAATGTCTTATTTTAATAAATTATATTATTTTAAAATACATTTTGGACTATTTGTCTTGAAATATTGTTAGTATCTAGTAAGTTGCGAGGTGTGTTGTGTTTCTTTAACAGAGCCCAGTCATTCAGAATCCTGCTGTACTATACCAGTAAACATCTATGATACAAACTATGTATGGTTTTGTATGGTTCTGTGAAATTCATGGCAAGTCGGATCTAGGTATTTGGAGAAAGTAAGCAAGTCTGCACCCTCCGTGAAAAGCCTTGAACTTTCAACATCCTGGATTGGCCTTAAAATTCCTGCAAAATAAAATTAGGTCCTGGAAAATCGATAAGCCACCCATGACTTTCAAAAACCACAAATAATCGGTCATGACATCATAAAAATTATATGTCATAAAAATGCAACTCAGAAAACGGTAATATTTTACCTCAAAAATCCTTGAAAATTTGCGAAAGGCTTTCAAATTCCTCAAGTTTTACATGACTGTGAGTAAGGACCTAAAGAAAATAGGAGTATTGTTTTATGTCTCATCAATATCCTGCACTCACTGTGTTATGTAGTGCTCATGGTAGACTGGCCCAAGTTGGTTGGCTTTCTCAACAGCAGTTACTGGCTTACCAAAACGTTCACTCCATGATCTACGCAACAGCTGACCACAAACATGACAGTCTGCTGGATTTTATTGCTCCAATTTATTGTGTTTTGCTATCTGTATACCCACAGACTTGGAGCAAATCTAAGTTCATGGCTGGAATGTTTAAGCTTGCCACTGAATACATGAAATAAAGATCTTTGGTAACAAGGCAGCATAATTAAACAATACAAAGGAAATCACGTCACTGAAGTCTTGGCATCCCGCTCTAACATGTGCTGAAGTATCTCATACCACTGTAATACAAGAATATATGAATGATATCAAATTAAATACCACAAATATGCCAGGAATTCACATTGAATAGATGGATCATTGAAAAAGCTTGAGAACAACTGCCATAAAACAAAGATAATGGGAGTGTGGCAAGGCGGGTTGTAAACAAGGCTGTAAAACTATTGCTGCACAAAATTTGGCTGAAGAGACACTGCCTAGAGGAACCACTTGGTAATCATAGAACTACGATAACAAACTGTAGAGGGCGCTAGGCAAGCAGTATATCATCAAGGCTTTGTTTTGTATTTGCATCACTTTTCTGTGAAATAGCTTATTGTTTAACACTGGTTTACAAAATATGTTTAAGGTAGAATATACCTTGGTGACAGCTAGTCCAGTTCTCAGTTGTTTTCAATACTTTCTAGTCTAACATTTGTGGGAGCTCGTTTTAGATTAGCTACACCAGACCTATACATACGCATCAATATTCTAAAACCGATAGTTGTCTCTTAATAGGTCAGGTTGTATTTGTTGTGCCAAGCACATAACATCACACATCCGTCGCAAACAGACCACTCTTCATTAGAAATAAAGCATAGTTTGAAGTTATCCATATTTCCATTGTATACTGTTCATGTCAATGGATTGGATATAACATACACACCACAAAACCCCCATTTGCTGCCTGCAATTTATACGGGATCTAGATACTACAGTGACAGAGATCTGGTCCATATGTTTTGACCACAGTGAAATTTGAAGGCAAACACTTCCAGGGAACTTTTACTCACAATGTTACTTAAGTGCCTATAACATTCTCCGGCCTCAGTATTTCATCTGACCCATCACTTGTTTTTAAAACAATCACAACACAACAATGTTCTTCAAAACCCTTTATTAAATATTCCTTCACCTGAAGAATAGAATGCATAGAGCTATATCTACATAAACTTGACCCAGGGAAAAGCATATGCCAAAAAAATACACATAATCCTCCTGTGAATTTATCTACAAGCAAGTCGTCCAAACAAATGTCAAACACCTGCAAATAAATTATGCAAATTAATTATCACTCAAAGAAAATTCAACAAACGTGTGCATTAACTTGTATCCAAGTTCAAATAAATTACAAAGAAATATGTATCAACTCTTTTAAGATAACATTCCATCAGGTTTGGAATTATAAATTCCATTATAAATTACATAAATTATACAATCGAGTTCTGTTTATACTTATTCCAGACCGTCTGCTTCTGTTTGCATGGGTATTTCTGAGCTGTGATTGGTTTAGAGGGTAAGTTCTCTATACAAGTCTCAAACCAATCACTAGTGTTTATGTTGAAAAACTGACAGGCATTGCACACATGGGAAATGGACCATTCTCCAAGCCGAGCAAATCTTTGCAAGAAATCTGTTTGTAAGCTCCACTGAACAGGTGCTACAATTCAATGAAATTTGACTCGATGTCTCATCTGGTGCCAAACTGTTCAACTTGCACGTCAAAGTCTTGTGAGATCTTGCTATGAATGAGAAATAGTCTACAGTAATCAAAAGAGTGGGTTTTTGAAGAAAAATGGTTTGCACTGTGCAATCAAACGGGCTGAGAATGAAAACAGAATTACTTATGCTACAGTATGGAGTATTAAACAAAATATACAAGTGACTCAATATGCAGGTATCAAACAAATGCAACTCATAGCAAACTGAAAAAGATTTTCTAAAGCTATTTCAGTGACATCCAAAACTGTTCAAATATTAGCAGTGTGATGGCAAAACCTGTCTTTTACAGTTAAATCATGTGATTTATGCTACTGAAATATACACCTACTGCCACTCCTAAGAAAGATCTGTTTTCTTCATGAAAAAAAATACCATTACACTCCTGAAAGTCTTGACAACTCTAGACATTGCTCTCTTTGAGCTTCAGTTGATTTTCTATTATTCTTATGAACTCCAGTAAAAGCTAAAAATACCAGCATCCCAAAAATATGTGATTTTTTGCTCCTGAAATCAGAAATATGACACAGACAAAGAGTTTTCTGCCTACTAAATAGCTCAACCCTTTCACCCCCAGTTCCCTGTATGCAGGTCCAACTTTACCATAGAAAACAATGGATTTGGGACAAAACCATGGTGGTGAAAGGGTTAATGTACTGATTACTTGGGATGTGATCAAGAATCTCCCACTTGTACTTTTATAATTCCACAATTATAGTCTCATTCAAGGAGAGCGATTTCCATCCTCTACATGCAGAGTGTATTGACTCTTTGTATATGCAGATAGTTGCTTTGTTTGACCAATTTTGTTCTGGGCATTACATTGAAACCGAACTCTGAGATTAATTTTCTCACATTTTGAGAGATTTAGTGACGTTGCTGTCACACTGAAAATTCGTTCATAAAATTTCAAGTTTTATCATTATTCCTGACAATTGTGATGTCCTTCACAGACTCATTTGTTCTTGAAGTTGAGCAATTGCACTGACCTATCAGAACACCTAGATGGTTATTTATGACATCAATGAACCATCATGACCCTGTGTGACCCCTATGTCATCCCACCACCTCTAAGCAAATGTTGGTATAACTGGAGAACAGTGGGTCACAATTAAGCTCACTAAAATGCTCAGTGTATGCTGATGAGCTGACTTGTTGTGTACGCTAATGAGCTAACTGGCTGTATGCAAATGAGCTAGCTGACTGCTCTGCCAAAATGCCAACACAGACATTCCAAAACTCTTGGGTAGTGGTAAAAAATTCATATTCTTCTTCATCAACATATTTATATGTATATGACATTTCATTTTTTTCTGGAGGTAAAATTTGCAAGAAAAAACTGACTTTGTGTCCTTTTAGGATGAGCACCCAGCAACTGCACTGAACTCAGTGGAAGTACCGGTATCTTCACAGTGACATACAAGAATAACAAAATGTGGGACAATCTCTACAATATGGGTAATGAATGTGACATTGACAATAATTAAACATTTCCTGAGAATTGATATTGTTCGAGAGAATCACACCTCAAATGGAGAAAACCAAAAGCACTTTTCAACGTATTGTACTAAAAATATTTTCTTTTGAAAAATGATAATTGACAAACGTTGTGAACTTTGGCTAAAAACTCTCTTATAAGTGAGTTTCATCTGTGCATAGAAAAAAACAACTGCTACCTTGACATGTCTTGAGCTCTATGTTTTGATTGGCTGAATCAAGAAATATTTAATGATCATGACTTGCTATAGCCAATGGCATTCTGTCTTACATGACATTTTCATTTGCAATTGATATTTGTTTCATGTACTCTTTTATTGGATATTTTATTGGTAATATTTCAAATTCTCATTTGAAACATTCAGATAGAATATCTTGTCAACATGACAATTTTCGACAGAACATCTTAACAACACTCAGTACATTGTACTGTTGTAGCACATATTCTCAGAACATTTCACGTGTAGCCTTCAATGTACATAAACTTTACTGTTTAGTCTTTTCGATGTTCTTTTAGAGCAGTAGCTGGTGTATGAACTCCAGCAGTCTTCCATCCGTCTGGTCTTTGGGAAACTTCTTGGCAAGAGAACCCTGCGATAGTGTGAAAACAACAACACACAGAAATGAGTTGAAATCACTGTGTACACATATGAATTACAAAATTCATGATGAAAGGATGGTCTTCAGAATGTAAAGAAAACTTTTAATTGTCCTTGTTTTAACTCAACTTGTGAATAAAATTTGAGCTTTTTGTCGAGCCTGGTTTTAGAGAGGAAATGTAGAGTTTAAAGCTGCAACTGGATGTGTGTGCTTTAATTTCAGTTAGCATTTTCAACATACTAATGAAGATGTACATACATAATGGCCTCATCACTATCACCTTTAACTTAATTGTACAGAAAACGTGATGTATGAGTTTGGTATACAAGTTGAGATTACCTTCAGTTTGTCCAGGAATGTGTTGGACTGATGCCAAATTTCTGAAAAGATGATCATGTCTGGACTTCCTCTGTAATAATCTGACAGCCATTTCTGGAAGAAACGAAATTTGAAAACTGACATATTTCACACTGTTGTTATCAGGCACACCTTCAACGAACACTAATCAATAATATACTACTATATAAATACTTATAGCCAGACAAACAGATTCTATCTGACCCGAAAAGCTCAAAATGCTATATGCATAGTAGTACATATTTGTGGGAAATTGGATCAAAAATTACGCAAAATCAGGAACCATACTTTACAGAGGCACACACTGATAAACTTATCTGTAAAAATCCTGATTAATATTACCCACACACAGACACAGACACAGACACACACACACAGACATAAATGGTTTCTACAAAAACAAAGTTGCTAAATTCAGGATGGGAAAACTAAGGACTTAATGCGATGTCAATATTTACCATTTCATTGAGGATGTCCTGTGAAAGGTACGTGTCCTCTTGGTTTTTGAGTTCTATTTGCATAGGTATTCCACTTTTATGCTGTAAGGCAATAAATCATGAAAAGAAGATTATTAGAGGCAGTTAATTTCTGAATATAAATAATCAATAGGGCAAAATAAGAAATTCAAATTCAGAATTATAAATCACCGATGTTGTGTACTTTGACATACACTGTACGCTGACTACTCACTGACACACTGTTACAACAGTCTATCTATATACATCCTGTTCAATAAATTCACCACAGAAATGCAAATTTTTACTAGGAGTGACTTATGCTTTTAGATTAATACTTTTCCCGTTTAACCATCAGTTACAATAATCAAATGATAATGAAAATATTACACATATACCATATCAAGTTGGTATTTCCCCATCTGCTCAAAAACAGAAAATGTACATTGAGAGAGTATTTTGTGTGTATCAAAGTTTGTACCAGTTGACTTTTATACTGTAACTGGTGACAGTATTCTGATTAACATGAAAGAACTACAGGATGATGCGCATTGCAACCCTATACTTACCTCCTGTGGTGTCATTACCCAGAATGCCCTGAGAGTAGATTCTTTTTGTGGTTGTTCAAGATTGTAAGGTGCTACAGAGAAAGGGACAGACAGAATCATAAGAACTAAAAAGTACATAATTATTTGTAACTAGTTATTTTGTAATCCTCAGTTTTAATGGCACTGAAAACTATGACAGTTTATTTTGGCATACTGCGAGTTTTTCAGTACCTCTAAAACCTAAGTTTGGCATAACTTACCCATTTTGTTACCTTCTGTAAAATAGCCCACATCAACTCTGTTCCCTGGCTGTTTAGTAAAATTTTTGAGTAAAGTTTTGTTACAAAAACAGATTGTATGATCCATTTACAACACCAGGTGAATCGGACAATGTCTTGGTCACATTTTTATAATGATTACTATTAAAGTGGTTGAAAGTGGTTTTCCATACGGTATCTAGTATAACACTCAAATACGATTCAAGACGATGAATAAGTTTATCGTTATAAATAAGCTAACTACAAAGATCATAGCTTTATTATGAGCTGGGTGCATTTAACAATAAATACTGAAGGAATTTTAACCCTTTGAGCGCTGTAATTTTCTCCTGCCAAAATTTTAGTGCAAAATTTTATCAATTTTTATGAAATTTTCTGTAATTTTTTGATAATTTTGGACCAAATGGACATCACATTTCATTGGCTATAGTTTTTTCTCAAAATTTTGGCAAAAATCTGAGAAAAATTGACAGGGGTTTATTTTATGTAGGGGACAAAAATAGACTTTGGCGCTCAAAGGGTTAACAAAAATAACAGAAAACAGACACAATACTCTACAGGCTTTTAAACAATACAACAAATGACCTACTTATGATGGCTCCTATACATGGATTTTGTAGCGATCCCAGACTTTTCAATTTCATCTGATAGTCCATCTGGCATTCTAAGTCTCGTATGGAAGGATGTGGCTCACACGCAGGGTGACTGTGATACCAGCCCACCAATGATAGTCCGTTACTTTCCATTTTCTGTCTGATCTGAAATAAAATTATCGTGGAATCATATTGCAGTGTATCTGAACACAATTCAATTTTTGAAAGAGGCAGTGATAAGTTTTAAATTGGTGTGAGAGCCACAATGCACCTGAAATACCCTCCCTTCAAATCTACATGATTACCAAAAATATAGGCTAAGAAACCTTAATTCCTAATTTTCTCTGAGATCCAAGAAAAATGAACTGGTATGCAATGGACACATACCTCCTCTTCCACTATAAGGGCTGATTCTCTGTCGCCAAGACGACAGCGGCATGGGAAGGCTTTCAGAATCTGCAAACCTGCAGGAAATAAAGGAACATTTGTTGTAAGGATGTTTAATAAAGAGAAGTACAATGAATTTATAGGGTGACATCAAAATATTAAACTGTTGATGTTCCTGGTTTATTCACAGTGAGCTATAACATTTATGAAATGGTTGTTCAATATAGTACTGTCTAATTAAGCCTGCAAATGAAGAATCAAAGGATATGAGATATGAAAGGGAACTCATGCACGAATAAATACACATTGTAAAGTGCATTTCAGTATCAAATGTGCATTTTTGTAGCACTATCCATTTGAATTCCAGGATCTACAAACTGTAGCAGGATAAATGATTTGAACTGGACTGAGTTGCATGACTATTCACTCAATTTGTCTGCCTGTTGTCAATCAACAGAAAAACTTTATTTCCTCAAACACAATGACGAGAATCACCAGGAGTGTTTGATGCAGAAGTTACTGAACAGGGGTCATTTTGTCCTCCAATTTGGTTCATCGGGATAAATTATCCTCATCTACCCCTATCGTCACCTAATTTTGGTATGCCCCTTTGTTTTCTTTGGTAAGGGTTGATCAATACTGACAGAAAAGGGAAAAGATACCAAGTCCCTGTGACAAACCAGAATGTATAATCTATGGAATTCAATACTGTTAGCATAAATGTACACTTCATCATATGAATCAACAGGTATCCACGAAGTTCTGAACAATGTTGAATGCCAATATAAGCTAATTCAAATCCCCACTGAAATGTAATTATATGCTCACAGCTACTGCCTCTGAATTTACCTCTCATTATTTTTACCTTCAGCAATTGCCAGAATGATTGAACACAGACTTGTCCTGGAGCCAAAAATTGTGTTTGTGATGAATCAACAGGTGGTTGGAAACTTATAATGTTGTCACCAAGCTTCAAGACAAGTGTTTTCTAGCTAATTTATAAACCAACTGTTGAATAAATGATAGTGGGGCTCCTTATGATCTTGTTGTGCTCCTAGCTATTTAACCCTTTCACCACCATGGTTTGTCCCAAATCCATTGTTTTCTATGGTAAAGTTGGACCTACATACAGGGAACTGGGGGTGAAAGGGTTAAGTGTACCAAGATTAAAACCCTCTGGACAGGTTTCATTTTCACGTACAAAGAAGTACCATATAGGTTTTCTTGGCCTTTATTGACTTGAATCAACTGATAATCCATTAATTCCAACAAAAGTTTTCCTCTTTCCACAGGCAACATAAATATCCTGTGGCATATATCTGTTGTGTCACTTCAAACTGCACCTGCTCTGTACTGGATTCATGACACTGATGATCGGAACAGAGTGGATATGATGAAACACTTGTAATAACATTTGTACATGCCATAAGTGCAGAACGAGCCAGTAAAAATGTGACCTCTTCTGGCACGAGAACTTAGGCAAGAGGGTTTTTCTCATAGTCCATTCAAAGATCATAACTGTCAAGAAAACCAACAGCCTATGTACAGACCAGATGCTGATGACAGCAAGTTAGGGATGTTTGTTACCAGGTTAAAAGTCACCCACTGATTACTCACTCTTTGATGTTGGATCCCACAAGCCAGCCAGATATCCAACAACTTCACTTGTAGTCAGGTGGCAGTGAAAATCCTGAACGTAGCAAGAAAAATGAGACAACTGTGTTATGGGAAGCCTGTGCAAAATGTAGGGAAAAAAGGGACTTCCTACAGTATGAAATGTGAACAACTTAAACTTTGAAATACCACTTGTTGGTTTATATGCATTATAAACTATAAAATCGTCGCACCTTTACATTAGGAATCACGGTGAGATTTGTATGTGAAATATTGCACACTATCAGTAATATCTCGGCAAATATGACATAACACTGACCCAAAGATCTCTAATGGGTGCAGGTCGATTGATCATACTTCATACATCTATACATCATGGTAAATTTATGGCCCGTTAGACTTTCAATGTTTCAGTCAAGTTACTGCTGTTGACACTTACCATGAGCATAAGGCAGTTGGTTGTTACGGTAACAGTGAAAGGCTGGGTGGTTCCAAACGATGAGAATTCGGCACATTTTACCAGCGTGTTTGGATCCCTGCTAACATGTGAATGTGAAGATAATTTCAAGTTAGGAACATCCATGTCTTCATTCACAGAACTACGAGTACCTGAACCAAACCTACTGACTCAAAAACTGACGCTATTGGAACAAATTCTGTGTTGAAATTATTTATCTCATCCGGTATTTCTGGTGCTGGCAAGATGAAATTTGAACGTCATTATCATATAAGCACGTAAGAAAATCAATATCAGCAATTTTGATAATCAAGAACGGCAAAACTTTTAAACATGGCAGCGATGTAAAGTTTTACTAAACATTAACTAAAGTGCAAACACTGCTTGAGTAATTTCAAATATCACCAAGGAAGTTTTTGAGTGTTAGACATCAATGTGATTAATGCTGAATGTAAATACAAATAATCAACAATTGAACTGACCATTCGGGAGTCCTTTTTTCAAGTGACGTATAATTGACAATGGTCCTGTCTCTGTTTTCAGATTTTAGTAGATGCCTTGACGGATTTTGATGTAAGCCTTGGAAAAAAATAAATACAAAGAATTAGAAAAACTGAAAACATGATGTATTGGTTTGATGATGTCACTGAGACCATGGGGCATTCTGGGAAGTGTAAAGCTCAGTGAAAAATATTTGAATGAATCACAGACCCTAAAAAATATGAATGAATATGCAATAGGTGCTACTATTGGTTACAACAAGCACTGAGGACATTCTGGGCTAGAGCAAGTTAAGTGACAGATTCTTGTACAGCAACAATTATCAAAATTAACAAGGTATACTTTGCCATGTAACCAACGTGACAATTATATCCAGGTTTTGTTACATATTAGAATTTTTCTATTGAATGCAATGCAAAAGAAACGAGCAATGACGTAAGACCACACAATGATAAAGCATTACCTTTTGATATGATGTCTTCCATCAATTTCCTGTGAAAAGAATTATAGAGATATCTTTAGGTTTGATTTGTCAAAGTTTATCTGTTTTCAACTTTGTGCCTTGAGGTATTGCTGACAAAGATACTACATTTCATCAAATCCACAAAGGTATTATTGTCAATGACATTACATACATTTTTTCAGTGATTGCATACATGTACCTTGCAACAATACAATTACTGGTATCATCTGCTTTATTTAGTGCTGAGAGATAGCACTGTCAGTGGCAATATCTGTTTTTCATTGAGTGCCTTGAGGTATTGCTGTCAATGGAAATATCTATTTTTCATTGAGTGCCTTGAGGTATTGCTGTCAATGGAAATATCTATTTTTCATTGAGTGCCTTGAGGTATTGCTGTCAATGGAAATATCTATTTTTCATTGAGTGCCTTGAGGTGTTGCTGTCAATGGAAATATCTATTTTTCATTGAGTGCCTTGAGGTGTTGCTGTCAATTGAAATATCTTATGTATGTCATTGAGTGACTTGATCCATTTTTCATTGAGTATTTTCAGGCACTTCTCACATCAATTACAATTTCACAGTGCCATGACAAACACAGAATGAAATGGATCATATACTCATGCATGTTGATAGACCATACATAAAATAATTCCACATACAATTTAAAATTAGGTAGCGGGTTTTATTATTCAGAACTTCTCAGAACTTGTTTACTATTCTTTGTGAGTTCAGCATCATCTGCACATGTACTTGGAGGTAGATTTCTGACTGAAAGAGAACATTTTATCAAGAGCTAGTTACACTGTTTTAATCTTAGAATTATAATTTTACCTTTTCCTTCCCCTTGTACCACTTTCTGATGGTGTATTGTTGGAAGCCGATGAGTTTTTCTTTGGTCTCCCTCTCTGCTTTTTCATGATTTTCATTTCGCGTTCAACTCCTATGTGTTGCGCAGTCCCATTTTCACGTCTGACGGGTGACTTTTGGTGCTGCTGCACCATGTGTTGGTGTTCGAGCCTCGGCGACCTGGTGTACTGTTCATGTCTCGGTGATTTCTGCGGTTGCTCCTGTCGGGGCGACCTCTGAGGTTGTTGCTGTTGTTGTTGTTGTTGTTGTTGTTGTTGTCCTGCTTTGGCGATTTTTGTTGGTCAATTTGTCTGACATCGTTCTCGTAATGATTTTTGTTCTCCTTATTTTCCCTGTCCTCTGTATTGCATTGTTCCTGTTTTGAGTCCTCTTCAACGACGGGGCTGCTCGTGAGACTTGATGGCGTCTGATGTTCACGTGGGATGATTTGAAAGTAAATAGAAAAAAGTTTGCTTCACTTTTGGAGTGTTTTACACATGACTATAGGCATACCCATAGTAATTTCACCCATTGCATAACAATTGCATAACAAAAATTTGGTCTAACCCTATTGTGCCCTGTGTAAAAACTGGGCCTGTTCACTACAAAATGGGGGTAGAGGGTTGGAATGACAAGTCTTGAGATCAAAGGACTTGTGAATTGAATGATATGTATGCTGTTGGACTTATTCACCAGCACACTTTTGGTTAGCTTTGTTCTTTCAAATAGACTGGTTGGATTTCTATGCATGGAACTGGGGTGAAAGTGTGTGTGATAAATGATGCCAATAGGTGAAACCTGGAATTCAAATGAACCAAATACAACGCGTACAAAGTGCATAGATGTACATGGAATTATGTGTTTTCTTCAGTGTATGCATTTTTGTTTGTACTGCTGTGACATGACATTTTCAGTGTCTGTTTTCCATGGAACACTACGGTAGCCAGAATGTGACACTTTATTCTTGGATTGGCCTACTGGCATATCAGAATTGGAACGCAAACACTATAGAGGTGAGAAAGCCTTTATTCTAATACCATGGTACAGAATATCATGAATGAAAAGCTGGCATTTCTGGGATGCATTGACGGCATTCGTGTAATGTGGTAATAACTGCCTCACTGAAATACAGATAGCTCCTTTGATGTGAAAGATACAGAGTTTTAGCTAAATCATTATCTTATAAGTAATCTCACATTTCCTTGAATTAAGTAAGAAGCTGAAATTTCATCCATGCTTGGTAGCCAATCCCTGATAAACATTTACAAAGTTAATATCATTCCTCCCTTTTTATTTTTTTCATGATGACATGGATTTGATCATCCATGAATTTCCTGTGCAAGGCAACATACTGGAAAAATTTCTTACCCCTGGTGATGGCAATTGGAAATCCAGTTCTGGGTGCTGTTTCCGGAACCATGTTGACTTAAACTGGTCCAACTTTTTACCTTTGTACTTCACCTAGAAAAACACATACATGTATACCACCAACTATTAGGACTGATTTTCCTTTGTTTATTTAGTTACAGATTACCTTTTATCGGTCAGTTATATTCACCAAAATGGAAGACCATTTGAAAGTGTCCATTTAGTGATGCCGTCTGGAAAAAGACTGTTATTTCCTACTGCAGTGATTGCAGTGGCAACACCACCAACTGTTCAGAAACCATTATCCTCATGGACAGTAACATTTGGAATTGATATAAAACCCAAACACGTAGCAATTCTTACTTGTTGAAGGTACTTATCAATGAAAGAAATCTGACAGAAATCACCTACTTTTGAAATTTTTTGTTAAGAAACTTGACAAAGGTGGTTACACAAATGAAATATTCATACAGAACCATCAGTAAATTAGGTATTGATTTTGCTGTTCGGTTTACTTCTATAACTATATAATATTACGGAAGAAAGCTATTTTAGACAACCATAATCCAGCAATATTTTTTGTAAAGAACTCACCGAAGCCCATCCACAGCCAGACTTCTTGGCAGGATTGACAACTTTTTTACAATAAATAGCCCAGGCACTAGGTGAGTTGAATATTTGTTTTGTCTCCTGCCATCGGATTTTACCATCGGGCAACAGATCTCCATAAAACTTTTTACCCTGAGAATGAAGAAAAAAAAGGAATATGTAAATTTCCAGATGACCATATATCTTTTAGCAATTCAGGTACATTGTCACTGTTGGAGATACAAGTACAGGAGAGAAAAAGATGGGTTCACTTTCTTTTTAAAACCTGACTCTGTTTTGCAATCGGGTCAGTCACAATCAGGGTGCGCTAGAGTGTGTCACTTGGGTCAAAATTTTAAGTTCGTGATAACTGTCCAGTTAAAATAATGTTGAAAGGTTATGGTATGGGGCATATCTTCCTAAAATTTGGTGAAGCAAACGTCATTAGTATTACCACAGTGCACATTGTTTTATATGGTTGACGCAGTGTCACGGACGCTACAGAAATGTTGTACATGAAACACAAATGTCATAATAAAATTTTAAACAATGATTTGTTAATGCTTTCTTATGTTATTACAATATAAAAGATGTATATTGGCATTAAAATAAGCTTACTTGGTATGATTTACTTAATTTTTCCATCAATAAACACAACCTCAAGTTTAGTGAGAAATACAACAATATTAATCATATTTTTCAATAGGACTTTCAACTTCTCTATGTCCTTCCGCTGGTATGCTGTACTTAAAAGTTTTATTGTCATGAATTAACCATGCTATAGCAACAATATTAATACCATTCAGTGTAATCAAAATGAACTTCTTTCTAAAATATTTTCTGTTTAGTATGACATGTAATTTTGTCACGGACGCTACCAAAATCAAACTTGAAAGTTAGGTCAATTTGAATTATAAAAAGCAATTAATAATCTGGTTTTTTCTTTCTCTTTTCTCTAAAACCTTTCTGTATCAAACATTTAAATTGTGAAAATTGTGTCAAAACATTGACAATTTCTTGAAATTGAACAAGAAAGCTATAGCAACTTGTACTGCAATAATCAGTTGGAATAAAAAATCACTGCAGCTGAGCTTACTTCTGGGATCAACCCTCGAGTCGTTTTCTGACGACACTCCTCATGGTCTATAAAACGAGCATCTAAAATAAATCCTTCTTACAAAATCATAGCTCGTTATGTAACTTTGACCAACATGTGAAGGAGTAAGCAGTCCATCGATATCCGGCACAACAAATGAAAAGTTCGGTGATTAATTCAAACACACTTTGCCCATATCGCTCAAACAGTTAGGCTATTGTCTGGGCTATTTTAAAACACTAACCGTGTAGTACCTTGTTTTCAGAGTTTGTCATCTTTTTGTTGCAGTAGATGGTAAAATGCAGTGCAGGGGGAAAACCGGATATTCGGTTGCCGTGGCGACAATTTCAGGGTTAAAAATATGAGGAAATTTGTGGCAAAGATATCTATTGAATGAAAAGTCATACAACAACCGAATTTTTTCTGTAGCATTCAGATGTATATGTATTACAATGTGAACCTAAATCTATGACTGTTTAAGATGTCAATATAAATTAAATCATAGTCATCTCGGTAAGATTGAAAAATTAATAAATTTCACAACTTTCCGTCAAGTTTCTACTATGACATGATTGGATGACCTTGTTTTTTGAAGTTTATTTTGTAAAGTATTTAATTTCACATACGTTGGCTCATTTTCATTGCATTCCAACCATTCTTTCAAGAGTTATTACTGCCACAAGAAACGAATGCAGTACAAAACACAATTGTTAGGAGTATTGGATTGAAATGTTTACAACATAAAGGTGATACTCATACTTCATGCAAAGTTTACGACCTCAAAATAGGGTATTGGACAAGTTTAAATTGTCAGTTAGAATTCTATTTACAAAAGCCTGGTTGTAATTGCTTTCTAAGTGAAAAATGAACTGTTAATTATCAAAAAAACATTGATTTTATAATCAGCATGATAATGGAATTCATGTGAGATTCTTTACTTGTTATGTATATGGACACCATAACGTCTAATATGGTTTGTTTTCTGGTTTAATTGCTATACCCGAATGAAAATCTTCATATGCTTTACAGTAATATCCACACAAAATATAAAACAGAATCATTTGTTGCAAATTTCTTCCCGATTACTCATTGATCTGGCTTTTTTAGACTGCAATTAGTCTCAAACTCACAATTTCCACAACGCCATATTTTTACCTCTGAAAAAGCTGCTTCAATAAGCAAGCAAATGGTCACTACTTCATACATGATGCCATAACTCAACAAAGTTTTTAGGCAACCAAAAATAGCGATTTACCTGTTTTGAATATATAATTAGACTAAATAAAATTTGACCAGGGGTCAGTGGAAAAAAACGTGATTTTCTCGATTTTAGTTAATATTTTTTGAAGAATGATATAGCTTATTTGAAAGTATACATGTCGACGGTGACAATGAAGGAAAAAAATAAAATTAGATTTTTTGAGCATTTGACCGACATTAGCCCAGACGATGGCCTTAAAAGGTTTCATGATAGCAGTTTTAACAACGGGGAAAATGAATTTCTTTTTTGAATTTGTCTCAATTTTATGACACAACTTATCGTATAAAACCAATTAAGATGCAATCTGTCATCGAATTGGTACTACAATCAACCAAACTGAAAAGATTGCTGAGCAGTACAGAAAACATCATCTGGCAAAGAAAATAAAAAAATGAGAGAGCTTCCATATAAGTAATCAAAGTTGGCTGCATGAATTAAATAAACCAATACTCTCCTCAGACCAAACCGATTTCAAAGGCCATTTACAGCAAATATTGTTACGAAACCATGAAACCTGGGAATGGCTAAACACAGAAAAATAAGATTTATTTCTCGAAACAGCCTTCCACAACATGCTTTTCAAACACCGGAAAGCAGGCACCAATATCGACTAGAAATCTATTACAAAGTCCATGCAAAATTGACACAAAACCAAAAGTTCGGTTAATCGATTTAAATGCCTAAAACAAGTAATCGTTGTCAGATTAGTACAACATTTACTGTTGACATAACGAGCACTAGCAACGCTCAAAATATGCCCTAAAACAAAAATCCTTATAAGCGTCCAGAAACTCCGGTCGATGCTGGGTCGTGTTATTTATAATATGACACCACAAACCGGATCGCTCACTATAGAGTCAGTCAATAGTGGCTAACTCTCTCAATAACGAATCTGGCTTCTCCTCCTTGAGGACGAAGATGACTTCATCACACAATCAAGCGGATGGATACAAAACAAGAGAGCGACTAATGAAGGAACCCCATTTTTGGTTCCGGCCTTGAAACACCGTTAAGACGAATCACTCAATCAACAAACCGGTTTACCGGGGACCCAGATCACATGACTAGGGTCAAAGCACTATCGATTCACCGGTGTCTCGCCATGTATTCCACACAAAATAAATGCAATGATCCTTTTATTCACCATAGCGTAATACTAAACAATCTTGGTAGAGCCGATGTGTGGAGTTGCCCTCATTTTCCTTTATATAATATGTGGTGGTTATTTCACATTTAGATTGGCTTATAATCTGAAAAACAATGTTTGCATTTTATTGTAGCATCCGTGACATAATGAATTGAAATGGAATACACAATAACAAATGCATATACAGCACAGAATTCATTGTTCTTTTCACTAGAATTCTAATAACATATTCAATATAATTACTGCATTCTTAAAAAACACTGATCTAAGTGTTACAGTTGAGGCTGAACATAACTTTTTGAGTGTTTCATTACTTTTTAAAAAATCAATTTTGTGTAAATTTACAATTTTATGCCTTGAAGACATTTTGTAACCCACCTCCATGTATGTACACACAATACACACTAGTATTTATATGTTTCAGTGATTTAACTGCTTTAAAGTGTTTTAAATAGTTATTAATTATGACTATGTAGTAAACACCGTCACAGACGCTACACCGTCACGGATGCTACATTTCCATATTTTAGGAGTATTAATAGTGAACGCACGGGACAGTAATTATATAATTTGTTTATTTAAGGTAGGCACCTATTGACACTTAGGCCTGTGACATCAGATCTTTTATAACTCCTGTTGTCCTTAAGATATGAGTGTGTCACGGACGCTACAAGAAATTCCGACCACAACGATCTCCATTTTCATTTATTCACAAAACAATACAATATGCAATTTTACTTAAATTTGGTGTATAAATGCTTGCCATGGATGTTGAGGTTGGAATTAAATTCAATATTACAATATTTTATCCATTTTTCTACATATAAACTAAAAGTATATGTACTTATGGTCATAAAACACAAAAAACATAACGATGTTACAGTTTTGGTAAAAATTCCACAGTTTCTGTTCCAATGCACATAGTCGCATGAAATAACTTGTGAAAGAAAGGTTAGGTATTCTGCAATAACATATGTAAGCTAAAAATGCCACAATTTTAACACCGTGTTCCAAAAACATTTTGAAATTAAGTACATTTTGAAGTGAAACAGCATAACGCTACTTTTTACAGTTTTTAAAGGCATTTTTGTGCATGTACAACCAAACCTGCACAATATATGCAATATTTCTTTATGTGACCAAGTTAGTTACAACTATTACTATTTATTAGAAACAAATAAGCAATATAATATCAGTCTGAATAGCAGATATATGTCCATAACAAATGAAAATCATCTAGCGCACCCTGATTGTGACTGACCCGAATGTACCTTGACAAATCACAGTGTTCAATATTTTATTGTCAACTGTCTAATGCACACAATGTAGTTTAAAGGTATACTGTCACAGGGATAGAAATACTTTTTTATTTCTCGTGGCAAAAGTTTGCCACCAGATATATAATCAGGTGGCAATTATGAAAAATCTGGTGGCAGTTTAACACATCATGTGATTGGTATAATAAAACATTTTCTCATTGCCACATACTCTATCTAATCTATAAATTCTTAAAAATATGGTGAGTACACATCACCAAAAATCAACCGATACTGCAGGCCTCGAAAAATTTTTTTCAAACTTACTAGCCGTGGGACACGTGAATTTCATTTTTACTTGCCCTAAATTTCGAATAACTGTACTAGTAATTTGTAACAGAGAGCAAGAGTTTGGCCATATGAAGTGAATTCAAAGAGGGAAAAAACAGATTCAAACATGAACTACATTCTTGTTAAAATGAAGGACTATTACCAAATCTGAAATGTCGCAGAAGAAATGTGAGAATACTTTAGTTTTTCTGTAGATTTGGCCATCTAGAAAACATCTTTGAATTTGGAATTTTTCCAGAACCTAATCCAAATTAAAATCTTTGCATAAGAGTAATAAGATTGTGTGATTTACAATGTGCATGGCTGGCTGCTGCTCTTTATTATCAAGCTGAGATCACAAACAACTGCTCTGCTAGTGTTTATCTGCCAATGCATATGTACCATTGTACATCTGCACCCTTTTACCTGTTCACATGTTTACTCACTGAGCACAGCTGTCTTTCAAAGTTTTATTTTGATAAATGTATTCGTCAAGAGAGCAGATTCAAGTTTCGTTTTCGTTATACTCTTCAGTGCAGATTTGTTTTCTGTAAGTGAGAGCCGATCCCTAACAACCAAGGTCACGTAATTTGAAACTGTCTGCATCTCACGCAATACGTAGCTGCAATATGTGGCCTCCTTGGTCGACTGAGCCTGTTTCGACTATGATGTAAACTTGTACTTTTTCAACTGGGGGTTGATTTACGTTGAACAGTAAGCATTGCCGAGATCCATGGCTTCGAATAAGTTTACATCCATTTACCAAGCACATGGTGTAATTACATTATCGTGTGAAGCCGATCGAGTGTCATACGACTCATACACTTACACAAAGAGAATGGCAACCACTGTCAAGAGCATACCACTTTACGGCACATTTACAAAACAGTGAGTTCACTCCGTGTCGTCGGAGAGAACATGTCGCAAAAATCTATTTTTACGACTCTTTGTGTTTTACAACAGCAAGAACGATTATTTTGCGATGTTGGGCGGATTTTCAAGGGTTTTCAGAAAAAACGTCTGAGAGTTGAAGGACTTACAATGATTGCAGGCGTGTACAGACCTAATGAAATACGTTTTCAAGCTTGAATTGTCCAGAGCTTAATTCAACCGCTGGTGCACTTGCCCGTCGGACGGGAAGCATATTGATTTTCATACTTGCCCGAACGCAAAATTCACTAGCCACGGGCGTCGGGCGATTGGAATTTTTGAGCCCTGTACTGGCTAATGAATTGCAAGTATTTATTGTTATTTAATTCATGCAGGCTGCAGTTTGGCTTTGTTTTCAAAATGTCACAACATGCTTTTATCTTGTGCAGTATGACTGCATATGCAGCTATCACAGAGGGCAACAACATGTCAAGTGTACAAAAGCTGCTGTCATCGATATGGAGATTAACCAATCACAAGTTTGGATTGACACTGTGTTTTCATTCATGCCAAAATGTCGCAATTAGTTTTGGGTTTTTTTGGCTAATGAGTTTTTCTGCCGTCAGACAATGCGTGTTCCTTCAGTGTTCCTTCATTCAAGCTGTAGGATCGATGACATGATGACCCAAAATTTAGTGGCAGAAAAATACCACCAGAAAAAAATTTTGGTGGCAGATTGACAGTTTTTGGTGGCAAATGCCACCATTGCCACCGATTATTTCGATCACTGCTGTCACCTGTTCCAATTTTGCCACAGTTATCATGGAAGAGAAAATCTAACAATCACAGATTTTAGCGGGTGGCCGCTTTTTAAAAACAGCGCCCTCACATGGGCATTTTGAATACCAAGGAACGCCCCTTTAACCATATTGGGCATATTTAGATTACAGTTGACTGTATACCTTTAACCTATCCGAATGTGTGTCTGTAACTATGACTTCAATGCATTTTTCTGTACTATAACTATCCCAAAGTCTTATCCTATCAAACTGTTTCATTGTTCCTGTAGGTCTAATTCTTAATGCTTGCAACCATTTACAAAATTTTGGTTGAGCATAGCCCTTTGAGACTATGACATTACTGTATATTAACCCTTTTCCTGCCAAGTTCATATTTCACCATCAGGGCAAGTTCATTAAAAGTAGAGGAGCATAATATGTCCCATTTGGTGCATTTTAACAAAAAATTGAACATTTGAAGGCCCCTGAAATCACAGATACGGTAAACATGATTTTTATGGACTAAAGCTGTTGGAACAGACCAAGCCTAATGGGTAGAAATACGTATGGTTTGGCGCAATACAGCTTTTCACTGAGTTGGCTGTTGGGGAAGTGATACTGTCTGGCAGGAAAAGGGTTAAGGTTGGAGACTATATCTGAATCCTGTACTATTTACACCTCAAAAAATGGCACAGCAATAACTGGCACCATACAGAACTCGTGATGTCCTCTTTCTACAGTTTAAATAATTAGTTTGATAATTTGTTCAGTTGACTGACCAGGTAATCCATGGACAGACATCCGTTTCCAGCCTCTATTATTCCATCGGAAAGCAGCATTCCTAGAGTGATTCCACGCCCGGTGACGACATTACGAGTTTTCTTCTGTGGTGTTGCAATACAAGTACTGTCAGCATCTTCTTCCTCATTGGAGTTCATCTCTGGATCCTCCTCCGTGCTTTCTTCCATGTTTGCCGAGACTGGAGATGCTGTATGGGTGTTTGAAAGAGACAAAAAACACAATGGTAAAGTCACTGGAATTGGTTCTGGGAGAAAAATATGCCTATGCACAAGAAGTTTACTTGAAACAATAATGGCATTAAAACTGTTGGGCAAGTCATTATTTTTTCAACCAAGAAAAGGTAATTCTTTTCCCACTTGCAATGTGCAGATTGTGATCACGGAAATGAATGTTCTTGTCGATATGAATGAAAACAAAGACACTTCACAATCACACTATAGAGGGCACTCATCAACACAGAGACTTTGCCAAAGGAAATCAGGGATACAGATGTTCCTCTACTCTTCAAATTTTACGGATATCGTGCAGTGATGCTTTACATTATATTATGTTTTTAATGTTAATATGAAGAATCTGGAGAAACCCTGATGCAATGTTTAAATATTTACACAAATTATTTGCAATTGAACCTGTTCAGTTTCCTAAGTGGGAATGATACAGTATTCTGTATTTTTGATACAGGAATGAGTAAATTTATGCAAAGAGGACCATTTCCTACAAAAAGATATCTATACTGTAGACACATGGACAAAATTGAGGCATGGAAGTATGAGCTATGAAAGTTCCTATGACCTGAGAACACAACAAGAACTTTACCATCTGTCAACATCTTTTAGATATTTTGTGTACACTGATTGAAAAGGCCATGATGACTGTAGAAATAAAAGTCTGCCAATTAATGTTTCAAAGTATATAAACACACGGTACACATAACAGACAGATTAAAGTACTGACTCTGACATTTACAAACAGAGTAAGAAGGAAACATCGTAAAAATTTTTAATCTGAAATATTTAGATATGGAATTCTGAATTCAATAAAATGACAGATGCACATGGAAATTCTGAATTTATTAATCCTGAGGCACTGCATAAATATCATTTTTCTTCAGTGGAGAGTAAAAATTGTACTGAAAGTATCTGTGTGAAGTTTACCTTTTTACATACAAGTCTGAAATATTAGTTTATATTTATTTCAGAGAAGTGAAACTTAGTTGTACATGACAAACATGTTTCTCAACGAAACCAGTTTAATCTGTTACGCCACATGAAAACAGCTTCAAAACTACTTTGAAAAGCATAATAATTAGTTGACAGCCAGTATAATTTGAGATTGCTTATTTCACTGTAGGTAATGATAAAACAGTCATTTATCTGGACAAGTTTCAAGCTTGCCACATCCAAACTACATGTACTTCCTCATAGACAGACAGATCTACATGTTCAATGTACCTGCCATTTAGGTGATAATCTCTTCTCAGGGAACTTAAACTTCACAATGGCTTATTTCAATTTTGTTTATAAAGCATCTCATTTTCTATGAACTTGAAGTCCAAAGTATTTCCAACAAGTTCCATCTACGGTTATATATAATAATGATAAGTTACAGGTATCTGTTCATGAATGCTCAAATTAGTCTTTAGCTACATTATGGAATGTTGTTGATTTTGATTACGTGTAAATATATGTACTTGCACTTGCTTGTTGTTTGAAGTTGAATTTGTCATATTTTTGGTGATGTTATGGGCAGAACACAGCTAGACCTTTGACAAAATTATGGTCTGTAATTTTGAAAGGAGTTTCAGATTGGAGCGGAGCACCATCTGCTGGTAATATACAGGACTTAGGGACGGACCGTTAGACCTTGGGAGGTGGGGGTTGTCACAATAAGATTGTGAATATTTTTTAACAATTGTAAATTTTTGAAAAATTTTTTTTTTCCAAGTGAGTCATGATGTACTAATTTTTTTTCTCAGTAAACTGTCAGATTTATCACTAGTCTGAAGATTTTTTTGTCCTAATTTTTTGCTTTGAAAATTTTTTTTTTCTGTTTTTGACCCCCCTTCCCCCAAGCTAATGGTCTATCCCTTAGCATCCCTAGGGTGGTTTCCAACTGGCATAAAAAATAAACTCGCGTGCTGGTAGTGTTGCAAGATGTCAGCCATACATGTACATTGTACACTATGACTAAAAGGATATACTATTGCAGGGTTAGAAATAATATTTCTTTTCCCAGACCCACTGTGATATATTGAGCACTCTATTCTGACCTTTGAAAATATTAAAGTTTAGTATGATTTGATGAAAAAAGAGAGATACAGTAATCTATATTGATTCATATGTTAGGAGTCAAGCCGTTGTCAAACCCTATATCAAATGATTGCTAAATTTTGATATTTGAAAGTGGACAATTAATTTTCCTGTTTTCCTACATGTGTATGTGAATTATGTTTTATTACAGTGACTTTCTAAGTGATATGAAAGGGTAGCGTGTCCAGACTGTAGAATGTGGTTCGGGGACAGGTATTCGGACTCTCAAACTTTAACAATTCTTTTCTGATATACCACTTGTGGGGGTTCATTTTAAAGATCTAGGTGTACGAAAACTTTCCATTGGCTTTGTTTTTCGAAATTCGAAAATTCTATTTTCTTCATAGAGTAAACACAGGGATGGCGGCCATTTAGAATTTTAAATATCCGTAAATCTTGGGTTATTTGTTTCTGTAGTACCAAAATTAACTGATTTTTATTCTTGATTTTGAAAGTGAATGGTTGAAAGATTCCATTAGGATAGTTTGAGCAAAGTTTAAGTCTTTCACTTTCAAGGCGCATACTACCTTAAATGAAAAGAATGCATGCACATTTCCCCTCACAAGATGTACATGTACATGTACACGTCTGTGTCAGGGTAGAATTGAATCCAAGAGGAATGATGCTGTTAACCTTTGCTTTTTTCGGAATACTGAAGATAAAAACGCTGCCGTCCCCTTGTGAGTTGGTGACACATCATAGACTATTGAGAAAATGAGATGGCCCATTTACTCCGCCGCTGCTGTCAAAGACGTGACTTTACCTACCAACTTTTATGGCAGATTGTCTATGAATATTTATGACTGTGGAAGGCACCCTGAGAGCACTACAGCCCTGGCATAAACGATCAGCGGCGCAGCGATGGATATTTCAAAGGCTTTTAGCCACTCTTTTTAGGATGTCGAGTGGATTGGCAGTTAATAAATCTTTGATGTGTGCGCACTTAACGGTCGCTGTGATACTCCACAAAAATGATTCAATGTAAATGTACATACTTGTTTCGCACAATGGCCGTGAACTGTACCTAGATTTTAATACCTTTACAAATTCTATTTGAACATTAACTGGCCCTATACACATACATGCATAGTAACTCTGTATAGAATTGATGACTTTGACGCTGTAAAGAATTCTGTTCTATTCCACGTCGGATTAGTCATAACTTAAATTGCCCTGTCTTTTTTTCTCTTTGTAGTTTGGCTTTTAAATATTGAGGGTACATTGTAATCTACTCTGAACAAAACTAATTACTAACGGTCAGAATTCTGAGACTGAATCGGAATCCATTTCCATTGTTGATATATTCCCCATGGATTTCATCTAACACAGATGTCTCTTATTCCAAACCATTTTTCATATTCGCCTGTCATCCATTGCTGATGGGGTTTGAATAAAACATAGGGGCCGGATGATTTCAACCATGAGGAAAGCCATTAAACTGTCCCCATCAATATCTCAAAATTGTCAGAAAGCAAACACGTTTCATTATCTTTGAACAGAAACTGTCATGTGATACGATTCTCAAATTAATAATTTCCATCGGGCAAATCATTTTGTCAAAGTTTTCCTTTGAAGTCTTTTGCCAAAGCTCTGTAATTTTGAAGTGAGAATTCCTGACGAATCAGTCTAATTGTCTTGGCCAGCCAGCCCCATGCTCCTCATACAAAATCTCTCATTGTGTAGGCAACTTTGAAATTAGTGATAAAGATGTTTGCCATCATATTTCCCATTCTGCAAAAATCACCACTACATGTATGACAAATTCAAATTTTAAAAACACTGGTTCATGACTATACAGCCAAAGAGATCCTTTCCTTCTGTTACTGATTGCTGTTACCGGTATGTGTAAACTATATTAAATATTGAACATTTTCAAGGTGAGAAATGCAGTTTCTGCGATACAACATACTTCTACAATTTTTTTTTCAACATGATGGATCAATATGACTCCAGATATATTGACCAATATGGCATATTTTTGACCTTCAGAACTAATTATGACAATTCCTACACTTCATAATTAAGACTAATTTTTTTTACATCGTTATTCACGCAGTCACTGCAGTAGTATAGTACTATGCCTAAGATTATCATGACATGGTAAAAGGACTTGACTGGCTTACAGGGAGTAAACTTTCAGGTAATCAGGTATGGGGAAACCAAGTGTTCATATAGGTCTGTGTGCTTTCACTGCAATTAGCTGCTTTGCTGTTGGTGTAATTATGATTCGTGCAATCATTTGACAAAGAAAAAACAAGACCACAGCAAGTCAGCTGTATAACCATTGATGTCACCTTGGCATCCATCTTTTGATATACTAATTGCAAAATGCATTTGCTCTCAGAGAGGATACCAGTGCATGCTGACAGCACATAATCAGTATCCTAGTTTCACACCAAGCAATAAATACCTGCCACTCTGCGTTGCATCCATTCTCAGAGAGTGCGCTGACCTACATTTTGTAGTTTTTCATGAAACAAGTCTTTTCTAAGGCTACATTGATGTGAGGCCAATAAATCACAGTGACATACATCCGCACACCACACACCAGAACACTCACCTTAATTCTAGTCAACTAGATTATCTAGGATTTGATGAGTGAGATATCGCCACATTCACCTGAATCACTCAAACCTATTACAGGCACCTCTGACAAATTATGTACTAGCAATTTAGAGACACAATCACCTTCCCTGATAAGTTAAGACACATTTTTACAACTTGCTTGATCTGCAGCGATTATATTCAGAGTAAAGTCATAAAAGAGCAACTGTTTTACACCGAATTCGACATATATGCCTGTTCCAGTGGCTGGGATTATTTTTTCATGTGAAATCTTTCCGGCTTCTTGTGAATTATGCTTTTTTTCCCTCTAGAAACAGAAAATTGACAGCAACACTATGGCAAAGTTCAGCCAGTAAGTATTAAAGGCAGATGAAAACATGACAAAGAGATATTATCATTTCATGATAACATTTGAACATTTGTCTGCTCCTCTGAAAGTCTAAATTTGCATATATTCAAATTATCTGAAAGGTTCTAGTATTTACATTATCTGAAAGGACACATTTCATGATTAAGACAAAACTAGGATAATTAACGCTACTTCTTCCCAGCGTGTATACAACATGTACGTACACACCCCTACATACTTTTACTGAATTCACTGATGAACATGGAGTATTCAATAATGAAACAGGGATGTTGACTTGATTGGGTGGTCGGTTCATAATTTTAATGAAAAACTTGATATGTGCTGTTTTACGAACATCAAAGTCATCACTGTGAAGTCATGAACACATGACACCGATAAAACATCAGTAAAGAGATGTACTTTCATAAGACACAGGTATTACCTGCGATTTAGGTCACTGTGAACTACATTACTATACCAACACAGCTGAAGCTTTTTTTTATTAATTGTGAATAGATTCATGTACAAGATAACCTTGTTCATGAAAAAGGCCTGCATGTACATGTTTAAAAAAATTAACGAGAAAACTCAACGTAGAAATAAATGATCAACAACTAAAAGTGATATATATTATGACTGCAAACACAACATTTCCTATTACTTCAACCAGTATTAACCTTTTGAGTACGGCAATTTTCCCACCAAAATTATAGTGTGCAACATTTTACCAATTTTGTGAATTTTTCTGTAATTTTTTGACAATTTTGGACCAAATGAACATCAAATTTTATTGGCTTCAGATTTTTATCAAAATTTTAGCAAAACTTAGGAAAAAATTGACTGGTGTATATTTTGATATAGTTAAACAAAAATTGACTTTGGCGCTCAAAGGGTTAAAGATTATATACATCCTTCAAGAGTGCTGATCATTCAAATACACTGTCGTTTATCGTCATCCCAGTTTTTCACATTAGCTCTCGATGACATTGACAATTTAAATGGTGTTAGTCCTTTGTTTTCCCAGTAGTTTTATCAAGTCAATCGATATGTTACGAGATGATGTCGATAAAAATCCTCAGCCTTGAAACTGCTGCTTATAATCACCAAACCACGATGGCAACATCACGTTTGCAGCTTGCGTATCAATTCTTCCAGTTCCATGTATAAAAGCTTCACTCTATCATTTGCTAATACAAATTTTCTTTCACTTCATACCAGTTTCACATGTCAATGTGGATCACGATGCCCTTTTCCAACTACTCAGTAAAATATTATCAAATAGCTAACGATTTTGTACTAATTGCTGATATTCAACAAATAAACATTAGAATAGAATTCTTTTATGAACTTTTCCTGGAAGTTAAATTTTTCAGAATATGTACAGTATGCTTTCATCTAAGCTTAAGGTCACAAAGAAAGAGGACTGGTACAGCACATTAATCCACTCTTAAAATAAAAGTGTTTTCATGTTTGGTACTGCAGGTGGATTAGGAAATAATGACCTGCCTGGGGCGGGTTAATTTGTTGTCAAATTTTACAGTTGCCTGCCCAATGGACAGGTGGAAATAATTTCCAGGTTTGGTTAGCTGAGATCAAAGACAAGGTACATCAGGCACAGAGGGGGACAATATTAACAAGGCACTTCCCACCAAAATTTTAGTGCAACATTTTACCAATTTTTATGAATTTTTCTGTAATTTTTTTTGATAATTTTGGACCAAATGAACATCACATTTCATTGTCTACAGTTTTTCATCAAAATTTTGGCAAAAAATCTGAAAAATTTTGACAGGGGTACATTTTATAAAGACCACAAGAACTGACTTTGGCACTCAAAGGGTTAATATTTTGCTCGGACAGTCAACTTTTATGAGTGTCCTCACCAATGACTGTTTGTTATTTTCAGACACTTTCTGCAGAAAGATTTTTAATTTAATTAATTGACTTTTTAATTTAATTAATTGACTTTAAAGCAGTGTGTACTTCAAAACGAAAGACTTAAACTTTGGCTCAAACTTTCCCCAAGGAAATTTTATAAAACTCAATAATAACAGATAAGTGGTCATTGTGCAAATTTTGATATTACAGAAAATTTTTACCCAAAACTTACCAATATTTGACATTTAGAATGGTTACCAACTCAATGGGAAAATCTCAAATTTTTGATGTTCAGAAAAGTTAAGATGGTCTTACACTCCATGAGCTTTAAAATTAAAGGTATACAGTCACCTGTAATCTAAATATGCCCATATATGGTCAAAGGGGCGTTCCTTGGTATTCAAAATGCCCATGTGAGGGCGGTGTTTTTAAAAAGCGGCCACCCGCTTAAAATCTGTGATTGGTTAGATTTTCTCTTTCCATGGTAACTGTGGCAAAATTGGAACAGGTGACAGTATACCTTTAACTAATACAAACGGTACAACAGAAGATCAGAAAGTAGAATTGTAAAAATTAGAGAATCTGAATTTAGGTTCTCAAGCTGCACTCTACCTTAAGTTGAACTGCTACATTTGTATTGGTGATTATATGCTTATTAAACATCCCTGCGATGAATACGCGATGAGTGTATGCCACATTTTTTGACATAATTTTCATTTGAAATATTACAGAAAGGAAATGAAAATATAAGCATCAAACATCTGAAATAAAACGAGCAAAATGACCTGATTGGGAGCACAATATATTATCATTTCTGTCAGTCACAGCCTGTGGAAAGCTTTTACAGCAAAAAAGTCAAAATAACCTTACATTTACATGATTGAAACCTGTTCCACATTATACTTCTGCTTTTTTTCTTTTGAACACACAAAGAGCATGACAAATCTCTGAGTTTTGACATTCAAATAATTGAGTGTGGCAATGATAGTTGTCAATATGTAATGGATAAAGCCCGAGTACGAGGGCTCTTCTGGTATATAAAGTCCAACCCAACGATAAAATGTCGAGGCCACAGGCCGAGACATTTTATTGTAGGGTTGGACTTTATACACCAGAAGAGCCCGAGTACGAGGGTTTTATCCGACTTAAAAACTATCGCCCCTAACTGATATATTTTCGTTTTCAATGTGTTTACGTCAACCGTCCCCTTTGTCAATGTAACATGTTTAGGATATGAATTAAAACTTTTATTTGTGAAATAGCCTTCCAATGTAATGGAACATCCTATAAATGCCCTAAGGCACATTATATAAATGCCCTAGGGCACAGCAGATTTTGTGTTGCAGCTGGTTTCCGCTGTGTTACCAAATTTGAATATTAAAACGTACCAGATGTCTACAGAATACGACATGTTCACTTTTGATTGGACAGTACTTTACTACGGCGCTGTCATTCGTTTCTGGAATTTGGTGACCAAGGCTTTATGAGTAAATAAAACACCCTGAATTGAGCACTCTGATTGGTCAATCAACAGTAGATAGTTTTTAAGACCTAGTTAAAAGTACACATCAGTATATGTTGTACAGTCCTCAATGTTGAGCTGATTTCACAAACTGTAAATTTTTTTTTGCAATGAAAAATTACAGTAAGCAGCGACAAGAATTTCCTTACAAGTTCACAATGTACCGGGTCACTCCTGAGTTAAACTTCTGGGTAAAATTATTCAGGAAGGAGTTTTGAGAACACCTGTTACCAATTAATTGACTGATGTGGCATGATGTATCAAGCCAATGAAAGGTAGCTCAATTTCATGGCAACATACCGTACAGGAGTACCAGTAATTTCACTCCAATACAAACACAATTCATACATGTAGGTGTATATGTTTAGCTGTACAATTTCATTCATTGCAAACACTTGTGATGTTCTCAGAAATGCTGGTATTATACCAGATTATATGTCTCTAGGCCAGGAATAATAAATAATCTGTTCCTCAGAATCGCCAATTCTAGCAAATTCAGATTTTTTTTTAAATTGATAGTCTACCACAATTTTTTAATTGTGTTTACTTTTGGGGCATTTTTGTTGTCAATATTTTTACAGTTTTTTGGCTTTTATCTGAGAGTACATGAAATGTTCAGTATTTGTTCTGTCAACACTGCCTGGACTGTACATGTATACCGGAATATGCCTCTATTACATGTATGGGTAGACAGTTTGTAAAATCTAGACTCCATGTTATCAGTAGCAATGTAACTAGTGGCAGATTTCGCTGTTTAATAAAAATAAATGTAAAAATTTGACTTGCTGCCTTGTAGTTTTTGGAAAAAACTTGACAAACAACAATTTTTTTTCTTTCCCTACCAGTACATTTTTTGTAATGCCTTCATTTTGAAAACTATAATGCCAGCCATTTACAAGGCTTCTTTAAAAAAATCCACTATCTCAAATACCATTCTATATAATATCATTTTCTAAATCATTTATTTCTGATAAATATTATCAATGTGTGGAGCACCATACTATAATTAAAATATTGATGATTTATGTATTATTTTATAATCTGCTCATCAAAATAAAATGACATAAATTCGCCTTATCTCAGCAACAATAGTGATGATGGATGTCAGTACAGTGTATTGTTTTTTCACAACATACACACATGAATATATTACCATTATTTATTTCTTTTTACTTTTCACGAACTCAAAATGCACAAAATATACACACAGTTACGGTACAATCAATGTTGATGTTTAATTTGCTATAAAATAGTATTGTCAAAGAGGTGGGAACTCTGTCTAAAATAGATAACATGGGTGTTGTTGTATCACATGGTGACAACACCAGAATGTAATGGTGTGAAATTGTGGAGAAGTGACAAGGGGCAATTATCTGTCAGTTTTAGCAGGCTTTACTGAACGACAATTCCCGAATAGGCACAAAATATACACAGCATCGCATCTTGGTCATGGGTTTTTGAAAGTTCCATATATGTATTGATTTCCATGTCCTGCAAGTGAAAATCTATGTGTAAATCTATTCACACATCATTAAAATCAAGTATAAACAGACTTAGGACAAAATCCCTGCACTGCGTACTATGGATACGACATCCACGCACTATGGATTTGACAAGTCTTTCATCTTCGGCACAGCTGGCTGTTTATTGTTGGCAATCTGCAATAGCTGCTAGCTGTTCGGTATCAGTCCAACAATCATGATCAAAATTTGAGTTGAAGCTGTATCGCTCTATATTGTTGAGCTCATTAACATTACTTGACAGAAAGATAATTTCATAAACGTTAAATTATGCACACAGAAGAATATAAGTTATTTCCTTATTAATTTCCATAAAAATTGCAATCTATTAGCAATAATGTTAAATTGCACATAATCACTCTATGGGAATTTATAAGTGCATTTGAACACATACCGTACATTCAGAAGCTTGCTACAATATTAATTTCTTTCTTTTTATTAATTATGGTTATTACCACACCCTGTTGTACTACCAAACATGACTGTTATAGCAGAAACGGCTATCCTGGATGCCTGTACGCAATTACATGTTTAATCATACCAGTTTTGTGTATTAAATCTTACATTAATACATAATAGTTTCCTTCAATTTCCCAGTAGTACTTTTGCATTTCCAAGTCAATGCATTATTGATGCAAAGCTTATCAATGTTACATTGCTCTAATGCAGTGTTTGTTTTCCAGGACGCCGATACCCTATGTACTATTAATCAGCATTTGCCTAGGGAGTAGCCGATGGGAGTCGTTTGAAAAAAAATGGATCCCTTAGTTTATTAATTAATGATCCCTGTTGTCGAAGGCAGACCTTTGAATGCCATGCTTTGGAAATTACGAGGAGAAAGCAGTGGTTTGAAATTCCCTTGAGTGGAACTCTACATTTCTATTTTTTACCAGGAACATTCATTACCGTAATTAGTGTTCAAAATCATGTCAATTTTTTATGGGGATTGATGAAATGGGAATGAAACCGTGTGCAGTGCGCTCGTAGCGTATCATTTAAACCACTCAAAACTTTTAGGAACAAAACTTCTGTTCTTTCATCTCAAGTTTATGTCATGGAGAGATTTATTATCATGGATACTACATGTATTAATTAATATGGCCACCCTAAGTACTGTTTCCTCTTGAAAGTGACACATTTGCACTTTTTCAAACGATTTTGAATAGTTCAGGAAGTAGAGACCTTTTTGAATGCTGAAATAAATGGGATACAATTATGTGTGTTGAACCTTGCTTACCAGCAGAATGGACAAAACAACAACATAAAAATTCTTGTATTGGGATGGCTAAATTAGTAGCTTTTTAAAAATTTACAAACAGCAAACCTCAGCTTACAGTACGGTACTGTATATCGTATTGGTACATGTACATGTATAGAGATATAATTTGACACTTCACTTTTCTCAAGCATGATTAAGTTAAACATGGTTTATAAATTCATGATCTGAAAAGGTATTATTTGGTGGTAAACAAAATCCATAACAGTTACTGTGCTCAGTATACATGTATGTACAGACATTTTGTTTGCACAATTAAAATACATGTATATACATGTAAGCTATTTGATTGAACACCGTTTTGCATGTTGAACTGTTCAACCCATGATGGTATTAGTCACAGAAAACAGAGACAGACTTTCAATGAAGAGCAAGAACTTCTACATCAAGATTTAAACTATCCGATGACATTATACTCAGTGAAACCAGACGTGAAAACACGACAATCACTCCATTTTTTTAATGAACCAAAATAACCCAATGTCTATCATTGACATGGATCGCACACAATAGCAAAGTATAGCTTCGACTCAGAATGACTCCGTAATTGCTCCATGCAGGTAACCCCACTGGAATTCAAATTAAAACAAAGCGATAAATAAGATACAGTACAGCACAGTAAATTTCATTTTGTAATGTAATCTTTAAGTGAATTTCATGTCACATCTGCTTCATGAGCATTCTGGTGGACTGTGGAGTGAAATTGTTTGCACAAGAACAAATTTATCATTTTTTTGCTTTAGCGGTAGAATATGCGTTGGAAAAATGATGACTATCTTTAGGGCATCAAAGAAAGTTTCATTGTTAGTCTCATTTTGTTGCAAATTAAAAATTAATTCATTTCTTATGAGATCATGCTGAGAATATCCATCATTATAATTTCAAATATCAGTAAATCTGAGTTACTGATATATGCACATCTCTGATAACAATTTTTGCATTGTAAAATCCCGCCTCATTTTCTTGATAATGGAGGTGGACAAAGTTTTCTTTGAACTTGAATTTTCAAGGAGTGCATTAAAACATGAATACTGCAAAATTTATGTTACAGATCAATTTCTTGTACAGAGTATGTGTATGTGTGTGTGTGTGTGTGTGTGTGTGTGTGTGCACCCTTTGTATCGAACAACATGGGTAAAGGATACTGTGTATACAACATGCACAGGTATTAAAGAAATGATTCTTGTGAACTTCTTAAAATTATCCAATTTTCCGAGTAATGCTTCAAAGCTCAAAAGCAACCAATACGTATCGTGACTGTAAGCTGATGACTACAGGTCTAACAAATAAATTTGAACTCAGTCACTGAATTTCACAGACTTTGTAAGAAAGTCTTCCAAAATAAACACTAGGTGATGATGTACAATGAACACTATATGCATCTAGCCAAAATGTTCTTTTGTCTCCTGGCATTAATTTTTAAAAAAAATGCTCACTAAATTTACTCGCACATGCTTTGACCTGTGACCGTTAGCATGCCAAGTTCATCTGCCACCCTCAAGTCCGGTTGGTTACAACCAGCGAGGCATAACAGGTGGATTTGAAAAACTTATACATTTGAAGGACCCTGAAAACCTTAGATACATTTGATAAATTTACTGACTAAACCTGCTGTAGCACACCAAGCCTGGAAGTAGGTGAAAATATGTATAGAATTGGCTCAATACTGCTTTTTTACTGACTCGGCAGATGGGGAAATGATAGTCTCTGACATGATTACGGTTAATTCTGACATGACACAGTACAGATACATGTATAGATGAGCACTCATTTAAAAGGCCGGCTTAATTCTTGTTTGATCATGTCTCTCTATTGATCATACACAATTAGTGTCATCACGACTTGTAATTCCACTTTGACTAAATTCGATTATAAATCAGGCTTTTTTCCCAACATGAACAATGTATAATGGTGTCCCAGAGGAATTTCACTGTTTTCCGCACCATCATTTTCAGTAGGAATATTTTGCTTGTTCTAAAGATACTCTGCCTGCAATTACTGTGCCAGTAACAGCATGTCTGGTCACAGTAGCCCCCTCTCACCCCCACCCCCCCCTACCCATTGTACTTCTGAACACAAGTGATAATGCCTAACATGCCTAAAATATGACGTTAAATTAATACATGTAAACATTGACAGGAGTACAGACATGTAGTATGTACAAGTTATGTATGTACTACATTTTCAACAAAGAATTTTATAGAAAGAGGACCAAAATTAATCCTCTTGCACAGGAAAAATTGACCATGAAATGTTATGTACATGTACACAAGCTTTCATCTCTTTACTGCAAGAGAGAGTATGTACATGTACTACAATAATATCGCAGTCTCATCCATGTGTGGAGAAACAATCAGAACCAGATGGGAACAGTCCAGATATAAAACAGGAAAAATATCACCCTGCTGAACATGTAAATATAGTATGACTATCCGTCTGGGATACTTGATACCGTCATTCATTGAAACTTGGTATTGTGCCTTTGTGTAATGATCAAACAAAGAAAATATTACTTCAGATAATTCACAATACGGATGATGGTAATTCTTCTGGTCTTTTGGTGTACAAGGTATAGATGAACTAAAATAGGATCTGACAAGATGGGTCGTGTGTGTACCTGCACATTGCATGTGATTATCATAATGACATTCACTTGATGAGCAACTTCCAGTCGTGATGGTTTGGTAACAATTGAAATACACTATAAATACAATTTTCATTCAAAACAATGTAGCTTGCTTCTGCCTGATGTGATCTTGGGAGAAGTTTCTTGAATACGCTCATACAAGCCTGTATAGATGCAGGGCAGAATGACTAAAATGAAAAAAATGAGTGAAGGTTGTGAACGACTGAAAGAGAATTCACCAGGGGGAATTAAATTATATATTTGTTCCAATAGTTATGAATTCGTTCCAACCTGTACAAAGGAAACTAAAGGGCTTTAGTTAAAATACGGCAATGACCTCCCAAGGGCTGCGGCTGTTTGATAAATAGAAATGAAACTCGTATTGACTGATTGTCCACCGGCAGTTAGAGAGATTGTTGTTTCCACAATGAGCAGGATTATTTGTCACGTTGTCAGGACAATGCGCAGATCCACTGGTTGATTTGGTGTCGCTTAGGGATCAAACCATGCTGTACATCATTGATAAACTAATATGATGTCATACAATATTGCACAGAGGAAAAAGAAATATTATTGGGATAAAATATGGCAGCACAGTGAAAGTTTTTATCTGCGCAGCGTGAAAACATTAAAACTGAGATGACAGCTGTGCGCATACAAAGTGATCCCATTAGTGGAATATTAAATGGCGTTTCTCATCTCAATTACTCTCAGCTTTAATATAAAAAACGCAGAATGATGGGTTTATCTGTCTCCATGTGACAATGCGAGGTGATTTTCAATCAGGAAGCAGTCACAAGAATTGAACAGGGGTGACTCTCTGGCTGGTACGACTTCAAAGGGCATGTCGCGATTACTGCATCGTACGGCTTGTGGAAATTATGACGAAAGAAATATTGCTTGTGGTATATTATTACAGTAAGCAGCTGTACGCTTTCCGTGGGTTTAAATTAATAGTACTCTGAATTAAAACAATGTGCTCTGATAACTGCTGTGTTGTGTGGAAACTGTGGAAAATGTATGCTGGAGATAGCAGTCAAAACGACTACAATTGGACAAACAGGCCCACAGAAATATACAAATCCTATGTATGATTCTGCAAGTTGTTTTGTTTACATCATGGTCCAATCGAATGCCAGGTTTTATCTATAACTGTGAGTCAAGTACTGTATTTTTTCGTTGGTTTATGATATTCATATCATGAAGTGAGCACTAAATGCACACATATATGTTACGTACAGTCCACACCGAGAAAGAAAGTTACTTTTGGTGCCTCAACTTCAAACGTAACATTGAATGGATCCAAATCAAACTGTAGAAATTCGGATGGCAAGTGCCAATGAAAGGGATTCCAAAAACACCAAACACACAACAAAAAGAATTAAACCAATAGATAAAACAAATAAGTAACTTAACTAATCCTTTTTACCAAGCTGAAGTTTGTTGAATGTCTCTATTGATCTCAACACACTTACTTCGTAACACTTAACACACTACAGTTACCAAAAGTGTAATATTGATTGTTACAAGATAAAATGTCTACATTCACGTACTTGTTTAGTGGGTGTTAGACAGATGACATACAAAATCCAATGGGAAATTGTAGACTATAGTTCAGATTTGCATCTGTACCAAAAATACAACATACCATTCAACTAATATTTGCCTATAGTCTGGTCATTGTAAAGTTACACCTTGGGAGAGCAAGGGGTTGATTTATTGTACCTTAGAATACATGTGTGGTAAATCTTGCTTTTCATTGGGCTTTTAGCTGGAAACCTGACTTTTTCAATAGTCATCAATTGAAAGTGTGAAAAAAAATGTTATTTGCTGAAAGTTCACATAAAGGGGTCTAATCACTGCAATAGGCCAGAAATGCCACTGAAAATTGACATAAAATTGAAAACGTTTATTTGACCCAATCACAGCTGCAGATTTCTCGATGACATGACTCGAAATTTATCAGCCATCGATACTTGGATGGTGTGAAGTGTTTCTAAGTTGATCTTGGCTCTGAACAAAAACAGTGACAATTGGTACTGCTCTTCACTAAACACTGTAATTCAATATCTCCGCCTCAAGGAGAAGTACTCCTTTTCAAATGAGATCATTTCAAACCATCTCCACGCTAACACTGTATCGCCATCTGCTTATCAGGCCAAAGAGCAGAACTGGAAATCGATACGTTTTCCCTCGTGACGTGACCTTTTCACAGTCACTTTCTATTGGTTAAAAATTTGAAATTACACATTGATTCTCATGTTTTGATGAAAAGTTCAATTAAAACACTGGAAGAATCACTCAGCCATCTTTGTAGCAAACTGGCCTGGCAACATTTGTCAAAATATCAGGTGTCATTTCACTCAATTACGGACATTTGATCCCGGGCGGATGGATAAGTGACATGCGAGGTCAGCCAGTAAATGAATTAAACATATCAATGCCATGTGTGTTTATGTTGACAGCTGGAGATGTTTTCCTAAAGGGCTAATCACAGACAATTAGCTGATTGCTGGGTAAACAGTCACCATCCCCCTTGAGTACATGAAGTAAACTCATGAATGTAATGAACAGGGCTTTTGCCTGTGGCCTGAATCCTGGAACTGAAACTGGTGGATAAACAGAAAAATCAGAAAAAAATTATCTACAGTTGCACTGAGGCATTTGATAGCAATGTGGAAGTTATAAATAACATACAAAGCTGAGAAATGGCTATAATGAGGACAAGAGTTCCTGGCACATGAAGATTGATGTCTTCCAAAATAAACAGTTCTGGCATATTAGCCCCTCAAGCCAAAAAACTGTCCTTGTGTCTGTAGAGATATATAAAATTGCTTAAATATCTGGCACTACACTGCATTCTATTATGAAACTACCAGAGCTGTTAGATTCAAAGATAAACACTCGCAGTTTCAATTGTGTTAAAGATACTACGAGAATATTTCACTATGATCTTGAAAAAAGTATTTTTTTAGTTTTATAACTGCCTGGCAATCTTTAAAACAGTCACTGAAATATAATGAGCAAATATTGAGTACTGTAACTTTGTTTTGTTTCAGTGATCTAGAACCTAGCTACGCAATTCAGGTTGTGAGAATTACAATGTACCTGCAACAGCCTGACACCAGTAGCTGGAACGCCAGCTGGTAGACTAGACGTTCAGTGGTTTCATTGTGCGTTTTCAACAATCTTTGAAGTTTTTTTATGAATGCAAATACAACCTTGAGAAAGAGCTTGCAGGGATTAAAGAAATTTAGTCTTGATGGTTGAACATTGTATGAGAAATACAACTCTTCTAGAAAACTTTTCTTTTTTTTTCATGGTGACAAGAGAATTACAAAACAATTTTTCAATTGAGCAGTTTCTGTTTTGTTGATTTTCAATGGCAATAAACAAACCCCTTGGAAACGATACCACTGCTACAATCCCTCCTCCTCAAGATCTTTGTCGATATTCTCAAGACTCCTCTTAAGCCGTATGTCTAAAGTTGTTCCGCCCTGCGGAGCTATACAGAGCCAGAGGATTACGTTGAGTTCCATCCACATTGGGAATTCATTCCACAAAGTATGTAAATTACAGTTGAGGGACTTTGGCCAGGCTATATACTAGGTATTAATTCCACCAACTCTTTGTGCATCAAGTATGTCTGTGGGTATTAAAAGTCTTCATTTAGACATAGTTTGAATTTCTCGCGTCTCTCAGCGTTCGGCACTTACCCAATTTCATTTGTTACATTAGCTTTGCTGTTACTTTTATGGCGGTATCTTTATGTGTGGACATGGCATTACACTACACAGTCCGATGATTAAACCAATAAACACGCTGTCCTTGTGGGCAAAACTCAACAAACACCGCACCCTCATGAATTGAATATTGTCAATATAATTTTACACTGTTATTGACAGCATAAGAAAATTTGCACTGATAGATTTTCAGACTTTTAACCATGTTTTGGCCGAAATGGGCTGTCATTAGAGATAAATGGTAATTTTGTAGGTTTTAATAATAAATACAGAAATGCATGTATAAGATCAGCTTTTCCCAAAAGCAGTTTGGACAATTTTTCTCTGTTTTTCAACTGTGCTGAGTCAAGCAGATCATGTTCACAGCCTTGGATATGATTGTTACAGCTTTTACCAATACACGGAGTAAAAGACCCATTTCATTATTCTGGTAAATCTAAAAAACTTTCAGAATTTTGGACAAATTTATGTATATCAATGATAGAAATGTTGCATGATTTTTGAAATAAGCCGGATAATTCCATATAATGCTCTTCTTTACAGTATAACTTTAATACTATAACAAATACAATAAAGTGACTATATAAGTATTTTTATAGACTGACTACATGATGGTAAACAGCAATCTCTGATTACGATATATCAGGAACAATAATGTATGTTAAGATTTCTGATACACATACCCACATTACATGTATTTCAAACTCCACAGTGCCCTACATAGAAGTCATGCACAGTCATCCCTCTAATTCGATGAAAGATTTGTCACTTGGCACTCAACAGCTAACATACATCATAGGAAGGCAGGTGCACTCCGTTTTCTAGAAATTTATCACTTTACAACAAAGTTAAGTGAAGTAGATGCTGTTACATGTACAATTTAAATGCCCCATTTTACACTTTTGAAAATGTTATTTCCAAATCAGTGAGCATAGGAATACAAATTAATGTTACAGAATGATCAATTCTTTCACAGGTGTTCTCAGATGTACATAAATTGTACACTCGTGCACATGACTTTGGCTTTGCTGAGTGGACATGCTTCTAGCAATACAACTTTGAAAAGACAGGACTTCCAAAATATTCTAAAAGTTAACTTATTAGTGTAAGCAAAATTGATTAGTTCTCTAGTACAGAAAAGTATATGTAAAGTACACTAACATGTACCTTGTACATTGAGTTGAGTCAGTGAAAATGACGGTTATGTATTTCACCTCATTTCCAAGTGTATATAATGTAGGTCCCCATTAACCCATTCATAAATATGGTTAAACCCAAATCTATTGTTATCAATGGTGAGTGAGGGCCTGTTTACAGGGAATTGGGGGTGAACAGGTTAAGCCCTACTGAAAACGATAGGAATGTTCCAAACTGTGGTGGGGACATCCAATCAGATGACAGATAAGATTAAGAGGCAGCTATACATTAAAACTTACCTTCATACTCATGCATGCTCTCATTTAACAATACACTCAGTACAGAAAATACTCACTATGTTTTTCATATTAAACATCGTGTCTCAGTTCCCTTGCTGAGCTGAAAATGATTCAATTGCATGTTTTGAATTTGGTACAGCATCACTCCTCTTTTTGCCTGCTGCGGATTTTCCCATCGACATTTCGAAAAGTTACATGTAGGAACATTTAAACACTATGAAAAGTCTTGATTCCCTAGTTACATATCATGGAAAAAACTTGCTTTTAATTTGTTCACCCTCTTCCCTTTATAGGATCCACACTCACTGCTGACAACAATGACTTTGGTTTAAGAAATGGTGATATTAGGTTAGTGAAAGTAATTGCGGACCCTTCTTGAGCCAGTTATTCTAATTACAACTTTGAAAGCCTGAAAATATTCAAACAGTATTCTCTCGTCAACGTTCCTGATATTAACATTAAGAACATCGTTTTGACACTGTCAGGAAAGATCAAATGTTTAGAGAGCAACACGCACTACAAATGGATAAAGTCACTTCATTCAAGAGTGAAAATGGATGGATAATTACATGCAGAGCAATAACGCTTTCACTTCAGCAAACATCAACATAATTACAAAAAAGATGGGTCATGTCCATGTGGAAATAGATCATTATAAAGTGAATTATGTAAGGTACACACTGGCACACAATAGATTAATTAATTAACCATGACAAATTACTTAAATAATTGAGGTCATTTCAAATGAAATGATCAATGTTATTTGCTGATGACATGCAATATTAATAAAATGATTTTCAAAAATGCTTTACCATCATCCCTATGAAATACAGTAATTAATATATATATATATATATATATATATATATATATATATATATATATATATATATATATATATATATATATATATATATTATATATATATATAATATATATAAAATTGTACAATGGCATGTAAAATAGGAATGTAATATCAGTGGGACAAATTAAATAACTTTTTGATCAAAAATTGAATTTTTGAGAGGGAAAATAATGATATGAATCATAACACAACACAAAACTAATCTGCAGCTTCTTTATTTTGAAGCAGACAGGGATTGCTTTTGCTTTAACAATCTACAGGCGTTTCTGGTCAAATTTCTTCTCAATTAACATGTAACCTTCGAAAATGATTAAAGTCAGACTATCATGATCAGATATTAAGTATTTTATTTGCGTTTGGAAAAAAAAATTTTACAAAACCTTTGATATGCACTGTCGAGTTGTTTGGTAAAAAGCTGATCACAATGCTGGCTCATGGGATTCTTTGACGTGCCCTTTGACAAAATAAAAACAGTTTTATACTCTGGCATTGTTCCTTTATTAAATGATAATTGATGAAAGTCTTACCAATGATAGAGAAAGTTTTACCGATATCTGCCTTATACATAACATGTACAATATTGCCTAGGTACCTGGAGAATGTAATGGACACCATTGCGCTACAATACCGGGTACAACACAAAGGCAACTGGTGATACATGTACTTATATACATTGTTACAATAGCGATGCCTCAGGGATGGGAGGCACAGTGCCTGTTATGTGGTGTGCAAGGAGTGTGTGCTGCCTTACGGCCCCAAACCATTATTGACCATTTTTAAGCTTAAAGTAGGTCCCATTTTGGTATGAAGGTTGTTTTGCGTTGCATAATGGGGACAATTAATGGTGTCCTGTGGCTGAGTCACCCAAAACTTGAGAACTGAACTGGAAGATGAAAGATAGGCCGTATATTCACATCACATTTCTAGAAAGTCGTATAATAAGTTATTTTTGTCTGATAAACATCATCAGTGACAAAACCTGAGTGAATATAGGCAAGTAGACCTCATAATACCACGGCCATGACTGGGAGGAATTTGTGGTTACATCCCACTTTTAGACCAAACTGCCAAAATTGTGTTTCAAACCCAGCCAGATGTACAGTATGTATATTTGCACATCCATACGTCATATACAAAATAAGAGGAACGCCACTCCCTAAATTCACATCTTCATTGTGCCAAATAATGTCACTGAGGTGGTGATGTCACTCAAAATAAAGTCTGTCTAGATGCCATGGTAACAGCCAATCCAATGTTTTTTCTAGATCTATACCACAGTAACAGCCATCAAAAAGTTTCTTTACATACCATGGTAACGGCCAATAGAATGCACTGACAGTAAATGAAAGTAGCAAGATTGGGAGATATGGAAAAAGATCATTCACTGTAAGCTGGCTCACATCCGTCTCATGTGGTTTTCTATTCAAAAATCTTAAGATGCACGGTTATCCTTAACCTTTGCTCAGATTTCTTGGTTTGTAGCTGATCAGTATTAGATATCTAATGAAAAAATCTAACAAGCAGACTGGTGATTTGTTGTGAGTTGCATGAGGTGTCAAACAAATCCCCTAAATTGCCCTAATTGGGGATAATTGCAGTAATGTAGCTTGAACTTTTGCCTTGAGTTGCAGATTGGATGCAAATCTAGAACTAATCCACAGCCCCTCACACAACCTTAGCTTGCAGTACTGCAACTAATCTGGGGGCAGCCGACATGATAGCGTAGTAGAAAATCTGGTAGAGTGGTTACAACATCACATTCAACGTAGGCTTTGAAAAATTCTTCTTATAAAAAGAACTTGAATGATTGGCCATATTATCACAGAAATACATTACTGTGATTACTCTGGCTGGAACATGCTGAACGTTGAAAATACGATAAACCATAAGGCGATGAAATAAAAATTAAACACCCTGTCCTGACTTTAAGTTGAACACTGCATTTATATTCTAATCGATCCTTTAAAAACCCTTACAAAGCAAGTGCTAAATTACATGTATGGAATTTGCATTACGGTATGAGCACTGACAAAAGAAAACACACTTTTAATTTCGATACTCAGATAAAATTGGGATTTTCCAAAATCCTGTACACTGTAAGACATTAGGTCCAACTTCATAATATCACAAAGAAGTGAATTAGCCAAGGTTTTCGATACAGAGATGTATTTACAAGTAATACTAATAACTCAAAAACCCTGAAGTGAAAAGCCATCATATTGATTTTGAAAATTGAACTGTTTCCCGATCAAATTATGACATTTTATTATCGGTTTACTCTGTCATTTGCTCGCATTTACCCATGACACGGCCACATCGATGAAATACCATTTTCATGGAAAGCAGAGTGTTTATTCAGAGTGCCCGAGGCCTTCTTCATTTGTGCTGTGACAGCTAAATTATTTCCAGGGACACAAAGTGGCAGATGGAGAGATCCTACCATTGGTATTGCCGCGGTGACGGAGTGCGGCAACGATTTTTTATGAAAGCAAGATGGCGACCCAGCAGAAATAATTAACAGGAAAATAAAATCTTTCTAGCCCCCGTTCACAGTGCCGTGATAAAAATGGTACACATAACATGCGCGACTCCATTCACAGGGCTCGTACTGCTGCGAGATTATTTGCATGAGTTTCAATGAAAACCTACTTCCACACAGGACGGTCCCGTGAACGGAAAACCCCATAAGCTCTGCCCATCTGACGGACGGGGACGAAGCACTAAAACACGGTACTAGTGCAACTTAGCCTTAGGTAATGATCACTTTTAAGGCAGTTTATTTTTTTACAAGAAACAAACAAGTGACCTTTTCAGAAACTCTGTCGGGGTCAATGTGCCCGACGGACTACAGTGCAACAAAACATGCGTCGAAAGGGGCTTTACACGAATGCTGTCCGTTATACCGCACACCTTTGTCTCCAAGACAGGGTAACTAGTGCGAACTGTTCACAGAAAATGCACAGCTTTCCACGGTAACACACTGAAACCGAATTTTGAAACATTTACACCAACAAAAGATAAGATGTTCCGAAACCACACACAATGATTCAACATTTTGTTCGGTGGACACGACTCCTGACGAGACTCGTAATCGCGTTGTATTATGTACGTACATCATGAACGGTGAAGTGAAAATCGCTACGCGTGAAGGGTAGAAATGATCGGTGTTGTGTTGAATTATATTCGTCCTATGCAGAAATTGAAAACATTACGTCGACTAAATAAAGTCAGCGGGGTACTTACACATGAGATATTGTCTGAAGAACTTATGTGGCGACCAGGGCACTCCTGAACAGCAAAAAGTTTTCCAGGCGCACCAGTATCGCACGCTGCGTGTAATATGCTGCGTCTTTGTTTTGATAGCACGAGCCTCACGGAAACCTGGGACTGGCCTAGACCATTCTTCCGATAGGATATGCCGCACATTCCCAACAAAACAGATCGGATAAAATTAATTTCCCCCATTAATATAACTTAAGTAATGAATGCATGATAAAGACATTTCAAAGGAAAATGGCTTAGGATATATGCTTCTACGGCAACATAAAATGGAGCAAAATGAGCAGCAAAAATCACCAGACCGACCATTAACTAAATGCAGCTTTAGACCCTCAAATTAATTTTTATGGTTTTAATGAACATGTTAATACTCTTTTAAGTTGAAAAATTTTCAAACAAAATAGAAAATCCTTTATACTTTTCTTCCACATCTGAGCACTGCACTGTCAACTTTACATATTTTAATAGTAGCAACTCTTCCCTATACATATAATGGTTAATTCCTCTTCCGGTCTTCCCCGAAACATGGCGGCCGTAGATTACATGCAGATGATGGAGCAATGTGAAAGGCAAGAATTGGAGGTAAAGGCGCCATTCGAACGACAAATTAACGATTTAGCTAATCTATTAGCACACTTATCATTTCTCTGAAACTTGGAAAGCCACGTCGAGGTCTTAGCACGACTGCGAATTGAAAAATACATCAATGTTTGTCGGGGGTTTGGGCAAACGGCGAGACTTCAAATGCATAGCGTTTGGAAGCCCTATGTGCAGTGACAGTGGTTCCCAGACACTTCGCACCAAAACCACTTCGCACCATACCATCTCGTCCCATACCATTTCGCACCAAAACCACTTCGCACCTAAACAACCTCGTACCAAAACCTCTTCGCCCCAAAAATCACGTCGCCCAAAACCATTTCGCCCCAAAAACAATGCCTCTTCACCCCCCAATTTATCGCTAACCGTTAAAAGCTGAAGATAACCAATCACTGCCAGTGAAGTTTTAATCACCTTTCAATCATCCCAGGACTGAAATCTTGAAATTGTACACATTTCGAGAAAATGACATCGCATCGTGCGATACCGCGCACGGCACCTGAAATGTACCATTTAGTAGTTTGCGTGTTTTTTTTTCTTATATACCTTTTCTTATATTTCATGGAAGAATAAATGGTACGTGGTAGCCAAGTTGCAGGTAAAAACAACGTTATGATACATCGTGGCATCGATGATTTAGGACGAGTTGACGGAACTATACTTTAAGTGAAGTGGTTTTAGTACGAGGTGGTACTTGGGGCGAAGTGGCGTTGGACGAGGTAGTACTTGGGACGAGGTGGTTTTGGTGCGAAATGTTTTTGGGACGAAGTTGTGTGGGGCGAACTGGTTTGGTGCGAAGTGTCCGGACCCCGTGACAGTATGCGAATGACATCTGCGCCTGTATGTAACTTGCGCTGTAAAAAATCCTTGAAGGGCGGGCAGTTGAGTAGCTCAGTCATAATTCGAACATTTACTGATCCCGTTCTGATGCCAGGGGAAGAACTCTGAACTCCTATCCGCTTTTGCGTATAATGAATTTTTTCACCATTTGTATCAGAAAAGAGTCTGCATTATTGGCTGTAACTTGTAAGTTGTAAAACATCTTATTATGATGTTGCATTTGCTGATACATAGCTCTACAAGACCAGTGCACAGTTCCACGGGAGGGACTGGACGGTGACCAGTTGTAGTGCAATGATGCGTCAGGTTCCTTCACACACTTCCCACCAAAGCCACTTCGCACTATACCATTTCGCACCAAACAACCTCAAACCAAATCCTCTTTTCCCCAGGATTCATGTCACCCCAAAACAATGCCACTTGGCCCCAAACTTAACTATCACCAACCAGTAATGCGGAAAATAACCATAGACAGGTGCAGGCAGACCTACTGTCCATGAAATAACCAACCACTGCCATTGAAGTTTCATCACCTATCTACCTTCATGTAGCTCTGCATGAAAGGCTTACCAATCTATCACAGAAGTATGGATAGATGCTCTGCCAAGCAGATTTTTGTCATATTGTTTCAGCAGTTAAAAAACGTCTGAAATTTTTTTCTTCCTCAGAGCCCAGGTGGAATAGCAACACCTGTTGTATATGCTCAGCTTTTAAGTCTTTACCTGCTACAGAATGATTTGTAAGTATTGCTTTGTCGTCTGCTACAACTGGCTGACTTACAGAACACAAACATTTTGTCATGGCTGAATTTAAAGATAGGCACCATGGATGGTAGTTATGACAAACATTTTAGAGGTTTTACGAAATCCTGTATTCTGTGTTTCAAAAACCACTCTGTGTTTTGTAGAGGTTCTGCCTTGAATATAAAGTGTCTTTTTAAATAAAACACTTTTGTTGAGTTTCTACCGCACAGATTGATGACTATATCATTACATCTCTTCTGGCCAAGTCCATTCTTGTTCCAGTGTATGCACAACTCCATTTTGACCAAGACACCTTCAAATGTATTATCAATTCAAAGTCTGAATATGAGACAATGAAAAGCATAATTTTAATGTAAAAAAATCAATCATTCATATTCAACAAGAGCAGCTGGACAGATAATGAGCTGTGGAATCCACCACAACAAGAGAGAGTTTGAGTGTAATCTCATTCAATAATGGTCTCACCAAAAAAAAAAAGGGGCTCCCCTATTGAAATTCAGCATGACAGTTATGATCTGTAACCCACTGGGAGAGTTGCAGATTAACACTCTCATTACACACTGATTACAATCCCAAATATTGCATAATGATATTGATTTTATCATTTTCAGAGCAAATGCAAAGTTCCTTTGGAAAAGGATTCCTCCACCTATCAAATCTGTAAGACAACATTTGTAAATATATACGAGTTACAGCAAAATTGAAGAAGTGGTTCTGCCACACATTGATGACGTCATAAGTGCTGAGGACAAAACACAAAGACGCTATGGTGGCAGCAGATACTGCTGTCATGAGTATCCAATAACATGATGTCATCAGTTGATGGTGTACCACTTCTTGAATGATGCCCATGTAACATTTTAATGATAAAACATGACAGCAAGTTCAGCTCAGGCATCATCAATATTACTGTCATGAGCACCATTTCTCAGGCAGCTAACAAATCATCACCTTGCCATTCAGTGTGATCATGTTTTCTTGATTTTATTACGCTGAAAAAAAACTTCTGTGTCAGAAACCTATACATCTATAATGGTTGCAACATGGAATGTAGTCATATCAATGGACATACATTTAATTGCTTTCAGATAATTTCTAAGAATGGATACAGCATGATACAGCATGTTTGTAGTTAGTTGTATGCACTCACACTTTTTCACTGTAGTGTTGTCTAATTCAACTGGAGTTTGATCATTTGATGATAGGGAATTCACTAAGGGTATACCATGACCTCCAGAGCTCAATTCAGTCCATAGCAAAACTCTTCTTGGTCCAAACCACCGACAAATTCCGTTCGCAGTAACCTCTAAGCAACTGAACAAGTACACATCTGCCTTTTGTAGTGTTGCAGGACAGAAAACATGTTTGATTTGACTATGACCTCTGGTCATGTATATATGGAACCACTTCACTTTCATGACGTGGAAGATACAATAATAGCTCGTCACTCTAATCACAGCTCCTCCATAGAGGGAGTGTGCTCTAATGAGTGAAAACTTTACTATTGCCTTCTCTCCGTAGAGTAATCCGGAACTCAATAACATCTGGATGGTAGGACAGAAAATGTGGCAGAGAGACTTCCCGCAAGTTTATCAATCTCTTAACCAGGAATGGTCAGAAAATATCAAACCAATAATGCAGGCATTACATGGTCAGTGTAGATTCTGTTGTATCATTCATCTTATCATAAGAAGTTTCTCTGTTTCAAGTGTGCAATGGCACTGATCACAATTGTAGTGTTATTGTAACTAAAGACAGAAAAGTGTGCACAACATTCTCTGCTGCCAACGGAAACTAGGACAACTGGTGTCTGTTAACATCTGTGTTTACTATTTCAGTTCAGTTGGACATATGACTTCAATCGTTTCCATGGTAACATTGATTATAACAAAGTATCGTTTTCTGCTTTCTTGTATGCATCAATTTTCAAAAGTTTTGTAAAAAAATCAGACAAATATATCTTTTGAAATTTGCTAATTAGATCACAATTTCAATAGAAAACAAAAGGCTATGACACTCCACAATCCCCATACAGACTGGAACATACTTGATCCCAGGGATTGAGTCCCTGGCCTTTAATGTTGTTATTACCATATATAGAGTACTACTCAGCTTTGGAAAAAACATGAGTGGCTAATTAGTATGATAATGTACAAATTGCATATTCTCTTGTGAAAATGTTGTTAATATGGGGAAAAAAGATTGCTTGAAAAACAGAGGGATAAGAGATAATTGCTTGACATGTGAGAGATAAAGACTCTTTCTGGTTATGTTAACGAACATGTCTTTGTCATCTTTTGGTCAAGCTATTCTTTCCATACTGTCATCATAAATAAAAACATAAATGCCATATTTTAAACTCAATGGCTGTGCATGAAATAAACTTCTCATAACTTTTAAGTTTGCAACAATGGTCGTATTTGGATAAAACTGGCCAGAAGCTGCTTCAAAGTCATGCAGAAAAACTTACAGGGTTCTGGCTGTTTTCCTGTGAACATGAGGCTCCTAAAGAATAGTGTCTGAAACCATCAATATTGAGCAATTTTTCTGTCTTAGGGTGCCTTTCATCATGCAGAAATAGAAGCATACCCCCAAGATAATTTTTCCTTGTAATGTAGCCTGCCATGGGCATATTGGATACTGTGAACATGATTGCAACTTTTTGGATTTTTTTTTCTTTCTTGTAGAAGATGTAAGGAGCAGGGCATTTCAATTGGTATCCAAGGCGTACTCATCAATAGGAACTGAAGATTTTGCCCATTTTATAGGAATGCCAACAGAGCAAGCAGTTAGCGGTAAGTGAGCATAAGACCTCCATCAGCTTTCAACCCATAACTGCACAAAGATTGGTCTGATTTCTTTTGTTTCTTTTGGTTTGGTGTGCCTCTTCATGGGGCAAATCAGAAACTTAGATATTTACTGATGCCTATGTACCAGGAACACTGGGAAAATAACTCAACAAACGCAAATGGTATTGCTGCAGACTCCAGAAAATAAGCTGATGTAGAAAGCCATTAAGGTATAACCTGTGCACCGCAAGAATTTTGTAAAATCAGAGAAAGAATTGGACCTCTCCATTTTGAAATGGGGTGGAAGGGTTACAAACTCATGCACAAACTTTTGTACAGGTCAAAAATTGAACAAAACGTACTTCTCATAGCATTGCAATCTTTGCAAAAAAGGTGAAACATTTTGACCAAGGTCAATGTTGTATGCAACTATTGCCCTACTGCAGTGAACTTTCCTTATTGTATGTGAGTCTAGATCATACCAGAAGTCTGTTTGTCAAACCAGCCACCATCCTGACTTCCTGCCTACCAACATACTGTGCTGAAAATACGCTCAGAGAACAACAAATTTAACATCTGTTGAAAATGAACAAGTTTGCTTGACCATCCTGTTTTCAATTTGGAAAGTTTTTGTTTGCGATACTGTAGTTGCGGTAGTGTTCAAAATATTGAAGTACAAATGAAAATTTGGCTGTAAATTGATAAAATAATGTACCAGTCAAATGAATATGTCCTCCTTTTTGTAGAAAAGTAAATAAAACACAATGTATTGCAAATTTTTGTGCTGTGAGTCATTTTCATACCATAAAGTATGTTAGGTGCCGTTGTTTACGATTGTGTTGAACAGTGTAATATTCGGTAATTTAACATTATTTGGTTGTCAAATAAAAAACGTAATAACTGCACACGACACAGATGGTCAAGAGATTACCAAAAGATTTAAACTAAATCTCTTTTCATGACTTTTATTATCTTGAACGAACACTGCATTTCCCTTTGTAAATGTCAGACTTTTCAATTTAGGATGGTCTGGTAATGCAAAATTCAAAATAAAAATTATTTTCAACCACTGTACAAAAGGTTGGATTACATATTTGGAAAAAGTTGAAGTTATGATTTTAATGAGATTTTCACATTTGATTGTGCTACTGGTGCCACAAGGACTAATGTAAAATTTTTTTGAATACCCATAAAACATAATCTAATAGGGTAGTCTAGATCAGTGTTAAATATTCAACGAAAGTGGAAATTTTCTACCAGTCCCAACATTAGATGTAGCTAAATGATGTCCCTGATAAAATGCATCCAATGAAGCCCTCTTGCTTTGTTACTAAGTTTCAAACCAGAAAAAATTTCACCTATTCAAACTTTCAGAAAAAATGTTTGCACATGAACTGTGTTCTTCATATATTTCATTCTCTCTCCAACAGCTGCAGCAGCTGAAGGCTGGCAAATAGACACACAGAATAAACTAATTGTACCGAAGAAACCGGGTGAGTGTGAACACGTCAAATCTTGTTCAAATGACATAACCATTGTGTGTCAATGCCTGACTTTTCCACAGCCAAACTTTGTCCAAGCGCCATCATTTTCGATAGGAATGTTGGACCTATACACTTTCAAATGGGAGTGAACTGGGTTGACACTAGTGTCCCCTCTAGGCTAAATATGATATGCCACCAACTCAACAATGTTTTCTTGGATGCAAGATAATTTTTTCCAATATGTGTATTGGTAGAAGGTTTACACAATCACATTTCCAGGAATTCCTACATTGACTCTGAGAAACGAGAAATGTAGTGACTCAGAGGCCATATTTGTTGATACATATGTATGCAACCAAGGCGTATAATCTCTATATAAACCAGCAAGTAAGTAAAGATTAAGAAAAATGGGTTCAAAATAAATTAACCGATTTTCCCTTTTTCTCCCCACCCAGTAGTTGTCTTAATATAGTAATACCTGTAGTGTTTGCGTCACAACTGAATGTTTGAGACTCTTGCTCATGACATACTTTGTCATGGAAACTTTGTATCATTCACCTTTTTTCAACAAACAATATAAATCAGGGGTTAGTAACTTACTGAGGAAGTCTGGTTCTAGAGAGACAAATTACCTAAACTGGTTAACTAAATAAAATGGCCACTAGCGATATGTAAACTTTGAGGAAAAAGTTTTGAATTTCACAAAAAATACACAAGATGGAGAAAACTTCTTTTACTCGTCAGGCTTTTCAATGTACATAAACAGTTAACCAAAAAAACTACTGAAACGGTTAGGTGTCTCTGAAGCATGTTCTATCTTAAATGGAATGAGTGATTAAAATAAAGTAATCTGCTTCAGTAGATAACAGGTTACTGATCTCTGTAGTACTTTCCTTTACTGACAAGTTAGAGATGTCGTTTTCTTCACTATTTATTAAGTCCACATATTATTTGTCTTTCTATTTCAGCAACACCTCAAGATCCACCCATACCCAGTGAACAGCAACTAGCACAACTTACAGAGTTTGTCGCCTATCTGGAAAACTAGTCAATATCTGATATCCTGTGTATATAGCTAACTTTCATCAAGCAAAGCAGTCATCATGTCAGCAAATACTAAGTAGACAATCCTTCAGGTTTAACACATTCAACACAAAATATGTGGACGTGTACAATGTTGTTGAGGATTGCGTCTGCTAGTTATTACCGACGTTGCATGCATACAAGACACACTTTTTTCAAATAGTTGTAGATTATCAATACTATTCTGTGAAAGTTTCTTCTTATGTTAACGTTTTTTTAATTGGAATAAAGTACTTTTTGTGCAAGTGAAATCACAACCTATTTTTGCTGCAACTTTTGTTGTTTGACATGAAAGGAGATAGCAAGATTTGAACAGCGCCCTCTGTGGTCGTACACAACGTTTCTTTTAGTCTGGCATTGAGAGATGTGCTTTGTCCGGTGTTCAAGCGACAAATATGTCATATTGTGATATATCTTTTCTGCCGCCTGTAAACTGAGCCAAGTTTTGGAGCAAACCAGTTAAATAATGTCTAACAAGTGTTTTGACTCGATAGTTCATCATGGCTTCTAGCCAACCTAAAATGGCTCCAAATCAGCCATTCACTTTTAAATTCTGTTTGTATATCTGACAATATGATGTGCATGTCAATGAACTTTCTCTCTCTCTCTCTGTCTCTCTCTCTCCTTCTCTCTCTCCTCTCTCTCTCTCTCTCTGTCTGTGTCTCCCCCCAGTAGGAATATATACAAACATAACCTCTACACTAATAAAAAAATTATGTTTGAGTTCCCATTCTAATTTCTACTGGATGTTCAAATATGCCAAACGTTTTTTTTAATGACTTGAATATTTGAAGTGATATAAATTGAATCTGTAAGGATGGATCAGTACATTTTGGGAGTCAATCAGAGGAGCAATCAGCTTTTCGTGGCACAAGATTTGATTTGACGATACATATAGTTCTCTGGGTTGGCATAAAATTCAAATTTTTTTCTGGAGTTTTCAATTTCACATTTCCAGATGCCACATTGCAATGATGTTTTTGCAAAAGTGGCAAGGTGCAGTGGCTGATACATACTTTTAGGGGTGGGGGAGGAGTATTCATTTCTGTAATGTTTACAATGTTATGGTGAACGTATAAAAATGTAGTGCAGGATTATCCTTGTACAAAGGGCGCTTATGTTGATAATATCGTAGCTGTGAGTGTCTGTCTCTGTGCGTTTTCCAACAGGGTTCCTGTGTGGTGCACACAAATTTTCACTTTGGTCGCCGCGGCGACTTTCGCCAGTCGCCGAAGTCAAAATCGGCGCGCATGTAGTAGACACAAAAGCCGTAAGAAAACCACAATCACGGCTATTTAGCAATAATACCAATGCTGTAGGAATAGTGATTATTATCGCAAGTTGATCTCGTGTACAGTTATTATAATGACGAAAGTTTTAAATGTCTTAGTTGAAGTCGAAAGTTTCGTCCACACTGAATGAAATAAAACTAAAAAAAATTAAAGAATTAAAATTTAGGTTTTTATGGAAATTTCAGACTAGATACGAGAAATGCAAACCAAATTATCATGTACGGGCAAGTGTCTACGTCAGACATGTGTGCAGTAGCTGCAATAATTGTAGCCCTGGTGGGGCTCGGCCGTGCGGCTTTGGCTTCTGTCGTGCGGCTCGCGCTATGCCCCCTGAGGCACTATTGCAGTTATATGTGCAGCTGAGTGCTCGGATCAAATCGCTGTCAATAACATACGCTCTATCTTCTCTCACAGAACGTTTATTTTGTTGATGACATCATCAAAGCCTGGTGGCTGGTCAACCTGCGTTGATTTCTAATGAAATAGACGCAGATACGCTGACGCAAATACAAAACACTGCCCACGCGTGTTACAAATTAATTTCAAAACATGCAGTATTTTTCAACTCGGAGACTTCGTACGCAGGTACTTTACTTTTCTGATTTCGCCTACCCAGTTATCGCCAATATTTCTGCAACTGAAAGAGGTGTGGAAACTAAAGCAGATAAGGTTCACGCAAACGTTTATAAGATCATCAACATACTGGTTCCGAACGAACGCAGTTTACGCATTGACGCGAATGCCTACTCTAGACTCTCGTCAGTGGTTGGAATATGACATGCTCTCCACTATAAAACGAAAACTTTGTTTAAAGAAATAGTGAAAAATCAACAAGTGGTTGCGGAAGCAATGGGAATCCAATCATAAATTGTTATCATGCCCGCATTTTTGCTAAATTCTTTTTAATATGCCTGGCAAACTTTTACTCACTTTGGACTTAGTTTTCGGGCCTCCTAGGCTAGATGTCGTGTTTTTAAATTTTACCAAATCAATAATTGTTTGAGTCTTTTCATGAATTGTACTGTCTTTTCTTCGAACCGATCTTTGGAGTCATTATAAGAAGTTCAAAGCGGACATTTGCGCTTGTGTTATTTTCGCTAAACAGTGAATTTGGCTTTAACTGTGTATGTTTTGTTTTTCTGCATTCTTTTGTTTATCCCCGTGGGTTTTTTTTTTTTTAGATTTTAAAGGTGCCTGCAAATGGGAATTGCTTTCCCGCAGGTGACCCTGAAATGAATAGAAAATGTTATTGATCCGAAAACAACAGCATATACGATTGGAACCACTCGCGGAATCCAAGCCAAGGATGTACCGAGATGATCGAATGTAAAAGCTTACAAAATTTCATCAGTGATGTAATTATTTGCGACCGAAAGAGTAATAGCTGGATAGAAAACTGGTCAATAAGACGAGTTGATAATTTCAGAAAGACGCGATACATTTTACGAGTAGAAATAATGAACTTGAACAACAGGAAGAAATGTAAGACACTCGTTTTATTCACACGACCAAATTGTAACTATAATGAATCGTCTTGTAATAATAAATGGGCTCGCCTATTCAATGCAGTCGAAGTTTCGCGTCTAAAAGTAGACAGACTGAATTGATATCGATAAGTGACGCGAGCCACTTACGCTCAATAACAATCGTTTGAACCATGGCTAGTGAATTCCGCGCCGTCTATTTATTGACATTCAAAGCATGCGGTTGAAAAGGCGGCTTCCGTTCAGAGGAAGATAGAGCAGGAACTCAGAGAGAAAGACTGGGTTGAAACACAGTTGAAACAACCTGGTCGAGTCCCACAGGAAAATTCCTGCCTGCCCACCAACGGTAGCATTTGAACGGTGTTTGTACCGATCAAACAATGAAGGTTGGGCACTGTCGTACTTCTTTCTTCTGCTGGTACCAGCTTTTTTCAATATAAGAAATTCGTAAAATATTTGAAACAAATAAAGTTTTCTTCTGAACTCTGTGCTACACATACCTGCACAACTTGAATTTTCTGAATTTATCACCCTCAATTTAATACAACACCTGACCTACAATGGTATCGTCCAAATTATCTCAGAAAAATCTTCAGTTTAGTCCAAAACGAGGCTGGCGATTTCCTAAACGCAGAACAGCTCGATGCTCTATTTAGGCGTAGCCTGCCGCTTTCAGATGATGTCCGTGTATTCCGGCTAGTTCGGGACAGAATTTGCGTAGGATAGTTGCATAGTCTGAAATCCCACCATTGCAAGACTTACAGACAGCGGCTCAGGAAGTCAGGAAGACGGAGCAAGCCAACATTGTATTCATCAGTGCATCTCCAATCGTCACGTCCGATCATCGGGTGCCCGGCCCATCAAGAGAAGCCCTGCCGTTCAACGTCACAACAAATTCACGTGTGACTCGTACGTTGGTTAATTAAGTTCAAGTCCTCACAGAATACCCAGGTGATCACCCAACAACCGGGGACAAATATTACCGGCTTACACTAACCTAGCGACAAGAAAACCGTATACACACCCACGTGTCCTGAGACATACACAGAATTGTAAGTGAGAACATTTCATCCACCTTCCTGTATTTGTATGTAGAGAAATGTAAGACTTTCCTATTTGACAGGTCACGATTATACTTCGCACCTGGACAGGCGATTACAGTGATATTGCTATTACTGTATTACCCAGTGTCTCCAGGTCGACCTGCCACATAGTATTGTAAAAGCCAAGAACCAAAATACCCATTCATATATTGTCATTATTATTGTCAAAACACTGTGGATAGGGTGCTTAGGTTGTCTGTCAAGATGTGTAGGGCTGCATATAAAAGACGACCGCGTGTACAAATGTCATTTGCAATTTTAACGTTACTTACAGATTCGGTAGTAACAGCGCAAGGTTTTGCGGCTATAGCCGGTTGACAGCTGGGACTCGCAACCACCTGATATAAATTGCAATACTGATGTCGCGTTACCCGCGGTTTCGAACCAACGTGTCTTTAAAAGTTTGTAAATAGAGAGGTTACGTCATACTGCTCGAGCGGCCAAGTTCATTGAGAAGTGCGCTCAATATTAAATTTAACAGCAGGTGTTACACAAAGCAAACGGTATTATTAGTATGCAGACGTTGTTTGGTGTAGACGCACTGTCTTTTGACTGTCTGTGACGTTATAAACCTAATGAAAAGTTGTTTTCATATTTTTACCCTTTTAGTGCTTATCTTCAAACCTCTCCGAATTACTTGAAAATTGACGGTTGTTAATATACTCTAAATGTTAGACCACACTGATCTGGCCCATTTCTATGTGTCACAGTCAGACCAACCTTGATGAGACCCGTCGTGTCAGTTCCCTACTCTTTGCTCAGGACTTCGTGGTTGTCATTTTATCACACAGGAACATAAATTTCAACACCTGATATTTATCTGATAATAACTGCTCTCTTCAAACTTTTATCCCATTTATAGATGAAGTCATTCGTGAAATGAATGAATTCTGTGCAAACCTGTCCCTTTGAGTATAGGTGAATAACTTCTTTCTACAGTAGAGGTACTCCATTAAATCTTTGGATGGAAGGAATTTACTCACGAGAGGAGAGTAGTGTTTGGAACAGGATGGGGAGAGGAAAGCAATGTTGGCAAATGATGGCACTTAACATTTTACAAAACCTTTCCAAAACTTTATCCAAGAAAGCTTACTAAGTGCTGTGTATAAACAGCTTAATGTGAAATTCTCCAAGAACAAGTAAAAATTCAGTTTTTTTTGTGTAATATCCTTGTAAATTGCCCTCAAGTTGCGATCTGGTGATAAATTATTTATTACTCTACATGCAAATTGCCTGCCGCGTACCATATTGAATTTTCCATGGAATTTATTGGTGTAGAAGCCAGGAATGTCAATTGCTTGCAATATTTTTTGTTGGTTACTTAATGCCATGTAACATTTAAAAAAGTGGCTTCCATGTATTTTATCTTTAATATTTATTTTTTTCTAATCTTTTTTCGAAGATTCAATCATGGTTACGTATATTTTTGGAAAATCACAAAGTGAGTTTGGTCTTTTAAGGGGAAGTCACACATTGGTGACATCTGAATTTATATCATGTTTTGAGACTCAGTGTTGTACAGATTCACAAGTGTACAAGATAAATAAATCTATACACATGACTTGAAACTAACCAATTGATCCAGAATTCCAATTCATTATTTCATCATGTCAGTCAACATATATAACAGAATATTACCTATGAACAGGCTTTTGGCAACATAAATACTGGGTATTTCAATAAGCTTCATGCAACAGAAATATTTAAGTATAGTTTTTACTTGTGAGAAACAACAAACATATGCATCATTATCTGTTCTTGTATTTTTCAAGGGTGATTTTTTTTTGGTAGGGGTGGGGGTAGGGGGGGGGGTCACAGTTTGTTTTGCCCCAGGCGAAAGAAATGACATCAAGAAAGGGGAAAAGGACAAAAAAGGTTATTTTACAATATTGCAAGCTGGAATATTTCGGTTAAGCTTGCAGATGATTGCCCTCTGCAATATTGTTCGGGTATTGATATCCAGTAAACCGTGACACTGACCATCACCTGTTTAGGAGAAATAGCCCATTGTGATATGAAAACACAGCTCATTTGTTGTAATTCCATTAGCAGATGTATTGGTAACCTCGTAATTAGTCCCAGAGCTAATAAATCATATTTGGGACACACATATCAAAGTATGGGGCCCAGTCCCAGGGTGCCTTGCAGATAAGCCGAATGACGCTTGAAAGACGATTTTTTGCATGAATGATGGAAAAGAAGGAAAAAATTTCTGTCAAAGAGTTCTCCATTTTGACGGAACACATAATGAAACATTCAGTGCTGTCTTCATAATAGCGTTCATTGAGGCAAGCGTGGCATTTTTTTGTGCACATGAATATCACCCCAGGCGGTCACACGCGTCAGGGAATTCACCACAATGCTAATTTTATGCAGGCAAGAGCTGATAACTTGCAAAGCTAAGTATCTTGGGAAATCCTGGACCTGGGCCAAAGCCGGAATGTTGATTTTCTGTCATTCGTTATTGAAGCTTGTCTCACATTCCAAAGCAAATAGCCTCGATCACCTGAGTGTGATGAGGTTTTCTCTCATGAACAATAAAAATCATTGAACTTAAAATAAAATGCTGGAAGTTCAGAATACAAGGATAAACTAAATGCCCCTGACACTGAAGTTGATCTCTTATCCCTTAAAATTTCAAATGTAAAAATTTTGGGAAATATATGTTAAAAAGCATTATCATACCTTTCAATTTCCATAATCTGACATAAACATTTCAGTTCATGCACATATGGACATTAATATCTCTGTAGAATTATTCCGGAAAGTCTCCCTCGGGAATTATTCAGGGTAAATCTATTTTCTTATCCCAAGTTACTGTCATTTTGAAGCTTCAACATTTTGTCAAAGTATTCGATTTATAGTCTAGTTTGCAAATACTTCAAACCAAATTATGAAATTATGTGGGACTAGGGGTTTATGTAAATGCTAAAATACTTCATAGTTTTTGGAAATACTGAAAACTATGCATCCCTTTGAGGTAGTCAAGCTTTTGAACCAATTTCAATAGTAACATTTCCCAAAGATAACAAATTTGAAAGAGAAATACTATTTTTTTTCCGCCCATCATCTGGAGGGTCATGATTTATCCATGAACCTGTTACTGATGGGACTGTGCAGCCAGGGCAGAGCAAGTCATGATTATTGAGTAGATTCACAGATGATGCTGTTCACAATTCCCTCCAGGGAGGGATGAAGCGAGCGTCTCATAAGTAAACCTCCGTGTTAACTCTTATTGATGACACTGTTGTGGACCCTTAATTGCAGTAGAGCAAACCGGCGGAGAATCACAGCCCAGATCATCAATAGCCGTGGACGTGCACGTCGATATATAAATTTTGCCAGGTGCGTGTCAGTCTTCACTCAAGTCAGCCATTTTAAATGTTCAAAGAAGAGTAGCTATGTGGGGCGACTCCCTGCATAGGATTAATGATCAGTTATCCTTGAAAATATGAAAAAAATTAAATGTGATGGGTAAAAGTAGTTTAATGGAGTAGGTTGGTGTTCTCAAGAGTCACTTTCAGTATTTTCTATCATCGCCTTCAGCACAGGAAGAGTAACGTACTTAAGATTTGAAAAACCTAGCCGAACACTAAGTAGTAAAACTTGACTATAATTTTGCTCTCTTTAATTTGCCACAGTGTTCAAAAGTTTTCAGAGTCTTTATATAAAAGACACATCATATGATGGATAGTGAGAGTATGACATCAAACCATATATTTTCTTGTCAACTTTGCCAGCACAACTTGGATGTAATGAATTAGACACAGTTTTAACTCATTGCAATTGTTTTGGTATGTCACCTACATATCAATGTGCCATATGGTGTTGCTTTTGCACTGATATGATAAATAAAAAATTCATATCCACGTGTGTCTTTGATCATCTCCTAAGCTTCAAGGAGAAGTCAACATGTCTTCTAATTTTCTTGACGCATTTATAAGAGCCATATAAATGTTAGCCAAATATTTGTCACAGTTTAGTTGTAGCACTGGTAAGTTCGACTAGTAGATAAAATTCTCAGAAATTAGTTCTATAATTCTAATTTTGTATCTCTACATTACGGGAAAGCTCCATTAACTTAGGAATACCCTACTTCCCTACTTAGTTATCAGAGGATCAATTTCACAGACCTGCCTTTCCTACAATGGCACTACAATGGCACCAGCTGGATAAGATAAACATAACAATGGAACATTCACACCTTGGGTGATTAAGTCTTCTGTTTGTCACCCCAGTTGGTCAGGCAAGGACCCGGGTTTTCAGGTACCATGCAAGTTAATGCAGTCTTTCCCTAATGAAACAATACAGTGTATGATGCATGCATTCAAAAGTCTTAGAAAATTTCAGTGCACTGTCTTGTACAGTCAAAGAAATTGAGTCACTGATATATGTATTATAGTGGCCAATCACCGATAATATGATAAACGTATGTATACAGCCGATACTGCATTTAATTGCACTATTGACGTTCTCAGGGTTTCTGGCATACATATTGTAAATATGGCTGACACGCCTCTGTTACCATCATATATGAATATATGTATGTAAATTTCCCTAGATAGAGTAGCTTTTAAGCACAAGTCATCCATAGTGGTCATGTGACACCATCTGGGGATAATATTGACATTGGTGTTGTCATGAAGTTGGATTATTGTGTAATGCCAGTGAATGTTTATACAAATATTAATCAATGTTTGATTGTACCAGGTGTATAAGTAATACTTTGGCAACTTATGATTATCTTAAAAACCCAAAAGCTTCTTCAGGTAAACACCTGGTAATATTTTAATCCTTTAATTAAGGTGCATTGTTTCATGATTTCTTAGAAGCTGATCTGATGATCAGCTTAGATAATTGCAAGCTGCTTAATGATGTTATCGCAATCTTTTAATTATACAACTTAGAAGACAAAAGAAGCCAAAGAGATTCTACTAGAATGTAATGTTAATGTTTAACTTATACAATGATATTTGAATATTTTGTATCTCTGACGAATCCATGGCAATTATTGTGTCATATGACTATGGCTAGCCAATTAGACTAGCCTTTGAACTTATTAGGAGGAGCTTCTGTGTTTTGGCATTATAAATTTAGTAGTTTTCTGTGGAATTGTTAGATCTCTGTTTAGACGCAAGTGTGCCTTCTCAAGAAGTACTGTCTCTGCATGAGTCTGTGTTTGCTGCTGCTGTGTTAAAGTTACGTCCAAGTCCAGCCTGAGCTACAAGTCCTACAGAGTTAGTAGAAGTCCCGACTTCTGACTTCGTAACAGTTGTTATGACACCAATCTTTGTTGATAAAATTTGATTGCTGTTTGATTGCTATGAAATGATATCTTTCTATGAGGCTTGTATTTGCATACAGCGCTATGAGTGCTTGCATGGTACCTCCAGTATAATGTTTCCAATGGTTATGGATATGTGTTCAAGGTTTTCGGAAGTCAAACGTGGGGAAGACCGTGAGGGAGCATGCATAACAGGATGGCAAATAGATACCGGGTAACACAGAGACAGATCGGCGTACAGACTCAGAGACAGAAAGACATTTAGAGAAACTCGAGTTGTTTGGAAGAGAGCTGCATGTAACAGATACAAGATGTTTCAGATGAAATGACAAACGCACCTGTACAGGAAAATGGAGCTCGGAAGGTTACAAATGAAAAGGAAGACAATATGGAGATTTCTCTGATAGAAAAAAATGATGTATGCTATGCAAAATAAATGTGACTTTTTACATCATCTCGAGTATGGGAGTAATACCAGCGGATGGGCAACCATGGCATATATCTTGCAGCTGCGTGCACTAGTACAACGTACACAGTGATATATTTGACATTTTCATTTCCAGACAAATGTTGTCCCTTTGTCTAGACGCAAGATATTGATGTTCGGCGCTCTGTATCCAGTCATAGGTCTGTGTGCATACACTGCGTAGCACTTTGTGTACCAAACCAGTCTAAATCATCTTTGTGCTGCAGCATCACGGAAGCACAGAAATTGACTTTCATATTCCTCTGGCAGAGGAATGTGTAAACCACATTGTGTAAACCACTTGACCCCCAGAATGCTTTGCTTTATCCTCTGTAGAAAATGATGTCATTTGGACTCATTACATGGCGATGAGATGCTTATTATGTCACAGTTTAATACACCAAACAATTCTGAGCTCAGAATTAATAGGATTTCTCTGATCCAGTTGTACAAACAGGGCTGTAGCTTTTTTGTACCACTGCACATAATTACCTGATTGAAGGCATTAATGCAAAGAAGTGGCTTTCTAATTCTGAATGCTTAGAGCAAGGAATCTTACTTATTTCAAGGGGGTTGAAGCATCCAGTACCTGATGGGAATTTATGCTTTTGAAAATTCACCAGCATTTATACTCATATGCAGTGTACAAGCTTGATCGAAGTAACAGTATTCCAAAGATAGGTTGAGATGAAGGTTTCCAATACTTGCCCATTGTTTCCAGTGGATTAAAATCCATAGCAAAGTCCTGATATCCAAAGTTGAGCATTGTAACCCTTCATACTAATGATCAGGTATATCTGATATCTGGTAATGAATAATCAAAAAGGGAAAGGATTGTCATGGCTACAAGTAACTCACAATCGGCGTATTGCACAGGATAACTTTCAAATTTTTTGGAAATCTTATGCATTGGCAAGCATATTGCTACACTCTTTCAGCGTACTCTGGTAGGTACAATCGGTGTGCTTTGTGTACGGTGAACAGAAATAAATCTGATAATTGATGTAAACCTTAGTACCCATTGAAAATCTGTACATTTCTTTTGACATTTGCTTTCTGTTTAATTTCAAAAACAGGTGTAGCTGTGTCGGCTCTCAAAGGCAGTGGCATGATCATTTGAAATATTGTATGGGATTAATGGGACAAAACGGTCGTGTGTTTGTAAAGATGATCAAAGAAAGCTCCTCTTATTACCCACTTTCAGGATATGTTTCCCATCTCAGTATTTGATGCAGATGCAAAAAAATCCCATTGTGACTGACTGGGTGCATCCTTTTCACAAATCCAAAGCCACCATCAGAAGCAACAGGATTTAATGAAAGCTTATTATTAGCTTATAATAAAGTTTAAAACGATGACATGTTGTACCACAAAATAACATTTTATGTGTATTCTGTGGAGGGAGTGAAAACAGAAATGTCAGGCCATTGCTATCTATAGCTGTTGTATAATAATATCTGAATGCCTAACACTTCAACGCCTATCTTATCACAAGTACTGGCCCGTGGCATTGAGAACACTGATTTCTTCTGTTTCTGATTATCTCCAAGTACTTTCCTTTACACTTCTCCATCCTGGAAAGCATTTACTCAAAGGTCTCAGTACAATCGATATTCTCCAGAACCACATCATCAAACCCACATGTGCAGCAGTGCACTTCATTAGAAAAGCATTACATGAATTCATGCACTGAAGGCCATTAGAAAACACTGCAGTGGCTGTCACATTGCTTTCATACATTTATTCTTGTCAAATTCACAACCGTGACTGTATGATAGCTATTCAAATATTAAATGAAGAGTGTAAATTATGAAAGGCTTGATTTGCCAACGACCCAGCTTACATAAAAATAAAAATGATAAAAAAAAATGGAGAGGAACAAAATTTGAGGGTGGGGTTATTCATATCCATAAATTTACAAAATCTGATTACTTCAGCAAACAAATTTTTCTGTCATCTTTCCATTATTGTAATTTTTGACTCGGCAATCTCGGGATCTGTATCTGGTGTACAGGTACAGCAGGTGTATTGGTTTTACATTTTATGGATGTACGTTGACCTTTGACCCAGACTGGTATTTTAGCTGATTTGCCTGCACTTTCCCGTGTATAAATAGCGACGCCCAGCCTTTCAGAGCGACAGACACCTGCAATTTTGACTAATCACGGCTGGCAAGTTAACCACGGTGACTATCGATGAGTTTAAATGAGGTCAGAGCTCATCTTTAGTGAATATAGTTCTGACTTTATTCAACTGACAAAGTGCTTTGGAAAACAGTCTGTGCTCAGAGCGTGATTTTCAAGTCACTTGCATCTGTCTTGAATCATTAGTCACCCACCTTATGCCATTACGGCACTTATTAAGTAATATAGAACCTAACGGAAGATTAATGGAGATACTAATTAGTGTTATCGACCTGTTATTCAATATGTTTTCAGTGTATACCATCTATTGTTTCTTTGCTTGCTTGCTTCTAATGTTTTATTTGCTTTGTGTCCGCTTGATGTAGCGTAATTTGCCATAGATGTATGCTATCCACAGATTAACAGTAATTTACATTTGCGCATTCTTCATCATCTTGTCAAAGAAAGCATCGAAGAATGTGGTGGTAAGGATTTCATTGACTATTAGTTCTACTGTTGATAAAATAATTGATATTTTATTATCTGTCTCTTGCTTGGTGAAAATTTTCCAGTGCATGGGTCAATGTCAAATGATGGAACTATATATATATATGTACATTAGTTTGATTTTCAGTGTAAATTTACTTTGTGAAGGCTTGCCTTTGAAGTACCAGTTTTTTCCTACTCAAAGCAACCAGCCTGCTTTGCAGTGGTCAACCTTACAACATTAGGGACCATGGACAATTAAAAAGCATCTGCCAAACAAAACGTTTGATTTCAGCTCTCCCCTTTCCAAAGCAAAAGTTAGGAAGTGTAAATATCTGGCATTGAAATTTTCCTTTGATCGTACCCAATTATAATAAATTGCCAAAATAGGTCGAAAGAATTTCAAACTGCTGACAATGGCTTGTAAAAAAAATAGTTTGAAACAAAATCTGGATGGAAATGGAGTGTATATTTTTCTATTTGGGTAAACTGATATTTGTCATTTGAGAAAGTCTGTTTTACTTCAAAGTAGGTACTATATTTGCAAAGGACTGATTTTCATCACAATTCATGTTGCATTACTCTCCTGTAACATTTTCAAGCTATTATTATAGTATTACAAAGAGTCAATATTTTACCTTGCAGTTACACATTGATTGTGCAAAATTGACAAAAAATAATAGCATTCTTGGAGATAATTGCTAATCTGAGGCTCGGTGAATTTTAAGCCCTGAAGGTCAAAGGTTGGTCTCTAGCACTCTAGAAAACTGACGTAGAGAGTACGGATATATCAGGGAAAACTAGTGGACACTGGCACGGTGTTTAGATTCCATGGAATATTGTCACACAGTGTTTAGATTCCATTGAATAGTGTCGAGCAACGTAATGTCAAACCTTCAGAAACCTGTCAGCTTAAAATGAGAAACTGTTTTGAAACGGTCGGTTCTCAGAATTGTGCTGTAAACATCTTGTTTTCTTGATTTCCTTTTACCCTGCATAATTGCAAGTGAAAGGTTTGAACCTCAGTATGAGGTAAGATGTTTAAGAGATTTTACAAAGAGATGTTTTTCAGGTTTTGACATTCTTTTAACATGATATGATGCATAATTATTATTATTACGATTCATTTTGCATGTTTTCATTTCTCTGTCTGTTTTTCTTTTTCTTTTCTATGTTGAGGTTGATGATGGGAGTCAAGGATTGGGCTCAGAATTGAGTGCACGCATGGATAATTAATTGTCTGGCACACTGATCGGCTCATCTTTCACTGCACTGTCTCGTTATGCATGCAGTCAAGTAGGTATTATCTAGCACACTCACATCTCTTACCTTCTTTTGTATTAATTGAGCTAAATTCATCTTTATGTCGTCAGACTGATTGTTCTAACTTAAATTGGTCTGAATTTCACCGAATTAATTTCTCTGTGGCAGATTTTCTTGCAATTTTGTGTTTTATCACAGCTGTTACAGACTGCGCTGTAAAACTGGTATTTACCCACAGTGCACTTCATTACCCACAATGCACTTCTCTTTTGCTTACCTAACATGCCAATATGCCTACAGCTAACATGGACTCACCACGGCACAATATTTTAATTCACTGCAATGAATCACAGAAAGCATCTGTTTATGTCTTTAATATCCGTTGTCTTTTAATTTCCGTTGAGGAGTGTTTTATTTTGCTGACGGTCTTTATATGTGTTATATTACATGATATCGCAGCACAAGTAAACATTTTGGATCATGCATGCAGTGATTGAAAAATGATTTTATAAGGAAAGATAAATTTGGTGAAGGTACAGAGGAAGTTATGCTCAAATATCACACAAATTTCAGCCATGTGTGCGTTACTTTCCTACAGCAATAGTAAAAAATCTCAGTAGGTCCTTCATATTATTTCCTCACAGCCAGAAAGCTAATACGAGATCATAAATCATCAATGATGACACAAGTTGCAGGATACTATGATTTTTGATGTCTAAATTTTTTGATAAAAAGAACAGGTTGTAAAGCGGAGCTTTTCGAAAAACGTGACATGCTTCATGCTCTGTAGATGATCAAGTACGATTATGCTAAACACTTGAAACAAGACCAAGATACAAAGGAGAGGTGACATCAGTGTTCTCTGGAGCAATATTTTCTACCTATAATTCATATCTGCTCCGGCGTGAATACAGCTGTCTCGCTCACAGCGCATGCAAATGTGCATCATTGAAGCATTTCTCTATGGGGATATTCATGCTTTTTGCCATGGTTTTCTCCAACCTGGAGGTCAGATCGTCGCTGTTGTGCATATTCCCTACAGATGCGATTCTGTGATCTGTTCTTGTCTTTGTGCCAGTTTAATATCACAGATACTTAACAGAAATGTTTTATTGCTGTGTTATCAATATAGCATTCAAAATTCGGTGGCTTTTCATCTATTCTTTGGCAAAGATAAAGGAGCTTTTGTCTCATCAGTTTCTGCTGACCTTACTAAATATTCTTTTGTGAAAATGTAAGGTCATATTTTCAAATTTTTGTGGAAGATCAGTAAGTTAATTCTACATGTGTTAGCTGTCTGTACTGGTATATTCGATGTATATGAGTGTAGTGATCTGAAGCTTTGACCATTTCAATTTTCATGAGCACATCATTGAGTGGATGTCTGTGTGTCTCTCAGTGTATGTGTCGTCTGACACAATGGACCGGAATTTTGGCAAAGAACTGCGACAGAATATAACAGTTGAAATGTGTGTATGTCTGAATGTCGGAAACACTTGCAGCATCAACAGGAAGTGATGTGAAATAAACTTGAGGTTCAGGAAATGTGCCGTTTGCTGTTTTTAAAATGTCATAAAACGGGATTTGCCATATGGTGTATATATTCTGTTCAAGCTACAGGTAAAAGAATTGAATTCATACAATTTTTCACATACGGTTGACCAACTGATGTCTTTACTCTGCTTATAAAAGGGTTCTGTTCTGGGTGTTCTTATCGCAACATTTCAAAATGAGTCTAAAGCAACTACCGAAGTGTTCATTTTTTAAAAAATCATTGATACGTCACTGTTCAATATCCTTACAGCAATCTCTGGTGTGAATCTCTCGTCTCTTTTCAAATAAAAGGGCAAGGTCATGTCTGTTCAGTACTTGAAGAACTTACCTGTGTCATCAAGAACCCCTTCTTGTCTGTGAATCAGGCGATTCTTTTCAGCAATTGCTACACAGAGTGTAAAATATGTGCTTTTCAATTTAGATTCCTGCCATCTTGTTTCATTGTTGTGAAGATCAAAGAGAAACTAGTACTGCTAGATGCATTTTCTCAAGAAATTTTCTGCGGCCATTTCTTTTAAATATAGTGGTACTTGAAGTGAAATAGAAGGACGTACTTTATAATTACATTGCACTTGTTGTGCGATCTTCCTCATTTCTTGAAATTGGCCAACTACCCGGTATTCTTACCGTGTACAAAAGTGGAAATAGTACTTGCCAACTTGTGTTTCTATTTATTGTGCATAAATGATCATTAATTATATATTGATCTGTTTGTGGTTTGGCATGATACATTATTTAGTGTAGGTCTGTTTTGGGTCTTTTCAACATTGTTCACCTCTAGCATTATCGAGATAGCAGGGGAGTCAAGTGGCAATATTTCGCAATTCAGTCTTTCTAAATTTTTGATGAAGTTAACATGATGAAAGAGACGGACACAAGTAGAAGCTTCAGGACACATCAAGGTCTGTAAATACGTGAATATTTTTCACTGGGGATGAGAATTATCGTGCTTTACACAAAGTACAGCAATTTTGTTATGATTAATTTTCATCCTTTCTGCCATTTTTTTTTCATCTGCAATGCTTTTGGCATTTCATTTTATCCTCCTCTTCGTAATTGTGACAGTATATCATACCCGTTTTACCTTTTCAGTCTAAAAAGCATAATTCATCACGAAAGGATTATGATGTAGAAGCAGTATCATCGTAGATAATGATGCGGGAATGGCGTCGTTATCAAATTAATGTGATACTTGGAGTAGATCCAACTTGGAAGTTTCAGTTTTATCGTAGTTATGTTTACTACGACGAGCACAATTTCTTTATAAATTCAAGTCAGAATATTAAAAAATATGCCAAAAAAGAAAATTAAATCGCCAAATGAATAGTTTTGCTGGCTGTACACTAAAAGAAGCAACTGATAGTTCCCAATATTTCTTGTTTGATGACCAGGTATGTGTAATTTGTCACCTGTGTTGCAGTGACATTTGGAGAGCAGTGATAACAAGTTTTCGAACCAGATAAATAGTGTTCATACATGCTGTCCCCCTGTATAAATGATATGTATAAGGTACATGTATATTAGTCACATCCATTTTACTTACTGCTTGTAAAATAATTACAACTCGTGAAAATATTATATTGGTAACATGTTTGGTTCTTATCACATATACCGGTAGTCTGCAAGAGCAAATATTTGACAGTTGAATGAAAAAGTACTGGTCAGTGGTCATGAACTGTTAGTCTGTGTAGTTTTATAAGAGCATAACTTGATGTATGGACCAGTATGCAGTGCTTGAATACGTTTGGTTAAAGTTTTAATTCATTAGTGCAGATGGGGACAGATAAGGTATTTGCACTCTCAAATTTTTGCAATATTTTCACAATTATGCTTATCTGATCTTCCACTTGAGTAGACTCATTTTAAAGCTGTTGAAGTAAATATAGTTTCTTACCCTCTTATCTTTGTGAAAATCAAAAATTTTGTTTTTCCAAATAGAGGTAAAACAGGTATGGCGGCCATTTTTATTTCAAGTGTCAGTAAATATTAATTTATTTGTATCTCAAGTGCCAAAATTTGCACAGTGACCCCAGATTTTTATTTTCAATTTTGAAAGGGAATGCTTTCAAGTTTCCTTGAAGACATTTTGAGCAAAAAGTTTTTTATTTCCAGGCACACACTACCTTTAACACTGAAGATGATAAAAAATTCACAAACATGTTCAAATAAGGATAGGCAGTGCAATAAATATGTAATTTTATCATTTATCACACCTGCATAGGTCCTTCAGTTAAACACATTCACACATTTCCTTTGGTTGCATGGCAGCCATCTGAACAAGGAAAGCTAAAAATATCCAAATTCACAATTCTACTCTTTCACTCTATTTGCCAAGTTCATGATCAGAGCAATAACGGAACACACACACAAATTGTTGATTTTGTTTAATGGTAGAAGTCTAGAGAACATTTTCTTGAAGTTAAACAGTGTTAGTAAATAAAGGAGTTACTTAGTGTAAGTGAACAGGTTTTCTATCATAAATGCTTCTATGAATTATTTGAGTTTACAGTGCAGTGTTTGCTTTTCTGTGACATTTTTACTGCCTGCCAACCTGCTGGTGTTACTTCACCAGACTCTAATATATTATTTTTTCTCTTGAGAAATTATAGTCCATACCTTACATGTAAGAATTTCTCTGAGTATGGCTTGATTTTCATTCAGACTGAAGGAAATTTTGCAGGTTAAGTGTAGTAGTATTAGACTGACTCAGGGAAACGCCAAGGAGTTCTCAAACTGACTGAAAAGAGTTTGAAAATCTTAAGAGTTTTGACGGCTCGCTGCTTATGAAGTTCATAATTCAAGGGCAGCTAGAACCAATGTCAGGATTCTACTCTGTTGTGAAACTACACTTATTCAGCTGTTTAGTTTTCAAGTCTTTTTCGTCTTTTTCCAGTATTTTTGTTATGTCTCCGGGTTATAGGGTCCACTTCTATCCTATGTCAAAAAACTGTGCAGTATCCACTGTTATGAATTACCATTGTATTTTAGTGCGAACTAAAAATTCAACAATTGACAATACCCATATAGTCAATGTATTGGATAGGCAAAGTTGTTTCTTTGCTTTTCAACAGACTATAAGAAGAAGCAGGAGTTGCAATTGTTTTATGAAATAAAATTAATGAAAGCATTCAATAAGTTTGCAACTCAAGTCCCTGTATATTGGTAAAATTGAGTGATGATTGTAAAAATATCTTGAATCTGTAATATTATGTGAATTCATATTGTGTGAATTCATCTTTCATAACCATGTGTTCTGCAGAATTCTACTTGACACCGACAAATTAACATTTACAAGTGCCTGATGTATCATCCAACATTGGAAAAATGTTTTTTTTGTGTGTTAAATTGTAGCATACACAAAAACTGTGTTATTGATTTATCCTCCTTTATATCTCTGACATTCAGACATAATTTTTTTGTCATGTATCTGGTAAACATCATATAATAGGGCAAGGTAACTGAAAGACAATAAAATAATCAGGGCGTTTACTTGATAACAGAGCAACTAATGCCTCTCAAAATACACATGAGATGATATTTTGTGCAAACTATTCACCGCAATATCAATCTGTGAACGCTGAAAACAGTTGCTACTGTGTTCACGTTTTTCTTTTCCTGATTGGATTTCGTCAGCAGGGAAATAGGCATGTACATGTAGTCATATCGTCAAATACAAATTGCATGCAATTTCATTACAAAAATCTGTGTACTTCTTAGTAAGGTGGCATTTCATGTGTTTTTGAACCTGAATTTTCCAATATCAGCTGGCGTATGGGAGTAGTAACACAAACCATGAAAGTCCCAGCATAGGCTGTTACTTCCTTGGTGGCCTAGCATGCACAGCGCCATTCAGCTGAAAGTCGATGCCCTTCCTGCTGAAATTACGTTTCACAAGGGATCGTATACCCTTGGCCGGCACAAAATTTTAATGCCGGATGCCACATTCACAAAAGTAAATGACCTAGCTCCCCTCCAGTGAAAATGCGATTATCAATATACATGATCTTGAAACATTGATGAAATGTATAAATTTCACCTTGAACCATTTATTGCTTTGCCAGCTCGTATACATTTTTCATGTGAAAGCAAATTACATGCTGTTCACCCTTGGCATAAAGTGAAGATTGGTGTGGACAATCCCATAGATGTGAACTAAAAAGGTTTTCTAGGGGGTCTGTAGCTATTGGTATGTAATCTATCCTTTACCTTATACATTTATGACGCCCTAGGTTTCTGTAGATTAGCACAAAATACTGTGTATCCAGTATTCTTTTGTCTTGCTCCACCTTATTTTCAGACAAGATATCATTTCTGGCTTTTTGAATAAGGAAAATTTATGATGTCAGTGAGATTACAAGATCTGATATCTTATAATTGTCATCTCAGTAAACTTTCATCGGCAGTGAATTTTCACTGAGATGGTCACTGTGATTATTGAACAGAGAGTGAACTGCATTGCATCCATGGTGATGACCAATCCGCATGCTGTATGTAAATAACTAATTAAAATTTATTCAGAAATTATGTCATTCAGATGTTGCACTTTTTGGGTAATCCGAACAAGTTGATACTTTGGCTGCAGTGGTTAAGAAGTTCACAGTGATGATTCTATCAAATGTTGTTGAATTATTAAAGTAAGCTATATTTGCAAAATTGGTAGCACATTGTAGTGCAGCTTTCGCTTTATGAATTAATGAAATGTGAAGGGTTTTTGTGTTTAATCCAATTAATGCATCTGATGCTTTTTCCTCCTCCATTGTATAAGATCACGCATGACATTGCAAGTTCAAAGAAAGGTCATTACCATAGTGAAGGAAAACCGATAATCAGGATTTGGCGATTATTATCTTAAAACTCTCAGAGTATTAAGGTAGAGTGCACCAAGGGAACAGGTATTTGGACACAGAATTTTCCAATACTGTGTTGGTTAGCTACTTGTGTGGAGTCATTCGAGGCCTGTGGTGTGAATGAACTTTTCACTCTCCTGATGGTTCTGTTAAAATATAATTTAATTGTTCCCAAAAGAGAGAGCGGTCATTTTGAGTTTCAAATATTGGCATTAAAATTTTAGAGATAGCGGCCATTTTGCATTTCAAATGTTGGTAGAGTGTCGAACTTTTCAGGTAGACACCTGAGTTTGATATTGATTTTGAAAGAGAATAGTTTAATTTTTCCTTGAGGAATATTTGAGCAGTGTTTAACCCTTTGAGTGCTGTAATTTTTCCCTCCAAAATTTTACTGACACATTTGGCCAATTTTTATGAATTTTTCTGAATTTTTTGATAATTTTGGATCAAATGGACATCATATTTTATTGGCTACAGTTTGTTATCAAGACTTTGGCAAATATCTGAGAAAAACTGACTGGGATATATTTTGTAAAGGGGAGAAAAATTGATGTTGGCACTCAAAGGGTTAAACGATTCAGTTTAGGCCTTCACTACTTTAAGACAGAATGAAAACAGTCATTTTATTCAGAAAGTGTTTTTCTCATGCATTATGCTGTGTACATATTTTATTGGCAAGTGTCTGTGTGTCCTCACTGGTTGTCTGTATGCAGCACTTGACAGCTAGCATAAAATTGTCTTCCATGCCGATTTGAAGGCACTTATGATCCTATTACTTAAACTATGTAGTTTCAAATCGTACTAGGCTAGATGCCATGAGACGCATGTAGATAAAACTAAATAGTCCATCATAATTAGTGGCGGAAATTAATTAATTGATTCCCGTAAATTAATCTGGTCACATGATTTTGCTGTGAGTCATATAAACCAAGTGCGTTTTTTAACATGCCAGCTGGTGGGAAATTTCAACAGAACTTGGTGTCTAAGCTAGAATGGGTATTGAGACACCTGTCATAAATATCCATTTTGATGGCTTTAATTACAGCTTTTGTTTGTTTTCCTTCAGGTGTTCCTACTGTAGATTTTCATGACTATGATGACATCATATCCTTCAGTGCCCTCATCTATTACATTCCTCCACTGGCCACTCCTATTCAAGTTTTTGTTTACATACTGGGGTCATCACTGATCCTAACTTTAAAAATTGAATTTTTATTCTCGGCCCGAACATATTCTGTGTCAAATATATGTCAAACATGCCAGTATGAATACCGAAAAATTGTTATCAAAACTGCAAGGAATGTGTAAATACACTTGGACTAAGTAGACAAAGTATAATGTTTGAATGAGACCCCTTAGGATTGTGCTAATCTGTAAATTTCTTCAGTGTTGGCTCAGGTTTCAGTTTTGCAATTGAGAACTGAGCCCTAGCTATAATTGGAGACAGAAAAAAAGCTTTCATTCAAGTTTTGTGGTTTTCAGACAAGGATCATCAAAACTCCCGAGTCACAAAAATTGACACATTTTATTTTTGGTCATTCATCTGAGTTGGGATTTCATATATACAACAAGCATGCATATGATTAAATAGCTTCAAAATTTATCAAACCTCGCTGGAATGTAGTGTACTATGTAAATACACAGGCACTCACTTCATGATCTGTAATGCATTAGAAGCCAAGAAATAAGCCATAGCTTACCAATGACAAAAACCACAACATTGATCGCAGTCAGATCGGGATCCCTTTGTCATTCAAATGAAAACTCATTTTCAGCTGTGGAAGTATGTCCTAATTACGTCCACATAATTGAATTTCCATTTAAAAGCAGCATTAGTCACCAATCATCGTTGCATTTTATTGTGAACCATGGTAATAAAGTTGGCCCTCAGTCAAGGTGTTTCATTCCAGCAAATTTCAAAACTTGAACTAGCCTGACTCGTCATTACTGCAATTAACATGCAATATGCACAGGTTTAGGGTAGGTGTTTCCCTGAGAAGCCTCGGTGGCGCCAAATTTTGATAAATGAAAGATGGTGGCTCAAAAGTTGCAGTAATTTACTCATAAATATGCATTATTTGTCTCATCCCTGTGTGTAGTCAGCCATGTTTGTTATCTCTATCCGATTGAAAATTAATATATGGTATGGTTTTGAATTTAAAAAAAAAATGTATGTAAGTCAGGAGTATATATGATGCCTGCAGGTGCTGATTATTTTTCAAAGCACCTCGAAAGGGTAATTTTGAGGATTGAAAATGGATTTTAATCAATAAATGGGAAAATCCAGAGGCATCATGGATACACTCTCCCTTGCTACTCAAGGGACTGACAAGCTTTCAGTACAAAAAAAACACACGATACAGCTGCAATACGATTCTGGCCAGCTGATGAAATTTCTGTTACTTGATGTCGTTCAAATTTTAAATAAGCAAGTATTCAGTTTTTACTCTGTGACACATACATGGTTTTGCATCTGTAGTTTCCAGTTTCACCCTGTATGGAAAAAAAGATGAAAATTTTATCGTTGGATTTTATTAAACATCTCTTACTCAGCCAGGTAACGAAGGAGCTGCATGGAAAACATATCATATCATATCATATCATCATGGAAAGCTATGTCAACAAAATATACCACCAACCCTACTGACAGACAAAATACATTTTGACAAAATTCTTGTGTCCAGGAGACATTTATACTGGTGAGATGATGTTCAACATTTCCAGTCCATATATAATATGCAAACTCAATACAATAGTAAATGTTTGATTTGATTTGATTTGATTTGATTTGATTTGATATATGTGTTCTGCATTGTCAGTGCACTTCACGTCTTTGAATTCGACAAAGTGTTCCATTGCATTACACTGAGAACAGTATTTTTGTCTTTTCTAAATACCATATGCTGAAAATAATGAAAGTGAACTTTCAAGGCCGTGCATTTTCTGACTTGTATTAATCGCTTAGTGATGCAAGTTTGGCTTCTGAATTGTTTAAAGGAAATTAAAAAGGCAGGAATGAGGCTGGCTTACACGTCATATATGAGCTGAGAACACGTCAAATGTGCTCACAACAATTTTACTGGTACAAACCGGCAGAAGAAACCAAACTAATTGACCAGATTTGATTATGAAGGTGACTTTCCTGCCTGTATAACTGAAATTGTCACGTTCTCTCCTTAAGCACTTCATAGATTTCAGCTTTGATGAAATTTAGCGAAGTTGCTATCCCCCTTCGGTGACATATTTGTTGGAGCAGGAGGTGTGGTTACAGAAAAATGTGTAAGGAGGCGATATCGTAAGAGTCCCTACAGAATCTTCATAGACACCTCAATAAATACATTTTCATCTTATGACAAAATTATTGAATATTGATAATAAAGTGAATATAAAATATATAATTTCATGACCAGTGTTAATACACTTTAGGACTCTTGATGTTTTGCAATAAAATCTGATTGTGTATGTGACCAAGGGTTTTACGTAAAGATTTAAGTAAATATACTTTAGCATCTAGGTCTGTTCCAAGGAGAATACAGCATGACTCACGCTTTCATTACAGTTCTGAATCCTCCAAAAAATTGCAATTTTACCTGTTGGCAATTTTTTTTACTCCTTTTTTACGGTCCATTAAAAAAGCGTAGGAGGATTCAGTAGTGATGAACTGACTGTGGCATGGCCGGCGACTGCTGTCTCTCATGATTTTATGTTAATTTGATGTGTTACAGTGGTAAGAATTACCGAAGTGAAAAACCACCTGTGTGATCGGTTTCTTGCCTTTCCAAGCCGCTTCTTCCTTGAAGTTCCCGCACCCCTGTCATCCCCTATTCTCTATCACAGAGTTTAATGATTCCAGTGAGAACAATAGGTCATACCAAAGAATGGGTAGGAAAGGGGTCTGATAGCTGTAATAAATTTTGATGATTTTTTCAGTTTTAAGCTGTTCTATATCAATTGTAAGTTCTTGTTCTACTCCCATAACATGTTAATTGTCACATCAGTTAGCTTGTCAACACAGCATCTGTACATGTAAAATGCACTGTTATTTATTTACATTTGAATTCTACTCGGACAAGAATTCATTTGTCAGCAACTATAACAATGCAGTCTACACACGTACAGACTGAGTTGACAGGCTCCGTACTGTGCATCTCAACATGCTTTGGCAAGTAGAATAAGAAACTGTAGTTGACATCAAAATAAGAAACAGATGAAAAAGTTCCTACTTCTGGCTCTTTTGGATAGTATGAACCTCGAAAAATGGACTTAAATTTTTGCTGAATCTTTTGTCAGTGAAACTTTCAACCATTCTCTTACCAAATCAAGAATAAAAAAAAAGCCTGATCACCATTTAAAGTTGGTACTAAAACAAATTACTTAACATTTACCAGTATTTGACGTTTAAAATGGCTACCATCCCTATTTTAATTCAATGGGGAAAGCAAAATTTTTGATAAAATTAAGATTAATGTTTTCTTTTTCGAAGGGCTTTAATTAAAATGTGCCCTAACAAGGAGAAGACCGGAAAAGTATTGAAAGAATTATAGAGTCCAAATATATGTCCCCAGGGCGCATTCTGCCTTAACCCTTTGAGCGCCAATGTCTATTTTTGTCCCCTACATAAAATAAACCCCTGTCAATTTTTCTCAGATTTTTGCCAAAATTTTGAGAAAAAACTGTAGCCAATGAAACGTGATGTCCATTTGGTCCAAAATTATCAAAAAATACAGAAAAATTCATAAAAATTTGTAAAATTTTGCACTAAAATATTGGCGGGAGAAAACAGCGCTCAAAAATAGTTGTCACTCATGGATATACTCAGTAATTACTTACACCTATGTCGCTGTATCCTGCCATCCCCATTTTGTGGTATACAGATGTTTACTGTTCTTAGCAGTATTGAGTAAATGCCAACTGCCTTGAAAACTCAAATAAAGACAGTCACTGGTGAGAAAATCTGAAATTTTAAGAATTATGGAAAATTTTCCTGAAGCAGTCTCAAGCCAAAGTGATGTTCCGCTGAGTCAAAAAAGTTATCTCTGGCTAAAAGAACTTGACATGTCTTCTCTGGCTAAAGAAACTTGACTTGTAGCTCTTTGCTATGCTGGTACAGAATGGCTGAAAAAAATTATGGAAATTAGGAAAATGACTCAGAAAGTTGAGAAATGACCTAATTTTGAGGTCACATTGCTGAGAGTACACTGCTTTCATGAGGAAGGAATGGCAAGCCAACAAAATTACCCTGTCATATGTTTTTGAAACATGTCGATCCATATTTATTTAGAAATATGCAGTGATATCTGTTGGATTGAAAGTTTGTGCAATTTTAAACTTTCAAGACATTTTTACAAATTATATTTGTGTTCTAGTTTGCTCGTGATCTCAACTCATTGAGATGGTGAAATCTTGAGAGTCAGGCAATTTTTTTGACTAGCACGAAAAGTCTGCGTATGAAAGGATGTTTCCTTTTGTACATGCAGCTCTCCGTAATAAATCTTGTACAAGTGGACGTAGCATTTGATCGTTATAAACTGAGGTCAACCATAACCAGTGATGATCTTGAGTTCTGAGGAAACATTACAGCAGTGTAGCCGCTCACTGCTCGTTCGTTGTCATGGTAACAACATCAGTAAAAGTACATGAAACTCCCACATTCATCATGCTGTAATTTACTCTTGGAAAATAGGAAAAAAAAACGACGAAGTACTTGAAAAATTATTTCCTGCTCAAGAACTCAAATTTTGCCACTTTTTATTAAGTCGTATTGAGCTGCTGAATTCCTGTTATATCGAATCAATTCTGCAGAGTAAAATTAGCGCATACTTTTTCTATTTTAAGAAAGCTGAAAACAAATGTGTGCAAAGAATGTGTCACGTTCATTGTTTGCCTATGAATTAGAACACAGTACCGTTTCCTATGTAGACTGATGGAGTTAATTTTTGAGAGCCCTGCAATTTGTGACATTATGAATTTCAGGCTCACGTGTTTGTCTTAGTACTTTGCGTCAGCGATGGCAGGCTGTGAAATGGAACCACGCACAAGTACACTAATTCTTGAAATGTCACGTTCGTGTTTGCTAGGAATGCTCAGTCAAGTGCAGTGACTGGGGAGATGAAAAAGCTGTACAGTATAGCATTTTGCTTGGCTGTAGGCAAAGAAGGTATTTTTTATTTTTGGAAACAATTCATGGAATCATGAAATTGCCGTATTTTTAAATGCAGGCATATCGCAAAAACTACATTTTGCTCCAGCAAGAGAAGAACAAACTTGATGAGATTATATTGACAGCTGAAAAAAATTTCCAGTAATTGAAGACTCCAAAGAATGTTTCTCCTCGAACGCAAATAGTCCAATCTTGTTCTGTATCTATAATCTGATCACACAAAATGTCCATCCAGCTTTGACGTAATTATACACTTACGTTGCCTGTAGCTGTGAGTTTCTGGCCTTTCTGCCATGGTAACCACTTCAGCATCTTTACGTCAAACATGATGAAGTGAAAGATATCACCGAGCAATGTAAAGTTTGATCAATTCAGAGAGAAATGGTACTGAGCTAAAATTGTTACCACCGGCTCTGCGATTAAAGCAATCTTCCAGAATTATGACATTTATGTGGTATGAATCTTCCTTCAAGAGTACGGTAGAAATAATGAACTTCATTTCAAGTTCTGAAACTGTCTCATCCCATAAAACCCTTATCCTCCAACTTTACCTGTCTACTCAAACATTTGCGAAAACATTCACCCAATTCTGAAACTGTCCCACCCTGTTTATCTGTATATCGGTCCAACCTCACAGGGTGAAAACAATGTGTTCATACTATAACACATTGATATTGGGGGGTTAATGCACTCAAGGTTTGATTTACCCTTTCGAGGGACTCATTATTTTCACCAAAAATATCCCGCCAATCATAAAACTCAGATGTGACTTCCTGTGTTCAATAAAATCCATTTATCGGCGATACTGCCGAAGCTTTATTTCCCTCATTGTAAAATTTATTGTGATCACCAATTGAGGCTGTTTTCAAAATTACTGTTTTCTTGTTTCTTTGGCATTCAGTTCTCATTTTAGGTCATTTGGGCAATTACAAATCGTACAGAAATTGTACTCCTGATCAAAATTTAATGTAAAGAATCAGTATGCCTCATTAAAGTTTTAAAATAATGATAATGAGATTTTATCCTTGAGTCCTTTAAAGCATTCAAATAGAAAATACCTCTCATTTCAAAGAAATTTATCCCATTCACTGCCAATGGCCTATTTAAATTTTATGGAAATTTGGGTTCAAAGGTTTCCTGTTGCTAGGGAACTGCCAAAATGACCAATTACAGCTGTTTATTGGAACTGCTCCACACAGTTAAAACATTATTTTGTCTGAGTAGCAATACTTGCCTGTTACTTTTCTGATACATACATCATTAATTTTGACTTACTGCTGTTTACATTACACAAATACTGTTTCCACTAAATGAAAGTGCCAGTCAGCTGGGTTGTATGTTATATTACATTATGTATGCAGTTACAAAATAGGCATTAGTGTGCTTGTACTAAGAAATATTGCATAGGGCATAAAATCGTGCCTCAATTTTTGTTTAAAAAAGAGTGAAGCACAAAATGTGAAAACATGAATACTTTTTATGTTTTATAAGTTCTGATTAATCCTGTCATGAAGGAAAAACACAGAGAACAGTCTTAAGATGCCAAATGACTGCATTTAGTTGGTGATACTGTATTTGTAATGTCATGACTTTGACCTTCATAGTAAAATACAATAAGTACTTTACGCTGAAATGCAGTTCTCCTGTAGTGTTTTCATCAAGAACAGTCAACTGAGAAATACTGATTTTCCATCAGTGACCATTTCATTCCAAAGTGTGAATATGAGTCCCAGGTACTAGATGTTGTGTGACTTCCCGTACAAAAAATGCAGGCACTGCCTACAAAAGTTACTGATCACACATTGAGAGTGATCTACGAGGAAAATCCTGGAAAAAAGTTCAGGCCAGGCTTTGGTCACCAAGATTATGCAGACAAAAGAGAAATTATTGGATTGAATCAAAGATTTTATCGTGAAATATGGCGTATAAACCATTGCTATTGAAAACGAAACCAGTTTATAGAAACCTGGTATGAACTCCAAACTGAATCTGACACAACTTTATTGGAAGCAATATTGATCTAAAATCTAAAAATACCCACCTCCGGCACTTTCAAGAAACAGGACACTGAATGGACGCTATTGGTCGATTGATTAAGCAAATTTACTTTTGGCAGAATTTAGCTACATGTACCATCCTTTTAATGTTTCTTTTAAATTACGTTGAAAACATATTTGTGAATGGTCTGATGTTGTTAATTCTGATGGACAATTCTCTGCCCCTCAGCTGTGTTTGGCATGATATTATATTATCAGACTTATTTTGAAATTCTGTCCATTTATTGCGTCAAAGGTTTATACATTCTGCATACGTGATGATCACGTACGATAGAGTGATTTGCTGTTCAACAATTATGGATGTCTTTCTCAGAAGAAGATCACGGCTATTAATCCAAAATGAAACTGTCAAATAATATAAACTTTTGCCTTCCAACCAGTAACTGTATCATTCTTCAGTTATAATGATAATCTATTCATTGCAAACAGCATCATGTGCTAAAGCTTATGAATTTGTGTATCTTGTTCGATGAGATATTTTAAGTGGGTGAATCTCCTGAATATATACATTATGACAGTTAATTTTAACATCTTTCTAGTAATATGCTCTCTTTGTGAAGATTTGTGAAGAATTTTTTTTTCAGTTTATCGAAGACGTAGCATATATATATAATGGAGAGGAGAGTAGTTTTAGTTGTTTGTTTGGTACTTTTGTCATAATGATGTTGGACCTCCAACTTCGAGCAAAAACTCATAAACGCTTCATCAATTACACATCTAAGATATGTATTTGAAAATTTTTGAGGGAATAAAAATCGGACAACATCTGAATGGATTTGAGATGTTTCAGATGACAGCCCCGCGGTGAGAAAATGAAATTGCAAGGCATGTACAACCCAGTGCCCAATAATACGGTTAGAAGAATCAATCTGAAAGTCGGTAAATTACAGGTTCTTTGTACTGACGGCAAGGCTATAAAAGCGTCTGGGAATATTGTGTTAAAGGGAATCTATCACGTAATAGGTGTATCGCATTTGCCATTTACAGAACCGCCCAACGGAACTCCCTCTCATGGTACAGAGCCTTTGCTGTAACATGATCAGAGAAAATTTTCCAATATTTGATCAAAGTGTATTCCGGTAAAGGAAGCTTTGCGTATTCATGTACAGCAAGAGTATGTCAGAGGTGACACACAACCTACTTAGCGTGGAAGCGTCTGCTTTCAAAGGCACCTTACGTACACGGCGGAGAATATGATATTCTTTCTTCCATATCACAGAATATCAGCATCATTGCACAGATCACTTCCAATAAACCCCACTGAGGCTTTTGTGAAATCGTACAATGTCTTTTTCCGAGGCTTGCCGAACCACCTGCGTGTATTGATCTATTTTGCGGGCATTTTTTCAAGTTGTTGCTGTCTGTGAGTCAGTGCTGTGACAGCGACAAAAAACACTACATATCGCTTACAATTTTCCAAGAGGAATATAATTATGCATGTGAGCTGGGAATCTCAAATGCTACATCCTTGAAAGCTTCCTCGTGGCAGAAAAAATTACATGTTGTATAGCTAATAGCTCAAAAGTTACAGGGAAGTTACTCTGTTTTTGCTACATTTGTCAGGGTTCTTGAAGTATTTAGTCTGATTCTGAATCTGAAATGCAACTTCTTGCCTATAAAAGCAGCCAGGTTGTATTCAGTGTAATGAAAAAGCAATTTCAATTTGCATACACGTAACATCTAAAACCTTCCCCCCCAAAAAAGCCTCAGAAAAAAAAGCCATCAAATTTATGTTTTCTCTCTTAAATTTCTCGCGTCACCTTCAAGCAAATTTGAGCTACACGCTTTAATATAATCAAATAGCCATGTGAGTCACGTCGCAGAAATGTCAAAATGGTGTACCAATACAGAAACCCTTAGGTACTGCTGAAACTGTTTACCCAAAATGCCCTGTGCAATGTTTGCAACTTTGTGAGCCCCAGCGTTTAATCTGTTCAGTGATTACTATTCTCAGACTAGTAGCTCATTCTCATCACTGAAGTAATAAGACTGGACTATTGTACAGGAAAGCAGGGTTATATTTGCAAGTAAAGTACATTCATCGGTTCAAGGTAACTTGGTGATTTTATTCTGCACAAACAGATGGTGGCTTTAGGGTATTTTTGTACTTAGTTTGAAGTTTTGACCAAGTTGTATATTTTTTTGGTCATTAGCTATGCTAAACGTACTATAAATTATATACTTTGCAATGAATTATTAAGCCTAACACTTCTATGCCCTGAGTTTCAGTTTATGAGAACTCATTCTGATCAGCCAAAGTTCACCACATGGCTGTATTGATTTGACAAATGATGCATCTTGTCCTTATTGTATGATAACAGCCCCTCCCCCCTCTCATGGGAATCACAGTGGATATATAAATGATGCAGTCTTTGAGGATAAATCAGTGGATAATTGGTTCAATTATCTGGTGCTATATGATTGAAAGGTTTCCAAACTTTGAGAACAATAACAAAAAAGATCATGCTCTTGGAGAAAGTGGGACAGAACTTGGAAAAGCAAGTGAAAATCGAGATCCATCAAAAGCCACTGAGTGTTTCTTCCACCTATCTTGTCTGCCATGTATCTTGACACTCAGCTCATTTGCTTGTTAATATACATGCATTCTTAATCAGCGAGCATGAAGATCGACACAGAAATAATTGTTATCAATGCTATGGACAGTCATTTTATACTGTCAAGTGTATTTTCAGATACCCACATTAGTAAAAGGACGTGAAGAAAATAGCTTTATCTAGCGCACATGGTGGGGAGTTTTCCTCGAGAGGAAAAAAATATCAAACACATTGAATATTTTCCTCAACAGCACTGAAGGAAAAAAATTCAGAAAAAATCACCTGCTCACGAGAGTAAAATGACGGAGCACACAGCCTCAAATGAAATTTTACTCAGTGAATTTATCTCGTGTACGACAAGCTTTAGAGTGCAGAGCACTGAATACACAATCGAGTGTTGATGCAGAACTTCCCAGCCTATGAGTGCCTGTGACTAGTATTATTTTCCTTCCCAAGTATGAAGATATTATGTACATCAGGTGTGTCCTGATAAAATTATTTTATCTTGTGTAATAATGTTAGACATTTTACTTAGCTTAATGTGTAATGTTTTAATTTGGCATACCCACGACGAAGTTCAGTCTGGTAATTAAGAATCATAAACTTGAAAGAGGAAAAGGATTATGCAAAGCTTATGGTAATGACTTATTATCATCAGTGAATATTCATAAATCATACATTGTGCACTCCATAAGATCATTTTGAAGCTATGGCAATGCTGCAGCTGCCCCGCCTGATTTGAATACCTTGATGTACCGAAGAGATCCCCGGTGAAAAAATTGATTTGAGAACCCTGGTAGAATTTACCAGCTTACTGCTCTGAGCAAAAACACTGTCAATTGGAGTCAGGCTGGTTTGGAAATTGTGAATTTACTCGCTCACTCATCCAGAAATTTTCATATAAGTGCAGGATATTAAAAATTAAAACTCAATAGAAATTGCCGTGTGACGGCTGAATGTGTGAAATGCAAACTGGAAGGGCGTGAAGCTGAAGGCAAATAGAATTCTATAAGACTTGTCAGGGGCTTCTTTTGAAATAAAATTTCTAGTCATTAGTTTAGATTCCAGACATACTTGATGTTTACCTGGGGAAAAATGACATGGAAACATTGCATACCTAATGCAAGAAGCTGTGTCCCTCTTCAGTGTGTCCACCCCCATTTCAGAAATGGTTGAGTCCAACAGGAAAAAACATATGAGGAGCCAATCCATAGCAAGATTATTTGAGAGGTAAAATGCGCATAATGTTTAAAGACAAAAGTGCTTAATCAAAAGGAATATGACAAAAAATTTTGCAAAATTATCACAGGTCAGCTGTGCAATGTAAGTAGTTGCAGATGTTTGACTTTACCATTGCTAATACGATTCACAGCGCACAAGATTGAAAAAAAAAAGAGGAAAAGATGCTTATCGGTGTAATAATGATAGACGGCTTTATGTAATTACTGGGGATCGGAAATTCTTCAAAGGTGAAAACTGTGATAACATATTTTAGCTCAAGAAATAGGCACCCTTGTAATCGGTAGGTATTATGATTAATACCTAATGTGGAATTTTGTGTTTGTTGGATTTTTGCCGGCTAACTTTGTAGGCTCTACTTCAATAGAGATTTAGTTCTATAATGAAAACTCTTATTTTGTAGTTTTTGTGTACTTGTTCATGAAAAACCATGTATTAAAATAGGGTAGCAGATCTCAATGTTTGTCATAGGGAAGTTAACTCAGGTTGAAAAACATTTTCAATTTGCAGTTTAAAGATCCATTAGCTGTAACTTTGGTCATTTTTTAAAATTTTGTTTGTTCTGTGTATCATCTGCAGTTTCTGGTTTGAATCCCTGAACCATGAAGAAATTTCTAATATTTAGCTCATAAATATACCATATGAATATAATCTGCATTGTTATTGTTTAAATTTTGTATTCAGGTCCGGACTAGAATACATTTATCAACAATAACAATGGCCATTTCACATATACAGGCTGTGTTGGCAAGCAGGACACTGGGCATTGGTCATGATGATCGAATTATAGTAAAATTCTGTAGTTGATACATTGAAACAGAGTAGTGAAAAATTAGTCAAAAGTTACAGCTAATGTCGCTTTAAGCTGTTCACCCAATTCCCTGTAGAAGTGTCTGCACTCACCATTGATAACTATGGCTTTGGGCAAAACCATTTTGGTAAAAGGGTTTACACATTTGCTTGTAATCAATTCATTATCATGCCAATGATAATGAATATGCAAATGCCCATGCCGAAGAATGGTTTTGTGTGTGCTGAGAAAAACACAGATTCAATGGCATTATATTTGGTGTACGATGAAATGTGTCTGTCTGCAAGATGTTTATTCATCAGAGTGCAAGGCAGTTCCTTGAATGCTGTGCCTTTATTTTGACGTGAAGAAGCCAGTATTTGATGACATGTGTTTTTCACCGTCCTCTTCAAATGGCATGAAAATTTAGTCAATTACCGAGATTTGCAATTGAAAATGTCATGCGTGTACCGGTCGTCCGTCCAATTTTCTGCTAATCTGAGCCGTAGTCGGCTGTTAATATACGCATACACATGCGTGGAATTCAAAGAGATGTTGGCTCACTTTCTCAGCAAAACTTCACTCTGCCAATGGTGAGATATTGATTTTGACAAGTGTGTTCACTGTTGGTGGCTTGTCAGATGGAGCACTGGGTAGGCAGGACATGTGGGTCTTTAGTGTGTAAAGTGTCAGCGAAAAGTAATCCCTCAGCGTGCGTTTGATGTCTCTCTCTATCCGAAGTCTCTTGAGGGCGCTGTGCACATGTAACCTCTGCTGACATTCGGTGAATTGTGCCAAGTATATGCTAAAGTGAGGGTCTTAAGTGAGAGGGTCTATATTTAAAACTGTTTTTTGTGTTGAATCCGTATTGATTATAATATTGAACCGTAGGTTAGCATTTCAGAAGAAGTGAGACCTTGAACAATGGAGGAGTGTCTGCATTCAGGACATTGAAGAAAAAAATTTGTGCGTAGAGATGTGAAGAAAAAAAATTTTGCGTGAAGATGTCTTGCAATTATGTGACCAGTTTAGTTTTGCTATAGTACATGGCTTTAATTCATTCCCTTATGTAGCGGCAACATTTTAATACTGGGACAAGCAATCAACATACTGCTTTTCGGTAGAAACCTTATCACACCACCTGAGATCAGGTCTTCAGAGGGTTCTCTCAAGGTCATTTTTGTACTGAAAGGCACAATTTGTGCTGACTTTGAACTTGTGTATTATTTTTTGCACAGTTTGATAATAAACCCTTTTTCCTTGGTTATTTATATTCAGTCTGGCTAAAAATTTGTTGAAAATTGTTTAAATCTTCAACTTCCCAATTAAGTGTCATTGCTGCATACTTGTATTGCATTTACTTCATATTACCCCATCTTATCATCATAGTTATACTTTTGCAGTTTGTAAATTATTTATTTGCTCCACTGTCATATTTCCTTTTTTCATTTTCATCCAACATTGTCACTGATATTGTTAGATCCATTTGACATTGTCACCAAGACAAAGTGGTTCATATTATGCCCTTAGATGTACATTTTCACATTTTCTGTACGGCATTGTGACTGTTAGATATTCAGCAGATGTTGCTAATTGCCTGACTTCATAGGTGTCTAGCTAATTATCTTTGTGTTGTAACACATATAATTTCCCTGCCCGACTGTATTTACAGATATTCATCCATCTTGAATCATTGTTTGCAAAGATGGACCAGCTGCAGAGACAGTTACAATAGATTACATACACGTAGCTCAACTCGCCAAAAATAATTGCTCTGTCTCCGATTCAATATCGTCTTTGAATGTGAAACTTAACCTTTGACCCTTCCGTCTCATTTCTCTGCTAACTAATTTACATGTGGAGAGAGAAAGGTCATGGAGGCCATCTTTGATTGACATTGAATATTTTGAAAAGTTCAACTCGTAATCTGTTTTGTCCAAATCAGATATCTAGAAAATATATGTGAACAGAAAATACTCAGGAAAAGTCGTCATTATGAGTGAGATATGACTGTACTGAACATTTATTTTGACTTTCATCAGAGGATATAATGATTTTATAAAATATTTTGTCAAGTTTCAGCTAGCAATATCTTTTGGCATTTTTACTGACTTAAATGCAATTCAGAAAGTGGCTTTGAAATGTTCATGGAGGCATACCATGGTATTTCATATTTCTCATAAATTTTTAGGATACCATATATGGAAGGGAAACTCTATAAAATTTTCATCTGAATGCCACAAACCTACATGGCATGATAAACGTATTCACTCTGGTCCCAGTAGTCAGTTGCAGAACTTCAGGACACCAAAGATTGAAGTTCATATGTACATGACAGCCATTTGTATTATTTAACAGTACTGAAGTAACATTTATGTTCGCTGTGTTGTAATCAGAGTTATAGTTCATGGCGTAATCAGAGCCAAAGTCAAATTTTAAATTGACAAAATTTTTGCCTAAAATGTTTGCACCAATAAACTCTCAATATAATAACATTTTCAAATGAGATGGTAGACTTTCATACCACGCAAAGGGGGAAGGTTGATAATAACATTGCATAAAATATGGAATCTAGGAGGGGCTCGAAAAGGGGAGCATTGGTAACATGCATCTTTGAATAAGAGTTTGTGACCACATGATCTGAATTTTGTGAGCCATCTGGGCAGGAACTTCACAAACATTGTGTTCTTTTGTTTGTCATATCCTTCCAACACATTTTCCGTTCCCGTCAACTTACTGTAAAAGACACTAGAACAATCTTAAAAAGCACAATTGTGTGCAGGAGACTAAACGCTTCACATATGTAAAAGTTTCATAGATGGTGCTTAGGTACTTTCAATATCAGTCATGTCATCATACCTGTACTGTTAGCTACATAGTACAAGAGTGTTACATTAAAATTATTACCTTAAGTTCGTAAAATAACTATTTATGCAGTCTTGTTCTGATGATGTCAATATTTGTCTGGTCTTTTAGGTGTGAAATTGAATGACTCATTGTGAATTTGCTGATGAAATAACTTATTCCGTTTTGGATAGTTAGATGCTATTGACCGCAGTCTGATATAAATTACTGTAATTTATCGGTAGAGCGCTATAGGTGATTTAACAAGAAGATATTAATGAGTGACACGTTTGTGAGATTTAACACATGTATTTTGACAGGCCTCATTTCATCAAGGTTGTTGATCTCAGAGTTGTGAATTTTGCCGGGGTGTGTTTCAAGTTAATCTCCCGCTCTCGAAGTTTGTGTTTTGATGGAGTATGATCTGTGTGGGTGACAAAAAGGAATTGCTAAAGTCACGACTTTTATAATGATGTTTTGTTTCTTTGAATGGCCATGTGACTGTGAGTATTAAATCAAGGATAGTTTCATGAATACAGCCCCTTCTCTCTGATAATGAGAGCTTTTAAACTTTAGGAGAAACATTAAATATCAGAAATTCTGAACATGTGCAAATTACACTATGAAAGTTCCATGTTGGTATTATTGCTGATTTCAGACAACCTCAGTAGTATCTAACAACGGTATTCAAATAAAAAAGAACAGTTAAATTTTGGCTCACAGAACATGCATAATTTTTCAGATGTCACCATTCAACTTTATGAAAATCATGGGGATACATGATTTTAGAGAGCAAGGCAATTGATGCATTATTGATAAGTATACCTGTATATACATTAAGCTTAATGAGGATGGTACAGGAAGTTCTGGTATACTCTGGTGAAACCTTTATGATTTTCTCAGGTTTACGATATCGCATCCCAATTGACTTCAAGATAGCTGTCTTAAATACGTCCATAGTTATTTTATAGATTTAAACGTAAAGCAGTACAAGGTACTGTTATGTAAGCTTTACAGAGCTGAGCAATTAATCATTCTTACGATATATATATATATATATATATATATATATATATATATATATATATATATATATATATATATATATATATATATATATATATATATATATAATAGTAACACAAATTACTTCAAGGACAAAGTAATAATATTGATTATTACTTTTTTCTTAAAATAATTTATATTATTATATATAACGCTCTGACTTTAGCATCAAGCACTGTAAAAAAAAGTGTAATTCCTGTAATTTCCAGAAGGACATCTGTATACTTATATATATATATATATATATATATAGAGAGAGAGAGAGAGAGAGAGAGAGAGAGAGAGAGAGAGAGAGAGAGAGAGAGAGAGAGAGAGAGAGGTGTTTAAAGTGTTATTGAACATGTTTCAGAAACATCAGGCTTGCATTTTACCTTCTAGATGAAAATGTGTGTTACCATTTGCTGAATCAGCACTGTAGATGGACTTATATGCGTAAAGTTTGAATCGTGCAAAGTCTCACAGAAATGTGTGTATATAGTATTACATCCTTTATCTTCTAGAGTTGTTGGCCTCTTTCCGTATGGCTGCCATCTTTGATATATCAATGCAAATATTTCAATGGATTAAGGAAAAATGAAACCATGATTTTTAATCCAAATTTTCTGTGAGTTTGACATTAAGTTCAGCGGGAATACATTAAAGTGAGTTTGTCTAGGCTAACAGTAGTTTGACTCAGCAGTTAAACAGGTATCACCTCTTGTCACAGTCGGCCCCAATTACAGCGTAATAACATCATATCGGCTAGGAATTCCGGCGTTTCCCAAGGGAGACGGCAGTCAATTTGCCGGTATTTGTATTCTCTGGGTCAAATCATCTTTAAGGTGTAAATCCTGACCAGAATTTTGATGGGAAAATAAATAGATGTGTCGTCTTTCATGTCCGTAAGAACCATTTGGATTCAGTGATGAAATTAGGGAATGCTGTTGTCGTCCGGAGAATGTGAGAAAATTTAATTATTCAGGAAATTGGCAATCAGTGAAATGATTTTGCAGGGTCAGGACAGGCTGTCAAACAGATGGTTTAACAGAATATACAAAATGATGAGAATTTTTAGAATAGACAAGATATCACAAATTGGCGTTGTACTTTTGAAACTGACTGCAGAAAGAAAAAGTGAAAAATTTTCTTATCATATTATAAAGATTGACCATATTCTGTGTGCGACGTGGTACACTCCTTGATGTACCGGTATGGTTGTACTTTTTTCACAAAGCTTCTCAAGTGAAGCAAAATCAGAAGGGTCTGACTGTAGGAATTATTACCAGGTAATCCTTCAGGTATTTTCTAATATCTGAATATTGTATTGTGCAGAAATCCTATATGGTATTTGAGAGCACCAGTAATTTCATAGCATTGCAGGAATTGTATACGTGGCTAAAAAATGGAAGCGTTTTCGATAAATTCGATACAGTGAAAATTAGATGCTTTGGTATTTTGATAAACTCTCACGTTAACACTGAAGGTTTTTGGTCTTACAACTGACACACATTTTAATTTTAAAGGTTTGGTAACCAATCCTAAAAATTCTGTAAATGAGCCAACAAGAAAGTTGGCTTGGAATCAAAAGCAATGTAGTAGTAGTTCAAGCCAATATTTTAAAAATGAGAAAATCATGTTTTTCATCTTATGGTGTGAAAGACAGTCATTATTTTTCTAAGCAAAAAGAAAAAAGTTTACCAAAATATCAAAATGTGAAAATTTTGGAATGGCCACAGTAGAGTTAAACTATGAAAATGCGATGTAGGCTGTCCTATATAGCTATCATTTCAAATTTCAGTCAGTTAATTAGATGTGCGTTATCAAAGGGTGAACAGGTAACAAGGTCAACTCTTGCAATTGACGAGAGGTCAGAACAGAATAAAGCTATGAGATAGCATTGGGCAATGCCGAGAAAAAAGTGTGTGTCTGTTTCTTTTAGCATGCCCTCAGGTCATGTTGGTTGGAACTTTGTACATTTTGTGTCTTTAATAAGGTGCAATCCATCAAAAAAAAATCAAAGTTTGCAATGCATGATGTTTAATAAAGTGTGAAAAGAAAATTTGGTTCATTGTGTTTTAAATGGGTTAGGTTGTGTTGCTTGAAGTTATTTATTTGGCCAAAGCCAAGGTTGGAATGGAACGATAATTAGAAAACAGTTCCTCAATTTTCTTTACAGCAGTAGTTGAAATTGTTCTTATTTAAGGATCAAATGTGAGTCAAATATGATCAAAATGAAATCGTCACAATCCTTATGCCAGTGATACTCATCAACACGTCAGATGTCTTTTAGAACGTGTACAATAACGTGGCCTTATAGGTGACAAACGTACATACAATCTTAATGGCACACGACTAAAAGGCATAATTGGCGTACAGGAAAAATCACATAAGCAAAGAATGACTGACATACTTGTGTTTAAAGGTTTTAGGGAAAATGAGAATTCAAGTATGATGTGGGATAGTTTAAGTGTTTTAACATGTTAAAAAAGTAATACTTAAAAGCATGAATCAATAAAATTTGACTTTATTTATCTTCTAGTTCCGTAATGATTTTGAAATATTTTTATTTGACTTGGAAAGTACGTCAGATTGGTATTCTTGCCAACGCATTAGCCTATTTAAGTAAGTACTCCGTGCTATATCACACTTCCCAAGCTGTGTTGGATTGCTACAGGATATGCAAATGAGCACCCTTGACAACTCTTACAGGGATCATGCCACCCGTTTGATGGATTAGATGAAGAGTTTTTACGTCACAGGTTTCTGTAGCCAGGAAGTACATGCTGATCTCTCCCTCCCAGGGAAACGCATCATTATGTCGTAAAAAAGTGGGAAATTTATGAGAAGGTTGATAAAATAAGAGACTGACGTGACTCATCTTTTCTGAATGTTGATTTTTGATTGCGAAGACTGTTTGAAAATGGCAAAACTTACAAGTGTGTAAATACATGTTGTTTAAACACCTGCATTTTCAAAAGTGCCTTTTTGTCATTTTTCTTTTCATCATTATCTGCTGCGTGGAATTTTTGCCTTCTGTCATGGTTTTTATGTGCTATCACTCCTTGTTGAGCCAGGCAGAATGCATTTTGAAACTGTCTGATAATATGATGGATTGCTAATTAACTTATTATTTGTATAAACCTGCATTCAAAGAGGTCAATATTCTTTTAGTCCCAGCACATTACTTAATTAATGCTGGTCCCAGCTGAAACTTTGTTCATGTTTTTTTCCCGGCTATTACAGGCATAACAGCATATGACTGCCTACAAATTTGGAATAAAAATTTGCCCTCAAGAACACTTCGAGAGTTAACTCATACAGATCGAAATTATGGGTCCATTGCCAACATTGTCACTCAAATATTGTTTCAGTCATTGCTATATGTAGCATTATATGTAGGTACCCTGGGCCAGACAGCGATGATAATCTGACTTACATTTATGACTACCCTTCTCTATTTTGTAAGGGAGATATTTCAGCAAATATACAATCTGACCAAAGTGAAAATATTCTCCGCAAAAATTTTGGAGAGCTGTTCACCAATTGCTTCGGCTGTGTTGTATCGACAGCATGCGGGATGCAAAATTCTGTGGAAGATCTGAGCTAAATATAGCACCGCAGTAGCTGCAGATGTATGAATATTTCACCTGACCAGGATATTCTCAAGGGGCCATGCGAGTGTTTCTGACACAGCGCAGCTTGCCAGGATGTACCGTTTAAAAATACTGCTGCATCGATTTTGCAATGAGCGACAAGCTGTAAATGTAAGCGGCTATCATCATGTACTATTAAAACAGGACCTGGTTTCTGTGTTACTGGGATGAGAATTTAGTTTTGTGAAAGAATGTACAATGGGCAAAGATCTAGACAAACCTTGCCAAATTAAAGTGTAGAACGTAAGAATTTCTGTGCTGTAAGAGAACCTTATTGTGCAGTGTTTGACATAGATACATGTGGAAGCAATCTTAATATGCATGGCTTTGTCTTGGCAGAGGTCAGCACATTGCAGGTGCTTTTGTATAGAGTAATAAACATACTCAAATCTACCATCATTCCGATTACTTTCACTAAATTAGCTCAGTCGCCATCTAGTCACTACCATCTAGATTTCTAGTCTTTGTAATAACTTTTATACAATCGAGGAATTCTCGCATAGTCACAGTAATATTATCCCAGTGTATGACCCTTTTATAGTTTAAATATTTTGCTAAATTACGCTGGACAAATGTTGAACTTTTCATAAACATGTAGAGTATATTGAGTTGTATTCAAATTGTGCCCCTGAAATGATTAATCAATGTGCTGAAAATGGAAATGTCATAGAAGGGATGCGAGAAGAAGGAAATAATTTGGTTATCTTGTATAAGCTATAAAGTGATGGTGAATATATGTAAGAATGTGTGATGTACAGTAATTGCATAATTAACCCTTTCACCACCATGGTTTGGCCCAGACCCATTGTTATTAATGGCGATTGTGGACCGGTTTACAGGGAATTGGGGGTGAACAGGTTAAGGTATGATGATCGTTGGCATTTGACTGTGACCTTGCCACTGTTTAGTATGAAGTGCATGAAAGTATTCATAAGTTCAAATTCCAAGTTGACATACATGGAAAAATCAAAATACAAGTCATGATCAAGTACAATCTCAAAGAAAGCCCCTCTCATGCAGATAAATGTCTTTCACCAAGTTAAGCAATGTATTCATCGCTTTGATCAAGTTTGTGCGCAATGTATAATAGGGAGCTTGAATGTGCAAATGCGTCATAAACTCTACAGCATGTGTACAGAAAAATTGTAACAAGTCGGTTATTAACCCTGCACTCTTTTGAAGGGTGGGGATTAAGCTGAGCAGTTTTGACTGTGATGTCTTCACTAGATGACTTTGTGCGGCACATTGTAAGTTTGAATCCGTTCGAGAATTTACTCAGAGCTATATTCAGCACTCTACCGGTATAATATGTCCTGCCTGTTGCTAGTACCTATGCAGTTAAACACAGTCAAACTTGGTTTCTGGAATATTTCTTTTGGTTCAAAGTATAGTTTGAGTTGTATGTGATACTGGTCATGAAAAGTTTTTCTATATTCATAAATTTTGATAATCGTCATCATTGAGCTAACTGCTGGTATCAGAATAAACAAACAGTTGGACATTTGATCAACAATCCAATGAAAATATAATGTCCATTAAAAAAAATCTGAACAGAGACTGCCCTATTGACTTTCAAGGTCTTTGAAGTTTGAGAAAAGCTGAGAAACAGCAAGTCTTGTGTCTGCAAAGCTTTGTAAATGAAATATTAAACTGATAACGAGTCAATATCTATAGCATACTGTGGAAACAGACTTAGATGATAATGTAACATCAGCTTGTATGTATAGAAGAGGTAATTGAACACCAATCTGAATGCAAGTGTTTCTTCTGAAAAGGGTGACGCAAGAAGATACCGGTAATGTGATGCAGATTAACACTCAGAACTATTTGGTTACATCCAGGAAGCTACAGATTAGATTTGTGTCGTGATATTGCTATTACTGCGACTTCCTCTGCATTATCGTGTCCTACAGCACCATCAAATATTCATCCCGTGTGATGTGTCATTTCATATTTTATATGAAACGTCGTGATGTAGCTGTCTGGAAGAGAAAATGATAAGTATTTATGTGGGAGTGTATAATCCAAAAACTGAGTCAATGGATAGGAGCTCTGAGAGGGACTGCTTCGTGAAATATCTAGTCTTGATGTGAGGCAATGACTGAATTTCTATAGCAATTATGCTTTAGAATGACAATCAAGTGGTATTATATGAGAATCATTCAGTTGGTACATATGCCGGATTGTGTCCAAAAGGTATGTAGTTGGAATTATTGAATATTTTATAACTGTAACTTTACAGCGTATGGTATGACGATGTTTTACTCTTACATAATACTATCAAGAAATCTGTGTGAAGTTAGAATTGTCTGACGTAGCTGTTTTGTCGATTTCCAAAGTGGCCAAGGTTCAACAAGTGTTATTCTTGACCACATAGTGACGTCAGTAGTAGTAGGTGGAACACACATGAGTGAAACACAGAGCAGTTCTCTTCTTCCACTGTGAATTAGCAAAACAGACATGTTTCGAACAAATCTTGTTCGAAACATGTCTGTTTTGCTAATTCACAGTGGAAGAAGAGAACTGTTCTGTGTTTCAATGTTAATGCTTCCATGATGAACATACACAGTAACACATGAGTGAGGTGAATGTCAGATCAGACGATACAGAAGAGCGAATGATACAGAAATTGTGTGGAAAAAGCAGAACTAAAAGTTATGTCATTTGTGATGAAACTTTGAATATTGGTTTGGCGGTTGAAAAATCCAAATTCAGATAATTTACTTTCACCGTGCTGTGATTCAAAAATGATGTAAGAACCTGCAAATACCTGGACGGCCTGCGGTCGAGAATTGCCCACAAAGAAATTGCCTACAACGTTAGTGTAGAAGGCCTACAACTTTTATGAAGCTAATTTTACTAAGTTACTCATGTTTGCTTCATGACCACAAACTTTTGTCTTGGGACTAGAAGGTCTTACATGTACCTTCAACATCAAGAGTCTGATGACTTGTTTCAGGTTGTATACTTCAGCACGAGATAAAAGCTCTATGGTATACATATATACACTTGATTTGCTTTGCAATGCAATCAAATATGGCTGCCAGATGACCCTTTTGTTTAAATGTTTTTATGTCTAACCCCGTAACTCAATTATAGGCAGATTTTTTCGAAGTTATATCAAGGACATTGTCCCCTTGTCATGACATGCTATCTTTACTCATGACTATGGTCATGATGTGACAGCCGTTTTGTGATCTTTCCATATCTGGTGAGATCACAGCTCAGCCATTCTAGAACCAATTTCTTTCAGAGGTGGTACAACGACATAACCCAATGTCATAAACGTGCGTGTTTTTTTTTCGCATGGTTTATTTAAATATGGCAGCCAGTGTGCAATTTTATTTTCTGCCAATTGTCATAATGCCTAGTGTGACTTGTTTGTTTGAAATGTAGGCTCCAGGGAGTCACTATATAGATGATGTTCACCCATAGATGATGATTGCGTGACAACTTTGATGGAAGAAGTCCATAAAAGTCACTAAACTTCTGTCAAGTGTTTGCAGTTTTGTCAGGATTGTGATCAATCGCCAATACTTGAGATACAGTCTGCTAGAGAATAACAACTGTTCCGTTTACGTTTGTGTGAAACTTTAATTGTCCATCGCATTGGATATGAAGAAAAGTAATCATTAGAGCTTGTGTACAATATTTCTGTATGGAATGCTATCTCAACATTGCGTCGTAATCATTTTTATGGCTCCAGCAACTAATTTAATCTTTTGATACAAAAAGTCTTTCCTACACCAGATTTGATGTTATCAATAGTAAAATAGTTTTAATATTCGTGTTGTTTTACTATGAATCTGTCTTTCCTGTGTTATATTCTCTGTTTCCTCCGTCTGTAGGTCCAACCAAATTTTAGTTTATTTGGGTTTTTAGAATGCTGATCATGTTCAGCCATATTACAATTCAACATTGTCCTCGTTGGAGTACTGGTATGTTTCCAGTTAATTTTGAATGGCACCGTTGAACATGCAAATACTTTTGTTGTTTGGATGATAATAAAGGCCCACTGTTCAACTGATTGGTGATGTTTCCTACACTGTAACTCATGATGTAATCGTAGTGGAACCTGCCAGAACCCTGGAGTATTGGAAAGTGGTACAATCCTAAGTCAATAACAGTACATTACGGTTGGACTGATATGTAAAATGGGGCATATATATTATGAGTTTGAGAAGTGTACATGTAGACAGTGTTTATTGTTATTTTATCTTGGTAGTATCATCCCTACAGCGTGACTTCAGTAATACACCGCATGTCCTTCATTTTTGTGAACATTATCATTAAGTAAGCGCTCTCCATAGATTATTCATAATCTTCACGTTGGCAGTTTTCAGCAGAATATTCATTTCAAATCCAAAATGAAGCTCTGCACCCAAAAAATGACTGAAAATCTAATCTTCTGTATACTCCTGTCATTTTGAAGTGCTGTCAAGCTCTTCAAGATGCATACAAATTTGAAATATAATTGTAGATTTGTTCTTAACAAGAATAATGTTCCGAGAGATCAAGCTATATGATTGCCTGTAAGAAGGTATCAACATGTAAGTAGCTTAGCTACCAATGTAATGATGTTGCATCAATTGTGTCAGGTTTTTCCCCCTCATAAATGTGATGATTTTAATATTTTGCCTTTTCATAAACCGCAGATAATGATTTGATGTACAATAGGGAGTATTGGTAAATCATTGTATGTGAGCTCAGTGTTGGTGAGGCGGCCACTGGAAGCTTAATATCCCACAAAGAACTGAACAGCATAGATTGGAAAAATGTGAATTATGAATTTCAGGGCAAATGATTGCATATTCTATTGAAACTGCGTACACGGGAGAGATATTAAAAATGCTTGCAGGCTTTGATGTTGGGTCTTTGAAGTGGGGTTCACCTGAAAAGATATTATTGCTAAATGTGTGTCATATTTTATTCAACAAACTCTCATAAGTGTGCTCTTTGATATATGAATGCTGTTATACACAAGAGTTCAGATCAAATACAGAATTCGTGAGTCTCGGTAGCTGAATACCGTTTCTGTTGAACTTTTTCCGAAGTATTTTCTCAACAGGACGGCTTTCTCGGCAATTTCAGAGAAGTGAAGTTAGGTTTTTCGATATCAGTATTTTTTTCTCCATTAATGTATCATTGAATCTGGTAAATAATTTTTTGAATATTTCCACATCTTTGCATTTTGGCATTGGTATATTTGAAGCACTAAAACAAATTTTGTTACTGACAGCATTTGTTCGATATGATTGTACCATCATGTTCATTTGCAAAATTTGAACGGGTGACAGTACACCTTTAAAAGAAGGCAGTCTGTGCAAATTTCAACGTGAGAATCCCAAGTATAAACCCAATGGACAGCCTGTAAATGTCCGACTTATTATCTTGATTGTTGGTTTGGGAATTGTTTCCTCATGACAGTGTCTTACAATATGCAAAGGTGTAAAACACACTCCTTACATGTTAGATTAGCTATTTATTAATGGTTTATGATTGACGTGGGAGTTTATCATAGCCAGAGTCCCCTTTCACTATCACGACTTAATAGCTCTCTACAAGACCATATTGCTTTCCCTGTGTCTTTTTAGCCTGTTAAATCAACCTCTTTGGTCCGTAAGTGATTATTAACAATATTTCATTTTCTGTTGTAATACATTATTTTGACAAACTCAACGCATTACAAACAGAAAATGTACAGGTTATATGACTGCATATACTGTGTTTAGCTTTTCTACTTAGTTTTGTGTACAATGGATTCAGGTAAAAGAGAACCAAGAAGGATAAAGCTTTAATTTCACAATATTGATTTAATGATGCAAATGTAATAAGTTAATGATGTGTAACAAGAAGTAGTTGGGTCGTTATGGCGATTATTTTGAAATAACGTTTGACAGCTCCAGACAGGTATTTTGTTGTGAAATTTATGAGAAAATTAATAAAGTCAATCGATTTGCAAAATCATCCATAATGTGAACCCATGCCCATAGTGACAGTTAAGTTTTTTACGGATTATTCACTGTTTGTCCCAGTTCCTGTGCTGTTTGAAATCTCGCATTCAACAGAGACAGCTCAAGTCTACAGATATACAAAGTTTTTATTAAAAAGTTTTAACAACTCTGTGAATTTTCAATTGACATTTTGTATATTTCATACACAATTGTTCATTTCACTAAAACTAGTTTTTCTACCACTGCATTTACAAATTTGTAGAATGTTTAGATATCAAAAAATGCATGTAGAATTTCTTTTTTGTGTGTATAGTATGTTGAACATGTCTGTATTCTGGTCTTGGCATACAGGCATTAAACATTCCATTTGTAGTTTTTATTTTGAATAAACATTGACATTTTAGAGGTTCAATGTCATGGAATTGGTCAAGGGTGATGTTGTTTTGCAAAGTCAAAATTTGACTGTGTCAATACATATGCCGACAGCGCTTACACGTGGTTGAATTTCCCCTCTTTAATACCAAAAAATCATGGTGTTGTATTGGAACAATTATCTTAGGGAACTGCAAAATCGTTTCATATAGTTTCATTACCATGGAACCATGTGCTTGTACTGTCCCTAGTGTTAATGCATTATAAACCCTGTAACATGTAGAAAGCCCAGGGAAAATGCGACCTAGCTGTGCTGTCATTTACCAGTACTGCACACATGTAGAATATGAAAATCATATTATTTTGATTAATGCGTGATTTTGTGAGCACACAGGCACAGGTGTTTTGCTGTGTCACAGATCATACTATCATGATCCAATGACTTTCAATAGCACTATTCAACGGTGTTTAAGTAGTTGTACTGTGGAAGAGCGAGAACAAAGTAAAATTTTATTAACCTGACAGAGAGAGAGAGAGAGAGAGAGAGAGAGAGAGAGAGGAGAGAGAGGAGAGAGAGAGAGAGAGAGAAACTTTATTCTGCTGGTGCATTGAGAGAGAGACTGACATAGACGGATTCTCTAGGTAGTAGCAAATTATGAATTTCAAGTGAGTCTCTCATCCAGACAGTATTTTAAAAGTCGATTTGACTTTGATTGGATTACGTTTGACAGCAAAATCAGATTTTAATATTTTTGCTTCAGTGCATATAATTCACCAGAATTGTGTATATTCCTCTGTTTCATACATTAGAACACATGATTATACAGCTTAGTGCTCAAATCATTGCTATTGACCTCTTGAACTTTTGTATATTGACGGAAATGTCAGGGTAAGAATGCAATTATTTTGTTGGCATAATCGAGACAGGAAAATATTTCCGTTTCCATCCTTTCATTAATCTTTCTCCCGGCAGATAAGGGAATCGTAGCAATTTTTTTTCAAATGGAATTCCATTTTTCATTTGTGAAGATGCTCAAGATTCTGAAAGTGAACCAGGTTGTTCCTTTTTTTTGACGCCCACATCGATAGAATCTGTGAGTGCTAATATGAATAGGAGTTTGTCAAATTTTCAAGAAATACATGTAAGCTAGGTTTGCTGCAAGCATATCATTCTGTTAGTACATACAATGATAAGAAACAAAACCTTTTCTTATTGGCCTTGAGTAAGTTTCAAAAGGTTTGATGGATACAAGTTGAATAAATACTGTTTCTCAGATTTATTTCTGTAAAATAGGAAAAACTTCACAGTTTATCCTGTCAATCATTGTGTCTCTTCTTTGCAGATATATTGGTCAAATTTCATAATCGTAAGGGGATCTGTGAAAACTGTATCGCGGCACAACCAATTGGCATACAAAAATTTCAGCTTTGATGTGAATAAGTAATTATATAATTGATTGATATCAAATCTTGAAATATTTTCCCTCTTGCCTGTCGCTGTTATTACTGTTTCTATGGCAACCAGTTTACATGGACGGCTCTCTGTGTAATTGGGTAAAGTTGTCACATTTTCAATCTCATGTGTTGTCTTCAATTTTAGAAGTTTTTTACGGTGTTGTAGATTAATTCAAAGGTATAGTTTTTGTCAAAACATAAAATTGAGGACCATTGGGTATGCACATCATAAACAGTATCAATTATTCAAAGTGTGGTTTTGCACATGATAAGAGCTGTTGTATCGTGAAATACTTCATCTTTTTTGCTCAGAGCTATGGAGAAAAAAATGTCCATGATCTGATGCAGCAGAATCGGTTCCTGCTCATGTACATACAGTTGAAACACGATGCCAAGTGGAAGATTTAGGCTCTCCTTAATCCACCACTAGGTGGCCTGGTAATTTTATCTACACCAGGCTGTGAGGTAGCTTGGAGTCATGTTTCTTGAATAGCAGGTGATTTGGTTCTGCTCTGCTATTGAAGACATATTATCAATTTCAAAGCACTTCCATCATAGTTTCAAGAAAAGTTTTGTATGACAAAACAAAAAGGATAAAAAAAGTAAAAAAAGATTTTGTAACAGTTGGTTCTTTATAAGAGATTGCAAGTTCAAAGTTGAACAAATAGATATATCAGTACTTATATGAAAGCTTTTATGTTGTACCCAGCAGTTTTACAGAATTTGTTACAATGTAAGTGACCTGCTCCTATCTATTTTCCAATTATTGTCAAAATCCTTGTCATTTATGAATTCCAAAATTTTAATTGATAAAAATGCAAGGTGAAGTGAACACCGTGTATAAAATTTTAGTTTTTAGCTACTATAGACTATAGTCTATAGAAGCTATTGGGATGGGTATCCGTCCGGCGCCCGTCGTCAGTCTGTATGTATGTATGTATGTATGTATGTATGTATGTATGTCCGTTTGTGAGGCGTCCGTCCACTCAAATATCTTGAGAACCGCAGTACTTACTGATTTGATATTTGTTGTGTAGGTGAAAAATATGATTTTGAGACACTATTTTTTTTAATTTTTGATATTGTTGAAAATAGGCAAATTAATGCCAAAAAAGGTGTTTTTGGTAAAAAATCTTCTTCTTCATAACCGCTGGTCAGACAGCTTTGTTATTTGGTATACAGGTCCCTAGGGGTAACCCACTTAGATTTGTTCAAATTGTGATGAAATATGCAAACGTGTATTTTTAAGGAATTTTTTTGTCATTTTGGTCAAAATTTGACTTACATTGTATGTAATTCTTGTACTGTATAAACCCTATCAATTCACCCAGAAAAAAATAATTAATATGATTTTAAATAATTGAATTAATTAGGATTCATCAAAGCCAAAATAATTTTAGTGTAGAATTATCAGAACGTTCAACTTTTTTGATAGTTCATAGTGAAATGTTACCATCTTGGAGGATTAAAACATGTAAAGGCAACTTTCCTGAATCCCAACTTTGACATATTCTGAACCGTCATTTATTGTGCTCTGTATGTTATCTAAAAGAAATTGCTCAAAATAGTCAATAGAGATAGAGATAGAGATAGAGAAAGTTCTAATTTCCATTATGGTTGACTTGGTAAGGATAAAATAAAATTACTTTTTGAGGAAAAAAATAGAGTGGTCAATTAAAAGAGTGGTCAAAGTGATAGGGTTTTTATGGTAAAGCTGGGCTGTAAGATTCTTCATGTGCTATTTGTATAGGATAAAGCCCGAGTACAAGGGCTCTTCTGGTATATAAAGTCCAACCCAACGATAAAATGTCGAGGCCGCAGGCCGAGACATTTTATCGTAGGGTTGGACTTTATATACCAGAAGAGCCCGAGTACGAGGGTTTTATCCGACTTAAAAACTATCGCCCCTAACTGATATATTTTCGTTTTCAATGTGTTTACGTCAACCGTCCCCTTTGTCAATGTAACATGTTTAGGATATGAATTAAACTTTTATTTGTGAAATAGCCTTCCAATGTAATGGAACATCCTATAAATGTCCTAGGGCACATTATATAAATGCCTAGGGCACAGCAGATTTTGTGTTGCAGCTGGTTTCCGCTGTGTTACCAATTTGAATATTAAAATGTACCAGATGTCTACAGAATATGACATGTTCACTTTTGATTGGACAGTACTTTACTACGGCGCTGTCATTCGTTTCTGGAATTTGGTGACCAAGGCTTTATGAGTAGATAAAGCACCCTGAATTGAGCACTCTGATTGGTCAATCAACAGTAGATAGTTTTTAAATAGCAATTATGCAATCTGTGTAAACAGTGCAATGAAAGTTACATGATTCCTTATAATGCTTTTGATGACCTTGAACTTCTTAAGTTTCAAACATTTGTCTCTTCAGTGTGCTTTCTCTGAGTATGTACAGTCTCAACTTATTCAACAGAAAAAAATACAATGTTAATCAAAGCCTCCACCTTCTTCATCAATACATGTGTCACAAAAGGTTATTCTACATAACACAGCAGAGCTCTGTCAACTGTTGAGTTGCTTGTTCTTTCAAAACCGCTGGTCAGACAGCTTTAATATTTGGTGTACAAGTCCCTAGGATGACCTATAAAGTGAGATAATTTCATACAGTCAGGAAATACTTAATTTTGTATCCATGTCTATAGTAGCTTCAGGGACTTTGGCCCTATGTTTACATTTGAGGTTGTGATTGTATCACTGATAATTTTATTCACTTCTTGGTGTTTATAACAAACGATATTAACAAAAATGCACAGCCAGACATCAGCTGATACACCATTTTGTTATCAACTTTCCAGTAATTTGGATTATGTCTGATATCCCTGCATCATACTGGAATTCTAGGATGAAATACATGCAGCACAATCATCAATTTCAGTTGCACTAATGTCACATTCTACATACCAATTACTTCTGCATATTTCACACAGATTTTACTGGTTTTCATAAATTTTCGTATGAAGCTACGTGGTCTTACATTCTTTACATTTGAAAATGACTCTCCATTGAAGTTACCGTAGTTCCATATACTATAGGACATTGTTTACGTTTATCTACTTGTACATGTTGATATATACCTAGATCCATACAATGTTACTGTTCAATAGCTGTATCCTAACTTTGTTGTTGTCTGAGGCAACAAAACTGTATGGATTTTGTCAGACCCCAACATTGACAATCGATTTGTAGCAAATAATGACATTAAAATGGACGATACTTGTATGTTACAATAACATTGATGAGAGTAGGTAAGGCTGTAATTGAATAAACATTTTATCAGCTGTGTTTACAATCAATATTTTCTGAAATAAATATCCGTTTCTTCTGTTGCTATCAAGGTGAATATTTCTTTTATTCTGACTATAAGATGTAGGAATACGTAATCAAGGATTCTTGTCGGTTACACTTGCAAAATATACAATATTTTGCTCCCCAAAAAATTTATTTTTTTTAATTTCCAAAAATTTGATTGATTTGTGCATACTAGAAATAAGCAATAAAGCAAATCAAAATGAAAACGCTCGATAAACAAAAAATAAATTCACATTCCACAGACAGTGATGTTTCGATTTTTATTTTCATTGTTATGTAACATGCATTTACCTGAAATAAAAAAATGAATGCTGTTGTTCTGTTTAGGGTAAAATATATGCATGAGTCTGTAATGTATTCTTGATTATCTAATAACATCCATTCATTGATTTTTCCAAAGCATGTGCAGACATATATGTAAACTGTTGTGAATAAAAAACACAAAAGAATTCCACAAATATTGCATTTTAAACGTAACTGCTTAAAAATTCCCTGGGCGATGTATAGAAATTCAAAAGACTGTGTTCTTGAAACGTTACTTGTGTTCCCAGCCTACTGACGAGGATTGACGGTCGTACGACGGTCGTACTGCAGCATCATGTTACGAGTTGTGTCGATGAGGTAAAAATATATACAGTCGTACAACTATAAATATTTTGGCTTTTTTTGGCTTCAATTGGTTGAAAATTTGTTGTAAAATCTGTCGTAGTTTTCCATTATATTTATTCTGTGGGTAGATGTATTTCCTCTGAGAGACCAATGGAATCTAGATTAGATTATGTTGCCAACTGAGGTACGCTGTAAATCAATGTCACCGTTCTGTTAACAACTCACACTGTCACAGATGTCAGAATGTTTGATTATTCATGCAGTTTATATGTCAAGTTGACTGTGCCTCCTTTATTTTTGAGTCGGCCACAATATAATACGCGGAATGAAATAACATAAACTTTGATTCCTGGGGAAGGAGATAGTATAGTCCAACAAATTCTTAAAAATATCCCCAGGTTGATGATTACATTTACTGGTGATGAATTGTAAAAGAATGGAACTGCCTATAAATGCAATCACCATGGAAATAATGAATTTGTATTTCCCAGTGCACTTTTTTAAAAGACACCTACACGGAAGGGAAATTTTTATTGATGTAGGGGTGTTGGTACGATACGTGAACATGGATGTATGCCTGTCTTTTAAGAATTTTGAATTTGTGTGACGACTCATTCTGATATGTTGTGAGCAGTAGAGCCGTTTTATCGTTAGCTCTGCTTGTGTGTGTGTTTGTGTGATGTTTTATCCATTTGACAGATCCTTGCTTTTACCGTTCGACACTCCAGGCAGTTTCTCATTCAAACAGAATTTCGGTAGATGTGCGAAATATCTCCCAGCACCAATGAAATGAGAAAGGACGAGGTGTTAGTTTTATTGAACGGTGGTTCACATTTTAAAAGGCAGGAACGAACCCCTCTAGGGTATAGGAGGGACAATTACCAATGCAGATATATAACCGTAATTGGATAAAGTGTTTGAGATTAATCCCATTAACCACATTGTGGTTAAAATCTCCAGACAGTTAATTCATAATTTCGATCAACTTTCAGGGAGCGAAGAAAATTGGGAATTAATGGCTACGAAACACAAGACATTAATTTTCAAATATCACAATTTTTATGGAGGCGTACAGATGTTTCTGTAAATTGTATTTTCTCACATTCAGTCAGTTTAGTTTATTACTTAAACACAAAAAAATGCCGGAAACGATGTTGAAATCTTGCAATGGTAAAAAAAAAGTCTGTGTGTGTTTTATGCTGGAGGATATTTTCTTGAATATTGAAAGGAAAAAGACCAATGCGAAATGACTTCAATGAGTGATGTATTGGAGAAATTCAATTTAATTGTGTATTCACCCAAAAATTGAAGGTTTATTACGCAAACTCACGACGGCTTCTCATTGAGAGTTCAGCTCATGCTACATCGGTTTCCCCTATTTTGCATCTTAATTCCGCGTGGTGGCTCTTATTAGCCTATTCAATAAGCTTGGATCGAATGAAACACTTGCTCGTCACTGCTGACTCATACAGACCTTTTAGTCACGGCCAGTTCAATGACAATCTGGGCAGCCTCTGCTTATCGCGGCTTGTCAATCTCCGAGCCAGTTGACTTCAATACCATCATCAGTCGGTCTTGACAGACACCCGAGCGCATCTCATATACCCGGTAGCACGTTTTCTAAGGCACAGCGAGATAGGACGAACATCACATCGGTCATAAATGGTCTACGAACGGGAGAGCGTACCTTTACCGATGGCTACTCTTGGTTTTCACAGGTACGTGGAGCGGGAGTTTGACAAAGATCTAGAGATTGAGCTTGCTATCGAGAAATGGGACGTAAGTTGAATCTCAGTCACCTAACCGAGGAGGAGTGTAAGCACATACTTGAAGTGATACAACGAGATTTCAAGCTGCGGCAGTGTGAAGCTCAGAGAGTCGGGTAAGTGCCACACAATATTACATCCTTTCCTTTTCACCATTAAATTTTGGTACAAACCTGTTATTTTATATGGACAAAGTTGGACCCATGTACTGTGAAATAGGGGTGAAAGGGGTAAGCCTGTTCCTCATTCCTTTTCAGTCATTCCATTTTTATTTCTACGGTATATGAACTGAGGCAATTCTTTCCTTCTGCTCACATGTTGTGAACTGCCGGAGTTATTAAATCACATTGTTCGGTGGAATTGAAATGCTATTCCTAAATTTCAATGTGAAACTCAGTAGTAGCCAACATTTGGTGTGAATTTCTCTGTAATTTTTCCACTGCTCCACAGTAATGGCATTTCATGTTGAAGGCCAGGTCAAATTTCTTTAGCCATATTGTCTTTTCATATTCCTGTCATGTAACCAATTGACCAGTTTACATGACAGTTGCAATAGTGTATACAGAAATTGGCAATATAAGTTTATTTTCATCTTAGACTTTCTGTCATCTCTATGCAAGGCCACTCACTGTTAAAGTATCATTCCTTGATTCCTGAGGCAACTTCCTGGCTTACAAACACCGCGCAGATGTTGTCAGTACAGAAAAATTATTAATTTCTTGTTTTCATGGATACATACCATGGTCAAACATACATGTACAAACTTATGGTAAAAAATTGGCAACAACACTTCATTTACAAAAGACCTCAGAATGATTTTCTCATAAAAATATCGTTAGTTTTCATCAAGATTAAAACCTTCAAGAAATTCTTTGACAAAATCATGATATTAATAACATGAATTTAGATTCGTAGTATAGCTAATAAAGTAACATTCAGTCTTTCAATGGAATTTGAAAGGATATATGAAGACGACTGATGAATATGATTGCCAATTTGCAGTCGTAAATTTATTTTAAACAACTTACATACAGTAATTAGAATCAGAACTCTCAGAGAAGCAAAAGTTTGGAAAAGTATATTTGGTTTTGACGATTTGAGTACACAAATTTTATTTTATCAATTGCAGTTTTGACAATTGTAAAAGTTGTCCCGGTAGTTACAGCAATGAATATTTAATGAAGTAGTTAGACTTTAGGTCAAAGGTCATTGTAACATGTTAGTTGAATAATGATGTTCCGTAATTTGTTACCAAAGCACAAATTTCTGAGCGATTAACAAATTTGATAACATATTTGTATTTGGAATGTAGTATTAGTAAGATTTAAGTATAGTGAATGCTAAAGAGGTAACCAATGGGCATTATTCATTGAAATTTGTCAAAAGTACAATAACATAGGCCTTCCCAAAATGTCGCATTTTTACGTGCAAGCTATTGACTGTGTCTTTACATTTCTTTAAAAATTATTTTCAATATGTTCTTTCAGTCTCCACGAATAAATCAACGTTTAATTCTGTGTTTAAGAACCACCTCCCATGTAGTCTATAGGAGTCAGCATTCTGAAGGAAATGTTTAGACATTATGCCAGGCTGAATGAAGAAGAAAAAATGGCGTGAAAAGTTGAAATGAAAGACAATAGAAGGCACTGAAATTAAAAGGGCAAAATGGTGGTGCTTACCAGTTGCTGTGAGTTAGAGAACCAAATTAGTCAATATTTTAAATTCAAAATGTTTGCCACTCTCAATGATAGCCAGAAGCCTGATTAACTTAATTGAAAAGCAATGAAATTTCCTGAAGCTCGCCACAATTTGGTGGCAAACACAAAATGTATCTTTTGTATTCCAAATTGACTCTATGCGGGGCTGTAGATGAGAGAGTGGTCCAGTTTCTCCTACTTAAATGCTGTTAAAGAGTGTTCCACACTATCCTGTCTTAAATGCAGAGCATAAGTAAAATAGATCTGAAACTCGTAGGTGCTAGGAATAAGTCCATCATAGAAGGATGATTCTTTGAAGTATAGGAGACAATTTTCTGAGAAGCTAAATGCACGAAATAATTCTGAATCATAATTTGGTTTCATTTCTTTCGGTTTATGAATCAACAATCAGAGCTGTAATTGTTCAACTTCACCAGATACAAAGCTCTCTTGACATTTTCAATAATTAGATATTTGGAATTTCACCTCCAGATAGATCTCTGCATATTGCCATCCTTTGAGCTCACGTTTTTATCATATCTTTGGTAAATGGACATCTTTTAGAGTGTCTCTCTTTAAATTGACATTTTTCTGCTAATAGACTTGGCATTTCTGAATGTCTAAGTGAAGTTGGCAATCTGCATATGATTTGAAAGGTATGAGATTCTGATATGTCAGAAATGATATTCTCACTTTTTTTCATATTAACTCTACGCCAACCATCTATATATTATCAATCCATAAAGTCTGCTGTAAATTTCTGCTCATTCATCTGTTTTTTCCGCCCACAAGAAAAAATATTGAACTCAAGGTACAATGTGATTCATCGAAATTCTCCAATGCCAACAATACTTGTAAGCATATTTTCCAATACTCAATATTGAGGTTGTATGCGCTTCGAAAGTGGAAGACTTAAACTTTTGCTCAAACTTTGCTTTCCTCAGTTAAATTTCAACCATTCTGTCAACATGCAGTGTTTGGTACCAGCAACACAAATCCACTATTTACTGATATTTGAAATTCAAAATGGCTGCCATCCCTGTGTTGACTGTATAGAGAAAAAAATGAAATTTTGATTTTCAAAAAAATACAGCTGTGAAAAGTTTTCTTACACCAAGAGCTTTAAAATGAGCCCCCACACAAGTGGTAGACCAGAAATGTACTGAAAAAATTTGGGAGCCCAAATACTGTCCTCGAGGCGCATACTGAACCTTAAAACTCTTCCATAGGCCATGATATTCACAGCCCCTATGAATTCTTACTTTATATAGTCACATATAAACTGAGAGAACAAAAGGATGTTACAAAAGCATGGTGGTACAAAGAATCAGACTGTTGAATCACAGCATAAGCTTTTTTTATCGCACTATCTTCTGTCAACCTAGCTGACATTTCAAAATACAGTATTTTCAAAACATGTAGAGAATTTTGTCTTTACATCTCTCAGAACCAATGAACAGTAGCAGTACCATATGGCAATATTTACGTCCTGTTTTATAAAGTACAAAAGTCTATATATTACGAAAATAACTGGTCTCTCTGGTCATAGTTAAAATCACTGCAGAGACTCAACACCTCGTTCTGTGTCACAGAAGTGGAAAAGACAATGCATTGTTGGTGAGAAAAGTTTAGACAGAAGAGTCTAGATGTTATCTGGGACAGAAACAGTATGTAAAAATACATTAAATGTCAGATCCTTGATTCAACATGTCTAACCTGTACAGAAACATTCAACTTTTGTTCTATTGAAGAAAGTCGCTGTTGAATTTCAAATTTAATTTATGCACCGTTGAATGTTATGTAACACTCATTGTAATTGGTTCATTGCAAGAAGTACCTGAAAGTCATATTCAATGAAATGACATTCAACTACATAGGAAAAGCAAAACCCAATGAGACGTGAGGTTCTGAGTTACCGTGATTCTGAGTTTCTACAATATTGATAATTTTGTACAATTGTGCTACATAATAATCAAAATTATTGCTGCTTGCGAAAAGTGAAATTTCACTCTCTGTGAGGGTGTTAAGGTGTTTTACCACGTTAAACTTCAAACTCGTAATAATTTCTCCAATTTTATACCTGATTAGACAAGTCAGTGTCTGCCAGGTTTATTTGGTGGACACTGCTTAGCTGCCATGTAATCCCGTACACAAATCTTTGTTCAGTGGTTTGAACGAGGACAGCCCAACAAATATCACATCTCCAAAGTTATATTAAACCTTTATTGACAGAACGCAGAACAGAAAGAGACCTCAGCCGATGACTTATTTGAAAAGAACACTCTGCTTCTGGGAGTAATAATTACAATATGGCATGGATACTAACAAAGAGAGAAGAAATCAATACAGGATGTTAATATTTATTGAACAATTCTGGTGGGATTAAATGATGTCAGGGAATAAAGCTTTATGTGTTTTGAGACAAGCTTTACAGCTATCTTTTCGACCTCCGCCATTTTGTTTCCTTTTCAGTTTGGTATCCAGCATTGGTAGTTTTAAAAACTTGTAATTGTTTTGTTTGTCAGTTCCTTGTAAAACATTATTTGCTCTGACAGGATTCCGAATAAATTAAAGGTTAAAGGGTAATTTGTAGTTTATGTCTTACATCGGGCCTACAGGTACGAACTGCATCACCATCCTCGCTGTGTCAAAAAGTAAAATTAGTTCATTGCTGCAACATGATATCCGGTGATTCATACTCGGTGTCAGTACATGAAACACACACCTCAGGGTTTTTTGAAAGTCATGAATAATTTTTCAGCTGTCTGTATTCTTCATGACCATCGACGCTTGCGTACTATAATTTCAAAAGCTGAAATGAGATCAGCTTGTTTGCTGCCGCTGTCTCATTTCAAGCCAATCAGCGATTTCTCAGTTTTCAACACACACAGTTATTACGCAGTTCTGGAGCCAAAATTGTGTCTTGCAAGTGAGAGTTCTTATTACAGAGATAATTGTCAAAATGAAACGTGCATTCTGAATTTCTCCATGACTTGTGAAAATAATGTCAAAATATAAATATGAAGTTGTCAAAGCATGGACGAAACTGCTGAAAGTCATTCCAATATTCCAATTTATGACAATTTTAACGTATTTGCAAAGGAGAAAGTGTTCTGTGTAATAGTTTGTCACAAATACACTGAAAAACTATCATTTGTGTGACAGCTAGGCACACAACTGACAGCTAGGGACAAGAACATTGAAGTCATTTGACTCTGCTCAACTTCTGTAGATGATGCCCCTCTCGCTCTCCATATTAAGAATTAATGCAAATGCTCATAGCACTAATATATCAGGGAGACGTCTGAACATCTATCTTACTCTGATATGCTGCAGGGAAAAACAGGAATTTACTGAAAGTGAAAAACCCCCAGTTGCACAACACCGGGTCAAAAGCATGTCACCTTTACAAGTACTTGAAACGACGAGAAAAAATACTAATTCTGATAATGGCCCAGTGATACTGGCCAGGCAAGAGGTTTCTAAAAGGATTTCAGTGAAAAATACAGGCTTGGTAATATGATCGAAAGATGCTGGGTGTTCTGAAGTGTGGCTAACATGCTTATTTTGCTGTCACTCTGTCTCGGTAAACGTCGACATCACCAGCAAAGTACTTCTGTAATCATAGGTTTGTAGATACGCATTAATGCCACTTTCGTCTATCACAGCCTTTTAGCAGTGTGGCTGCGTTTTCCGGCTACTTCTTCAGTTGTCTAGCTGTTATCACAGGCAGATTGGAGATTGAGGCTCCTGCTCGTGACTTGGCAAGCCCACACAAGTCAATAAACGCTGTGTTTTCGGTCGCAGAACGTTGTATCGTTCACCAAAGTGTGTGGGATGGGTTGTTTTGAAAACCCTGTTGTACACCTCTCCATAGTAGCTCAATACGATTGATTTTTGCTCGTGTAAGCAGATGTGTCAACTCATGTGTGAACATTTCAAATAGTATAATCTTATCTAAACATGTTCTTACATTTGTATTTCTTGTTGCTTTTTAGAAAAGATGACGGCTGAAAGCACTTGTAAAATTCCTTACAAATGCCAAATTCTGTTTTATTTATCATCAAAATACATTCCTGTTGATCTCACAAACAGATACTTGGATTACAGGAATTTAACCCTTTGAGTACTGTAATTTTCCCCACCAAAATTTTAGTGTAACATTTTACCAATTTTATAAATTTTTCTGTAATTCCTTTGATAATTTGAGATCAAATGGACAACACTTTTAATAGCCTACAGTTAAATTTTGGGAAAATCTGAAAAAATGTTTGAACTTGACAAAAATTGTCTACCTTATATTTTATAAAGGCGATAATAAGCGACTTTGGCACTCAAAGGGTTAACCCTTTGAGCGCCAAAGTCAACTTTAGTCACCTTTATAAAAGTATCCAAGTCAAAATTATTCAGATTTTTGCCAAAATTTTGATTAAAACTGTAGCCAATGAAATGTGATGTCCATTTGGTCCAAAATTATCAAAAAAATTACAGAAAAGTTCATAAAAATTAGTAAAATGTTGCACTAAAGTTTTGGTGGGAAAAATTAAAGCACTCAAAGGGTTAACGCAATATTGTATGCAGACAAACATATGTTTATTAAGGTTTCTTTTTCAATCCTAGTACATGTACCTACATTGTTGTGAAGTCAGAGGTACCTCAGAGAAATGGAGAAATTAGTAAATCACCGCTCTAGACACTCCAACAACTTTTGGAGTACACCAATTTGATGTCCCTCCAAAGGCCATAAAAGCCTTAATCTCTCTGATTGTAATCAAGCACTCTTGTGGTCACATCGTGCTCAATCTTGTTCTTAGAGAACGCACTGTACATCACGATGGCCATCAGAATGAAGTAGTTCACTCCGTAAATTTGTATTGATCCCATCTACATGGAGTTCACTTCGTGAATCCAAATGTACAGACCATTAGTAAAAGGATGGAGGCCTCTTCAAGTGTACAAAAAAAGGACAGGACTGATGTTATCTTGATGCTGCTATTCTAAAACATGGTCTATTTTGCCCCTCATCACACCAAAGGGCCGGTGATATTTACCCTTTTACCATCATGGTTTGGCCCAAAGCCATTGTTATAATGGGTGAATGCAGATCTGTTTATAGGGAATTGGGGTGAGCAGGTTGGCCCAGTATTAAACCTCTCTGTAACACCATAAAATTATCATATCATCCCTGTTACCATGGCAGTTTTGTGAAATCCTTGTGTCTTCCAAGGTAGGATTGGATCTATGAAAGTCGAACTGACTGATTTAGAAAATATATAGATCAGTGTGCTATCAGTGTAAAAATGTAGTCAGCAAAAAATATTATCAAACAAGGGTGAAACTAAAAATGAAGTGTGGAGAGGTTTTCTCAAAAATCCTTGTGTAGCACCTTCATGGTTAAACCATCAATAACGTGAAATGCATTGTAAACATGTCTTCCACAGTGATATATAAGTTTACTCTTCAAAGTTCTGATGCTACAAGCTTTATTTTCTCAGGAAAACAAGTTTGATAGTCAGTTTGTAATAAAACAGCAGAAGCATACATTAAATGTGTTAGGGAAAAGTGATAGATCGCATTTTTTGACGATTCTGTTCAAGTCCTACCAGGACATGCAGCAGAAAGACAGTTAATGGGACTCTGGGGATGGCGTTTTACACCTTGTCTTAATACAGATGATGAGCTGAAGAAAGTCAAATAATTGTGGACAGTAAATTGTGCATTGCCGGTTGTCAGCTTGCTTCATCCAAGCCATCAGTTGCATCAGAATTTTGACACTTCCTGCCTGGATGTCATACTCCGCATACATATTGAATTCACTCGGTAAATGTTAGGTTTGGCAGATTCTGTTCTCACAGACATCGGAGTCTATCAGATGGCAGCACCTGTTGTTAGTAACAGCTTACCTAGGCTAATTCTGAAAGTTAAAGAGGATGAGACCTTTATGGTAAGGATACTTACACGTTCTGAACAATGGGCAATGAACGTGAGTGACTGAAATGCTGATTTTTTTCTCGTGTTCAGTGAATAAATTTAGAAGTGATATTTTCTGACTGTTTTTAGTCCCCATAGACAAAGTTATACTTGCTACGGAGTTGTACGAAGTCCATTGGGAGTAGTCGTACCTAGTAGCTGATAATAATCTGCACATGTAAATCCTATTTGTATTTCAAGCTATTGCTGTATTTATGATTGACAACGAATTAGAATATGCCAAAGTTTGAGGGGATACCGATATGTCAGTTTCATTGACACAGACGTCAGAAATGTCAGTCAGTGGTTACCAAAAATTATTTTAATAGGGACATTATAAATTTTCCAAAAACTGGTGCAAATGACTATCGCAGCAAATTTCACTTTAGAAATTATCTAATCGTACCTCATTATCACATCAAAAACCTACGTTGGTGATTATCAATGTCAGTTCGCAGAGGTAATTTTTGGTGGCTCATTATACGTATTTAAATTACAGACCAGTGATGGCTGCTAATGGTGGCCAATTACTGTGCCATTGATAATAATTTTCCAGTTATAGATATTCAGAACGTGAGAATGATTGACTGACTGTAATTAGACCTGTCAGAAGCAATCATGAGGTAAACACATTCATGATATTAATAATTTCATTGATTATCAATGGTATATCATGCCGCGTCATGTGATCACCTCGGCAAGCGTTTTCTTTGATTATAAAGTTGAAAAGAAGGCGCCAACTTGCAATGGAAGGACTTCTGAATATATTTTTCTCAACAGTGCCAAGATTAGAACAGACAGAAATTGATATGCATATACCAGTACATACCGCAGGCCATTTATTACCAGTTAATCACAACCAGGATAAAAACCAGACTGTCTGTCTGTTTAGCTGTTAAATATTCATGAATTTGCCTTTGATTAAGGCAGTGGGTGCAGAGTAGCCTAAAACTGTTATATTTATAGTAAAATGTATATTTTTCATCAAAAGTAAATGTTGCAGCATTTCTGGAAATCTCTTTGCCTTGCGTACAGATTTAATGTCTGTTGGGTATGGCTGGTACGTGGTCCACGTTATTGCAGACACGTTCACCCATCATGCAAATTAGATACATGTTTTGAAGTCACCATGGCCATGTTTCTTCAAACAACCATGGAGAATGTTTCCCTTGACATTTGTATCAAGTTTTCAAGTGGCAGCTGATCTGCATAAAGTGTCTTCTGAGACTGCGATATGGTAATGAGCTATACAGGTGCAGTGTGTTGATGCAACTATGTTGGTCAGTATGCAGTGCTTTGGGTCAGTATATACAGTGTTGCTGGTCAGTATGCAGTGTTGCTGGTCAGTATGCAGTTTTTCGGGTCAGTATGCAGTGCTGGAGGTCAGTATGCAGTGCTGCTGGTCAGTATGCAGTGCTGCGGGTCAGTATACAATACTGTGGGTCAGTATGCAGTGCCTGTAGGGTCAGAATGCAGTGGTTCCATGGTAAAAGGCACCTTCATTGTATCAGTGCCAATACATTCTACTCAGTGCCCTGTTCAGGGTCAAAATATCCTGAAGGACAACTTAATGTGCATTTCCAAATGGCATAGACAAGTTCTTTATCAACCCGCAAATTGTTCATTTTGTCTCTGTGCCCTCCACACTATTCAACCGACTCATCACTCATGTCTTTCGTGAAAAACAGGAAATACGGTATAACGCAATATTCTCTCAGGTGTGTGTGATATCCTCTGAAGCGTTCTGATTGAAATTCAGGAATGGCCAAGCCGTGATTGGTTATCAGAGAAAAACGCCGATTCAGTGAAATACGAGGTCATCACTGGGAGAGTTACCGTCATACGTGTTCGCATTATCGCCTCCTTCTCCCACTGATAAAGACCCATCACGTTTCTTACACATGTCTGAATAAATTCTTCTCAAGTATGATAAACAGATGCAAGGAACTCCTACGATATTGCCAGCACATGGAGATTTTGTGCATTGATTTATTCATCACATTGACAAAAAACTTTAAATCTGTGTTAAGTGACATCCAGGCTGCCACGCTGTCGCAGTCAATTTGAATAGCAACAAATAAAAAAACTTTGAAGTTTAGGAAGAATATTTTGTCCTCACCAATAAATTTATCCATCAAGGACTGTGTTCAGCTGTATATACTGCTGCCAGGCGATTTAATGAGTCATAACTATTGGAAGAGCTAAATTATTATGTGAACTTCAAGGGGAAAGAACACTTCCAATGAAAAACCTGTGTCTAAGGTTTAAAATTGTAAAACAGCTATTAGTGTGCCGACCGGTTCATAGTGTCAGCCAACAAAATCAATATTCATGGCTTCTGATGCAGAGCTCATGAAAGTTTTATCACAAATCTTGTAAAAACGGGTCATTAGACTCTCCTGGTAAATGGAAGGTTTTCTTGGTGCATGCGTTTTGTATCAGCCATGTGTGATGGCTTGGAAAATATTGTATACTGAAAAGTTTTTGTTCAGTGCTTTTAAAAAGAAATGAGTCCAATTCAATCCTTGGAGGTGGTGATTTTAAGTAAAGCTGCCTCTTATTTTGCTAAAAATACTTACTGACTGTAAAATTGCTTCTGGTAGGCAGTATGTCTATCATTTGCATGGTGAGAAATGACAAAAAACAGAAAAAATGCTTACTGAGACTTGTTAACTTACTTGTTGAGAAAACAACATATCTAATGAAATATACAAGATTTCAGAAGTTTTTTGTTAATGTTCAAAATGAATTTTTTTAAATATATTGTTTGCAGACATTTTTTAAAACTACTTCCCTTGATATTCTTCAAGACCTTTGAATTCAGCTTGTTTTCTCTGCAGCATATATAATAATTTTATTGACCATATTTATTGCAAATTAATGCTAAGCTTCCTTTAAAAAATGCAAGATTGACAAAGATTAATGACTGGGTGACAAGGTCAAGATTTTGCTTTCTCAAGTTCAAACTCCTCATGTCCAGAGCATGCCCGTGTAGATGACTCAGAACAAATTGCAAAATTTCATGAAAGGGATTCATCTCAAATGTATTGTAGTTTTGCTGTTATATTCCTCTGGTGTATGTAAGTACGTGATCAAATTTTGCACGATGAATCATGGATAATATCCTTTGAGGACCAGCAAACTTAGGCCCCAATTAAGTTCTACTTTTGAATTCAGACGTTTGGAAAGGCTCCGTCAATTGGTGTTTTCCATGGAAATGTGCACATGTGGCCCACAATGACAGCATTTGTCCATGTCCTACGGGAAGCCAGAAACTTCGGGCCCCAGTTAGCGCTCAGAAGGCAACGCCATTAAAAGTGATAAATTTAGTCCTGCTCCAGTAGGCCGTAAAATGTCAAGCCTTTCACTCATTTGACATAAAAAAAAGCAAATCATTATTCACCGGGCAGATGGTTTTCAGACTTTTCCACGGTTGCCTAGGGAGGGAAAGGATTGATAGAAAGTAATTTCAGCGGTAATTAAATCAACCAGATGATAATTATTCTAATCACCTCTAAATAAGGTTTACGTAATAATCAAATAACGTGACAAACATCCAAATCTAATCAGAGAGCGCCTGGACTTTCTCAGAGCAATTTTCTCCCTACTCACTCCTGACAGCAATCACAATGTACCGGTAGGTTACCTTAGCTATACTATATTTGTGTGATAGATTGGTTTTCTTCTGGTCACATTGATAAAGTACTCTATTTGGTGAGAAAGGACTCAATTCAGAACTGGTTAAAATGACAAATCTCTGGCCGTCAATCACTGCACACAGAATCTGTGACTCAGTGAACCAACTCTGCAATAAGGCCAAAAAAAAAAATATGTGCTGTTCCGATCACATGGTTTTCAAAAATAGGGTAGGTAGGTAGGGAAATTTTTTTTTTTTTCATTTTTTTTTTATTTCTCAATGTGCATTTTTGTACGCGTTCAAACACACTACCAGTGAACAATTTCCTCATGAAACACTCAAATTAAATACCGATATATTAAAAAAAATATTCATCAGTAGAATTGAAGTGTGTGGTTTATTAGACTGTCACGGAAATTTATATGGCTGAATTACGATTCTTTGACAGGAAAGTGAACTGTTTATCCACAGGTAAATCCTCAGCTTTTTGCAGTCACTCGCAAGAAAAACACACATACTTTACGTTGAAGTTGTTTGTAGCCTCGTCAACCTGTATATTTGTCTGCTATACTTCCAACCACGGCCCAGCAGCATCACTGGCACATTCAACTCGAATAGAGTACATTTTACATTCAGAAAAACCTGGATGGTGTTCCTCCAAAATTTCTTCGAATGTTTGGTTCTGTTTAACAGAAGACAAAATCGACCTTTCTTCGCCATGATCGCTTTGCGAAACAAAACTGAGTACACGTTAAGTCCATCACGAGTCACCATTTTGTTTGAGACGAGGCCTGCTATAAGTAGGGATACCAGGCCCTTTTTTGTTCTTGGTTAAACTTACTTGAATTGTATGTTTTCTTGAAGATCTTGTCTCAGGATTTAAAAAAACTGTTTGAACGATGGTTCTATCTTGTCTACTTCCAGGGTTATGATTTTAAAAAAATTAAAATATGCTCATTTTTTTTGACAAATGGTCAAAAAATTTCAACATATGCTAAGAGTCATTTTGTGGGTATCCCTATGAAAAATATAGTTGTATAATAATATTGATTCTCTAACTAATCTGCTTTAAAATACTTTTGTGCAATATTATTACGTATTATTGAGTACGGTATAAGGAGCTTTTGTTTTCTTTACACAGAGACATGAAAATGCCAAAATTTGTGAGACAGAGTTGAAAATTGGACGGCACTGTGTATACTACCAGTCAAAAAGCTATTTTTCGCCATTTTCAAACTACTTTAACTTTCAGAGTTTTTAAGCTAGCTCTGTCAAATTTTGAACACTTTAATATTGAGAGATAATGCAAAAGAATACATGCATTTTAGATTTGTAAAATTACTTGAAGTTTGTATTTGAGATACACTGACAATCAAGGAGAGCCAAAAATGTTGGACGGAATGTCAGTAAAAATAGCCACTTTCCCCATTTTCAAACAGCTGTAACTCTCAGAGTTTTTACGCTAGCTGTACCAAATTCTGGACAGTTAAACTTGAGTAATAATAAAAAAGAATAAATATATTTTAGATCTGTAAAATTTCTTAAATGTTACATTTGAGAAATTCTGATATTAAAAAAAACAAAAAACATAGGAATATGAATAAAATGTCATTGTTCAACTGATCAACTCACAGTACAGAATAACCCCCCTGGAGCTGTCCTTTTTTACACAAGAATATTACTCCCCCCCCTAAAAAGCTGTCATCTTGTTGTACTCAATTTTCCTTTAGCATTGAAATCTAGAGTCAGGGTTATGATTTTTTCCTTTCCTTTCCTTAGATTTTTCATTCTCTCTTCATTTGCCCGTCTTTCAACTTGTCTTGTTTATCAATTCCCGATTCCTGCACTACCCCTGTCTGTCACTTTCCCCAGTTTACGTTAATGCTGTTTAAAAATAAAGGTTGTTTACATCGCATGCTGACTTTATTCCCATACATCATTGAAAGAGTATTCATTTCTGTTGTCAAATATCATTTTGTAAATTTTGTGTAACATCAACAGATGAAAAATGAACACAGTTTAATGTTCGCAAAACTACCAGGCTGAGGGTTAACGTTTGAAAACAGCTGATTGTAGCGTTGGCAGTTCAACGAAGTACGTACGTACGGCAAATTCACGGTAAATTCCGAACGCACAGACTTTGAAACTACTCAGAACTGACCTTAACCACACAGTTTTTGGTGTACGGGTTTATGACTATAAAAAGTAAAATTGACCAAAATTTTGCTCGATTCACTATCACAAAACACTTCCGGGCTTTCACTTGGCCTGCATGTGGCCGCGCTGTGCATGGCGCGGTTCGGAAATGACAACAAGAATGTAAATGAAAGATTACATCAGAAAACGGCCATGAAAATGCTTCAAACTTTCCACAAATTGAATATAACAGTTGCTGTTTGGTATACTAACTCCGATCACTGAAAATTGTCCCTGCATTTTAGCGACAACCTACCTACAAAACGCCGTTTAGGCACTGAACAACATACTGTAACGAGCCATTCCATTCTAACATAGGAAGTAGTGGCCTGAGAAATGTGCGTGCCGCAGTACGGCACGCTGTATGGCGAAAAATAATGTTTGATTTTGAGCGCTAAAATGACACAATTTTTTTTCTTTATTTTCAAAAAATATCCCATGGTAGGACGAGCAGTTGAATTGGAATTTTTTTATCGAAAATTTTATTGAATTAGACCTAATACTTTTTGAGATACAGCAGTTTGAAAACCGGAAACCGTTCAGTGTGCAACAACTGTCAGTGTCATGTCGCAAGTTTTCATATGAGCGTCTGGCATCCCTACTATAAGAATGACGTATTAGTTCTCGCGTGATTCACGCGATTTGTCATAGTTCTCGTGTGATTTCATGCGTTTCACGTTTTTTCATATCGTTATTTTTACTTCCGGGTTTACGAGGCTCTAAAAAGTCTAGGGTCGGGGGGTTAAAATTGGGGTAGGTCGGGTTATCGGAACAGCACATATTTTTTTTTTGGCCTAATTGTACAATATCCTTTGGATTTGTCAGTAGCTGTCACCAGCTATTGATTGCCGCAAGCCAACTAAAAAATGAAGATACTGGTACTCTGATTGTAATTTTTTGCATAATTTTTCCCGTGAAATTTTTTATTCACTCCATCATTCAAAAGGAAAGAAGCCCATTTACAGGATTATGTATCCATCATTCTCCAACCAATTTAGTGATGAGGAAAATTTGCCTTGCACAAGACAACCACCATGCTAGTGTCTTAAGCCTTTGAGTGCTGTAATTTTCCCCGCCAAAATTTCAGTGCAATATTTTACCAATGTTTGTGAATTTTTCTGTAATTTTTTGATATTTTTAGACCAAATATGCATACCTGTTCATTGGAAACAGATTTTTTATCAAAATTGCGGGGGAAAATCTGAAAAAACAACTTCAAGATCTGAAAAAAATTTGGCATTATATTCTATAAATGCAACAAAAATCGACTTTGGTACTCAAAGGGTTAAACTCATCATAGTTTGATAGTGAGTCCGCTGCTCTGGCTACATCTGGGTCATAAATTCACCACCGTGACCCTTCCATCGTGTACCCATTGGGCCTTGATCATGCCCCAAAATGTTGGTACAACCGTGTGTTTTAATTAGTGTACCATAGTTGCATCCAAATACAGGACAAAGGAGAGACCAAGTATTAGAATCAGTGTGCCAGCTGCCTTTAACAAAATGTATTTCTTGAAACTGCAGTGTGCCCGTTTGAGACGTTGTTGACATTTCTTTGCATCAGCCCTATTTCTTTACAGGTAAACCAACAAATTTGCTTATATCAGAAGCAATTTGTCTTTCGTGGTGCATCATATTGGCTTCAGAGGGCACACTGTCAGGAATTTTGCTTCATTTGATAATACTTGTGCATTTTGGGTAGCAGAGAAGGAATTCATCCTCATTGACTGAAGCAACACCTACTGAAAAAAAGCAGCGTCAATAGAGAAACTGCTCAGTTTGAATGGCATGTTATTAAATACCGAGCAAAGCGCTTATTTGAACAAGATTTAGTTTGTACATGAATGCGAGCATGTATCACCTGCGTCAACGTGACTTTGATTTATTGCGTGTAGGATTTAATTCTCTCTTCATCAAATAGGAAGGATAATACTGTGTCATTGAACTTTTCATTTTGAAATGTCGTTTCTTTGTCAGTGCGATAAAATATTTACCAATGATTACTTTGTGCCAACTGACTGTAAAATGAAAAGTTGTAGAATTAGGCTAAGAATGAAAAGTTCTTTCGCTTACTTTTGATGTATGGTATTCACAATATGTCTGTTTGCGTCTGCTTCTGCGTACTACCAGTATATGTGTGAAAGTACAAACTGTGAACACAATACAGAGTAAACTTTACATGATTAATGCCCAAATATTGTGCTATAAAAATTTATAATAATAATAATATTATTGGAATACTTCTTTAATATCACATTATAGCAATATTCAAAATATAACCTAAACTTTATTGTAAATAGGTCGAGTTGATTAATTGCATCACTTGACTTCAGATCTTAGGGTTGTGTCGGTGTCGCCTTTTGTCACCAAGTAACTCAGATAATTTGATTGGTTGCTACTCATAGGTTTGGGGATGAAAGGAAACTTTCCAAAGGATTTTAAATTCCATCTGCATATGAACAGGGATCCATTGTGAGCCATTAAGAATTTGTGTGAATGTGGTGCCATTTTGCTATGTAGTGAAATAGGACTGATCAGTTTTCAGTTGTCTTGAGTTTCTGAATCTTCTGATAGCTACAGATAGACTAGTAGAAAGGCAAACTATTACTGCAGGAGTATCTGACAAGAATGTATGAAAACATAATCAAGTATCTCCGTAGAATGCTGGTCAGGGATATTCCAACTTTTCCAAGCTTCCAAAGAGTATACAAGACTGATTTGAAGATTATATGTAACGTGACCAGACAGTTCAGGCTGAATCTATTGAGACTCCAGATTAGAAAAAAGTATAGGATGTGAACGGATATCACAATTTTGATACATATTGACTCCAATATTAGAAACAGTATCTGATGGCTATCACGCTGAAATCACCATGTGATACTTACTGGTAGGTGATATTAGATAATCAAACCGATGCCCTTTCAGAACTTTAATCTGAATTTTACATAGTTAATCAGTTTCTTCCTTGCCGATCGGATTACAAAATAGAGGAGTCTTTTCCTGTCAGGATACCTGTCCAGTCATTTAGCTACACAAGGGATGGTGATGGAATTGGCCCAGGACATGTACCAGGCAAAAGTGGCCGCTGTCTGATGTAATGTCCTGGTGCACAGTGCATGTGTACTCTATGTCACTGTTGGTGGACAGTACTGTCTAGTAAGTATTTTTGAGGTGTCAGAGGTGGGCTACACTATATTTAAAACACTCATAAAAATTGTTTTTAGCTCCGCTGTCAGCGACGCGGAGTTTATCAAATAGGTTGATTTTCCGTCATCGTCGTCGTCGTCCGTCGTCATCCGTCAACAATTGCCTTCTCCTCTGAAACTGCAAGTCCGATTGCTTTGAAATTTTATATGCAGTTCACTTGGGGTGACGTCACATAACTTTGTTCAAATCGTAGTGAAATTTGCATATTTGTATTTTTGGGGCATTTTTTGGTGTTTTTGCTAAAAAATTCTTCATCTCTGAAACCGCTTGTCTGATTGCTTTAAAATTTGATATGCAGTTTTCTTAGGGTGACTTCAGTTAGATTTTTTCAAATCGTGGTGAAATTTGCATTTAAGGCAATTTTTGTTGTGTTTGGTGAAAAAGTCTTTAAAATTCTTCTTCAAAACTAATTGTCAGATAGCTTTGATTTTTGGTACATAGGTCCCTAGGGATAAGCTATTTCAGAGTTGTTCAAATTGTGCATAAATATGCAAATTTGCATTTTTTAGGCATTTTTTGCCGTTTTTAGTCGAAAAAATGTATTTCTCAAAAAGTACTCAACTGATAGTTTTGAAATTTGGTATACAGGTTTGTATTGATGAACTAAGTAATATATATTGAATTTCTGATGATGTAATTTTGTATTTTTGGGGCGATTTTTGCAATTTTTGGTCAAAAAATGTGTATTTCCAAAATTGCTCATCTGATATCTTTGCAATTTGGTATACAGGTTTCTACAGATTATTTAAATGATATTTATGATATTTATATTGAAATTATGATGAAATCTGAAATTTCGTATTTTGGGGGCAATTTTTGCCATTTTTGGTCAAAAAATGTGTATTTCCAAAACTACTCATCTGATAGCTTTGCAATTTAATATACAGGTTCCTACAGATCACCTTAATGATGTGTATTGAAATTATGATGAAAATTGCAATTTTGTAATTTTGGGGCGATTTTTGCAATTTGGGTCAAAAAATGTGTTTCTCAAAAAGTACTGGTCTGATAGCTTTGAAAATTGGTATAAAGGTTTCTACAGATGAGCTAAGTAATATATATTGAATTTCTGATAAAATCTGTAATTTTGTATTTTGGGGCAATTTTTGCCATTTTTGGTCAAAAAATGTGTATTTCCAAAACTACTCATCTGATAGCTTTGAAATTTGGTATACAGGTTTCTATAGATGAACTAAATGATATTTATTGAAATTATGATGAAATCTGCAATTTTGTATTTTTGGGGCAATTTTTTCCATTTTTGGTCAAAAAATGTGTTTCTCAAAAAGTACTGGTCTAACAGCTTTGAAATTTGGTATACAGGTTTCTATAGATGAACTAAATTTGATCTTATGAAATTATGATGAAATCTGGGATTTTTATTTTTGGGGCAATTGTTGTCTTTTTTGGTCAGAAAATTTTTTCTCAAAAAACTACTCATCAGATAGCTGTGGTTGACATGGTCTTAGGGATGATCCGATGTGATATATTCAAATTATGATGAAATCTTCAATTGTGTATTTTTGCAGCTATTTTAGCCACTTTTTTCTGGCCACTGTATTGAGCTATCAAAGATTTCCACCTTCTTCATCAACATGTGTCAAAAATAGTTATTCCCTACATAAACACAGCAGAGCTATATCGGCCGCTAGGTCGCGTGTTTAATATTATAATTTAACGCTTTGAGTGCCAAAGTCAATTTTTGTTGCCTTATACAATATAACACCAACAATTTCTTCAGATGTAAATTTTTCTGATATTTTGCACAATTTGGTCAAAAAGTGTAGCCCATGAAAATTTATGTCCATTTCGTCCAAAATCATGGAAAAAAGTACCGAAAAATTTTAAAAATTGGTAAAATGTTGCCCTGATATTTTTTGGGGAAAAAGGGTTAATAGTTTACAAGGTACCTGCCCCAAAATAATGTCAAAATTACTGAGACAATGCTAGCGATGAAATTTCCTTGCGGCTTAGATGCCATGATAAACAAAAGTTCGTCTTGGCAAAATATACCGCTTGAAGTCAGAGCCAGAGGTTAGTGACTGACAATGTTTTGAAGCGACACTCATTCGTCAATGTTTATAGACAGATACATACTAAAGCTTGGCAGACACATCAAACCTCGACAACAAAGTGAAAAGTCAATGACATGCCGTGATGCCTTCCCCAAGTGGACAGGAATAATTGGTAGCATTATTCTGCTCAAATGGTGCCATATAGCATTTATAACCAGCACTCACAAAAGTCAAGCCTTTGAAATTCAACACCCACGGTTCAATTTTTTTAAATGGCTTTGCTCTTTAATTTGTAATTTGTAGATGCAACGAACATATGGTTTAAAGAGACTACCATGATTTGGGTCATTTTCACAGATCAGAGACGGACATTGTGCCCACTCACTTCTTCCTGTTTGTGAAGAAAAAAACAGGATATCAAGAAACTGAAGTGAATTTAAAGCTTATTTTGATGATTGCTTCAGGTCTTTATTATCTTTGTGCCATTTCGTGCATCTTTGATACACTATTGCAGCAGACAAATAGTATATTGTGAGGGATATAGAATATGACTGTTATCTTGTGCCATCTAACAGACACAAGATTTCAAGATTTCAGCGCAAGCTTACTAAATCGTTTTGCTTGGTTGGTGAGAAACAAATGTATGACCATAAGATTAAATAGAGAAAAATATTATTCCATCCAATTTAGGGAAAACTGTATTTAAATCACCTTCTAATAATTTGAATTGTTTTATTAGGGAGAACCGATGTATCATGCAATTTAAATTTTCTGCTGTCATTTAATGGTGGACACAATTGAAGTAATGTTGCTGTTTGTGTAAAAGAGTTAATTTACATCTTTGCTTTTCCAGAAAGAGTCAGTATGCAAAGGAATTAAGAATCAGCAACCAAATCACAGCAATTAATCACAGAGGAATGATTCGATATTCCAACAGCATAGTAGGGAACATAAATTGCTGAGTCATCACTCTTTTGCCGATTATTGATGGGAAGTAATTATCTGAACTGTGTGAACATGTCAAAATGTTGAAATACTGTTTCGAGCAATTTTTCACATTTCAAATGTTATATCTTTGTCAATTGGCAAATTAGCAACGTGAATACCACATAAACTTAGTGGTCTTTTGTACACTTTTAACTTATTCAATTGTGAATATGTCAGTGACACATAATTTTATGAATTCTACACAAACAAAATATTTTTATTTTGTTGGTTTTTTGTTGCATTCTGACAAATGAGATTGTTGAATGCCTTTCTGCAGCCGTGTATTTTACTCAGTGAGAAATTAGCCACGAATTAGGTACATAAATAAGTCATGACCATATCTACTGCGGCCTTGCCATCAGCGAAATCCTTGTTGACTCAAACTAAACATTTATGTAGCAGTAGGAACTTTTGAGAGGCGGGAGAACCAGATTATCAGCAGCTGTTTGTGGCTTTCAATGCTCATCCGCAAATAAAATTTTACCTTGTGTTTGTGTTGGTTTTCCGACTAAAGGTGATAATCAGGTTTTAAGTAGCAGATGCCAAGGGTGTAAGTATAGCATTAGGGCACAGGGCTGGTTTTTGCATCTCCAATGCTTTTAGTACTTCCGCTGGCAGCCATGGACTGGGAAAGTAAATCTTGATCATGTTTTGCACCAGTAGAATTCTTCCAACAGTGAAAAGAGGCAGCCTTGAAAGACGTGTCACTGTACTTGTGCATATTATTGGGTGCAGGGCTTTTAATAGTGAACTTTTAATGGGTGTCCAATTCATAACAGAGTTTACCAGTAGTTGATAAAATTAGGTCTAAGTGTATAGTTTGTCACATTACTCAAGCCTTCGCTCATTTTCCTATCAAGGAGGACAGACGTGCTCGAAGCTCTTGCTTAGGTATTACAAAAGAGGCCCAGTAAGTGTTTTTTAAGGCTACAAATCCACTTCAGAGAGCTCAGCTACAAATTCTCCTGGGGTCAACCATGTGAATAGAGGTTGATAGACAAGAATTGTGGAGCAAGGTTTCGATTTTTCTGAAAACATGCAGTGGCAGCGAAAGACTAGAATTATAGCCATCTGGCAACCTTTCCTTCATTAAGTAACTCAGTCTACCCAGGAGAATGAGGAGCTGTCTATGTGTGCATGGTGGAAAGCATGGAATTATCAGGCCTTGGTTACACTCATGGGATGGGTTGTCACTCAAAAGGTCAGGCGCTTTCACAGTGTGCTCTCACTCAGATGTCACTTTGAAAAGTTAAATACAATATCAGTAACAGCAAACTACAGTTCAGCATTTGTATATGTGCAATCATTGGAATCGCAGAAAAAACATCTATTATTGTGACTGTAATGGCACCATCAAAGCTTACAATTTGCCAGGCAGAAACATAATATTTTTTACTTACCCAAGTCATGTTTTCTCTCTAGCAATGCACAAAGTGGTCAGCATATTAATCCTTACAGATTCTTTTTATTAGGAAAGGATAGTAGCGAATCATATGATGTGATAAGAGATATCATATTTCCTACAAATCTGATCAATTCTATCAATTAGAAAATTAAGTCTATTGAAACTTTGTTTATATTTAATCAGTGTTCACTCAAAAGTGAATGAGACCTGAAAATTATGGAGTATCTAGGCATATATGGAAAATCATTTCTATACCCTTCAGATGGATTTAAGGGACCACGCTTTTGTCGCTTAGTGTTGTAGGTTATTCATGTACTAGATTAATATTTCAAAGGAAAAACAAAGACTTTAACTCCTCTGTAATCTCATAATCACCCCTAAACAAAATTTTTGAGGCATTTGAATTGATAAGTCCTGGCTGGTAGTGATAAAATATAATAAATGCTGAAAGTAGATATTGAATGAAGGGTGAGGTAAAACTGGCAATGTCTGTGATGAATTCAGGAAACGACAAATGGATAAAAATATCTGTAGATTGAGTGTGTGTATCTATGGTCATGTATCATTGCTTATGCTTACTGAAGGCAAGAAATGCTGCCTTTGTTAAATGCGCAGTCATATCTGTACCAGCAGTAATCTTCAGAGACAGCAAGACACGCTAATGGTGTCTATATACTGACTCTCACATTTGTCTGCGACGGTATCAGAATTAGTAAAAATAATCCCCTGGAAAATCCCCCGGTGATAAAAGTGTCTACAGTAGACTGTGTGGGAAGATTTACCCTGTTGTAATACACGACACGATTCTCAGCTTTATTTAATGGTCAGTTCTATTCAGAACGCCCCCGTTTAATTTACTTGCTGGCGCTTCTTCCTCTCTGTATTGCAAGAAAATACCCATCTCTAAGAACTTTATATGCATTGACATATACAAGTGAACTGTACCATGTATTGTCTTTGGAAATCCCAATCTAATGCAAGCCGCAGGGTTTCTTTAAAATACTTTATTTGCCAACGGTACAGGAGAATTATTAGTCAGTAGAGATTTTGCAAATATCAAGTATCCACTCAGAGTTACGTAAGCAAAAAAATTTCCACATACTGTATCAACCAGTAATGATTATAATAATTTATTTTCAGGGAAGTGGCTGCCCGTTCAAAGTTTGTCACTTTTTATCGTGAAGGAAAAATAAAAACAAGCATTTTGAGGCTGTTCATTGTAATTATTTTATTAAATGTTGAAACATTCCATACTTTTATATCATTTCATGTGAAAAGTCAACTTTGATTCCCCTGTCTTTTCATTACTGTGAAGCTCTTTCAATGTTACCCGCAATAGTGTTCATCCTGCCCAGACTGTCTGGACAGTGTAAACACACCATGTTAATTCAGCGTACAACTGTATCAAATCTACTTACTCACAAAGAAATAAATGGAGACATTTCCTCTTGCTGTGCAGGAGCGACGATAAGTGCCAGGCTAGGTGGATGAAATATTGCTCGGCACTGCGCTGTTATTGCATTTCGTCAAGGGGGATACAACACAAGATGGCACTCATGGAGGGAGATGGTGCATCTGTTTACTGTAGCCATGGCACGTCGGATGTTGTTTCTATCTTTTAATTCGTTTGACAAATCACATTATTTGCCGTGCCCTTGCCAATATTTTGTGTAAACAGACAAACAGTTCGTACTAAAAGATACCCGCTTCTTGTTATAATGTCTGTGACAGGTTACAGCTAATCCTCTTCCTACAAAATTTATGACCCTTGTAGAATTCCTGATAAAGTTTTCCAGTTAACATACTTGACATAGCTGACATATTTGCTACCCTGAAGTGCCGGTGGCTAGCTTAGCCAGTCCCAGGAAATGAAATATTATTTCCATAGCGCTGAAGTGTTGTAACATACCCTAGTTGAAACAGATGTGTGTACAAAGCTGAGGCTTGTGGAGTCAAGCTCTCCGATATGGGAAATTTATCAACAATTGTAGGAGTTAAACATTAAGGAAAACTCTTCCCAGTTCATTTCAGTGCCTGTATTATTAAAAAGTACAACTTCGGGTCAACAGAATCCAGTGTGTTAATCAGTCTATAAATGTTTTTAAATATACTATGGAAGGCCAACATAGTGGTTTTTAGTGGAACATTTCATGAAAAGCAATTTGCTTTTTAAGTTTAGGACTTGTGAAAGAGCTGTTTCATATGACATTTTAATTTAGTTGCATCTATACTGGTATAGAAGTTACTGAAATAAGGAATTTCGAACAAATTGAAACCTAGCCTTAGCAAGTAAATGTAAATTGAAAGTAAATATACTTCTTTATTCCTTTTCCAACTCAATCATAATCTTTCAAACAATTTATCTTTAAAAATGGTGAACAAACGTAATATCTTCATATTTCATGAATACTTCATGCTGCAATTACTAAAGACTGTCTTTAAGCATCATACAGGGCTATTCCAGAATCCATATTGAAAAGTTTCAGTTACGTGACTTCATCACACATACAGTAGCAGTAGATGTGGTTTATTGGTATGCATACTGCATCCATGGAGGAACAGACCAGTTTACAAGGAAAATTGACATTGATTGAGATGTCTCCTTCCACCTGCGCCTCAACCACATCATAAAAATTGCTGTGTTCAACTTTCTGTTTCCAGTGATTTGGTTAATTTGGAAATTGCCTCTATTACGGGACTGTTTGATCTGTTTTCAATTCAGCATTTTCAAGAGAGTTGTTTGGCGAAGCTAAGAGACAGACATGTAGATCTGTTTTTAATGCAGTGTGTCTGTGACAGTTCTGTTGGTGAAACAAAGTGATATCAGATGTGGATTTCCAAAGAGGTCACAGTTTGCTACGGATTTCCTACATTTGATGTTTCGCTGTTTTATCGTCAAGGTGTTTCTAAGCAACTTCTCTATATTCTTTTCAGTATCTTTTAGGTGGAATTTAGCACAGCTAAAAGATCTTTGTGAAATTTCAGTGAAAAACATTCTTTTATTTTAATATGTGAATTTTTGTGATTCAAAGGCACATGATTTGATTTCTACAAGAAGGACGTTGAGCAATTGCAAGTGAAGGTCTGATGTCGGTATTGGAAACAGTAATCTTTCTTAATCTTACAAATGATTCATCGCTGAGTCTTACCAGTGCAAGGAACCAAGTCATGATATCTCGTGAACTTTGACATTGCCAAGAGGCATGCAGCCTTGCAAATAATGGCTTGTATGATATTTTGCAAAGAAATCTAACAAAAAAATACGAAATGATGATTCATGTGGTGCTGTGCACAACCAATTTAAGTTACATGGCTCTAATGACCACTGGGTACAAAGGTCACATGAATAAATTAAATTTCAATGCTGGACACTGTGACGGAGGGAGGTGACATTGTAGATGTCGAAGAAAATATTTAGTCATGAGAAACCTTGTTCAAAGAATGATCGGAGTCAATATAATTTATGACTCATTCCTGTCCACAAGGTTTTGCATACTGTACATATTCCATTTATATAGTTTCAGACAAACTGATACATTTTTAGCATCAATTAAAGGAATATTTCATAACACATCATACTCATAACTGACAAGGCATGAAGTAAGTAGAAATCAATGTACTGTTAGCTGGAATTAAGATTTTAATGTAGAACAGCAACTGTGAGATTATCAAACAATGACTGGGTATACTTACATGTACCTTGAAAGGATTAATACTGTGGCACAGTATGCTATATAGCCATTAATGAAAGACAGCTTTTCAGATCTAATTATCACTAAGTGACCTTTTTGTCATTGTGACGTGTGTGATGAGATAATTTTTACTGCTTGTTCAAAGTTGGATAATTATCGGCAATATCCTGCTTACATGTCAATGCTAATTGTGCTAGACCTTTCATGCTATTTGAACGGTGGAAATTTCTGATTGAAAGGAAAGTTAGTCACCTGATTGATGATTTGCAGATGAAATTTACAAGGAGACACATGTGAATGCTTCATTTCTGCTCTGCATTTGACTGTAATTGCAAGAATTAGTACTCTCTACAAAAAGTTGTTTCATTTAATTTCTAAAAGATATCCCCACTTGAGCGAAGACCCTGAGGTATTGTGTGTTCAAGAACAAGTGTCGCAGCAACCTTGGTATACAGATACGATTATCAGTGACGTGCATTATTCATGAGTAGTGTTTTCTAATCATCTAAGCAGCCAATCAGCATTCAGGGATGTCACTTGCTTCACCAGACATCCTGAGCATGCACTAGCAATAACTCAACAGTTGACAATGAGTTAAGTCTTGTACCGATATTGAAATTGTGTGTACAGAAATGTGTTTGTAGTTGTCAAATCAAGTTGAAGTACATACCAGTCATTTTTACGGTCAGATGATATATATTTTCACACAGTATGGATGCCAATGATTGCAGTATTTCAATATCTGTCCAAGTAGAATTAATATTCTCAACTTGTATTCCATGCTCATAGACTAATATCACTCCACAGGTAGCTGCAACTGCTCTATGAGTTCATCACATGGCCGTGTCATTAATCTCCATTCTCTCAGAGCTGTACTCACAGAAGATAATTGATGGGTTAATAATGAACAGGTTGGGGAAATTTACTGTCGCCGTTGGGATTTTCTACAGTATATTAGCATTTAGCTATCAAATGAGGGATTCTGTACTGGTTTATGCCTATAACCTGAATTGTTGAAAGTCAGGTAGAATTTTGTACAAGACAAATAGTTTGGGGGCAAATTGTCAACTTAAAGCAGTAACTGCCTCTAAACTGAAAGTTTTACATTTTTGCTCATACATTGCTCAAGAAAGTGTGAAACTAATCTCTTTCATTATCAGGGATAAAAATCAGACTTCACTCTGCAATGTTTGGGATTAGAGACAAAGAATGCCCAGGCTTTACCAAATTATTAAAATTCACAATGATAGCTATACCTGGTATAAACTCAATGGAGATAAGTCATGTTTTCCATAAGAGGAGTATTATAAAAAATTGAGTGCACAAAAAGCTGTCCCTGAAACAGTGTGCCCTGTAAGATAACATGATGTGCCACAACACAAACGAATTGATTGTGACACATGCAAATTTGCTGGTTTACACGTTAAAACATAGGACTGACAGAAAGGAATTTCCACAATTTATCAAACTGATGCAAAATTTCCATAAATCATGTTTGGTGGAGGACAGACTGCCCTGCAAGGCATTCTCTTGTACCTCAATTTCTATTTTTTCTCATTCATTAAGGACTGACAGTACATAAGTTTTCATAATACCATTGCACCACGCTACAGATTACCATATGTCCAACATATCACTGTAGTGAATATGCAAATTGTCTGAAAGTTTGCTTTCTGGTGTGTGAGTGTCAAACCTAGGAAATTATGCAAATAGACATTATAAAAATTCAAATAACTGTACCATGAATAGCTTGGGTCTATTTTAACACAAAATTAATGCCAGTGGTTGCACAGTATTTAATATAAACTTTACAGGTTTTCTTGTGTTGTTCTTTACGTGGATGTTTCGTATCTGGTCACCAAACAAGGTATTTGTATGTCAGTCAAACACTTCTTGCTGTCATACCCTCTGAAGAAATTTGTAGTCGCTTTCTGAATATCAATGAATAAAAAAACATGCATTGAGACCCACTGGCATTCACGTTGAGTGTAGGAACAACATTTTTCAAGATGTCTATGTCCCTGACGACCATTTTCACACATCAGTGCACTCAGATGAAGATTGCAGCAGAGGTGTCTGGAGAGATGGATGACCATGAATAAGGTAGAAATTATTGCCGCGGCTCAGTAGCAGAAGTGAATGTCGAAGACTTGACGCTGTCATTTTCTGAAGCGCATCAAATGCTTATTGTTCACTAGAGTTTGAAATTGTGTTTCTTCTGAGTTTGACAATTGCTGACTCTGCTGTAGATGTACATCAAAATCTATTGGTTGTATCTTTTGATAAGATTTATGTTGGTGTGACCATTTATAGCTCATCACACTGTTTTTCTTTTCATTTTTCTTTCAATAACAATCAGTATCGATTTATTTTATGAAATTGTTTTTATTAAGTGTATTTAGGATTTGCAATCCTGTTGCTTTTTTAAAATGCAAATTGCAAGATTGTAGATCATGAATTTGATTGATTCACTGGACAAAAATACCTGTGTGTAGTCAACATTTACAGTCTGAGGCGTTAGCATTTTGCCTGCTGTTCATCAATTACAAAGAACAAAACGATTTTTCCTGGAGTGGGCTTTGCAGTATGTGATGCAAAAAATCGTGGCGTCCTGGCTGCGCGTGTGAAATTACACGTTTCTAATTTGAATATGACATGCTTGTTATACTTCACTGCATCGTCTTTGTGTTGCTCATTCTATGCAGTGTGAATTCCATTTTTGTTGGGATCTCACTCCAGAGCCCCAGTCCCTGGAGATCCTCAACAGCAAATTTTCCTACTTTTGTTCACCGTCAGAAAAGTGAGAGCTTTTGAGAATCATGACTCAACAGGGAAATGCACTTTCCGTCGTATGCTCCACACTACAGTATTAATGTGCTGCCTTAATTTACAAAAACCTGCAACACTGAAGCTTCATAACTATTTTCTAAATTATTTTTTCAAAAGTTCAAATTTTGAAAAGATCTCAAGAATTGTCCCGCTTTCAGCAAAATAAACTGTTCCTTCTTTGCTGTAAGTTACTGTCTCAGTGGTAAGGATGTAGTCTGTATGACAGTTATGAGAGTCATTTTCTCCAAAAGAACTTTATAATTGATGCTGAACAGGATACTGAATGTTGATAATAGATATTAAACATGAAAAAAAAAAACAAGTCACAGCATCACTAAGTGAATAGAAAAAAGCTAAAGGACAAATTTTATTGGTAAAAAAATGGTACATCTTAGAAAGCAGAGCCTATTGATCATTAAAGAGTGTGGAAATAAGTACCATCCAACTGTGAAGAACCATTCTTGGGATTTCTTGCTATTTCACACACAAACTGCAGAATTTCATCCTTGTTTAGCGCTATTTTATCAAAAGTTCATAAAATGGGGTTTGAAAGACAAGAAGCGGTCAGTGACATCCTAGCATCAGTACGATACAGTGTTAGTATGATACACTATTAGTAAAAGTGTCAAACACTCTATCATACCGGTACAAGGATTAGCCAGGAAATAATTTATTCTGTTCTGAATAGCTCTTGCTAAAATTGATTTGTGTAACTCAGGAACATGAAAACCGGCAAATTATTTTGCAATACCAGTCAGCAGTTACTTGTAAAGGAAATCATTCCTATTACTCATTGAAAAATAAATTTATATTTGAGATTAGATTGACCAGAGTGAAAATTCACAATTTCGTTTCCCGTCAACAATTTTGTGGTGAAAGTTATTCATACAACTCCATAGGCAATGAAGGTTTAACAATTCTTTACATGTGTATGCAATATCAAATTATTTTGATAATCGTTCTTCAAACAGCTTATCGTCCGCTGTATCACTACACTTCTGCGATAGTATCTCTCATCAGGGTAGCGATAGTGCTGCACATCAATAAAAACTGAGTTTTAGATGATAGGTTGAGATGCGCCATATCATTTTTTCCAACCGTAGGGAATGAAGGACAGCACTTGATATTATCAATGACATATATAATTCATTCAGATGTATGACAGGTAGGGAGTTTTGACAGAAGCAAGGAGGTTTAGTATTTTTTAGTTTTCTTTTCAATGGACATTTGATTCAGCTGGGAAATTCTAGATAAAATTTTGCATTTTAGATTATAACACTTTATTTTACACGTTATACACTGCAAAGCTGACAAAAAACCTTTACAAACTATTTGATTAACCAGGCTGTGAGCTAATTACTTCAGCACATAAACCGAGCAAAGCAAAGCAAAAAACACCAACAAAATTGATACTGCAATCTCATACAACTTGGTAGAAGATACTGATTCTTGTTGATTGTCGTACCATATTGTTGGCAATGACAAAGAATGATAAAAGATAACAGATAACATCCTTCTATGGGCATAAATGACATTGACTCATCCATTGTATTGATGTAAACAACTGATAAGCACACTGAATATCAATTTATCTGGGAAAAAATGGTGGCGTCAAGAGATTTGAATTAATTCATCAACAATAGCAAAGATGGATGAGAAGCCGCTGCCTGTAAGCTATTTGCAGATGTTGGAAAAAGCTTACTTAGTAAATCAGGATGAGATTTAGAACGTAAACAACAATTTTGCTGTAGCGGACCTTGAAATATTATATAAAAGTACCTATATAGTTGTAAGAATGTGCTGCTGTGCCATAAAAGATATTATACAGACTTGGAAGATTATGTAAGGGAATTAGTAACTGTAGTCGTGCCCAGAAAATCTCAGTACATGGGCATTTCCAAATTACTTGATATTTTCACAAGTGCGCCTCAACACACACCTTTGTTACTTTGTGATCTGAATACATGTTCCATACCACAATATACTATAAAACTGCATAATAAAGTGCTCAGTTTGATTACTGATTCCAGTTTGTGTAAGTTGATTGATCGATCAAAAAAAAGCAAAAAGCAAACGAACAAAATGTGTTGTTGCAGGAGATTCAGTGGTAGTGTTAACAAACTATGTTCTGGATGTGTATTACTTAATTAATGGTTAGCTCTCCTTGGTGAATCCAATTCAGTGTTGATGTCAATTAAGATAGTCAACAAATTTTGCATTTAAGACGATGGAACTTGCCCATCTACACGATCAGCTAGCATCGAGTGCTGTAATTATTAATTGTGCAGTCCTTGCTTCAGTCATTACACTCGGCTTAGCTTCTGTTAATGAGAAATCTATGCATTGAACTGTTTAATGCTCTTGCCATAACGGTATGTGCGCATTTATACCTTGGTCTAGTTGTGGTGCCTCTTTTTAGTAAGTAGTTCATCTTCCCATAAAAACTGTTAAAATGATCTTGTTTCGGAAAACACATTGAAAAATATGAACTCTTTACCATTGGGCAGGCTACTTGGTTGACCTAGGAGTACCCTGCCATGATAAAACTGTATTGAGAGTGTTGAATTTCTTGTTGAACTAGATCATGTTGATTATGGTATCAAAACTTCCTTGGGAACCCTCAACTGTTTTCCATTTAGCATCAAAACAATGGCCAGCATTTGCATTCCTGCATTTATGAAAAAAAATTGGCTCAAAACGGAACTAATCGTGTCATGGTAATATGTATTTCTCATTGTCACAGTGCCAGCTCCACTGCGTGTAAAATTGTAGTCTTGAATAGCCTCCAGCAAATAGGATATTTCAGGTGTTTTCAACATGTCATATTGATGTGTGTTGGTGAAATCTCCTCATCCGGTTCTTGCATATGCATGCAGTTTTTGATATCGAATTTGTCACACTTTAATAAACAGATTCAAATATTTTGACTGAGTTTTTAAGGTGTTTTTGTAGATTTGTCATTGTGGCTGTGAAAAATACAGTAAACATTAACAACAACTGGTTTTTAAGGTAGGCAAAGTGGATGAGTTTAACCACAACTCCATGATTGGTTGAAAATTTTTCTCACAATTTGTCAGCTTATTTCAAATTTATTCACAGTGAAAAAATTCACCACCTGCAGTATTATTCCTGGACGCATTGTCAGCAGACAATTTACAGCACTGCATACTAATCTCTCTTGGCCAGACTTCACTAGATGAATGAGTGTCGCACCTTTGTATGCCCCACTATATATTTCAAATACATTCAAAACATGCATCTCTTGGAGTTATTTAGAGTTAATAATAATCATGCAATCAAGTAGAGATCACCGTGTCACTAGCTGGACAATTGATCACATTCCTGCAGTGTCAGTTCAGGTTTGAGGTGAGCATTTTCATACTCAGTTAATGAACAGCGCCAACCGAGAGAGGGATACCGTTGACAGTTTTTAACAGTCACAATGCCAGGTGGTGTTGAATTCAAATGGGTATACCTACATGTACTAGCGTTCATATACCTCATTTAGATCATTCCTTGCGCAGCTGAGTTACGGCTTCTGATATCTGATAAGGGCCATGAGATCCTTAACTTTGTAACAGTCACAATTCCAGGATTTGTTATATCCATCGCCAGTGGCGTACCATTGCCCATATCCCTCATTTAGATCATTTCTTGCCTAATTGTGTAATGGGTTCTGAAATACTGATGAGATCCTACCCAGTAGTTTCCTAACAGTCACAACTCCAGCCTTAGTTACATCCATGGCCAGTGGTGTAACTATATCACAGGCGTGATGTTTTCTGGGTAGTTTCTATAAGTGTAGTTTATTCTACGTTTCGACGTTCTCTTCCGTAGCCTAATCACCAAGGTAAGAAACAGAATTATCCGGCCTGCCAAGAAAACTGCCCGTTCTAGTCGAAAAATAAACACGAATCCTACAGTCAGTTACCTCGTTCGACGCGGAAGGCTCTCTACTGTCCAAAAAACACTCTCATGTCACGATAAAATGACAACTTTAGGAGAAATCTGCCGTGTTTTGACAAACCAGGCATTTCTGGCGTCCACCGTTGTAATAACGCAACTCATTATCATAATTGTACGCCGTCCGCATCGCTGATTGGTCCGTGAGCAACGCCATCAACGGCATCAGACTGAGATGCACCTCTTTCTATGTGCAGACACCGTCCATTATGTTAATGAGTTGCGTTATTACAACGGTGGCCATCAGAAACGCCGATGTTGTCAAAACGCGGCAGATTTCTTCGAAAGTTTCATTTTATCGTGACATGAGTGTGTTTTTTGGACAGCCGAGATCCTTCCGCATCTAACTAGGTAACTCAATGAAGGATTTGTGTTTATTTTTCGACAAGAACGTGCAGTTTCTTGGCAAGCCGGATAATTCTGTTTCTTACCTTGGTGATTAGGCTACGGAAGAGAACGTCGAAACGTAGAATAAACTACACTTATAGAAACTACCCAGAAAACAACACGCCTGGGACTATATGTACTATTGTCCGTATACCTCATTTAGACCATTCCTTGCTCAGCTGAATAATGGCTTCTGATATATATCAGTAAGGTTAATGGGTTTTCAGTCACAACTCCAGCTTTTGTCAAATTCATAGCCAGGGGTGTGCGTGCATTAAGTGTTGTTCATAACTCTCATTTCCATGGTTTCATGTCCAACCAAGTACTGACTTGGTAAATGTCAATAAGGGTCATGAGATGGTAACAGTTCCCTAACAGTCACAACTCCCTCATTTGGTGAATCCATAGCCAGTGGTGTTGATACATGTTTTTGTTCATATCTCTCATTTATGTTAGAGTTGAGCCCAACTGAGAAATGACTTCAAAAGTAATGGTTTGGTCATGAATTTACCAAAGGCAGTATACACACATTTTGTCAGAATTAATTTCAACTCCATGCGTCTTTACCCAGTAAACAGTCCTGCCATGAATAGCTGTTGGCCAAAGAAGTGCGCATATTACATTTGTTTTAAGGTGATCTATTTTAAGACTACCTAAAAGACTTAGAGAGCCACGAAAGCGACTCATATAAAATTGTTCAACAGTTCAACCACTCCAAATTGGCTAAATTGAAAGTTTTTATGACCAGGACAGGCATTTTTACTTGTAAATAGGGGTGTAACAGGTCCAGCATTGTGTGAGGAAATAATTTGATGTTTTCAATGTTTTTGATGATGTATAATTTTAAAGTACCGGTAGCCTGTCGTCAAGAGAAGAAATTGTACGTTCTACAACCTTTCACATCTATAAATTCACAAATTAAACACTGGTATATGTACTGCAGTTGAAAGGAGAACTCGCCAACATATAGCTGTCAGTTCCACAAGCTGCAATATCAAGTGATCCATTAAACAGGAAGAAAATAGAACCATTTGCATGAACATTGTCTGTACATGTTAGTGAGAGGATAAAGTATTAAGAATGACGTATCTACTCAAGCTGAACCCTTTAGTGTCAAATCTCGTCTCATACACTGAAAATGAGTATCAGGCTGTTAAATCTCTTGTATACACGTGATGTATTTTGTACTATACATAATATTTATCATGAGAAAAAATATATTTTTGTGATGCCTGTTTATCAACCAACATACACCCTATTTATCAGCTCAGATTTCCTTTGTCTTGCCATCTAATTATGCTAGCAAATAAGTAAGAGGTATATAATGTAGTGTGTTTCAGCATAAAAATCATGCTTCGTGTGTTCCATCCACATGCAAGTGAGATGAACAAGACACACTTAAATTGTCATGTAAAATTAAAAGATTAATTAATGTCAAAGTTACTGGCCTTTCCAATTTAATTTGATATTCTCACCGAAAACAAAGCCAACCGTGTTATTTGCCTTTGATATTACACTTGACTGATCTGCCAAGTTTTGCTAATCTAAGGATGCTCACTGATGCAGCAAAATTTAAAACGTTTCAGAGTCTGTCGTCTCTACATTCTGGCACAAGTAACAACAATCTTGTCTTCAAGAAGTTGTCATAAATTTTGGAGTCCTTCACCTTGACATCTGTCATGAAAAATGAAGCCTGCCTACAGATGTGTCACCTTGAAACTGCTGGAAAATAGCAATATTTCAAGAGGCCTATGAACACGTTCCTTCTACTTGTCTTTCTTTGTAAAGTTGTGCCGTTACTAAAGTTCCATTATTCTCACAATTCCTTGAGACACTGTCTTGTCTCAATCAATTCCTGTGGAGACGGCATTCAGTTGACTTGGAGGAAATTGTAAGCATTTGTCACTGACACATTTTTATATGTCAATCTTTTGTGCCATTTTTACACAGAGATCCTAAAGATTTAAATAGAATCTCTGATTGCAGTAAACAGATCCTTTCATGGATGCCTTTAAATTATTGATTAATTAAAGATACATGCATTTACAAATGGAAGCAATTATGGGACTATGCAAAGACACTGTTTATGACTGAGTATATTGTGCAATAGTTGCAAATGCTGAAATTTTGACAAAATGGCACAATAAGGCGTTTCCTCAGTGTACTTTCAGACATATTATGTCTCAGCTATGATCTAAAACCCCAGAGAATTTGCCCGCAGTATTTTTATAAAAAAATTCAGGGTTCCTCAAAGTAAGATTTCTGTTTTTTAGATGAATAGTCCCTCACAATTTTTTTCTGCTATAGGAACACTTTGTGCTATGCTTTAAGAATCAGAAGGCACAATAGAATGCCCCTTTTGTCCAGAAAGTACAGTGGCAATTCATGAATTATTCATGAGGAAGATATCAAATATTCATAACATATGTGATGTCAATGGGATTTGGAATTAGAATAACTGGAAAATGAGAAGAGTCAACATGGTATTTTTTTGAAAAACAGATGAGTATTTGTGGTCATAGATTATCTTTCAATAGATGGCCCATTTTGTGTGGGAGTTCCCATGTAATAGCTGCCATTGACTGCCAGCTATTGTAAATTGACGTTGTTGAAATATCCAACTATGGCTATTGAAACATTTGGGTGTGTGAGGGCGCTGTACTTGTATTTGATTTCAAGCCACCTCTCTACCGCTGCAAATTCCTCATTAGAGTACCGTACACGTGATCATTTCATACCACATTGAAAAAAGTCCAAACTGTACCAAAGTGGGTCACCACATGTTCATTTAAATATAAGGTTACATCAATATTGCTGGTTACCGTAAATGACAATGTGGGCTGTGACAAATACCTATCTTGGATTTGTAACATGTATACTCAGTGAATAACATCTTAAAGAGTCATATTTCTTAACAAGTTTACGACACAGAGTATTGATGACAAGAAAGCATGTGCAAATTAGTCAGATTCTGTAAAAACTGTTTTTACATGGCATTAGTATGTGCTGTGCATGACAGAGAATTCTCCATACATATTCTAAAAATTCTCATGGTCATGAAATGTGCTGATATCCTTTTAAAGATTTACAATAATTGCAGTATAGTATACTACAAACACATTCTTGTCTTAGGCACAGCTTTTCATGGCCACTCGGTTTTACCTTGCACACTAAATTACCAGTTTGATACAATTGTGTTCCATTCTGCACTTTTGCCAAAGTTGAACAGATTTCTTGAAGAGGAAATGCTGCACATTGTAAAAAAATCTCTCTTGATGGACTTTTTGGAAGATTTCAGTTGAATTTGCTTTCTAGTGCGTGCAGAGATATTTCAACAAATATGGCTGCCATCAGAAGAAAATGACATCATCAATGGGATATTGCATCCATTTGTGAGACAGACTCTGGAAACTAGGCATACAATAATGTATCAACATCACATGATGTTAGGGTAGAGCAGCACTGATGTTATGATGTCAAATTACACACTTTAGACGGATTTCAGAGAGATAATACCGCCAGCTATTGAAAAATACTGCCCCTGTGTGTCAAATGGATGAGACAGGCCGAGGCTTTTACTGGTGGTGTCAGTAGTTCCATTTTTCCCTGAAAAGCCCTCACTGCACTCAAAGCTGAACTGTCAGCCGCTAATGACAGGCTTTTTGGGTTTCTCATGTCATTCAAAAAGACCTGACGCCTACCAAATCCACAAAGAAATTGCCTCTTAGTTTTCATTCTACGCTGAGCAGCTTAGCCACACGGTAAATGTGTCGAGCGCGAGATTATACTGAAACTCTGGCTTTTAATAGACAGTAATGTAATTTTTTTTGTCGGATACAAAGGTGGCAGTATTGCCCTAAGGCAGGTTCTCAGCATATTCTAAGTGACAGACCTGAAATTAATTGATCAGGGTTTAAAGAAAAATGTGGTTCTCTTAGACTCCCTAGGCTGGTGTCAATGTGCAGATGAGAAAACAAATGCCTGGCCGTTAAAGTTGTTTTCCTCCCAAATGGGCTACAAATGACTGTACCGATACACAATAAAGTGCACTTGAAATCAAAAGGCATGCTTTTAACATTTGTTCTGATGTATCTTGCCATTTTGAAAATGTCATCATACCGTGAAACCGTGGTTTTCCATGAAAAGCGTGACATGTCGATACTCTTATGGTGTTTAGTTTCATTCAGTTTGCCCTTTCCAATGGTATCAAGTGTTAAAGAAATAAAATATTACCATTTATGGGATTTTAAAATCAAAATATAGACAAAGAAGGGTCATTATCTGTACTTTTTTTTTCAGACAAAGACCAATAAACTAACTGCTAAGACTCTTTGAACATACCTCATTTCACACTTATATACATATATATGCAGTACAGTCATGGTGTACTTTTTTTTCCTGTCAAGGCTCAGCTGCATTCACAGTTGAAAACATAAATCACTGTCCGCCAAATGGTTTTTACTGTGCTCCAACTAACCTCTTTAACAACTTCTTCACGTGTAGGGTGTGTATTTTCAGCTGGTTTTTGAGTGGGAGGTGAGAGCACTATGAGGTGCCTAATTCACATCTCTGCCATACCTACATCGTGAATTCAGTAAACCTGCTGTAGACTTTTACCGGCTTCATGTTTGCAGTTTCAGAGCCATCTTGTCTCATTTTTTTTTCGTCTGACTGAAGAACTTACAGGAATATGTAGTTCTTACTTTCTTAAATATATTTTGAAGTTTATAGATGTACGCAGCTGTTAAATATTACTATAATAATATTTAATACACACTGAAAATGTAAACAAATTTGGTATCAAAAGAAAGAAATTGAGCTATTTTTAGACGTGCTATTCAGTACAAAATGGCCGACGTTAATGCAAGGACCAACTATTTGGCATAATTTTAGAAGCTGAACCAGTTTATATTGGATGTAACTCTATTGGAATGTTAATAAATACATACCGGTATAACTAGTCAACTTTACAGAAATGGATTTGCAACCATCAAAAGACAGTGGATGTAGTTTCTTCAGAGGGTAATTTTGAAAACAAAATATTTCTACTGCAGAAAGATAAAGTAATGTAATTTTTATATTACAATATGTACTTGTCCAAAGAGTCAACAGTATCACAGTTGCTCAAAGTGGAAGGTGTCATTGTAGCAAGTATTTACAGCATTAAGGTAGAATTTGCCTCGGGGACAGTCATTTGGAGTCTCAAACTTTTACTGTACCAACCTTTTTCTGATCTTCCAGTTGTGGTGGCTCATTTTAACGCTTGTGGTAGTAAAAAATAAATTTACCATCTCAGTTTTTTTCGAATATCGAAAATTTTATTTTTCTCCACAGAGCTAACACAGTGATGGCAGCCATTTTGAATTTTAAATATTGGTATATTGAGTAATTTACTTCTCTAGTACCCAAATTTTTACAGTCACCCCCGATTTTTATTCTTAATTTAGTAAGAGAATGATTGAAAGTTTCATTTAGGAAACTTTTAGTAAAAGTTGAAGTTTTTCACTTTGAAGCGCATACTACCTTGAAACTCTTAATTAAACGTCTTTGATAACTTTGATACATCCTGTGTTTTTGACAACTAAGTAATAATATCTTATAGCTATTAATGTTGTTCACCCATCTATAAATGAGTAATTTGTTTTTGCTGCATTATTCACTTGCAAGCACTTACAGGAACATTTCACTGTGGAGTAACATTTTTGTTTCACAAATTTTTTGTTAACTTTTTGCTCTGTTTGTTTAGATCCATGCCAATTTTTTATACTTAAATAAAGTCTACTGTTTCAAGCAGTCTAATAAAACTGAACTAATGTAAATAAATATGCAAACGTATAAAGTATTGAAATATGTTAAAACAAGACGGTCGCATTCTTTCTGTTCACATTATACAATTACGATGTTTTTATAGGGACACAGTGATATGATGTCAGAAATTAGACTATGTGTTGTATGGCATTTCGTTATGTAGCATAAAATTTGTAAATTTAAAGCTGAGAAAACAAAAAGCTATCAGATATGTTTCCAACATTAATTTTGCTCGTTTCTATTAACGTAATAATAATTAATAGATCCTTAAGACACTTTTATTTATCTCTCAGTGTTGGCTATTGTTGGCTGTATTATTTGGAGAAAGTAATGGTTCTGTCCTTAGTTGTTTGTTTCCATGGAAACAAAAATTTAGCTTTGTCAGCCACTTTGCTTTAGGATAAACTGAATATCAAATGGGGATTAGTTTTCTGTTTTACCATGAACTCTTGAATCTAAAGTCTATCTCTCTGCCCCATTTCCCTATATATAGGTCAGCTCATCCTATGCAAAACAACGGGATGTACCAAAAGTTGGGTGGTGAAAGGGACTTTCTACCTTCCTGACATCAACATCAAACTGACGAAAATACGTTCTCTGACCCTTAGGAGAAATCTCCTTTCAAGACCTTGTGAAATTAGAAGAAACAAGACTGACATCATCAATTTTTCATTCCCGTCTGTTGCACACAATCTCAATAAAATCTATGGAGCCTCCCCTTTCAGCGGTTCTAAACAGCCAGAGTTCCGTGGCGCCGTCCGTCTGCACCATTTCCTCCTTAAGACATTGAATCTCCATCTTAGTAGCGTCTTGTGGGTTCGATCTTTGTGAGTGTATGATTAATGGTGAGAGTTAATGTCCTCACTGTACGATGCTCCCCCTTTTTTTTCCAATATTGATCTTCTTAATAACACCCACTGCACAGATAAGATGCTGTTTTCTTCGGCATGCAAATCTGCATTTACTCGTGTTGACTCCAAAGTTTGAGCTGTAAGACAAGGGTTTCTGAATATGAAGTTTAAGTCTACTCGTTTCCCAGTCAATAAAGTATGATAAAAGTTTTCAGTGTAAATTTGTAGCGCTTTTGAAACAAGTTCATATGTTTTCATGTTTTGTGAACACGATTGGAACTAATTTTGGGATAATTGGATCTTCATATTTTTTCAAATTTATCAAAAGTGTTAGGTGCCCCTTAGCTGAATGTTGCAATATTACAAATTACTCATAAAAACAAGTGTGTAACTTAAAAAGAAAAGCAGACGAGCTTACATTTGCAGATTAAATCGACACTACTTCACCATTCAATTATTCAAAATAAGTTCCAATCATGTTTGTGTTTTTTGTAGTGATTATAAAATTTGACAAACGACTGTAACAGTTACATTCAACTTTGCTACCATAAAGGATTAAAATTGCCATGACTGACATTATTTACCCAGAATGCATTGTTTTTTCTTGTCACGTTTTGCAAACCATAAAACGATTTTCTCTACCAGTAAAACAAAGCGTACTCTTGAAAATTGTGTTCACAGACAAAATATCAATGTCTTTAGGTCTACTGAAAAGAAAGTCTGTCCAGATATATCTAAATGTGATAAGATAGCTGTAAAAGTTGTACTGTTTAGGTGTTTTCCAAGCCAATTTCATCACCATCATGAAGGCTGATATATTGAATAATTATCTAAATTTAGCTCCTATTTATACAGCAGTATATCCCATTAATTCACCAAATCAGTTAAACTTTTAAAATTGGCTCAATATTTACAACTATTCACACAAAATTTACCAAATCCTGAATCAATATTTCAAAATGCGTAATCCTTTCTAGATCAATGCATTTATGATAAATTGAAACGTAATCGACATTTACACGAGAACACCTACACATAATCTAAAAATAGGAATATTTAAGTCAGTATTTGCTAACCCTCGCCAATTGAATATCCTCAGAGATAAAGATCATTTTGTGTGATAGCAGTATCAATATTTTCATTCTGGGGAAGGGGAGTATTTTTAGGAAAAATTAATAACAATGATTATTGTATGTAACATACATGTAGGAAATATAATATGTCAAAAAGTTGTATCAGATTTGTAATAGGTGATAAGTTTTCTTTTATAACTTTTGTTGTGAGATGCCAGCACAGCAGTTGCCATAATTGTGTGTAGCTAATCCACATTATAATGAAATGATAGCCTCAAAATAGCCTTAGAGAATACTTGAAAAAATCAGCGGTGATTACACAATCACGCGTAACACTTGTTCAAGCAGTGCCTGAGTTTTATAGTAAGTAAGAAAATTAACTGTGTATCGGCAAAAGCAAACAATATGATCCACCTATAATTGCCAAACAAGCTAGCTGTTTTCAAAAAAGCTACAATGAACTCTCAGCTAGTGATAATATTTGTGTTTCTGAAATCAATTTTACCCCATCCCTGATCTGCCCATAATGTTACCCCTGTCCCAATTCACACTGCTAGTGATGTCCTGCAGAAGAACCCATTCCCACAAGTGTTTAAACTGGTACAGAGTTCAAAACTGTTTTCAAATAGCATGCACATCTTGATTGATAACCAGCATGCAAAAGGGAAGAGTGTACAAAGGCTGGATATCTGTTCATACATACCAAAAACATTTCCCAGTTTTGCTGGGAAAACAGCAAGCCAAATAGATCAACGATGGCCAGTGCCCACCCTGGGCTAATGTGCAGTATCTCGGAAGCTGTTATCCAATTGGTTGGTTGAATCTTACCGTTATAACTGAATGATACAAATAGACTCCCTAAGTTGCTGTGAATATTGACAATTGACCAATCAGATATAACCTTTCGAGCACACTGGCACATCAGCAGAGCCCACCCTGTGATACGTCCTATAAGACCCCTTCAGTTGACAGTGTAATATTCTTGTCTTTTAACAGAAAACTTCAGGATGACATCAACCAGGAGCATGCAAAAGGCACAATTCTATCAAAGCAGAAGAAGTTCAACAAGAGTTACTGTATGAGATGCTTCTCCACGTTCTTCTTCATCTTCAACCGGAGGATACAATGTATCAACTGTGGCTACAATGTCTGTAAGGACTGCGCTGAGTGGAATGAGAAATCTAAGGAGTGGAAGTGTACCACCTGTATTACTGAAAGGTGAGGAGGGAGAGAGAGAAACAGATAGACAGATGACAGGATAGATAGACAGACAGACAGACAGACAGATAGACAAAGTGACAGACAGGTAGACAGGAAACAGAGACAGAGAGAGAGATAGAGACGGATGGACAGACAACAGGTAGACAGACAGGCAGACACACAGACAGACAGATAGACAAAGTGACAGACAGGTAGACACAGGAAACAGAGAGGGACAGACATAGATAGACAGAGGAAACCGAAAGACAGACAGACAGACAGACAGATAGACAGACAGACAGATAGACAAAGTGACTGACTGACAGACAGACAGATAGAGGTAACAGAGAGAGAGAGAGAGACGAGAGAGAGAGAGAGAGAGAAACAGAAACTACAGACCAGGGTACAGAGAGATTGATAGAGGGAAGGGATTTCTCATCAGTGGGGAGTTATTTGGAAGCAGAGGGGAAATTGGCAGAGTTGGGTTTGATGAGGAGTAGGACGTCCAGAAGAAGAAGAGAAATAGAGAAAATGGCAGGCCAGTACAGTGACAATGTGAGCTTTGATGAAGTGAAAACACAGACAAAAAGATTTGAAAGATAACGGAAGCAACAGAGAAAGGTCACATTAGCAATGAGAAAGGTCAGAGACCTCATGGTGGGAAGTACTGATACATGACTTTAGGGAAATCGTTTTGGGAGGACTTACAAGTCCAAACTGACAAAAAAAGAAACAAGATTGAAAATGAGTGAGAAATGAATTTGAATGGAGTGATAAATAGGTGAAGAACAGGAAACTATGTGAAAAGATACAGAATCTAAATCAGTCGGCTAGAATAATTGCCACCTATGCTTGGTAGCCTGTCAGATTTTCTTGTAATATATGAAGTGATGATGATGCCTCCAGGGTGACAGAATAATGATCATGGGAAATCAAAAGGTCTGTCATTGAGTAATAAAATTCAAAGACACTTTCAAATCACGGTACAGGTCAAGTTACTAACAGCATGTCTCTGGCCATACTCCACGCATAATACTCTTGTTGCAGTGTACATGCTAAAACGTTTAAATATGAAAAGCTGCGAGTTATAGAGAGATCAAGCAAAAGCTCGCCTTACAAGAATGAGCAAAGATTGACAAATCACAACCAATCACACTACAGTCAACGTATCCCTGAATTATTTAGGTTCCCAGAGGCACACTGATAAGTTGTATTTGCATTTAATCATATAAGTTTTCGGAGTCCCGTGGACCTCAATCTGTGATTCTGCTGTCAGCTGGTAAAATTTTCCGTTGGTCTTTATCCATTGTACAGCGGCGTCTGATTGTATATCAAAGGCGTATACCATAACATGAAGACAAACATGCACAGGTTTAAAGTTCATGGCCTGCTTCACAAAATCAACTATTTTCAAATAAGACATTTCTTATAGATTGTAAATGGCTCGCCGCAAAAAATTGATATGGTAGTCTGCTGTCGTGATCATCAATATTCTTTCTCATATTCATCCAAGCCATCAAAACAAAACACAAAAGACTGGTCTGAGTAGTCCCACGTGGCCAGCTAGTCAAACATACACACTCTAGAGGTGATCGCATAAGCGACATTACCCTGTCAATTTAAACGTCCCCTGACAGACACGCTGGCGCCAAAAACAATGATAAATTGTAGCTAAAAAGTCACCAGATACTTTATCAATTCTGCTGACTTGTCACCTCTGCACTGCCGCTGAAGATGTGGTGGTTGTTTTAATGGAAGTTTGAGTCGATCTCCCTGTTAAAGTTTGATGTCGTTTGCAGCAAGACTTTGAGTATCAGACACCGATCATTAATTTAAGTTCACGAATGACAGCACAATTATTTTGACATTTGGTAAATCACGCTTTGAGGGGGCAGAGTCACAATGTTTAAGGCAGCTGGTATATTTATTCTCTATGTGTTACAGAATTAGCCAAATAATGCCGCAAGATTCCATCTTTGTTTAAAAGGTTAATGGCAGGAACATCTGATGAATTTTTAATGCTATGATGTGTTTTGCATTAACTTTTGACACTTTGTTGTAAAGTGAAATGTTTTGTATCCAGTTCATGAATGCATGAATGTAATCTTGTAAGCCGTACATATTCAGTGCATGGTTCTATATCGGCAAGTAAAATTCAGTCCACAATTTAATATGATTTGCTGGAAACTGAAGTCAGTTACGGTAACTCAATATGCATTTCTACATGTAATAAACTCATTTTTGCAGACAATAACTCATAAACGGTTGGCTAATGCACTTGCGTATGTCAGAGTTCAACATTGGAATGTACTGTACTTTCATCCAATAGAATTGGACAACAAGTCACATGCCCCAAAAACTGAAAGTATTGCCAAGTCTTCCCACTATCCCTTCTTGACTATGATTCAGACTACATGTTAAATACAGTACATATTGAATCTTTTTTATTTCATTTTTTTATCCTTTCTTTTGTATTCTCCTTAAATTTAATAATTTTCAAGTTTTTTAGCTCCTAGTATTTCAGCACGGGATCTACCAAAGTTATCCATCCGTCTTGCTTCAGTTCTGTCTATTGTATCAGTTGTTTCCAAAATTGGTGATTGCATAATCTGTTGAGCCGTTTCTCTCATTTGGTCCACAAGTCCATGATTGTTGTGAATTTTTCAGTATTAAAAGAACAATTAAAAACATGAGAGCTCTCTGATATTGAATAATATTTGAAAAACATTTCAACAGAATATGTGTTATGTTGTGATATTTAGCGAGTCAGACCCAAAAATATTTGGCATCTGCATTGTATGACTCAGAAGTTCAGTGTCCGATCCTCTTCATTCAAAATACAGGAGCTCATTCAGTTAGTATCTGGTTCAGTCTGTAACATCACAGAATTGTGAACTTTGCAGTTGTCATGACCTACCCAGTCAGTTTCTTCAAATTGACAAATTACGCTACATCAAAGGTTGGCATATGTAGGATCTGCATTTCTCATATTCCGGAAACTTTCCCTCCTCCCAAAGGAATTGTAATGCCGGCTGATATTGCCATTTTCCAAATGCAGATCCTTTTTTCCCTTCTGGTATGACTCCACTAGGACAAGGCAAACCATAAATAAAACATTTTCAGTATGCATTAGCCAATTGCATGGTATATGTTTTAAATAAAGATGGCGGCATTCATCAATTTTGAATAGAAATCAATGAACTAAAAATGAAAGACTTGTAAGGTTTTATAAGGAGAATTGTGTACTTTGGGATATTGAACCCGACGGACTGTGAAGCTTGAATGAAAGGCAGCAAGTTGAAATGGTTACAGGGTTGACTGTGGCAGAGTTTATGGTATAGCATCTGTACGAATCCCATTCAGCAGTGGAGGAATTTCTTAACCCTTTCACCCCCAGTTCCCTGTATACAGGTCCAACTTTACCATAGAAAACAATGGATTTGGGACAAACCATGGTGGTGAAAGGGTTAAATCTTCATTTTTTCCTCCCTGTATCAGTAATGTAATATGTCAAATTTTCTTGCATGAGAGAGGGGTTGTTTGAGTCAATGGCACATTGATGTTTCACTGCTAGTTATAGTTTCAGTGATGATATTTTAAGGAAATATAAATCTTCGTATCACTCCGAGAGATGGTGGTTTTAATATTTACAATTTTTTATAAGGAACTTTCATGAGATTCAATATTTTGATATTGTATGTATTCTAATTAAGCTATAAATAATGAATTTAATTTATTGATAATGTATGGTTTGAATAATGTTCATATTAATACCTCTTAAAACTCACTCATGAACATTGAAAATTATTTTCTATATTAACACGGTCTGTCTTCAATCTGAATACGATATAATTAAAAGACCTATATGATTAACAGATGTAAGGTGGTCATTTCATCTTTTTAGAGAAACTGATCACAAGTAAGGAGATAAAGAAGATTGCAATAACTGGTCGTGGTACTATTACTGTAGTTTAAAGTTGTGTCTTGCTGAACCAAGATGGAGGGCGCCCTCTGTGGTGGAAAGTAAAACGTACCGAAAATTTTACCCAAGTCAGCTTGAGTGATGTACAAGTTTTAATATTTTACGTTTACTTCCATATTTTCCTTTCAGAAACTTGAAAGAGCAGTCCTGCGAGTGGTTTTACAAACAAATTAAAACAAGATTTAGAAGATTTGGAAGTGCAAAGGTGGTACGATCACTGTACAAGAGAAAATCAGAAGGTAAATTCCATGTTGATATTTTGCATTGTAAGATAAAATGTAAAATTTTACCAAACTTCTCAGAATCAAATGTGAAACATCATTAAGTAGTTCATTATTGTTACATATCAGAGCACCTCAAAACTAAAAGACTTAAAGTTTTGCTCAAATTCATCGGAGAATCTTGAAACCATTCTCTTTTAAAATCAAGAAAAAATATCAGGGTTCGCCTTGTAAATCATTGTTCTAGTGAAATATATTTTTATAGCATTTACAAACACTTGAACTTGAAAATGGCTGCCATCCCTGCGTTAACTTTATGGGGATAAATTAAAGTTTCAATTTTGCTCAAAAATATTACAGAGAAAACTTCATTTACCTTGAGAGCTGCAAAATGAGGCGCACTGTTAAAAATTAATTTTGTGTATGAAGCTGGACAAAATGGAATTTCCGAATAGTTGAGTTGACATTAGTATAGCTATTCCTGCAGAAATCAGTTCACATATAAACTTCAAAATCATTGTAGAATTTTAAGAGTTTGAATGTCTGTATGTATTCGTCGGGTATTCATATCGTACTTTTAAAAGTATGTCAGGAAAAAAATTACGACTTTACTCTCTCTTTATCAATCTTATATTGTAATGTTTTCTCACTTTTTTAATCAAAGCTGAAAGTGACCAGAGCAACTCAGATTCAGGCTACGACCATAACAACATCAGTCCGCTATCTTCCATGTATGGTAGTAATGTCACACTACCTAGGGAACAAGTACAAACGAAAGATAGCGCCACCAACACATCAGGTAAGAGAGGCAGTGTTTCTGTATATGTATGTTTCCCAAAATGCATCATTCAATATGGCAACTGTGGAAAAGTAACTGATTGACAGATCAATCAGTAGATACAAATGTTGAAGAATTATGATCAATTTTTGACCTCATTTGTTGCTGAAAACCAGAAATAAAGAGTTTGTTAACTGATGCCGGTAGAAATTATAAATAGATTTTCCAAAGGTATAATTTTTAACATATCTATCATTATTTTTTCCAAAATTTTGTCAAAATTTCTGGTGTTCAACTTGTCAGCACAGCTATATGTATGTAATGTCCATTATTATTGTGAAAAACTCACTTTAGTGTAAATCAGAGCTCGTTTTTTCATTGATAACATTGGACATTGTATGTTCACAATGCAATGTGTCAGCAAGTTGTATACTATCAGGGATGTAGAAAATTTTGTTTACAGGTGGCAACAATAAAAGTACAGGTGGTTACAAGTAGTGTATGTGCACATAAAGTTTGTGCAAAATGTCCTGATTTTTCACTAAAACTAAATTTTCACAGCCTGCAAATTGTAGTTTACAGCCGGGTGTTTTTTGCCGGCTGCCCTACATCCCTGATACTTGGTATTCCAACATACCTTAGGGAGAAAAAGAAAATATATTTGCTGTATAGGAGAGAAGTAATTAAAATTTTGTCAGAAGTTACAGTTGCCGTTCCATGAACAATAGCGAACAAGAATTGAATTTAAAAAAAGAATGAGAATTAAAATCCTATGTCTACAATAAATTGTACAACTACAGGGTTCAAATATAACCTTTGAACCCCAGTGATAATAATCCATCAAGCCTATTGCTGTAAAAATTATCCATTATAATACCAGTCAGCTTTCATCAAAATGTGGTAAACATTCAAATAGCAGTCAGTCTTGCATCGTAACCGTAAAGTAACTTTAAATGTTTACATGTAGTTTGGCATTGATATATTGATTCCCTAGTTCTGTTTTGCAACAAAGGCATGAAACTAGACACACCAAAACTCGCATGTTGATCCCAACGGCCAAAATTATAAAATATCCATGAAGGTCATATTGATCTTTCTCATGAAATTTTCATGAGTTATCCAATGTCAAGGACAACAGACTTATAGTATTTCGGATATTTAGTCGCCTTTGTCTTTTGCAGTGTACACACCCTGAAGTTCAAATGTAAAATTTGCGTTTCACAATTCAATTTTGGTGCAGCTAGTTGCAAATGGGTTTCACTGTCTCCAACACACTCCCAACTCAAATACATTATATAATTTTAGAAGCCTACACTGTAAGTGCCGTGACCTGCAATTTTTTCCATCCCTGTTTATTACCATAGTAAAAGACGATCACTCTCTCATGGAAAATTGGAAAGGCACAACTCTGACTGCTTTTGAAAATGTTGTGATCTTTCAATTTGCCCAGTGGCAATGAAAGTCACCTTTTATACATGTTTCTGCTCATGTGCAAATCAAGCCATGCTTTCTGCTGCTTGCAGTGAGAGTATGCTTGTATTGAATCCGTAGGTGCCTTTTCCTAATTTTTTTTGCCTTTCGGCAAGAATTCAGTGAATTTACAAATAAAGCACTGAACACCAAGTGATTGATCAACTTGTCACAGAAAAACAAAATAAAATTTATCAAATGTACAGATCTACATTTGTACCCATCTGGCCTTCTGAGCATGGAGGCGGAATAGTCCAGGGGTTACGTTCCACTGAATCTGTGATCAAGTGACTGTTTTTACTGACTTCTCAAGCATATTATGTGGTGGAACTCTTGCTCATTCAAGAATTTCAATTCTCCAGACTCAAATCAGAATTTCCTAATCATTGATCATAAATATTATGGTTATTATTTTTCATACTTTATTCATAATTTGACAATATATGTGTGTATGATGGTGTCCACATGTATTTCAAATTTGACAATATGTGTGTATGATGGTGTAGATTTCAAGTTTGACAATATATCATATGCTGAATAATTGTGTCTATTTCGATTATGACAATATATGTGTGTTGAAGATGGTGTCTGTTTCAAATTTGATACAGGAAATAAGGGAGAATGAAATAAACTTTAAAGTTTTCAGACACAAAAGAAACATTTTGTGTGTGTGTGTGTTATGGAATAGAAATTTGAGTGCGAAAACCTTACCTTTATCTTCTATGATCTATGTTAACAGTGACTGCTGTAAGTGTGTTCCATTTTTGTAACTGAACAGAATTTTCATTCCAGTGTCTTTGAATAGGGGGAGTTGATATTTTGCAAAGCATTATGGGATAACTGTTCGTAGTTATGTCTTTTCGTGCAATGTTAAACCCACGCAAAGATAGTTGTTATGAATCAGTTTTTTTATTGTGACAGTCCCAGATGTGCACAAATGCAATACATGCATACACATACACACCCATCAACATATACAACTACACTTTGAAACAGACAGTACTATTTCACGAAGCCACACCTCCATGGTTTTGATTGACAAATAATCGATTCCCTCTTTGTTACCCTTTCAGCCGTTTAGAACAAATTATTCAAAACTTCTGAGTCTCCAGAAAGAAAACTAAGTATTCAATTTTGACCCTCTTCCCTCAAAATTACAATTTTTGAAAGCTGCAACTTATTTTTGTAAATCCAAACTTGCTTTCTTTTGTTTGCCACATTGCTTTTAATGCATTCATGCAACTTTTAATACTGAAAAGTTTTATCTACATTGCATGATCTGCCATTTCAGTTTTTGTTACATGATTGCATTTTTTTTAACATTTACTAACAAACCTCAAACTGTTGTTTTTGTTCTTTTTTGTTTTTTATACAGTAATATCTAATGAATGTTCAGTTTCATTTTTCTTTGCTGTGAGTTTTTTTACTCTGGTATTTTTCAGAATTTTGAAATGAGATATTCTCTCTACATGCCATCTTATTTTAATTTTTGCTTTTGTGAACAAGTTTTCTCCACAGTATTCCAACTCATTCACATAAAAGAACTCATTTCATTCTGCACCTTGAATGTTGAATGTTCGATTTTATCATTTCATCGTTTGTCTTTCCCTTATTCATTTATTTCCCGCACTTTCGTTCATTGCATGCCTTGTTTTTGCAGATTCTGATTCTGATTCTGATTCCGCCTCTGAAACCGATTCCGATCCCGAGTCCCCAAGTTTCCATACGGTCTGCCAGGATCTAGAACGAATGGTAGTCCAATTGCGACAACGTAAGTGAGGCGAGGCCCAATTCCTTATATGGGAGGGAAAGTAGGAGACACCTGGTAGAGAGAAAGGAAAGTACACTAGATTGTACCTCACACATCCTTTACAAGAGCACCAGAGTCCCTCAATCAGACCTGTACACCCCTGTAGAATCCTACATTATTGACAGTTCCTTTGTGTACTATAATAGTAGGCCAGCTTCATTCACTCAGAGACAGGCATTGAGGCGTATTGTAGAGAGTAGTTTCCCACTCCTACAAGTCTGGTCAAACTGTCCACAATTATGTGATCATTGGAACTGACGGTAGAGAGATCAGATTTCAATGTGTCGGCAGATTTTTGAATCAGGGAGATTTTAAAATTTAAATTTTTTTCAGGTGATGAAGGCAGGTTTTATTCTCAACCGTTGCAGCTTTTAGCAGACTGTAACCCTTTGAGAGCTGCAATTTTGCCGCCAAAATTTCAGTCCAATATTTACCAATTCTTATGAATTTTTCTGTATTTTTTTTTTAATTTTGGAGCAAATGGACATAAAATTTCATTGGCTACAGTTTTTATCGAAATTTTGGCGAAAATCTGAGAAAAATTGACTGGGGAATATTCTATCAAGGCGACAAAGATTGACTTTGGCGCTCAAAGGGTTAAACACTGTTAGCATCACAATATTAACATTTTATTAATGTTTTCTTTCTACCGTGTGTTACTGGTATATGTCTTGGCTGTTACCAAAGAGCATGAAAATGCACACTGTATACGGTACAATTAGTGTTTTTTCCCTCGTAGCTGTTTGCTCATACGACCCAGTGTAGTACACCTCCAAGCCAAGCATGTCGCCCACTAACCACACGACAGAACCACAGACCAAATGGTTTCATTTTCGATGGGAATTTTCCTCATCAGATTTGTCATTGACCAATAATTTTTCTTTCAACCACTGTGCCTAAAGTGGGAATGAAAAAATCTTTTCAAAAAAAATAAACAGAATATCATGAGTGTTTACTATATTGAAATGGTAGCAATTGTTAAGGAAAAATTTTGGAAAAATGACAGACTGTAAGCTGTTCTGTCAAATTTCAAGGACATTTCCATTTATTACACTGCCAAAAATTATATTAGCATTATAATGGTATTTGCATATGAATGCTCATTAAAATATCAATAGCTATTGCAGCTCAGATATCTCATTGATGTGAAATACATTCTCAATGTTGATACACTCTTCCTATGTGGTTAATTTATGGCTAATTATGTTGATACAGTTGAATTTTGAGTGCCAGCGGAGCATGAATTGACCCAGTAATGAAGATTGTATCAGACTATTTTGAGCATGACAATTTTTTTTCCTTGAATTTGCTACCAAATCGGTATCCAGTTTTCTGAACTGAATACTAAATGCAGTCTGAATTGCATATGATACAGTAGGTCTGAGGCTTGCAGCAATATTATTTGCTGAACTGAAGGCTTGCCATTGAGGAACAATATTTCTCTTTGTTCTTGCCCTTTCATCGATCAGCGGAGGATATCGGGGAAGCCATTGCCAAATTTTCCATCGGCGTGCAGGTTCCCAAAGATGCTGTGAGAGAAGTGGAGGGCTTAGTGCTGGATGCCACGGATGGGTCTGGAAGGAGCCACTCGAGACGTCGGGTATGTATTTTCAGTTCCATGCTTTTCAACAGATCATAACAATGAGCATTATGATCAGCCTAGGTTCAATGACCGGAGAAAGATCTGTGAGTGAAATTTTTTTTCTCCTAAAGGCAATGACTTTCAGCACAATGTATCTGGTAGTTTTTGAATTTTTTTCCCGTTACATATAATTGTGAGCATTTGGTTTTGAAAATAGTACAAAACAATAACCCAGACACCGAAAGTTGAAATTTTAAATATATCATTAACCCTTTGAGTGCCATGTTTTTCCCACCAAAATTTTAGTGCATACATTTTAAAACCAATTTTTTATGAACTTTTTTTAATTTTTGTGATAATTTTGGATCAAATGAACTCAACATTTCATTGGCCACAGTTTTTTTTGCAAATTTTTGGCAATATGTGAAAAAAATTGACTTACGTATATTTTATAAGGGTGACAAAAATTGACTTTTGCGCTCAAAGGGTTACAGACTGCCGAATATCCTCCATATTCCCCTTGTCCCTCTTGTATATCCTGTAAACGTTTAAACTGAAGGCCCCACTTATGAATTTTTCAGACTCTGAAAAACGTAAAAGATGTGATCATGATAAGTGACCTGCGACCTATTCTGCCAGACACTTTTCTCATTCATATGCAAATGACCTCTGACAGCTCCAGCTCTATGATTTCAGTCTGTACACCTGTTCGGTTTTTGTGTGTGTCAGTCAGTACATTCTAAAATGTATACAATGGTTCAGTTTCTTTTGCATCTTTTGGAACAAGAGATGGAGTGGATTTAAAATACCAGACATATTAAACTCTACATTATTAGCGGTCGGGTTGTTTTGATAAATTGCCATGAAATTTGTCCATTTTGTGTGACAACTTACAAGTTCAATGTCAAAATGTGAAAACCATTTTCACACATCATTGGTTCACAGCATATAAATGTAATTCAGAGTGATAGAAAAAGAGACTTCAAAAATGAACAATTACTGTGACTGTATACGGTACCTTTGAATGATATTCAGCTAATATGGAATTGTACTGTATATACAAATTTAAAGTATTTTATCTTTTGTATATCTGGAAATTAGCAGAAACAGAGTACATATATACTGTACGACATCTTGAAATAGTGACATCCTTTTTTTTAGCGTTTTTGGACTTTCTGTGCAATCAGCAGGTTTTTTTCAGCTTAAAAGACATCCTAACCATAGTAAATATGCGGAAAAGAATAAATTAGCAGCATTTTAAATTAGCAAATTTACAGACTCAGCTAAATTTGTACAATGGGGATGCTAGCTAAAAGATGTTGTACAATACCTTCTTAACATATGAAAGATAACTGATATATTTGTTTTGCACAATGCTTTTATACATGTATTTATTTATATTCATTTATTTATTCTTGAATTCAGAAATTGTCTGTGCATCCCTTGTAAAAATACACATCCTACAACAACACAAATAAATAAAAAACACTGACGAGCAAAAACAATAGCACAATCAACATATACAGCCAAGAAACCAAAAAGAACATAAAATAAACATACAAAGAAAATAAAATTCCTCAATACATTTCTCTGTAACAGTTTAAAAGGACCAGGCAGACACTCCCAATATACAATATACATCGACTTTCTATAAGATTTGTTACATATTTTGAAAAGACAAATGCATCAGAACTCATGATTTTGTTCAACCTGTATATATATTGCAGGAAAATAATTTTAAATGAAAACATATCAATTAAATCATTCATTAGAAAAATACATGGTACAGAAACAATCAAAATTATTTAACCCTTTTCACCCCAATTTCCCCGTGTAGACGTCCAACATCCAACATTACCGTGGAAAACAATGGAATTAGGCCAAACCATTTGGGCAAAAGGGATAATTGGAAAACATTGGGTGTTATTCCCCAGGTTTTATACCCTGTATCAACTCTTTGTGTAAACATTGACAAATCTAATTATGTTTATTATGTTACATGTGTATATTATCGCGATGGACATGTATCATAAAATTGTCACCAAATTTTCAGTATTTGATTTAATATTCAGACTTAGTATATGATTAGTCTACAAAGTATGTCAGACAACTTTTACACCAGAGAATAAATGAAATTTATGAATGTGCAGGTTATGTATGGATGACTTTGCAGAAAATTTGTCAGATTGCTTTTTAATCTCAAGCCTAGGTTCTCAGGTGTGTAAGGTCTATTAGATATCATAATTTATGCATGTATACACCTTTTCTGATGTACTCTGAAAAATTTCATAAAAAATGGACATCACCTGAAGAAAATTGGCTGTGAAACACTTTTGAAAAAAATTTAACCAGCCTTTTCGGTTCTGTTCGGTTCTACCGTCTATGGTTCCGTAAAAGTGCCAGGTATCTTTTCAAGCAGTCACTTCACATCACCGGGCCATTAACTTGGTATGCAGAGTGATCAGTAGATAATTGTAGCCTTGCCTGTTTCCGCAATTAAGTGAGGAGAAAAAAAAATCAGTTGGCAGTCTGAGCATGTATCCCATTCATATGAAGTATGCAGATGAGATAGGCTGTCTCTTTTGTACTCAAATTGGTAATTTTTTTTTCTTCCTTTGAATGATGTCAAAGTTAACGCTAACGTAGTAAAAAACGCAGTGCGGATTGCAGGATGACTCAGTCGCATGAGTCAGTGTGAGCTAGGCCGTCGCGGCAGTCTTGTCTGAATCAGTTTGATAAATGATGCTGCCATCGGGTGATGTAGGTAGGTTTCAGCTGCACTGAGGGTTAGTTTTTTTAAGGGTGTGATCTGTGGCTGAGCTTTGTGTCTGTGCTAGTCTGCCAATTCGCTGGCTGTCTGTGTGTAGATCTGTTGTAGTTGACGGCCACAAAAATCGACTCTCACCTCGGAAAAATACTGTTCCCTCATGCCAGTAAGTACAGCAATCGTATGTAAATGATCCAAGTCTCTGACTTGTCTCACGTTTCAGAATTTACCAGAACCGTGTTTTTTTTTGCTTCAAAAGCAGCAGCCATCTGTAGAATATATACCGTGTATTTTCATACTCGCTGGGCTAATTTTGTCATGTCTGAAGCATATTTCCCTAGTGTGCTTCAAGTTTTTCTCATTTCAAAGCCATCAGTTTATTCAAATTCAAACTACGGATGCATGAAATTTTGAGTCTCAGCACTGCAACAGTTTCTCTGAAGTCTAGTCTGATCTCATTTCGTGTGTTTGGATAAAAAAATAACTGAAAACAATAAAAAATTTGAGGGAATTTGAAAATTTTGATATTCAGTTGAGAGTCGGTACTGATGCGGTTAATCGTCTGCTTTCTGTTGACTGGATTTTCAGTGGCAAGATAAGCATTCTTCCGAGCACCGTGTCTACCTCCAACACACATCTCATTGGAATCATGTCTCGTATAATGGAACTTAAATTACATCATTTGATCCACCATATGTGATGTAACATGTTATTCGTCCCTGTATGGATATGCTCAGTGGGAAATTCCGAGAGCTTGTAATTACTGAGAGTGATTTGCTTGTAAATGAATCTCCGATATGGAAATACTAGCAGAAATTGGATTTGCATGATTTGGTATGTGTAGCCATTACATCATGCACAGTTTGTAAGTACTCACGTGTCATACATTTGTAGGTAAAACATTCCTTGGCTCTCTTTGCTTTCATATTTTCCGTTTCAATAATGGAGATGAATTCTGTGAGATAGCGGTAATATGGATATTCATGAATTTAGGTCATAAATAATTCTTAGTATTGCACATGTTAATGAGGTCAATGAACAGGTGTATGACTAAATCACTTTAAAATTCATGATTCAAAAAAAATACAAAGTTTGGAATGATAGTTTTTCATCATTTTAACATTAGTTAAGGCAATATTTAGTTTTCTTTCTCTTTTTTTACAACTAAGTAACATTAAACACATGGGACTGTTCTTTTAACATTTTCAAAATTTTGAAAGATAAATTTCCCGTCTAACAAGTAACTGCTTGGATTTGAATAGATTTATAGTCTTGTAAGGTTTGACATCAGAATGTCTTTACAGTATCAAATAAATGAGGAATCCCATCCTTACCCCTACAAAAGCCACCAAACTATTCTCCTGGGTAACTATATTTACAAAGCATTTTAGACAATTTTAGCTCATATTTGCAATAAATGTAGTAGTAGGACTTAGTATTAGTATATGTTGTTTGTATGTCTTTTGTATGTATGTATGTCTGTCCATGCACCATAAAAACTCAAAACCATTATTATCATCACCTCAATATTTGTTGTTAACATATGAAAATGGTTATAAAAAGTGCATTTCCTTGAACTTTGATTATATGTGTGACAAAGATATTCCTATGTGGAAGGCCTAATTCAGATTTTTGAAAATTTGCATAAAATTTTCATGTGTACATTTTTAAGAATTTTTCTCATTCTTCTTTTTACTTCAAAAATCTTCTTCTCTAAATCTGTTTGCTTTTAAATTTGCCTTGCAGTGTTTAGGGATGACCTCATTCAGATATATTCAAATGATGATTAAATTTGCCAATGCAAATTTTTGTATCCATTATTTCTGTTTCCATAAAGTTTTTGTTTCCTCCTATAGCATTTGCACAAAGCTTTCAAATTAGTTCTGTAGGGATGACTGTTTGCAGATGTATTCAGTACTGATAAAATTTGCAAATATAAGTTTTTGGGTCAATTGTCTGATTTCTAATAGTCTAACAGTACCACTGAAACCACTTGTCCAATAGCTTTCAAATTTGACATTCAAACTTTCATGAGTTCTGACGAAATGGGAGCACAGGATTATGAACATTCTTTTTATCACAAAGCCCTTGAATAGAGAGCTGTTCATATATGCAAGCAACACCAAAGGTCTTGATGGAGACAAGTGATCCAATTGGTCAATTTTGCTTTGTTCCCATAGATAGATAACTACTTTTCTCTATCTTATTCTCTCTTACAGGGCAAGCATCATAGACGCAAGCATTTCATCAGAGATGACGGCAGCGGCATTGTGGGAAGCATTCCAAGCCCAATAGAGGAGCAGATCACGCCTCCAATAGAAACTCTACCACGATTGGATGAGAGTGATACTGGTACTCCATTGGTGAATTCCGACGACAGATCATCACAGCTGGAGAGCCCCAAAAAGGTCAGATTTAGTGAGACGCCAACCTATGTTGAGCCCAGCTCCCCAGAAGAAGGGAGTCAGTTATCTCCAATCAAGGAAGATATCATTATGAACAGCGCTCCGCCACCAGACACATCAGCTCTGGACACAGAAGAGCAACTTGTGAAGGATGAGAGGTTTATGCATGGCTTGCTGAGTGGGAATGAAGGGTGGCCAAGAGGGGAGGTGCCCGAGGGAGGGGAGAATGGGAGTGTTGATATGGATCAGGCATCCGAGGGTTTGGTTGATGTTGATGAGGATGTGACTGACAGCTCTGCTTTGCATGCTGCATGCGGACTTGGAGAGGACCGAGGTGACGTCGATGGGACACAGACAGAAGTGTTGAGGGAAGAGCAAGAGTTCACGCAACACGAAAACATTAGTGATTTCCAGCCGAGTGAGGAAATCAGTGCAAAGGAATCTGAAAATGGCAAAAAGCAGCCCTCACAAACATTGAAATCAAAGTCAGAATCCCTAGAATCTGCGTCCAGTTCCAGTTTGGAAAACAATGATTTGTCAGACTCAATTGAGACTCACTTCCCCTCAGAGAGCAGCCAGAGTAATCTGTCCACCCCAGCGACTCCTCCTCCAAGCAGGGCCTCAGAGGAGTCGAACAACCTCAATGACCTTGACAATGACATTGAGGCAGAAATGGAACGGCTGGCAATGTCGACGAGTACAAGCTCAGAGACGGTTAAGAGCGAGGGTTATTTTACTCCGGAGGACATCAGGTCTCCAGAGTTCATGCATCAGTTGCAAAAATTCACACAGAACAGCTCTGATGAATGCCTGTCCAAAAGTGAGTGGGACCGGCGTTCCATGGCTTTGTCAGAGCATTCCACAGATTCCAATTTAGAGTACCTGACCCCGCTATCAGAAACAGAGCCCTTTGGACTTGATGAACGTGACAAAAACAGGGAAGCCAAAGCCCGCATTGATGAAGAACTGTCAAAGTCGGAACAGTTGTTGCAAGAAATCACCGAGGCCCAATTATTTGAGGAAAAGGAAGCTATTGATAGAGTTGTCAAAGAGGTGATTGAATCTCTCGTTAACTATGTGGTCGGCATGTGTGATAGGTTAGATGCAGTTGCCATGGAAACAGTTGCTAAGACAATCGTTAAGTCGAGCCCAGCAAAGGCTGATGTGAAATCACCTGTGCATGTTTCATTTCAGAGTGATGAAATTCCCATGCCGTTCGTCAATGGAGAAATTTCCCAGGAGTTCAAAGCTGAGGCTGCAGTAGTTGAGGTTCCTCCGGAGGCTGAGGAAACAACGGAGATTCTGGAAGAGCCCATCGAGACAGTGACCATCACCCAGGTGGAGAGTGTACCACATGATCTTCCTGATGTCATCAAAGAGCAGGTTCATCAGCACAGCGTGCAAGAAGAAGAAGAAGAAGTCATCACACAAGAAACCATTGACCCGCTTGAACAGTACTTCATCACTGGCGACAGTGACGCTGCATCGGAGGAGACGATCGTGCCCTCCACCGTGCAAGAATCATATACCAGCAGGACGCCTCTTCCAGGGATACTGCCCCGAGTCAGAGGCACCGGGGACATTGAAAATGACGCCAATAGTGACATCAGTGACCACTACGAGATCTCTTTGGAAGAGACCATTGACAATGAACCTGTAATGCGTTTGAACATCCATGACCAGAGACTTCTCCCCGAGTACAGTGATGAGGAGGACACGAGCGAGGACCTGAGACCGCCGTCGTATGAGAGTGCCATCACCGGGCAACATCTGAAAGACGTGAACGAGGAAGCTGAAGAAGAGGTGCAATCTAATGCTGCAGACAAACGAGCATCATTTGGAAGAATACCAACCATTGAGATTACAGAACCTGTGAAGTCGCCGGATGTGAAAGGAACGTCACCACCTCCGGAAAAGCAAGCAGAAGTCACCGTTCAGCAACAGGTACCAGACATCGTCGAACCCAATCATGTTGAGAATGGTGGTGCAGAGGAATTGTCAGGGGAGAGTGATAGTTCAATCAGTCGATCACCTACACTTGAGATTCTGGAACTTGAAAAGCGCGAGAAAAATGCGTCAGAAGTGAGCGCGGAGCCTGCAAATGCCTCTGGCAGCCCTGTAGAAGAGGTAGCAACCCCAGAAAGCTTTGAATATGAAAGACCGGTGCACGCGTACGCTGACTATGGAGATCTCTTGTATCACTCTCCAAGTGATGAGAAAAACGGAAACTATATTGGGTCTTTGCTTGCTGCGAAGGAAAACCCACCCTCTCCAACAGAATATGAAATGGACATCACCGTGGTCGATGGGATTTATGCAGATGAGGCTGCTGGGCAGATTCCAGATGTTGCGAAAACTACGGAGGATCTGAGTGAAACCAGAAGGGATCTTGGAGATGATGTTTTCGACGGAGAAACAGCTGACGAACGTGAGGTCATCACCGAAGAGGTCATAGGAAAGAGAGTTGACAGTTCCCTTCAAGCTTCTGCGCCAAAGGAAGAAGCAATGGTCAGCATCGGTGCTTTAACCTCAGAGAGTCTGCGCAGACTTTCTGAACACAGCCAAGATGAAGAGTATGGGATTATCCGGCCGGAGGACCATTTTCGTGTCGAACGACTCTCACCACGGCACACCCTTCGCGATGACCTTGGCGGAGACTCTGATTCTGTGAGATCAATCGCGTCGTCCACGGTGGCCTCCAGTTCCGATATCGATTATGGCGAATCGGAAGAAGACGAGGAGGAGATGTCCAATAAAGGATGCTCATCGGACGAGGATGACATCGACTTTTACAACATGGCAAGCGTCTATGAGGAATCATTCAAGAGAGGTTCAGGAAGCATGAGGGACATGGAGAGGGCGCACAGACCCACCCCACCGCCATCGCCGAAATCTTCGCCGAAAAAGAAAGAAAGTCTGGAAATCGCAAACCTAACAAAGAAGGTGTCTCTCAAGCAGGGGGAGGTGCTTGACTCAGCTGAAGATGTTCTCACATCTGCCAATCAGGTGAGAATAGAGTAAAAGCAATAAAATTTGAAAATTTGCATTTACATACGCCCACTGTTGTATGGTGTTCAGATCCTCAGAAATTATCAATATATGAGAAATTAATTGTCCATTTAAGGTAATTTTCATGAAATTCAAAAATGGTAATTTTCATGAAATTCAACAATACCAAGTGTCAATTGATCAGTATATTTTATTTAATTTTCAGTATATTTTTATTAATTTTTTTCCGTGTATCTATTCATGATTGTGGCTGTGATTATTTTGGATCTGCAATATAATATTTATTTTTTTTTGTTTTACCAACAGATGCGAGAGTTGAACGAACAAGTTGACCAACTGGAAGCATGCATATCTAAGTTGGAAAAGCAAGTAACCGGCCGTCAGACATCACAAGAAAGCAATGTCAGCTACACAGATACACCGTATTCAATACATCCACAGAGACAGGTAAATCAATAGCAGGGTTGTAACATGAGAAAGTCAAAGAAGAAATAAGGTATCATGTTTTGTATGGACAGGTGTAAAATTTGACCTTTTCCTTTTTTGCACATTAGATAGCATGTCGGTTTCTAGTGAACTAATTCACTTTGCATATTTTTGTTACAATGTAGCAGTTGGCCCACACCAAATGTTTCTTGATAATAGTCAGGTAGACATATAAGGGATGTAAACATAAAAGGGCTCTGAGGGAAAGTAGGATGTATGATTCATTTTAAGGTCCTATTATTCTGTTTCGGTGATTTGTCATAATTAAGCAAGCTGGGTAGTCATCTTTTCTGTCACCCACTGTCTTACAATATGGGGTGTGTCCACACAATGGAATAAACATAAGGTTATAACATCTCTCTGATAAAAGAAGATATTGTGTTGAACAATACCAGAATCATTACAAATATACAGCATGAACCGTTTTGCACCTTTTTGCCACAGTGTAGTATATGCGGCACAGATCAGAAAGACAAAATAGCCTGTTCATTTTACGATTGGCTCTGGGCTACAAAGTGGAGACATGATCTAATAAAACTCTGAAATTACAGTAGCCTCCATTAAATCAGTCAGTGAAGACTTCAATTAAGTTGAGCTAGACATAATCAATGCTACTTTCGATTTAATTCGATGTGACCTTTGACACGTGTAATCAATAATCAAAATGGCTGCCACGCCATACCGGTAGTCTGGCTCACATTTAGAATTCCATCAGCTCACAGATCAATTCCATCAGCTCACAGATCCTAGTATAGATTTTTCTATAATTCTCAGTTAACCTGTTAGTGAGGATGCTATTCAAAAAAAACATTGTCTCAGGTAGTGCAGTGTCGAAATTATCCAAGTTAATGCCTGTCTCTTAGTATTGATTCCAGCACAAATTGCTCAGTTGTCGTTCAGCAATAAAACCAGATGGGCACGTTAAACAAAGTTGTTCATGCCAAGCCTCCCATTCCTGTGTTGGGAGGATTTTATTTTTTGCTCCAGTGTGACTAATCTTGACTGGCAGATTTAGTTTCCATATTTATGATGACAACATTGTCCTCCAGACATATATTATACATCCTAAAATGTTGTCCGTCGGCCATAACAATTTTACGATGGACAGGTATTAATGACTCACTGTGCTTTGTCAAAGAAAAGAAGATAGGTTCTTCATTGTGATTCAGTTTCTGATTCTGACTTCCAGACAAGCATGGAGAGTGGTGCGGAAAGCGAACCAGAAAAACCTGCCAAAAGGCCACAGGTAACCTTTAGATTATGTATATAATATTTATTTGCCTGTAATTGTTGGCGCAACAGAAATGCTACATTGTACCTAAATCTTGTAAAAAAAATTTTCAAATTTAAATGTACTCTTTATTTCATAATAAATAGGGATATAAAAATATCATATCTAGTCGTTGAAAAATTTTGAAATGACCTTACTTTTCAATGAATAAGTATTACATTAATTTTTCAGTTCTTCAATTAGTAATATCTCTATATTCTAAATCTCATATATTGTCATTAGAGTATTCACATTTGTTTTCACCTTTACTGAACTCATTCTTCGTAAACCGGGTCTAAGTAGCCACCTTAGAGATAATTACATTTGCTGTGTAAAATACTGGAAAAAAAGTGAAAAAAATTGTTTTTTTAAAACTAGAAACTTTCATAACGTGTAAATACTGTGTCGCCAAGAAATATTCAAGTTTATTTTTTATTCCAAGAAAACAACAGAAATTAAACCAGATCTTTCTCTCCTGACAAATCTTCATAATTAGAACTTTTTAAAATCAGCATATTTTATTTTAGTATTATTCCCAGACTTTGAATGGCTCCATTTTAAAACCTAATTTCAATTAAGCAGATAAGCTTGAAAAGTAGAACTATTATAAGTGAAAAAAAGGGCAATTTTTGAATTTTTCTCTTTTGCTGCACCTGAGTGTCCAGTATATATCAGCACACACAGCCTGTATGGCCATCAACATTTTAAGTGTCGATATGCGAAAACAATAAACATGGTCCATGAATTTTGTGGTGTTCTCCTTTAGACGTGATGAACTTAAATGAAATGATTGTCTCCTTGAGAATTATCAATTCTTTGAGATATTAAGACATGACATTAAGACTGTAACAGAAATTTGATGAGTTTTATGACCTTAAGGGTGTTTAGAGAAACGAGACTGAAAATTAAATTTGAATATTGGTCGTCTGCTGCTTCAGTTCAGACCCCCTAACTCAGTGATAAATAGGCAATCAAATATCTAACCCGGAAAATTAATGAATGTATCACAGTTCACAAATTCTATGATAGATTAAGTATAATACTGTATATGGAGTAAGAAATGAAGCAAAAAAGATTTTAGATAATATTTAAGTTCTGTTGTTTTAAGCTTCAGCAATTTTTTCTTTCTTTTCGATGTTAGGAGCAGCTTGTAGATGATGTACAAGCACTGGAAGAGGAACTACTCGAAGCTACTGTAGACAACAGAGAAAATGAAGTAAGTGTCAAGGGTGAAAGGTCAGGGGTCAAGGTATCGATGTGTTTTTAAAATGTCAGATCTAAATGAAGCCTGCAAGCATACGTTTGCTTGTGATGCAAAATCTTAGATAATTTCTTTCTTTCTCTGATTTTGTTCAGACTTGTGTATATGCCTCACGGGATGACGAATAAAATATACACATGATGAGAAAAAGTTTATGTAATGTAAACTAGACAAATTGTAAACAAAGTCTGAAATTTGTAGACTGTTGTCACAATTGAGTTTAATGGTAAACAGTTTGAGATACAATTGTACTTCAAAGAATTATATTTAAGGCTTTCAAAGACATAGAGACCATGGTTTGGTCAAGTTCAAGCATATTTTTCTTTTCCACTCTGGTTGTCTCATGTATGCATTATATATATATATATATATATATATATATATATATATATATATATATATATATATATATATATATATATATATATATATATATATATATATATATATATATATATATAATATATATATATATATATATATATATATATATATATATATATATATATATATATATATAACAGTGTTTCCGCTGCCCGCTCGCCAAATCGCAAATGCGAGAAAAAAGTAGCGTTTGGCGAGAAGATTTTGGCAAAAGTTAGCCAAACTTGCGAATCGAAAATTGCACTATGACGTCATCACTTTGTCTGTCCGCGGCGCACATCGATGTCCTGCATTCAACTTGAGACGTCATGCTTTATCTCTCTACATTCCCGACCTTATGCGTCAGGAGATCCTATTTGTAACACATACAGTATGAATAATTGTAACGAAATAACTCACAAATTAATAGTACCGCATGTATATCATGACTAGTTGACTAAAATGTTGCGAAGTTTTGGGTTTGACTACGCGCAATGTGTGATAACTCCGTGCAGTGACAGCCATGTCATTGTCAACACTGAAGGATCGTAGTGACTGTGAAACTAAGCAAAAACGGCAAACTTTCCTTTTTGACTTTGGCTGCTCCACCAATATGGGGGAACCACCCCTACAACACACATTCTACACGCAAGTAAAGCTATGAAATGGAAAGAAAGATTATTTTGGAAAGGAAGGTAGCGGCATGCATACACATGGCATTTTTTAGAACGTAGAGGGAGTAAGGCCATGGATTATCTATTTTTTACATCCATGGTAAGGCACACCTGAATAGCGAAACTGTTCGTGGTGTATTGCTGCCAACAAGAAAATACCTTTACTGGCGTTAGAAACTTGTGTGAATTGGCTTCCTTAAATATAAATTCGCGACAATTTTCAGTGTATCACGGACCGTGGTGTATTGTAACGTGACATCGGACTTTCAGAGAAGGCGCTCGCTCGTCCGCTGAGTCGCCTAGTTCCGCATTCACATCGTGCAAATACGCTAAGTCTTGTCGCGATATTTGAGCATTTAACTTGATCGTCAGTGAAACAAAAAGATGTTTCTCCATATCAAAATGGTATACATTTGATATTTTACGGTTCTGTTTACATAATAGAGACGTGAACATTTGGATTTATGATCCGTGATTTCCGCGATCCATGGCAAGCTTGCTGTGAATACACACTGACGTCTTTGATGATGACCCTGACCCGAGCGCCATTGATACGCTGTGCGCTGTCCGAGCGCCGAGCTTCGCTTGCTAAACTTCAAGCGTAAAGCAAATGTATTGGAAGTCTAAAAAATGCACATATTTCTCAAGTCTGAGAGTATTTTACTTTCGAACTGCTACGAGAATGGATATCTGATTCGTTTGAAAAAACTAGTATGCTGAACCAGGTTTCGTGCCGTTGTCTGTAGCGATATGTACAGTATCGCACGATAGCGATTTCAGGTTTGTTACTGAATATAGTTGCATACGCCTAACTTTGGACAAGTGTCGCTTGAAATTCGGACAAATTTTATGTTGTATGCGTGGCTGATGTTGGCACCTTGTAATCTGAACCATAAATTGGTGTTACTTTTAGTATCCATAGTAGCACTAACAGGGTTTATTTCGGTCATTCTTACGGAAAATGCAGACAAATATTTATTTTTGCATATTAATGAGAAAGAAATGACGTCATTTGTGATCAGTGGTATCGGCTTGGCTAATTGAATATCTCGTTTGGCGAATAATTTTTTAGGGCTTCTAGCCAAATTTGCTACAAGATTTTGGAACCCAGGGGAAACACTGTTATCTATATATATATATATAATGTATAATTGAAAGCAGCAACACTTGAGTTTTTGGAAGGGAAAACCTGTTTAATCTCATTAGAAATGTGTTGTCTTATTAAAATATCATGAATCAAATCAGCAAAATATACAAACGAAATAGAAAGATATCTCGAGCTCTTTCGAAAATGTTGCTTAATTCATGTGTACAAAAGTGAACACATAAACACAACATTTTCAATAGTAATTATGATTATCAGACTGATTTAGCGCAAGTGTTTCCGTAAGTTTCATCAATTTTATGGCTACAGAATACATTTCTCAAATAGATCAGTTTGACACGTTTTTCATATCTTCACAGTTCACTTAGCAATGATTCATTTTCTCAGCTGAGTCATCATCCATGAAAAAGTCTCACTTTATTCAACACAGGTGTGTAGGAAACGTTGCACACGTATCAAGCAGACAGTTCTGGCAGTCCCTTATAATCCCTGGCGTTGTCTCTCTTTTTACCCCAGCAAAGTGCAGCGTCAGCGGTAAGGATGATAACGGATACCGTCTTAAAGGTCATCACGTCCACTGAAAAGTTCATCTCTGATGAGCAAGGCGCAGAGGCTGCGGAAGAGGATCTCGGGAGATTACATATCACTGAAGACTCGGAGGATGACGCTGCCTCCAAGCAAGGTCGGCTTTTAATTTCCTCTCTGTAATTTAACTTCATTCTGATAGTTTGATCTATCACAGACTTTTTGTATACAGTAAAGAAATGCGTTCGTAATACGCTTGCTTTTTGTTGGAAATGGAATTATTTAGCTAGATGGGCATATCCAGTACTGGATATTTTTAGTACATATGTATTATGAACAATATCATGTGCGCAACATGTGATGTCGTGAGTTCACATGTTTATAGTTCTTCACATTGTGCAGTTGCAAAGTACCCACTCCCGTGCGACATGACATCATATGATTGTATAGAATTAATATTTATAACTTGGCTTCATTTGTCTGTAATGGTAATTGCTACCAAAGCATTCAAACCATCAATTCGTCATTTTACAGTGGAGTTGGACAATTATACTTTTTAAATGCGTAAATGTGAAAATAGTGTGTGAGCAGAATCTGAAATTTAATGTTGATACTTATTCTAATATCGTGTATACATCAATGCCCTTACGAAAAAATATGGCTTCTGGCACATAGTTGTGCATGCTAACCCACAATAGTTGTGGATACCAAGCTGCAACTGTTTGTGGCTTATAAGCAGGTTATTCATATTTTATCATGCAAAGATCTGTTCTGGCACAGTTTTGCGGCATACAGGCCGCTGTGATTGCAGACGATATGCCGCAAAAAAATGGGGCGGGGCTTTTAGCGGCATAGAAGCCGCTGTGATTGCTGACAATATGCCACAAAAAATGGTGGGGTAAAGGGTTTCATGGTAAAATGCTGCTATGCATGCTTCCTGTGCTACCCCCCCCCCCCCCCACCATACCTGCATTTGTACCTACCAGTTTTATACTAACCAGGAGATTACCATACACTTCACATCTTCATTTGTTTTAAGGGACAGTAGCTGTAACTTATGATGTTGTTCTTTTAACTTTTGTGTGTTGAGGTAACTTTCACTTTACTCACTTGGCAAAATAGGCAAAAATCAAGACACATAACAGTATAAAAATACTGCATAAAAATTAAGTTACAGCTGCTGCCTTTTAAACCGCCTACTCACAGATGCAAACAAAAAAAAAAACACTTACCACATATCTTCACGATAATACCCCATTGTTTATTTTGATATGTAAAACAATGATGTTGGTACACTAGGCTGGACCACTAAGAAATTAAAATAAAATCAAAATTCAATAATCTAATGAGGTTCATGTGAAAAACATAACAGAACACGTCTAAAAGTCTGCATTTGATTTTTCACATTATCCAAAGTTGTTTTCGATGCCATCCTAATGTTTACGATCTTGTTCTGAAACTTCACATTGAATGTTCCTGTTGATCCATTGGTCTGTTCAGCTTCATGGCCTTTGCCCATACACTGAGAATAAAAATGATAAATAACAGACAAGGATATTATTACATGTGCAAGATGAAATTGCTTGTATTTTGTCGACTACCCTTATTATATATTAATACAAAAATTCACGGAAAAGAGCATTCATGTGCTTGAAAGAAATTATAATAATTAATATTAAATAATTTACCTAATGATACAAACTCATGACATATCTATACATTATGTTTTTGTGATTACCAAATCATTGCTTTTCAGCCTCATTTTTAGTCCCCGCGGACAAAGTTCCGGCGGGGACTTATAGATTGGGTCCCGTCTGTGCGTCCGTCCGTCCGTCCGTCCGTCCGTCATCAACAGTTTCTCAGACACTGCTGAACCAATTTCGTTCAAACTCGGCACAAAGGCATAGCACTATGACCTACAGATGCACGTCGATTTATTTTGTGATACGATCCAATATGGCCGCAAGGCGGCCATTTTGTTGCGATTTTTCATGTCTTTGGACCATAACTCAAACATCCTTGAACAGATTCTGTTCAAACTTGGCACAAAGGCATAACACTATGGCTTTTATATCCATACTAAATTATATCACGATACGATCCAATATGGGCGCGAGGCGGCCATTTTGTTGCGATTTTTCATGTCTTTGGACCATAACTCAGACATCCTTGAACATATTCTGTTCAACCTTGGCACAAAGGCATAACACTATGGCCTACATGTGCATGTCAAATATTTTGCGATACGATCCAACATGGCCGCGAGGCGGCCATTTTGTTTGCGATTTTTTCATGTCTTTGAACCATAACTCAAATATCCTTGAACAGATTCTGTTCAAACTTGGCACAAAGGCATAACACTATGGCTTTTATATCCATGTTAAATTATATCACGATACGATCCAATATGGGCGCGAGGCGGCCATTTTGTTGCGATTTTTCATGTCTTTGGACCATAACTCAGACATCCTTGAACAGATTCTGTTAAAACTTGGCACAAAGGCATAACACTATGGCCTTCATGTGCATGTAAAATTATTTTGCGATACGATCCAATATGGGCGTGAGGCAGCCATTTTGTTGCGATTTTTCATGTCTTTGGACCATAACTCAGACATCCTTGAACCGATTCTGTTCAAATTTGGCACAAAAGCAAAACATTATGCCCTTCATATGAACGCCACTTTATTTCATGATATGATCCAATATGGCCGACAGGCGTCCATTTTTTTGCGATTTTCTCATGTCTCTGAACCATAACTCAAACATCCTTGAACTGATTTTGTTCAAACTTGGCACAAAGGCAAAGCACTATGGCATACATATGCATGTATCAATTAACCTTGCGATAGGATCCAATATGGCTGCAGAACTGCCATTTTGTTGGAATTTTGCATGTCTTTGAAGCATAATTCAAAGGTCATTAAACCCATTTTGTCCAAATTGGCACAAAGATCAAGCACTATGGCACACATACATGTATACATGTCAATTTACTTCGTGACATGTTCTACATGTCAATTTACTTCGTGACATGTTCCAATATGGCTGCCAGATTGTCATTTTTGGATTTTTTCATGTCTTTGAGGCTTAATCACATTCAAATTTCTTATCCAATGTTGTTGAGACTTGGTACAAAGATAAAGTACCATGGCATACTTATGCATGTCTACTAATTTTGTGCTACGATCCATATGGTCAATAGACAGCCATTTGATTTCAATTTTATAAACATAGGTCACTGTCCTTCAATGGACTGATTTTGTTAAACGTGATATGGCTGCATTCTGTTGCACATTAATTTGTTTCATTATATGATCCAAAATGGCTGATTACAACAACATACCCGATCCCATACCATTTCGAAAATTCCACCAAACCATGTGTATAGTATGTGCTGTCATGACACTAGAGGCAGTGAGGGCATCGTTATGTGTGATGTAATCAAAAGTTCCTTTAGTGGTGAACACCGGCAGAGATGAGTCTTTTATTGAACGTTCCTCAGATTACTTTATTATGCAAGTCACAGGCCTGATGCACCCGTTGCATCAATGTCATTCCACAGCTACCTAGACACCAAAGATTTAACAAAATGGACAAGTGGGGACTGTGTTATCAACGATGACTTTTCACTATTTACTTGTGACACACCACTCCAAACTACAACTATTGACCAGCGGTGATTGGGTTTCAGCACATCTCAAACAGAAGAAATGTAAATGGAAAACTGTCTCATAAATTGTTTTAAAACAAAAAGTATCCCTTTATAATAGCGAAGTGCACGGTTACAGGTTTGTTACTAAATATAGCTGTACGCGTGCGATATCGGACACGCAGCTTGAAATGCGGACAAATTTTATCAATGTTGCATACATTGCTGTTTTTGCAGCTTGTACTCTGAGTCGTGCATATGCCTATTGGTATTCATTGTTACACTAGCAGTTAGCCCACTGAGTTGTATTTTCGTCGTTCTTGCATTCGTAATTTTCAAAAGCGTAATCTAAAAATGCGGACGATGCTGTGTGTTGGCCGCTACAGCTAACACACAGCATCGTACGCAGGGCTAGCGAGAGTTGCCGACATCGACGGTTATTTACGAGAAGTGAATAAAAGACTGGCATTTTTGGAAGCGATCGAGTAGCTGAGGTAGGCAGGGATACGACTTGGGCCCAAGAACGCTGAATTTCGGCAGTAATTTGGCTTTTTACGTCAAGTCCCAAAATGGATTTGAAGTCACCGACCCTACCTACGCTACGGGTCTTTGCAGGGCTGTGGTGAGCGGGGCGATTAACTGTAGCGGAACACACAGCATCGTACGCAGGGCTACCAACCTCCATGATTAACTACCGGTATATTATTTTTGCCAATACCGTACGTTCATTTGGCATACTTGAACAGGATTCGCCAAGAACAACATCAATATAGCACGACCAAAGACAGTGAAAACTGCGAAAATTATAGAGACAACTCGTGGTATTGAAAATTACTTACCGAATTTTTAAACAATCTGAAGCTCTTCGATCAAACTATGGGTGTGTCCGTGACCGTTGTTCTTCGGGACGATATCGCGGTCTCAGAATCGGTCATCCAAGGGCCATCAATGCATCGCAAACGCTGTTTGTTGGTTTTAAATTCATAGCTAACCTTTACGTACCCTGAATGATAATGTCCTACGGTAATTTTACGCTAAACTGTACAAAAATCAGAGCGAAAAAACGGCGACGGTATACTCCTCGCTCAAACGTCCTAACGGCCTACCAGTGCATATCAGATTTAATTTGCCGCCGCTCAGGATTTGACCCATGACCTTTTGGCAATCTGACCAATCATAAAGAAATCTTCACATGATCTACAACAATCTGACCAATCATAAAGAAGTCTTCACATGATCTATGACATCATCAGGCGTGATTCTAGAGTTCCGGGTTCAAAGTCTGTTCTGACCCACGCATTGTCTCCCTGCTTCAGCAAGCAGCTTGATCGAGCTCGAGCTCAGCTGCATGCGAGCTTGCGTTTGAAAACCAAAACGACACAAATACATGGGAATAACCTTTCTAGATCAACACAAAACTCTACAAAAACGGCTCCGACATAGCAGTCTCGTGACTTACAAACTTTGCCCGACGATGACTTTCATCGCGCACGTCCGTATCGAAGCCCAGCATGATCAATGTTGAAACTATGCGTACATTATTATACGCTTGGAAAGCTTTACCGTACGTACCTCCATGCCGTACGTACGCTTTCAAGACCTACTCCGTACTTGCAGTTCATTTAAAACCCGCGTGTGGAAAGGGCGTAAGAAAACACAAAAGAACAAGATATACGTTATTTTTAATTGCAGTTCTTTGAAAGATTAGTCTTTTCAAGGGAGGTATGCACGTGAAATAAGTTCATCATACGTCGATATTTGCCCTGCGTACGATGCTGTGTGTTAATGTTCCGCTACAGCTTATCGCCCCGCTCACCACAATTAGCTGTAGCGGAACACACAGCATCGTACGCAGGGCTAACGTCGATATATGGTTCGCCAGAGTTAATATTTTGCAAAGCCTTTTTTTCTGTAGAAACAGTTACGCTGTCAGTGAGAACCAATCATTTGCAAAACGTACATAAAAAGTCAGTGATTGATTTATTGCACCGATCAAAGTCAAATGGTAGTTTTTCACACAATTTGTTGAAAATCAAAGGTTTCCTGCTGTGCCAGCTGTAGTGTCACTGTCAATGGATATCTATCTCATCTAAGAATGCGTGATCAAGTGGAGTGTCAACTCAATGTTGTGGCTTATAGTGAGCAATATCTTGCTCAAACTGTGTGTATTTAAATATTTTAGCATATCTGCCACAAAAGATTTGACTGATTGTCTTTGTGTGCCTGTTGAGTGCCTTTAGTGGCACATATCGGCACATAGTGAAAAAAAAGTTCTGGCAGCCTTTTTTGTGTGTAGCTTATAAGCCGCAAGACAGTGGGACATATGCCACAAAAAAAAAATTCGCAAGGGTGATGACGTCAGTGAATTGCATTTTAATGACATGTCTCTAGAAGTTGTCAGACATATTACGATACTCACGTGTTTTCTGCTCCTTTGGTCTGGCTTGGCATTCTGCAGTCTGGCACTCACATGGTGCAGGCAAGTACATTGTACCATTGTACTCTGTCTACTGCAATCACCCAGGCCTGCCTAGACCAAACAACCACATGTGCTGTGCAGAACACATTACTTTGACCCCTGCTATCTAGGCATGTGTACGAAGCATGCAAATGTCTTTCGTCTAGGCCTGTATGATATTACCTGCCACCAGGGGGCGCCACACCAGCAATCCTCACCCTACCACCCAGGCTACTGTAGGTCGTATATCTAATTAGAGTCACCTGCCACCAGGGGCTGTTTAAGCCTTCGACCATGTCCCCTACCTCCTAGGCACAAGCCTGGTGCCATTGAAATGTTTTGTCTCTTGGCCAATCCATAGATTTTGTATTCTGCCCGTCTTTCTCTGTCTTCATTCAGTGAGGGCGCTTTGGTCCTGTCTGTGGCCACTGCAATCCTCCAAAGTAAAATTCACTCTTTTCTTGGTTAAACACAGATGATGATTCCTGGATGCAGATCAAACTTGAAGTACTGGAGCCGGACATCCTTGCACCTGAACCAGTCAGATCGAGAATCGCAAGTTCAAAAGTTCAAGAAGAAGTAGCCAACATAGAGGAGAGGGTACGAACAAACAAACATTTGTGACTTCTGTCATGTCATTGTCATTATTTCATAAATAACCTTATGTCAAAAAGTCGACCAAGACACAGAACTGTCAATTTGAGAAAGACTGAACGTTGTTAATGTTGGCAATCACAGAAGTAGACATGTTACCACGGAGTATAATACAAGAAAGGAATCGTATAAACTGCAACATGTTTCTTGATATTTGAATGGAATCAAATGTTATATATTGTGATATTCAGTGTTCTGAAATCAAGTTTCATCAAAAAACAGACTGAAACTGTTATAATATCAAATGCTTCAGTATTTTCAAAATTTAAAAAAAAATGGGAAATAATCTTTTCTCAATTAAATTTTCAACCATTCTCTTACCCTCTTACTAAATCAAGAATAAAAATCAGGGTTCACCATGCACGGTTTAGTGCTAGAGAAAAAAATTCCTGACATTTATCGACATTTGAAATTCAAAATGGCTGCCTTCCCGTGTTAAATCTACGGGGAAAAATAAAAATTTTTGATTTTTGAAAGACCAAGACTAAAGTTTTCCTTACTCCAAGAGCTCTATAAAGTGAGCCCCTACAAGTGGGTTGATCAGAAAAGAATAATAAAGATTTTGGAGTCCGAATGTCTGTCTCGCAGATGCATTCTACCTTAAACTTTTAATGTACGTGTATCATTGAATATTTGTGATACAAGTACATTCCGTCTTTTCATGTCATTCTGTCACACCATTTCAGGTGTACATGTCTGCAAGCAAAGTTTTCTCACTGGAGGAAAGAATGAAACTATTGGAAGGCGAAGTCGATAACATCGACCAGAACTCACCGGAGCAACAACTTGTAGATTTGGAAGACAAGGTGGCCCTGGCGATAGCTCAGGTTGCCCAGAGTGAACAGCAGGTAAAATAGTATTGAAAAATAAATTCTTTGTGTGTCTACATACATGAATGTATCTATGCATAAATATATTTTAAGTTTTAAGTTTTGTAAAGAATTGAAAAAACACAACAGTGATGGGTACTCAAGATTGTAAAATGCTTTGTATTCAATACGTGATAAAGTTGCCATTCAAAAGAGCTTGCCTAAAGAGACAATATACTGCCATATACTTATCTTGACAACTTAAAACCTCATAAAAACGTTAATTAACTAAAACGAAGGTTGTTTTGAGCATTGAATGTCTTTACATCATGTGTTGTAATGCTTTTTATGATTTAAATATTTTTCAATCGCTTCTATCATGGTTTGCTTCTGTTCAATATACCATTTGTGTATGAGTGTTGTCTGTCTGCATGCGATGACGTTTTTTGGGTTAATCATTTCTCTTCTCTGCATTGTTACAGTGTTATGTCGCACACAGAGTAAGTTGAGAGGCAACTTTTTTTTTGTGAAACCAGTATTATTTCACGATTCATTTTTGAATAGCATTCACTCTGATGCATGCTCTCCAGACTTGCTTTTCCATTTTCAAGTCACAACGCTGATAAGTTATAGATTCATCAGCTGATATTTCCATGTAGGGGAGGGGATTTATCATCAGGGAAGTCAATCAGTTCGAACTTCACGGATACAATTCACATCCAGTCATATTTTCCTCATATCCACCTTCCCACTGGAGTATATGGTACACAATCATATAGAACCAGGGTGACTCCCCCTGTTGGTGAGCTCAGAGATTTTCACAATTCGGAAGAGATTTTCTCTGAATGCCCTCCCACATTTCAAGTAATTATAGACTTGCGGTAGAGGACTACTTGCGGGTAGTACAGGGCTTGTCAGTTGTTTAGAAAAATGCTACATAGTTGCTGCTGACTAGATTTCAAGATAAATTAGCAATGTTATTTCTTTCTTTATGAAAAGAACTTGTAAAAAAATTCTGACACAGGCGGTGTTTTTGTTGTGTTCGTGATGAACAGAGGATTTCACATCTTCATTGCTCACTCAGCAACCACCTCATTCTTTCATACACTTGAAAGGCATTTATGGATGAACACTTTATAGATCTACACTTAAAAGAAACTACAATATGCATCAGGCTCAATCAGTGCAGTTTAAATCTGTCACACACTGATATGAGCTGCATACAATCAAATGTTGGAGTTGGTTACATTATTTTAATCTACGTGGAATACATGAGTGTCCACAATATATGTCAGTAACTGAGTGTGAAAAGACTCAAATCCGTCTATCTCAGATGACGCAATAAATTATATATTCAAAGAAATGTTGTTATCTTCTTTCCCAGGTGCTTTCAGTTCAAGAGAGAATAGACAGCCTGAATCGGGCCAGCGGTGGCTCCATCGGCAGCAAGTATGCCACTCAGTATTCGCTAGACTCAAGTCTTCCAAAACAAGATGGCGGCAGTCCTCCGACAGCACGCGCTGCCAGTTCGAAACCTTGGAGTCGTTGGGTGCCGGGACCTGCAGCTTCTGCCAAGAAGCCTGAAGTGCCAACTTCACTGCCGTTGGGTGACAAAGACGAGAGCAGTTTCAGGCGGGGTGGCTTTGTCAGGAGTAGTCAGAGAAAAAGTGGAGCCGCGAGATGGCGACCTGCAGATGCATCAGCAACAGGCACTCAAGGTAAAGCCCCCGTAAACATGATGAAAATTATGCCCTCTTTTACCCAAAGTCCCAGACGGTGATTTTCATTCAGTTTTCAAGCAGAACAATATAAATGCCTATCTTGTGAGGTAGTTTAAGTGATGGCCAATATTCCTGTTGTTTAAAATCTTTACATTCTTCTGAATAAATCTCATCTGAATCAAAATTATTCCATTGTGTATCAAGTCACTTTTGATGAGAGTGTCATTGAATATAGTCTGAATTTAATCATTAAAAAAAGTCCTATGCGGTCTTCCTGTTTGTATAGCTGTAGTGATTGGACATTGTAAAGGTCAAAGGTCACAATGACATTTTTGCCACTCATCAAGCACCCTAGGTCCTGTGTATCTACCAGTTTACAATGTTTGTAGAAATTTGTAAATTGCGTCAGTATTCAGCTTCTTAGGTGGCAACAGCGCCCTCAGTGTCCAGTAAAAGAGCAAACAAGTATTTGTGAAAAATATTTAAACATTTGTTGTATTACTGGTAAATTTCAGGCTGCCACTTACAAACCAGGTTGTTAAGTGTTCTCTAACATGCATGCTACACCCAAAGTAATCAAAATTCACACTACAAATCAGTTCAAACACGTGCAATAGTTGCTGATTGGCCACTGCAAGATCATGATACATTGTATTTGAAAATTTACCCACCAGAGATGCCTTGAGCCAAAGTAATGTGCAACTGATGTGAGAAAGTTCTCCTTGATGCAAGAAGATTCTACATACTACATGTCATTGTAAAAGGCTGATGCTAAGTTTAAGAGATTTCAAGAAATTCTTAACCTCATGTTCACCCCAATGCCGTGTAAACATGTCCCTACTCAAGATTGATAACTGTGATTTGTGTCAAACTATGGCAATGACAGGGTTGGATTGACTCATAGAGTTTGTAACTTAGAAGGTACCGTGTTACCCATCGATCATAAAGCATGTCAAATTGGTTTTATCTTTCAGTGGAAAGCGGTGCTACAGGAGGCAGTGAAACAAAACCATCAGAAGCTGAGAGAGAGCAAGTTGTGACGGGGAGACGGGATCTGTCAAAGGCTTAACAGCCATGTTTGAACGACAGTCATCGGGAGATTCTGTGAGTAGTGACAAGTAAGTATCAGCCTTTACATCCCTACCTACCAATGGTATAATCCACCCTCTGCTGAACCCATACACACCTTTGTGTCCATGGTACAGTCCACCTACCAGTGAAATCAGGGAGGTGTACTTCATGTCGAGAGAAAGGATTTCTGGATCAGAGATGTTGACAAATTCAACTAATATATGTCTATGTCCTATCCTATCTTATGCTGTACAAACTCTGTTTATTTGTATGTCTGTTCTGTGTAACGGATAGTTTATATTATCATTTAATATAACCATGAATTTTGTCTCCTTGGGTTAAATTTGCATGATAGAAAAGTTTTCCTCGGATGATTTCCATATTTTGAAAATCTTCATATCACCATGGCGCTTTAAAATCTAGCTTGTCTATGAACATTCTGCATAGAGCAGAAACATCTTTTTAAAACAAAGTCTGCTATATCTTTTCAGATAATTCTTCTCTTTGTCAAGTCGCAAACTATCGCTGACTGTCTGCTTTCCAAAAATATAAATGCTGAAACGCTGATTCCTACGCAAGACTGACTTTTGCAGACGACAAATGTGTAAAATGCTAATAATTTCTGTAAAATGCAATCATAAATAACATAATCTAACAAAAAAAGCCGGCTTTTGCTAATCCTTGGCTAACGCTCTCTTACTAACAGGCCGTCAGAAAGCGATGGTTCCAGCAGTCAGTTGTCCCGTGACAGCAGCAGACGAGGCGACTCGCTACGGCAACGACCTTACAAGGGTAAAGCATCTAATGACTCTTTTATCTGTAGATACTTGAGCCCAACAAGAACACTGTATTTCGTGGATGTTTGCCAGATCTAAGACCGCACCATGGGAGTGTACTTGAGCATCAGCAAAACCATAAAAGGGTAAAGGCTTAGTCCTCTGCGTGCCCTGTTTTTTTCACACCCTCGTCGTTTCTTGAATGGCTTTCATCGTATCGCTGCATGGCCAGTGTGATGTCAAAGTTCAATTTTTGTTGTCACGATGCATCATGTACGACCATCTGAAATCTCAAGGGCAAACTTGTAGCCAGTGATCAGTAAATGTTTACATCTCAACTTACTGTACTACCGTACACCAATAAAGGACTCATTTGGTTACAGTCTGGCCATGTGCCCATAACCCTTTGAGTGGCAAAGTCAACTTTTGTTGCCTTGATGGAATATATCGCCAACAACTTTTTTTCAGATGTAGACAATTTTTTTCAGATTTTTCCCAAAATTTTGGTCAAAAATTGTAGCAGATGAAAAGTTGTGGCCATTTGGTTCAAAATTACCAAAATAAAATACAGCAAATTCATAAAAATTCTTAAAATGTTAAACTGAAATTTTGGTGGGAAAAATTACAGCGCTCAAAGGCTTGAATGTTAACTTTTTCCAACACGAGAAAATTTTCAATATTACACATACTGGTTTATGACTGACAAAACGATTCCGGAAATTCCTGAATTGACTCAAGAGTTCATGAGTTCAATGGTACAGCAGAGTCTGAGTTTGTGTTTCAAAAACCCTGACTTTTTAATGTTATGAAAAAAACAACGCAAAAAACTGAATGGCTCATAAGCTTTGCCTTGAGAATTCACAAAATCATAGCAGAGTAGCAAACCCAATGCAGAGATCATACTCTCTTCAGTTCTCGTATGCTAGATGCATTTTTTGACATAGTACCTGCACTGAATGTCGCCAGCATGTATCTTCCCGGTTTCTCACTCGTGGAAGACTTTCCTCTTCACAGCAACATATACAACCATGATTAAAAAAATTGACTTTTCACAGGGAGTATATACAGTACCTCATGAAAGTTAGTCTTTTGTGGTACATCATAGCGACTTTGAACTGCACGGTTTAAAATATTCACCCCATCAATGAAACCATAGTGTGCCGAAAAAAAATTGCTAACGTCAATATTTCTGTCTCATTTTTTCAATACAAAGAAATCTCAGCACAATAAATGACTGAAAAAAGGTACATTTTTACCGATATTACACCTTTAAAAATCTCAAACTCTCAAATTTCTGTTATTTCTACTTTGTTTATAAAAAGTTATTTACAATTTTTCACTATTATGTATCTTGATTTTTTTCTCTAATATTTCCTCTTACCTGCTTGTATAAGGTGAATGCATTGTTATAGGATAAGAATATTGATAAATTATCAGTAATCATTAGGAATGTAAAGAAGATTATTATAGATTTCTCCTTGTCAGTCTGTCTGAGTGAAACATAAATCCCGTAGAAAAGACCCCTTTATCTAATTGCATTTCTCCCTCCCCCTTCCCTCCTCTCCCCCACAGAAAAAACCCATCAGTGACTCTATACTACTTAGGGTTGTTAGAAATATCTCTTGCACGACAACCGCTTGTAAGAATATATCTTTCTGGTTTACGATTGACGGTGTCTCTCAGTTCATGCGATGTGCAAAATAAATAAAGTATACCGACAACATGAACATTGCTGCCAGTCGTGTTTCTGAACAGCCCTTTATATTTAGCCTAGCATTGACACGTTGAAGACAGCAGTATGGTTGGCAGAGGGTTATCTGATTATCATGAGTAATTATGGGACAGGTAGTCTAAGCAAGTTCATCTCAAATAGTCTAACTAATTAAGCGATATTTAAAATGGCTAATTTGGACAACATAGTGCAAATCTGGATTTGGCAAATGCTCTTTACATTTGAGCTCTGCTTAATTAATTGTGAATCAGATTTAACCCTTTGAGTGCTTTATTTTTTCCCGCCAAAATTTTAGTGCAACATTTTACCAATTTTTATGAACTTTTCTGTAACTTTTTTGATAATTTCCAACAAAATGAACACAACATTTCATTGGCCACAGTTTTTTATCAAAATTTTGGCAAAAATCTGACAAATATTAACTTAGGTATATTTTATAAGGGTGACAAAAATTGACTTTTGTGCTCAAAGGGTTAATTTAATAATGGTTCAAGTAACTGGAGCATATTAATTTAATATAATCATTCAATGTCAAGGTTGAAGGTTTTAAGTTACTGATAGCAATATCCTCTATTACTTGAAAACAAAGCATTATTCATATTAATGTACAAATCACTTCTGTTACGGTAGTATGCTTCTCGAAAGTGAAAGACTTAAACTTTTGCTGAAAATTTTGTCAAGGAAACTTTAAATAATTCTCATTCAAAATCAAGAATAAAAATCGGGAGTCACAATGCTAGTTGTGGTACTAGAGAAGCACATGACCTTAAATTTACCAATATTTGAAATCAAAAATGGTTCAAATAGTTCAAGTAGTTCGAGCATGCCAATAACAGATTCATGCAATGTCCCAAGTTTAAGGTGTCAAGTTAAGGTAGTATGCACCTTGAACGTGAAAGACTTAAACTTTTGCTCAAACTTTCCTCGATGAAGCTTTCGACCATTCTCTTACCAAATCAAAATAAAAATAAGGGGTCACTGTACAAAATTTGGTACTAGAGAGACAAATTTCCAGAGATTTCCGGATATTTTAAATTCAAAATGGTGGCCTTCCCTGTGTTAACTCTATGGAGAAAAATAAAATTTTCAAAAAACTAAGATGGTGAAAAGTTTTCTTACACCAAGAACTTTAAAATGAACACCCTCACGTGGTAGATCAAAAAGAATTGTTAAAGTTTGAGAGTCTGAAAATCTGCCCCCTAGGCACGTCCTGGCTTAAGGTTGGCTGTTCAACTCTATGGAAGAAAATAAGTATTTTGATTTTCATATAAATGAGACTGAAAGTTTTAGTTTCTGCAATTTCTCTAAAATGAGCCCACAGAAGTAGTAGACCAGAAAATTATCCGAAAGATTTGAGAGTCCCTATATCTGTCCCAGGGGAGTAAGCTACTGTAATTTATGAACAAAATACACTCATCAAGTTTGACAAGAAATACAGGCGTTGTTAGTAAAAGCTGTTACAATTCTGCCCATCAGTTAAAATGAACATGTCGTAATCTGTTCCCCCCCCCCCCCCCCCCCCCCCCCCCTAATTCTGGAAAAACAGTTCCACAACCACCATTGATGGCACTCAGTTTGGGCCAAACCATGGTGATGAAAGTACTGATTATCACAAAGAAGATGAGTGAATACATTATACATGCTCATGTAATAAATTCTGTTGTCATGGCATGCACAACTTAAAAAAAAATGCCATGAAAATTTAGCACGCTCGCATCAGGAATGAGGAAGTCAATAATATTTTTGAAGTTCACAATTGCAAATGGAAACGTCTTAAAACTGGTGAAACTTGATCCCCAAAAAGGTGGTGACGCCAATCATACATTGATGCTGTGCAACCAAAAACTCTGTCCTGCTCCTTTGTCCAAATAATAAAAACAATATTTTTTTACCTCCACAACAACCATAGCAATAGTTTCTGATCTATATTTTCTAGTTTTAGTGAATTTTTCCTTTCTATTTTATATATTATTGATATATACACCAAGACATTTAGTATATTACAACTTTTGTGCCAGAATTTCCAAATTAATTTTTACACCGGGCTTGATTTTATCAATTGTTACAAATTTGTTTCCTTTATTCAAATTAAGATTTGTTCTATTTTCATTGAATCAGAGTGTTTTGGTATACAAGAAATGGAACTGAATTTTTGCTGCATCGATTTTTTTTGCCAATTTACAGGGTCTGTGAATCGAACACAGTACTACCTTGAAAAGAAACCTGGCAAAGTACAGATCTACACAAGTCTGAGGTGAGGTCACCGAAACCTGTGCTCCTTCTCTGGTGATGTCACAACAAGGGGAGATCATGAGGTGCTGCGTTTGCGTCTCACCAGGTGGTTGAAGACTTGACGCATGCGCGACATCATCGGAAGATGAGCACACAAATCTGTGATGTCATTGGAAACGACAAAGCATCGCTTTTGTGACGTTATGACAAGACACAAAAGACACTGTACCATCATTTAAATTATCTGCAGATTTTCATCTGTTTATGCAAATCACTGCCAATATGTATTAAGAATACATTGCCATTATTTTTGTACTCCTTTTAATATACACCTATTACGTAGCAGTATATGTAGTAAGCATCCTGTGTCTGAAATCACCATAAAATCTGTAGAAATTTTCTTTTGTGACACTTTTGACACAATTTATGCAGGGTTTATGATACTACATGTATATACAGAAGTGATTGTCTAACCCCATCCACACTAAAAAGTAGTTTGACTACATTGTTATCACTATGGTTACTGGACCGATTGACAATGAAATAGGGGTGAGAAGATTGAATGACTGATGTACAATTTCACCGATGCAACTCCACAACAGACTACAAGTACTAAAGGAGGTTGTTGAAAGAAAAGGTCACTAAATTCTCTTTGTTTAAAAATAAAATTACTGTAAGATTGACAGAAATGTGCCAGAACCAGGGATACTTTGTTTTATTGGCTTTGATCAGCAAACAGCCTTGATTCTTGTCAATTTTTACAACGCTATGTCGTATTCCACAGTGGAGTGAAGTAGCAGTAAAGTGTTGGTGAATTTCAAGGCCATGATCAAGTTGATTGTTTAGAAGTATCCCTGTACCTGGTGAATTTCTAGGCCATGATCAAGTTGATTGCTAAAGGTATTCCTGTACCTGATATGGGTTGTTGGTCTCAATTAATCGCCCCCATCACCAATGTTCATTCAACAACTTGAGGTTTTTCATTGTTTTAAGCAGAGTTTACTGTATTTACATAAACATCACAAAAACAATTGACAGTTTGATTGCTTTGCATAAGAAAGAAAACAATGTTTTTTTAGAAATTTGGCGTGTATTCGAGGGGTTTTTGATATCCTTGAAAGGTAAACTTGCCGATTTGTGGTATCATAAGCATAAATGTATTTATGTAATCACTACGATAAAAGTGTGATGGTCTAAGATCACAATTTCCTTTTTTTTCTCATCTGTATAAAGTTTGCCTGTATGAAAGGATGCTTGTCAAAAAAGATGAAAAATATGTACATGAATATGCCATGGAGGTAGAGACAGAGCATTTATGTATGATAAAAAAGTAGGGACACTAACCTTTGACCTTTGACCTGCAAATGGGTCAATTGTTGAGTTTGATGCGGAAAAGAACCACTATGAAATATGTGCAGTTCAAAAGCAGTAGGTAAACAATGGCTGCTTTTAAAATCTCATAACTTCTCATGTCACTTATTTTTGAATAAAAACCTCTTGAGGTGAATTTCTTCCTAAAATTTTAATGTTCTTGCTACAAAACTGTACAAATACATGAGCAATAGGAGAACAATTATCAATGACATCCTGTGTTCATCTTTGATATTGAAAAAAAGGAAAAAACAAAAACAAAAAAATTTTCTCAGCTCTTGTCATATCATGATAATGTATACGAGAATACTGTGTGGTCCAGCATGTATAAGAATGGCATTATCAGTGCAAAAATTCAACAAAATTAGATGATTTTTTTGCCACTGAACTACAAACCTACAAACTTTAAAGTTCTGTTGCCATGGCAACAGACAGCTCCAATCTGACAAAATTATTCAAAGGTAACTTTACCCTTTTTTTTTTAGTTTTCAATTTGTTTTATTGATTTTTGTGTCAGTTAAACCCAACAAATTTACTTCAAGATTTCTCAAGAAAGTTTCCGTTGAAATCTATCAGGCGCAGAATGTGCACATCAAAGTGAAATCTCTTTCAACCAGTGTTTGTAAAATGGTAAAATATCATCCCTGGTAACACTAAATTTTAGCATATAGACTTCTCGCTGAAAATTTTGTTCCAAAGTTATGTGAATAAACTTGGATCTGCAGTCTCAAAAAGATTTCTGTCGGTCAGCATTCCCAGTTTTGTATTTTGGATAAAATGCCGATATTTTGTAACAGTTGGGTCAATTGGTCCATTTATTGACCTAGATGGGAAGGCAGGGGTCATGATATTCATTCTCTGTAAAATTTGTGACTTTTTTACGCTGTATATATGGACGGGGAGGGGTTGTGAATATCTCTGTGTAAAAAAACGAAAATATTAGTAAAACTATTTAAATGTGAATCTAGCTCTCAAGTTTGGAAGTCCAGTGACATTTCTGGGGTCAAGACAATGGAATTTGTTATCTTTGAAAGTTGTAAATGAGAGGTTTAAGTCATATGACATATCTTTAAGTCAACTTCTTAGTGCTCTGTCAGAATACTGCCACTATGAGCTTTGATATGACGCTTTATAAAAAGTCTACGGCAAAACTGCAGAATACTGGGTCCATGGTTAATGATATAACACAATGCCAAATTAGACCACTGTATACATTTTTTGGAATACTTGCAAAGGAAGAAGCACCAAAGTTAACTCACAGTTGTCATTTTTGATGTCTTTGTTCTGTAATATTTGTAAAGTTACAAAAATATTTTTGGTTGGTAGACGTGTGTTTTGTGTGTACATAGATTTGTTTTTCAGAAATCACAATATGAGATTTTGATATGCATAGTGTAGTATTGATATTATATTGTTAATGAGAGTGGTCTATAGACTGGCCTGCCAGTTGCTAGGCTTTTATGGGCGTACAGAGTAGTGACTGGCCAGCCATCACGTTCACCTAACGATCAACGCCAAATTCTGCAAAAGTAAATTGCCGCAATTTCGCGATTACCTCACCATTAACCGGACAGTCCACTGAAGTTTACTCCTTCAGTTTTCGCTGTTTTGATATTTATACGCCCACAGACTTGGGACAAGTCTTGAATGGTCTAGTACTATACTCCCAATGTATTAAGTGTTGTTTTATATTTCTGTCCTATCTCCTGGTTCAACTGCCTGTTTCTCTTGAATGTATGTGTTAAAGTGATCGTCCAATATATGTAAAACGTAATTGTTTTTGAAGAAAAATTGATAATTCAAGAAAAAAAATTTCATAAGGTTTTTTGTCTGATTTGGTGCTGTTTCAGTAAATGTGTTTGATGCATTCTTCAGACTCTATCTTGATTTTCACCAAACTCATCCATAAGATGTTCAGTTTAATATTCTCACTTAACTCTGTACAAGATAGACCAAACCATAGTTAAGATAGGGGTGAGCAGCCTATTATATAAGTACAATGGTGAAAAAGTAGCGTCATGAAATTTTTCTGATTCCATTTCATTGTTTCAAACCACGACAAGGTGAAACTGGTCGTGATCATGAGGGCAGCATTGCAATAATTTGTTTTCAAAAAGTTTTTTTATGACACTCTATATTGTGACTGCCAAAATCGTTAGGCGAAGTTCACGTTGCAGTCCTAGACCCCAGGACTGCGACATGTAATAATGAAGACCGCCCATCGTTCCGAGGTGGACTATCAATACGAACTACATGATCGAATAACTGTGATATAAACTCTTTCAATATTTACAAGAACAGTAAATGCATAGTGTTTTATAAGACAACTAGTCAAAACTAAAATAAATACCAACAGAATAGCTTCATCTGGTGTACATGTGGACAAACTTTGTAGTCATTTCTCTGAAGAGGGGCTTGATACAGTGATTGCAAATGCACGACTGTTTCAAAGAACACATTTTTTGAATTTGTGCAAGTCAAACACTGTAACTCAACAGACAGTTGTTCAATTCCACAGGAAAGACGTCAGATTCTTTTGCTTGTGTGTGATTCTGCAAATCATAATTTCACTGATCAACAAGCACTCCCTTCATGGTCATGTGATATTAATTTATGCAAATTAAAAATACACATTTTCACTTTTATTTATATTGTAAACTTTTATATGTGCATTGTCTACTATTTATTACTGTGCTGTCAAACCATTTATGGACTGGAATATTTATAGTGGTCAATTTTGTACTGTATTCATAAGAGGTTTTACTCATTTCCGTACTCCCATATCGTTCGAAAAGAAGTAAGAATTAGTTAAATCGTGCCTGGAGAGGGCGCTATACTAGGTGGGCTGGAAATCACAGCTGGAGAAGGCGCTACGCTGTATGAGTAACTGCTTGCTCAACTTGTTTTTCATATCATCATGTATCATATTTGTAATATGTTCTCCAGAGACTGATATTCTAAGAAGCTGGAACGACTTATTTCTTCCACTTTGCCCCTGTCACTGACCCAGATATGAAACAGTGAATTATAAATGTGACGTAAATGCGAGATGGCATGTCGTTTAATACCATCAAAGGCTATTGCTATCCTCTTGATCATTTAAATTTTAAAATACAATCACTGTATGTCACAACCACTGAATATTAATCTGTATAAAAAATGATGGGGAAGTGGGGATTATAATAAAAAATTCTGAACCGATATTTGGATTGTGTTTGTGTGCTATTTTTGTTGTATTTTCTTTATATCTGAACTCTCTACTAAATTTGAACGTCTGGATTTTTGGGGTGGCGAGCAAAGCTATTTTGTGCAAAAAAAGCCACTAATTGGGCAGATGCTCTTTTCTCATCAGTTGGTGGGGGAACTCCATGCTATTGCTCAACAGGCACCTCGAGAAACGCCATGGTTAGATGGAGCCGTATGATTCAGTTGTTTGGGGTGGATTGGGAGGGGCGAATTGACAAGGAGACGACAGTTGGAGCCTTTTTTAGTTGGGGGGGAGGAGGAGCAGGGAGATTTCCTAGTGGAGAAAGCTAACGGGTGAATGGAATTTCTTCAAAATCCAAATTTCAAGTCGGGTCAAAATATGTCAGAACAGTATAGCTACATGTACAAACAGTCATTTATGGCCTCAATTCTCAAAATCAGTTCGTTTGCTGCCCTGCATACTCAACATTGGGAGAAATTCTCTGTCCATGCACTTTGCTTGTCTGTAGGCCAGTCTTTTCTTTGCATATGTCAGTATTTTGCAGGAGTTCTTGCTGATACGGAGCAAGTCACACGGCCAGAGAAGCCATATCAAAGATCGAATAGGTAATGGACGAGTACAAAGACGTATTTTGGAAATCCAGGCCTTAGTTTAATATTCAGAAATCAAAACGAACATTTCACGAAATGTCGACAAAAGTTAAGACGCGTACGACACTCCCCCCATAAAATGTAACAACATACTGTATAACAACTACATAATATTGTAAAAGAATAAATAATTTTTAAACCAATTACAATGAAGTGTTAGGGTAGTTCGCGCCTCGAACTTTAATGTTTTAAAATTTTGCTCAAATGTTCCCCAAAGAAATTTCAAACCATTCTTACTCATTCAGGAATGAAAATCATTGGGCATTTTGGATCAGATAAACAAACCACAACACTTTACCAATAATTGGCATACAAAATGACCTCTTTTTCCCCCCGAGGTTGACTTTCTGGAGAAATATTAAACTTTTGATTTTCACAAAAACAAGACTCTGAAAAATCGATTCACTCAACATGCATCCAAGTAAGAACAATAGACAACCCAAATATTGTAAAATATTTAGTCAGATTATCCATTCTCGAAGCGTTCTACCTTTAAGTCTCAAGGACACATTACACTTTAAGGTAGAAAGCTCTCCGATATGGCAATGATATGCATGTTGATCATACAGATATATAGTTCAAAATATGTACACGTGCGCATGATTCTGTCATTGACATACTTTTTTGCATAATTTATAAAATAAATTCCATATAAAGTATTCCACAATAATTGTAGTCGAGTTCCGATACTCGATCACTTTTGAAATGGTCCGAAGAAGTTTGAGGGCGCCCTGTGGACAACGATGACAAACTAATAGGCGTGCAATGTGTCGCAACAACATCTACTAGCGCCTTGAGTTACGGTGACATTTACTTAGTTCTATATGCGACGAAGCAATGATTAAAACAGTGGATTTTGATCGCAATAGAGAAAATCAGTTTCTGTGTACCTACTTAAATTAATTGCTCGAGAAAATGTAATAGAAGTGTTTCCTAATTATCAGCATCATGTTCATTCGCCAAGCCGAAGGAAATTCATCTTTACTACAAAACTTCATTTTTCTGTTGTTTGCCAAAGTTGGCCTAGCAGTCTATATCACACCATCAATACGATTCTAAAAATATGTAAATGATATAATAATATACATTGTGCATTGACGTATTAAAATATCAGGGTAATCATATCAAATTATACGGAATCACACATGGTTCAGTAGAAATAATCTGCCTAGTCGTAGGTGGCGCTGTAACACAAGTCCCCCTGGGCGAGGGTTAATATTTTCACACGGGGGGTTGAACACATCTGCCCATTTATATTCCAAAAATCTGATCTGTTCTTTGGGATTACTTGATAAATTTGGAAAATATTTTCACCTCCATTCCACTGTATTTGAATGTTTTCCAAAAGCATGGGACAGTTTGCTTTGTTGCCGATCTAGGCGTAGATTTTTCGAATGAAAAATCGACCCATTGACTTATTTCGTGAAACAGTGACCCGTCGGTGTGTCACATACCCGTACACATTTGTATAGGAGTAAACCCCCCCCCCCCCGGAAGAATTCCCGCCGGTTTGATGTATACTTCCATAATGTGTCCCAATGAAATAATTACGTTGCTATTTTCGCCTTTACCTCAGGGTGTAAGAAAAACAAGGGAAAATAACCTATCAGTACCACCACTATTTTGTGATTCGTTACACACCAAAAACGTACAAAAACACAAAATGAAAGTGGGGTATACATTTAAAAACTACCGAATATGTCACGTACGCTTTGACTCCACCAGACAATATTATGCAAGTGTACATCCCCAATGTTTTGTTGATAATGTCATAATCCTTGTTGACACGCGAATACACAGTAGTTACCCGAGTGGTGTATATATATATATATATATATATATATATATATATTATATATATATATATATATATATATATATATATATATATATATATATATGCATTCCTGATAAACATGTCATATTTCTGTTATACAGAATTGACTAGATCTACTTATGGATTTCACGTCCGTCTTTATCAAAACTTTCTCGGCTTCGTGAAATGATAAATCACACTTGGTGTGTAAACTTCATGAATATATGAAATACACCTATATATGGAAAAGTTGGATGATATTAAACAATCGCTTGTAACAGTCTGAAGGAGGGTACTTCATTTGCATGCATAATTAGGGATTTAGTTCAAATTCGAACAGCGCCCTCTAGCCAGTGAGTGACGGTTATGGCACTTTTTCGCCAGAATTTTATCCGCAGATATCTCAGCCTTCGTTTAGCATCCGTCCTGTTTCCAGTTAGCGGCTGAATTGTACTCTTAGTTAGTGTTCGCCGATGATTTTTTATGGGGTTTTATCGATTCGTTTTTTGCGTTAGCCTTATTTTCATGGTTTTCGAGCGACCGAAAATGCCGTTCACTAAACACTGCCGCAAAAGCATATCCAAAGTCAAATTTCCATGAGAAGTAGGAGGGGACGTATCTTGAGTAGGTCCATACGATCTGAAAAAATCTCAGTGGCTTAAGCCTCCGTTTTTGAAATAAGTCTCGTTGAAGTTGACTATGCAGCGACGTTCATGTGTTAAATCTAACATGGCGACCTACAGCGCAGTGTGAGTGTACACGTAAACTCTTTCAGCTCTTTCTCGGTCCTCACCGGCTAACTTGGCAGATTTTTTCGGTTCTGTTTATGTTTCAATGATTGTGACGAGGAAGCAAGACTGCAAGCTTGTGTTACCTCACTGGCCAACACAATCTGCCTGGCTGGCTTCTCGGTAAAGTCGTGGACAGTGCAATGGAAAAAAAAACACTACGGTGACAGAAGGGCTACGTTTATCACTGTCTGCGGCCGTACACGTAGTATAGTGGTAGACACCCGTCGTACTGACCAGCAGTGCTGTTTCGTTTATGAGTGATTTTTCCGTTTTCGCATTCTAGTAGCTAGCAAGCATACAAAAACTGTAGGAAATAACATCGACTGCAAAAAATCTCCGTGGATAAATACGGCTACTCTGTATCCGCACACGAGTACGTGAATATACATGCGGCTAGAATGATAGCCGGTAAACAGCTGCGCGTTGCGGCCATCCCTGCTAGCATTACCGTTCGTGCTCGAACTAGACTGGCAAATGTTATAACTCATGTAACTAGCAAAAAATTTTTTTAAGTATTGATGGTCATAATGTGACATTAATTAAATACTTTATTTATATATAACATCAGTGACCCGAGATTATAGGAGTAAACTTTGAAAAAAATGAAAGATTAATCGTGTAACACCCGCGCCGTGTGAACTACAAGTGGTTTGGTCGCGGTAAACAGCGTGGAGTGTACGTAGCGTAACGGGTGTTCGTATACTCATAGACCCTCGAGATCTACGTATACAGCGATATGGTAACTGCATGCCAACATTCAACACTGCCGCAAATACATGTCCATGGTCGCACGGTCATGAAAATTTCACCAAATGTTGATAATAGTTAAATGAATATTTTCTGAAATTTTCGGCTTGGCTTAAGACCTCTAAGGTCATTATCGAGCTGTTTTACGAAAAAGGTGAAGTTTACTTCCGCATTTGGCGGGTCGACCTCGCCACCCACTTTGTAGCGATTTAAATAAAATCTTCTCAACTTTTGTGAGTTTACCCAAGGAAAACAGATCATTAGTATGTATGCTACAACTGAAAGCAAAATTATAGTTCTAGCTATTGTACGTTTTGCTGCACGTCGGTATTTAAAGACCACCCTTTCGCCGTATTTTATCCCTCACTGCAGTGGCGGTCAGCGTAACGAAAATGAGGCTCTCTAACACGAACTTTTATGCAAATTTCATAGGCTCCTTTCAGACTGTAAGCTTGATCGTCAAGTTCATCGCAATTCTGAGGAACAAACGATGATACAGACAATAAAGAAAAGGAGAGGAGGTTTCTGGGATATATTGGCAGTTGAAGTAACTTTTTCCGCACCATCTTCGGAAGAACCGTCCTGTTGCGTCAGAGGGGGGTAAACCAGCATAACTTGTAGCATTCCTTGGTCTTCGTTTATCAGAAAGTTATTGTGAATCACCAATGGACCGTGGAAATTTCTGTCAAACTGCAGCCGAACTGTCATGTTGCCGTCGATGGGTAACACGTCTCGCCACTCGCCGACCTCGTACAGTACGCCATCACCGGTGGACGTTGCCTCGTTCGCGTAGATGACTCGGAAATGGTGAGCGTGCGCGTGGAGAGGGTGCAGCAGCCCGGGGCTCGACAAGAACCATTCCTCGGTTGTGCCACTCTGTATCCTTCTGGTATAGTCACGGACTTCGGAAAACAGCATGTCGTTGAATGTATTTTTGCAGGTGTGAAGCGAGCTGCTGCAGCGCAAACCGTAGTCAGCTTTGGCGGGCGAATATCCTTCCTCCACGAAGAGGTCCTGGGGATCCGTAAGATACGCCGGCAACTCTGGCAAAAATGATGGTAGTGGCATGACAGCCTGGTTGGCAGCAGTCACGACGACTGTGAGTATTTGATCTTGCTCATAACGAAGGGCGCTATTCTCAGCTTTGAAAATATTATCACGGGATGGACTGGCCACTGATTTCAAGGGGAAACTGCCTTGACTTTGACACGAGACAATTACATCGGCTCTTGAACCCGGCGGTAGAACGACAACTTCGACTTCGGATGGTTGTGAGCGATAAACTCCGTCACGGGCTATCAGGTGCATATCACATCCGGGCAGCTCGAGCTCCAGAAATTTTGTCGGACCGGCGTTCAAGAAGCGAAACACCTTTTTCTCCACATTTCTCATCATAATCATCGGACTGGACTGACCATTAACCGTTACGAACTTTCTGTTGCTTGTCGGCTGCAGTAACACATCGAGATTCAGGTCATCTCCACAGCGTGAAACATGTTGCTCAAGTTGAATGTCGGGAAATGCACTGCTGTCACGGCCCATTTGACACTTGAATGGAGGTAATTGTTCTAGATTGAAGTATTGGAGAACCATAACGATACTCTCCATGTCCCTCAACTCTTGTGGCACTGCATATGGATTTGCTGGTTCAACAAGAATGGCGCCCGCCAAGCCGAGAGCGAGGTGGTAGGCAGACGTGCCGTGGTAATGAGAGCTGTACCAGTTTAGCCCGGGCGCATGGTCAGGTGGGATTGCAATTGTGTAGGTGTAGCTGTGACCGGGTGGAACGCCGATAGTCATGCTGTCTGCAGCGGGATCAATATGAAGCCCGTGAGTGTAAAGATTTACGACGTGCGGAGAGACAACCGGCGTCTGATCCTGGAGGACCTGCCGCCTGATCAAATGCCTGAACGGTGAGTCGTCAGGTAGTGATACGTTACTTCTACGGTGAAAGTCTCTGGAGTCCAGGGCAGGCCTAGCCATCTGTGACCCATCACCAGGAGACCGAGTACCGAAGTTCGGTATGGCAGGCCTACCCATAGGTAAAACATCATCAGTAAGCGGAGTAGGCCTAACGGGAGGATCATCTTCAAGACGGTCTCTTTGACCCACTGGCACTCTACCAAAACCATCAGCGAGGGGGTTGGAGGTCCTGTTCTCAGCGTCATCAACAGTCTCCGCGCGATCAAGATTCCTGCCTAAATTTGAGGGATCAAATTGATCTGGACCGGCATTAGATTGTTCAGTGAAATTATGGAGCCCGGCGTCTGTTATGGAGCCCGGCTTTGTCGTCGTGGACGGTGAATTTCTCGGTGACAGTCCAGCTTGGGAACCCGTCGAGAGTCCAGGTAATGGTCGGGGCCTATTCCCCGGGGCAATGATGCTATCGGGAACAGGCGTCGCGGTTGCACCAGGCATTGGCCTACCAAAATTTGGAACTAGTCCGGGCAGGTCGCCGACGTCGATGTCCTCAGAACTGCTGAAACTGTCCATCGATAAGAAATCGGATCCCCAAGAATCGGAAGAATCACTTGACATGGAGCTGTACGAATCGTAATCCGAACCACTTTCTGCCGAGATCGCATTTTTCAAGGTGATTTCCAAGGTATCCCCAGCTTTGACTTTGATCGTTGGCCCGGGAACGGAAGCAATGCCATCGTACTGGAACGCGCGGGTGGTAAATTTTGCTTGTCCAAGGTTGACACGGTGCGTTGCAACAGATAGCTCTAACTGGAGTCTTTTACCCTCAGATTCAACAACCACGGGCTGCTCTAAATATTCCTGGCTGTTGGTGATGCATAGTTCCGTTGCCAGCAAAGCAACGAACAATATCGGCACGACATCCATAGGCATCGTGGTGGTTTACTTCGTAATCTGTGAACGTAAAAAAAAACGCACTCTGTTTAATGCAGTCAATTTCTTTTTAATATTGTAGATTTGGGAACTGGCGATATGGAATTTGCACAAGAAAATGTTACTTCTATAATGTTAGACGAATGCAAAAGTTTCTCCTCTTGAATGTTGAAAAGTTTGAGGGACTTTGTCGTCAAGATCTCTCATGCATGTGTGTTATCATCAGCACAAATGTCCTAAACGAGTATGCCCCTTTGTCTTCAAAAATAATCAACATCTTAGTAAATTGACCAGTTGAACACAATTTTCAGAGGAGGACAAAGAACTAGCATCACATAAACCATTCTCGCAAGCCAGAGCATTTTTTCCTGCTCTCGCAAAAAAAAAATAATGATAAGACGTTGGGTGATAAGACTCGCCGAAGAGGGCGTAGTGTACGACGATGCACATAAACAGTCAATGTCAACAATATGAGAACCAGGGATTGAGGAGAGTTTAAATCAGTGATTATACCACGGAAACTTTTGTTCCGGATAAGAGAAATTTGCTGCCTCAAATTTACCCGATATTTAAAATTCGCAATAGCCGTTGTGCCCTGTGTTATGATATATTTCGACGTTTTGTCGCCCGGAACAAAACACATTGGGCAGCATATTTCGATCAGTCGAGCAAAGTGAATGTGCCTCTGGTTCAATGTATCGCATTATGTATACACACGTGAAAAACTTGAAAGTTTTAAGCATTAAATCATTGACAACTGTATCAAAAATGTCTATTTTTGGCCCGAAAAAGATCAGAGATTTTCAACGTCAGGCGATAGTTGTCCCTGAGCTATTGGCTCAATCGTCGATCAAAAATGATGACAAAAATCGCACTTCGCACGTTATGATCAACCTAATGTCACTTATTTATTTTTGTATTCTAGCATGTTTGCTTGCCCTTATAAATAAGAAACTTCCCACATACACAGCAATTTATTGAATAGGTCCTACATGTCTAATTGTTTTCCTTAGACCGGCATAGATTCCAAAATCAACGATCAGCGCAGGGCTTGCTGCACTCTCTCTCCAATGACTACTTCTTTGTGTGGCAGTTGTCTGAGATTGAATGAAAATATTCGACCGAAGAAATAGGGAACAGCCAGTTCGAAAATGATTTCTTGACGGGCAGAGTTTTTAACGATTTAGGGGACGGGAAACGGGCGGGCGGGGAAACGTCAGTCTACTGCTTAGCTGTCCATCTTTAAAAAGGCCCAACGGGTGTGTATTTGGAGTATGATTCGCTTGTTTTCGGGAGTATGTCGACCGGTAGAGGAAAGCATGTGACAAAGCGATGGCGGTCGGTACTGGGAGGGGGCGGTAGGTGTTCTTCATTTAGAGTCCGCCAAAGCGAGTTTTCCTAGCGGGGAGGGGAGACTTATGGACGTAAAGAGAAACTGTCATATCGTAACGGGTTGGCTGGGGGATCAGATATCATACCCTTCCAAATTCAAGTTTCCTCAAGTTATTAAGGATAGCAAATTCATGTGTAAAACACCCACGGTTACAATTTTTCAAAATCAGCTGGTCGCTAGCCCCAGTAGAAACTATTGTCCAAGGGGCAGGCCTTGGCTACTTGAGTCGCAGCAATGAATGAATATAGAGCGTACAGCTCAAGATCAGTAGTAAGCAATCAAGCTGAAATGTGCACAGCTCTGCCGGGAGATTACGCATCGCCGCTTCAGCTCGTCAGTTTTCAAACAGAAGGCGCGATGCCAATTACCGCTGCTGTTCAACACCCATTCTGAACTGTGAATACTCGAAGGTCTTTTGGACTCAAGTCTTGAAAGACGGCGAGGTCTTTTATCGGAGGATTTAATGAACAACATGATATAAATTCCACCATTGAATCCGTTAAACAACAGAGTGAGTCCGTATTCAATTGAGTGGCTGTTTCGGCATTCACGATTTGTATGAAAGATGCTCAATTATGTCAAAATGTTTCATCAATATTGAAGTGCCTTTACATGCTTTAGAAGGCGGCTGCGTTTGTTCACATGTTAATTTAAAACTGATGGACGATATTCTTAATCTATACATCTATGATATGAATAAAATTTTTATCATTACGGACGAACACCTTCACGCTGGTTTTAATCGCAAAGTAGGACGCTCAGTGCTGCTGCACACATGCGCAGTTCCACGTGTATGGAGCTCGGTAGTTTGCATGACGATCGAGTAGGTAGAACTATGGGTAATTAAACGTTTGGGGGGGGGAGAGAGAGAGAGAGAGAGAGAGAGAGAGAGAGAGAGAGAGAATTCCATGCTAAACAAGAAGAATGGAGTTCAATGTCTCGTCTAGCTTATAATTCAGAGGCAGAGCTATTTTAGTCAGTGAAACTGAAAACAACTTTTTCGAAAGAAAGACGTTCAAGGTTGACCTTACAATATCTATTGTGGCAATCGATATCTGTTTTCGTAAGTTGTACGCGTACCCCTGCTGTTTGTTCGAATGAAGTTTCTAGTTCATTTTTGAGTGTTGTATACTTCAACAAGCAGCCCTGTCATTAACTTGACAATTTTACAGCTTTCCCCGTAATGTTACCAACACGATTGGAACTAATTTGGGACAATTTGATGGTGAAATAAGGTCCATTTAACCCGCAAATGTAAGCTCATCTGCTTTTCTTTTTAAGTAATACACCTGTTTTTATGAGTAATTTGTAATACTTCACCATTTAGCTATATGACACCTAACACTTTTGAGAAATTAGGAAAATATGAAGATCCAATTTTCCCAAATTAGTTCTAATCGTGTTGTGCTTGGTTTTGGTGTTTATCGCATCATTAGTTAAAAGGCAACCTTGCGTCGGTTTATGTGATGATAAGCCGTCCATTCGGTAACTTACTGGCATTATGAATAAAGGTTGAAGGTCACGTGTGAGCAAAATCATGTAAATCAGTGAAATGTGCCTCTTGAATCCCAACATACTCGGAAATCGGGATTTTGCAGCCAGTTTGCATTCTGCGGTACGGCTTGCGAGGAACGGTACCCGTTCAAGTTGATGACGTCAGAACATCAGGTTCATGCTTTGGCGGGAGGCCATCAAAGTCGGCGGAAAGGTGAGCGTCCTTTTTCTGGAACCGGTCTGAGCAGAGTTGTGACGAAAAGCTGCTTACGTCGAATTTAAAGCGCACCGTGCACCCTTGTCGCGGGAATTAGAACATGTTTCCACTTAACCGACTTGTCGAAACTAAGAAAAGAGACAATGGCGGTTTCGTCTGTTTTTCAGTGACCCGCGATGATATGATTGTCTCGTTTTGAGTCGCACCACAGGTGGTACTAAGGCACAATCAGAATAATTACAGAATATGAAAAAGATATAACGCAGGGCACAATCAAGGTGGAGGGAATGTAGGCAAATATACAGACAGACGGTCAAGCCCCGTTATGAAGTGTTCATATTGATAAGCTTATTCAAACTTAATTTAAGTATGACTTGACATGCAGCTGATTGTGACCGTGGGACGGCATGCTGACATCTGGGAATTTACGATGTAAAATTATATTGAAGGGCATTAAATCCCTCTCATATTTTCAGTGTTTGTTGCATATTTGTAAATCGTTTATGTTATAGGCTGGGCAGCGCCCTCTGCCAAAACATTGTATTAAAGCTTAGCCTGTACTGCCTCTCTTTTGTCGTCTGAATGTGAAAAGCTCTGAATGTCCAGTTTTTTCCTGTACTACTGTGTTCAACGGCGTTCAATACCCGACGTAAAGTGAGACAGTGAGAGAGAGAGAGACAGAGACAGAGAGAGACAGAGAGAGACAGAGAGAGAGACAGAGAGAGACAGAGAGAGACAGAGAGAGAGAGTGTGTGTGTGTTAACGCTCACAGGCAACTTCGTTTGTTGTATATTATTTATCGTAATCGACAAAACGAACAGTTGCAAGTTGATTAACCGAAAACTGTTGTACGAGGTCATCCTTTTGACATTAATAAGTAATCCGCATAAAAGTGTATAAATTTGATTCGCTGTACATAGATAAAATATTTAGCTTGTACAGCATCATGAGATTTTAATTGGCAAAAACAAGATTTCGAACAAGTATACGGTCATTGGACAAACATAGTAAGCCAAATTTATACATTTCTACTGCAGATCAAAACAAGCGCTTGCAAAGCAAATTGTTTCATTAGATATCCTAGAGGGCAGAAGTTTTTGTCCAAGTGTGGTAGAGAAACGTCCCGGTATCTAAATGAGGGTGTACCGAGGGCTGTATTTGTAAAGACCACGTGACTCAGATGACACAGACGCTGTTCTATAGTGTTCGTCGTAAAGATATTGTGAAAAACGTGGCACTGCAGGATCGAACCGTATATTGTCCATGTATAACGATTTTCAAATATGGCGTATCGCATGACACGCCATACAAGCTAAAATACATTTCTCGTTCGAGAAACGTCAATTGCGAATGTACAGTGTAAGAAACTGTTTCAAAAGCACTTTACTTCAGCGACGGTCACAATGCTCCGAACATTCGTTTCTGTGGCAGTATGGGTGAAATATTCGCTCCATTTCTATTTCTCTATGGCATAACTTTGACAAGTTCCTTTAAAGTTGTCCTATGAAAGCTCGTAACTTTTAGGCCAGGAAGACTGGCTAACCATTTACTTTGCTGTTGACGTATGCTCATTGATTTTTCTATCTTTGTGATATCTCGTGTCACTAATAAACAATCTAACGAAAATGCGCCTCTCTAAGCTCCTTCTACAACAGTGGTTACGATTACGAGTACTGCCGTGATTTCTGAGCTATCTATACAGCCAGTGTCTCAGTGACCACGTCCACCTTGCCAGTCGAAAATAATTGACAATGTTTTTATATTTGTCAAGAAAAGATTCACAATAATATATTTAAAATGTTGTCTGGCAGTTCAAAAAGTTTCAACTTCCTACCGTTGTTTTACACACATGACGACAATATTTGGACCCGCGGTGTGTGATTATTTTTCATTCTCTGAAGTATTTTCAATTTCAATAATAGCGGTCGCTGCTAGATTTGTCGCTAAATTCGCCTCCCGAGGTGCGTGTGATTTGGTTAAATGACCAGTCTAATTGTTGTTCTGGCTGTGTCGTGGCAACACAACGCAAGAAGTAGAGAACAGGGCATACTTAGCCGTCATAATTAAAATCATGTATACCCGCTTCTGCCACGGAACCTATCATCTAGTTATGAATGTCTGACCGCGCCGCAGATATAACTGTGATGAAACAGTTAACGGTTTATTTATAACACTTGCAGATTAGCGTAATGTTGTAAATTCTTTTTTGTAGTCAACCATAGAGGTGCTGCCTCATATCCGCTGTGACAGACGACACAAGAAGGGCTGAAGAGATTTTGTATTTGCTTTTCCATGAGCGCGACACCGTGGATAGCCGAAAATCGATTTGTCCAGAATGGTAGAATGCTGCGACACAAACGCATAAACTTGCGAGCAAGGCAATTGTTGAAACCCCACATTCTTTTCTGTTTCTCAGCTAAAGAAAACATTCGAAACGACTTGTATCTTGGACACTTACCTGTAAGAATCTTACTCGGCGAAATGCTATAACCAAACACAAGCCGCCTACGGGAACAAAATCAAAGTGAGCTTTATGGATGTGGTTTTAGATGGCGTCATATACGTGTTGCTGGTTGTTTGTCGATTGATCCCCGTCCTAGACAAAGGTCACGTGATCGGTTTAGGGGTAACGATCGAAGGAGGGGCTTCCGAAGCGAAGGGCATTGGCAAGTTCTCCGATCTTTCCAAGGGAGGCTTGTCTGTGAGAGCCACTGGCGCTCTCACAGAAATCATATTTATGCAGGCATATATGTCTGGCTACAGGTGTCATATTCGAGGTCAGACCGGCCAGAATAAGATTTGAGGCAATTATTTGTATGGAATTAAGTGAAATATATCTTTGAATTTAAAACGAAAATTTCATTGGACAATACCTTCTGTAGAAACGCACGTGCCGATCAACACCCTTGCAGATTTTTGGCGGGATAGCTGTGTTTTGATGGTTGTGCACATATTCGCACGCCTACTTGCCCGGTTGTGCCATATATGTGCATAGTATGCCTTGAGGTTTTGTTTTGAAGTGTTCAACGGTTGTTCAAAAACATGTTAGCACTGTAAACTCCGAGTGTCAACAACATATTTAAGCAATTTATCGTGTTTTGAGAACTTCAGATCGGATTTTCAGAGGAGTGGTTTTAAGTTGCAAATCCAGAGAGTTTCGTCTTCCATGTTCGTGTTAGGCCTTGGTAAGGACCTCAAGTATTTTTTCTTGTATAAATTGTACCTCTGTGCTTAATTCCAAGAGAAGTACAGAAACATCACAGTATAAAACCAACGTTATCTAGCTCAAGAACTTGCGTACTGATATTATAAAATTGTCTTCTATATGGTTTTCGTGTGCATAGCTGTCACTATTATTTCCCATCTCGACGTGACAAAAACCATTTCAAAATCTTTAACAGACAGTCAAACTAACGGAAAGTGGATGAGGTATTCTGTTTGAGCACGCATCAAAATCCTTGGCCCCCGCGAAAGTGAAAGTCGTATCAGAAATGGACCCCCTCCTGAGCGGAGAGCTGCCCTAGTTCGTTGTCTTTCAAAACTTTTGTTGTCCCCTAAATTCCCGTTTCCATTGTCCGAAATTTCTCGTCCATTGTACGCTTAATTGTGATTGGCATCACTTAATCCGATTGTCTGGTTCCCATGCATCCAGCGGTCAACAGCCTCTGACCATGACAACATATTTCCGACCGTCATAAGTGTTTGCCCCTCCCTGATCCTGCAAAATAAGTACGGTGCATGTCTACTTTTCGGTGGATCCACCATGTCAGTCAGCTCCTTATATGATTGTTACTTTTGTATGTCATATTCATTTCCCTCACTTTTATTTGATGGCACGGGCTTCTCTCGTCTGTTCCGTCGCCCGTCGCCAATAGTCCATCCGAACGGAGTTTAACAAAACCAACCAAAGGGACCTTATCGATCGGAACGCAAAGCATGGGAATGCACCATACAAATCTCGAGGTACAGTTGAGAAATAGAATTGAAGCGACAGGAGTTCCTCCTGCGTTTGAGCTCAGAGTTTGCCATGCTCAGCGACACCATGCATCCGCATCGGTTGGTGAAACACATAATTCAGCGAATGGGAGAACACAATTAGAACACTTGTAGACTTCGCAACTTAAATTTTGTTCTTGTATTTAAAGGTATGTACACAAGCTAGTCAAAAAGCGGTTGTTACGTGCAGAGAAAACGAACAAAAGGGTGAACTCAGCAGTTAACGTTTAAACAAAATTTATTACGAAAATAAAACTAATTGCTAAGTCAGGGATAGAGTACAAGCTTTAAAAGTGTACAGACTACTTATCTCAGCTGGGACGGCAAAGCTCCAGTCTCAGAGTTGTAACAGTCAGTTGGATGAATGAACAGTCCTTGCAGGCTTGCAGCTGCACAAAGTCCACAGTATAAATCCAGCGTTGGCAGTGAAGGTCTTGAAAAGTCTTGAGAATGACTACTGCTGGAGTTTAGTAACACACAAAGAGACACGATCCCAAAAGTCTGACTGGAAGCTGAGCACGTCCCTTTTATAAAGGCATATAAGAACAATCTAGAACTTTTATTGACATGCTAATTACTGTTCTAAAATTATCTCCCTTACACAACTAATCAACTTTCCAGAACATTCCAAACATGACTAATTGAATTCAAGGTTGTGAGGTCATCAGGGCAGTGACCTTGAGAATGTTCTAGACTAATTGAACTCAGGTCATGATGAGTGTGGGGTAAATGACCTACATAACACACCCCTCTTCAAAAAAGAAAATTTTTCAAAGAAAAATCTTTCTTTTGCAAATGTAATCTTGAAAAAGATTTAAGTACTCAATTTTTTTTCTTACTCTAAAGTAAAACTTCTTGAAAGTGAACAACAATAAACTCTAAATACGAGAGAGACAGTCTGCAATAAATTGTCTCTGCCTTTGATATGTCTAATGTCAAGATTAAACTCCTGTAACATTAAACTCCATCTTAGCAATCTCTGATTTTGCCTTTAAATTTCTGCCAAAAAACAACAGGGTTGTGATCAATATAAACCACTATTGGCTGATTTGAAGAAGTAACATAAACTTCAAAATGCTGTAAAGCTAATATCAAAGATAAACACTCTTTTTCAATTGTAGAGTAGTTTCTCTGGGATTTGTTAATTTGCGTGAAAAATAGCAAACAGGATGATCTATACCATGACTATCCTCTTGCAATAAAACAGCACCAGCAGCCGTATCACTAGCATCTACAGCTAATTTGAATGGCAATGTGAAATCTGGTGCAGACAACATTGGAGCACTTTGCAGTATGGCTTTAAGTGTATCAAATGCCTGTTGGCATTGCTCTGACCAAACAAACTTTACTTTCTTTTTAAGTAAGTTAGTCAAAGGCTCAGTAATTGTGGAGAAATTTGGACAGAATTTTCTGTAGTAACCAGCCATACTAAGAAAGCTCATCAGTTGTCGTTTGCAGTTTGGTATGGGAAAACTTGAAATGGCACTGATTTTGGCATCAACAGGTTTTACCTCACCCTGTCCTACAGTATGTCCGAGGTAAGTCACCCTCGCCCAACCAAACTCAGATTTGGCAAGGTTGACAGTCAACATTGCTTTACTCAGTCTCTCAAAGAACTCCGCATGAGCTTGATGTGTTCCTCCCAGGTGTCACTATACAGGACGACGTCGTCAACGTAAGCTGCACACCCGTCTAGCCGGATATGACGTCGTTGATCATCCGTTGGAACGTTGCCGGAGAGTTCTTCATTCCGAATGGCATCACCTTGTACTGGAACAATCCGTCTGGTGTAACAAAGGCGGATATTTCACGAGCACGATCCGTCAGAGGGACTTGCCAAAATCCCTTCAGTAGGTCAAATTTCGTCACATACTTGGCTTTTCCCACTCGGTCGATGCAGTCATCAATCCTCGGGATTGGGAAAGTGTCTGTCTTTGTTAAAGTGTTGACCTTCCTAAAGTCCGTGCACATACGATAACTGTGATCTGATTTGGGAACAAGTATGCACGGCGAACTCCAGTTACTTTTACTGGGTTCAATAAAGTCATTGTCCAGCAGGTATTTGACTTCTTCCTGGAGATATTTTGCTTTTGTTGGATTCAGTCTGTATGGATGTTGTTTTACAGGCTTACTGTCCCCAACATCAACGTCGTGATAGATGACGTTTGTCCTCGTTGGAACATCTTGAAACAGGTTTTTATATTCGTGGAGCAGTTCTTTCACCTGTTGTTGTTGTTCTGGCTGGAGGTGTGCCAACTTTGTAGACTCCAGCTTCTCCAGGATTTCTGAGTTCTGAAGCTTGACCGAGCCCAGCTTTGAGTTTAGAGTATTTTCACTCAAGTCAGTTTCAGTATCACTATCTTCATAATGGTTTGAACTGACTGCACTGACAGGCTGAGTTATAGTAGGATTATCCCTATCCAAATATGGCTTAAGCATATTTATGTGACATAGCTGTTTTGTTTTCGCCTGTCAGTGTTATTATGATGTAATTTAAATCACTCCATTTCTTATCAATTAGATATGCCCCAAAGTAACGAGCATGGAGTGGTTTTCCAGGAATTGGAAGTAGAACAAGAACCTTTTGACCTGGTTCAAACTTCCGTTTTGAGGTGCTTTTATCATATTTGGTTTTCATTGACTGCTGAGATGACTCAAGATTTTCTCTGGCTAATTCACATGCTTTAGAGAGTTTTGTACGAAAATCTGACACATATTGCAAAATATTCAGACAATCATCATCGTCTGATAGGAATTTCTCTTTAACGAGCTTAAGTGGGCCACGGACTGTATGTCCAAATACAAGCTCAAATGGGCTAAAACCAAGAGACTCCTGAATTGACTCTCTAACAGCAAAGAGCAAAAAATGAATTCCTTCATCCCACTGTTTCTCTGTGTCAAAACAGTAGGTCCTAATCATGTTTTTCAATTTGATGAAATCGCTCAAGAGCACCCTGACTTTCTGGATGATAGGCGGATGACCTATACTGTTTAATGCCTAGCTGATCCATTACTTGTTGAAAAATTCCAGACATAAAGTTGGAGCCTTGATCGGACTGGACACATTTAGGGAGGCCAAATAAAGTGAAAAATTTGACTAAAGCTCTCACTATAGTCTTTGTCTTTATATTTCTCAGTGGTATGGCTTCTGGGAACCGAGTTGATGTACACATAATTGTCAACATGTACTCATTTCCTGATCTTGTTTTTGGTAGGGGCCCAACACAGTCTATTAGTATCCTACTAAATGGTTCTTGAAATGCAGGAATTGGCTGTAAAGGGGCCTTTGGAATGGTCTGATTTGGCTTTCCTACCATTTGACATGTGTGACAAGTTTTACAGAAATGTGCTACATCCTGCCTGAGATTAGGCCAATAAAAGTGACTGAGAATTTTATGATAAGTTTTCCTACTCCCAAATGACCAGCCCAGGGCGTTTCATGGGCCAGGCGCAATATTTTCAGCACGATAGGGCTTTGGAACCACAATTTGATGTTTTATAGCCCAGTCGTCATCAACCAAGACATCTGGAGGTCTCCATTTACGCATGAGAATACCAGATTTTGTATAATAGGAAACAGAGCTATCTGAAGTTTTACCTTCATCATCTACCCTGTCAAACAAAGACAAATATCTGGGTCTTTGTGTTGTTCTGCAATGAGATTTGATCTAGAAAATGTCTGACTTTGGTCAGCAGAAGTTTTACTGGAAGTTTCAAATCCACGAGGGATAACGGAATGATCCGTGTCAAACACCTGACTGAGAAAGGTGTCATTTAAGTCAACATCTGTGACATTATTTTTGAGAGTATTTTGATTCTCAGAAGTTTTCTTTGACATGGCTCGAGTAATGGCACATGATGGAAAAAGGCCGGGAATGTCTTCCTCTATTGGCTCTGGATTTTGATCTAAACTAGGATTATCAGTCACAAGTGGATTAGTAATGACCTTGTCCCCGGCAAGGTCGTTTCCAAGAGGAAGGTGAATCCCTTCAAAAGGCAAAAAAGGCCTAATACCTAAAGCCACAGGTCCAGAAACAAGTCCGAAGACAAATAGACATTATGGAGAGGAACAGGAATGTAGTCATTACAATCTACCCCCTTAATAAGAACTTTAGAACCTGAAAATGACTTTTCAGAAAACGGCAGGGTATCTGCCAACAAAAGAGACTGGGAAGCCCCGGTATCTCTTAAAATTTTGACAGGGGTAGCGGAAGAGAAATCACTAGAAAGTGATAAAAACCATCATGAATAAATGGTTCGAAAATACCCATAATGCTATCTTGAGAAGAATTGACCTTGACCTCATTAATTGGGGATAAGAGGGGTTTAACCTCAGAAAATGTGTTGCACACATTATTAGACTCTAATTGAGTTGATGAAGAAATAAAGCCGGTTGGCTTAGATCCACTTTGACCACTTTGACCTTCACGTTTTCTTTTCAATTTGAAACACTCTGACATTAAATGGCCGTCTTTCTTACAATAATTACAAGAAAGTGTACCAAACTGTTTGTCAGAAGGAGATTGAGACTTGGGATCTGATGATGTGGGAGTGTTACTTGAACTCTGTGAACTGTTGTCATTTGATTTCCTACTGTCCTTTGAAAAATTCTTGGATGAAAAGGACGAGTTAAATTTACCTGCATTGTTTCTGTATGAAAAGGACTGGGATGGTTTGCTGAGAAATGAAGATTTGTGGGTCAATGAATAATCATCGGCCAAACGTGCAGCAACCTCCAATGTATCTGCCTTTTGTTCATTGATAAACGTCTTGATGTCACTCCGGATGCACCTTTTAAATTCCTCAATCAAAACAAGTTGTCGTAATTTGTCATAATTCTGACTGACCTTTTCAGAAGAACACCAACGATCAAACAGTTGTTCTTTTGTTCGAGCAAATTCAACATAAGTTTGATCCTTCACCTTCTCACAATCCCTAAATTTCTGACGGTACGCTTCAGGCACCAACTCATAACCCTTGAGAATTAATTCCTTCACAGAATCATAATTTGAAGCCTGCTCTACTGACAACTGAATGTAAATTTCTCTGGCTTTACCCACCAAAGCACTCTGCAAAAGCATAGACCAGGACTCCTTAGGCCAATTCAGACTCTGAGCAATTTTCTCAAAATGGAGAAAATATTTGTCAACATCCTTTTCTTGGAAAGGGGGAACTAACCTGAAATGCTAGTGATGTCAACTTGTCTGAAGGGAAGAATTTTCCTGACTGTCCAAGCTCTAAACGTTTTATTTCTACCTGTAATCGCTGTTCTTCTAATCGCAATTCTTTTTCTCTCTGTCTTTCTTCCATTTCTAATCTTTCCTGCCTTTCTTTTTCTTTCTGTCTTTCTTCCATTTGCAATTCTTTTTCTTTCATTTCCTTTTCTAATTCCATTTTCTTAAGCTCCAAATCTGCCTGTATTTCTAATTCTAATTTTTTGAGTTCGAAGGAAGACTCAGGCTCATAATCTTTTAAGGCAGACTCCTCAAAATGGCCAGAATTAACTAAATGTTTTGCAATCTTGAACTGTATTTCCCGCTTGCGCATAGATCTTTTGACATCTACTTTAAGGAAATTTGCCAGTGCTATGAGGTTGTCTTTTCTGAGGGAATTAAATGTGTCCTGATCGAGGTCATCCATAAATTCGTCTGGCTTGAATTCCGCCATGATTGAATTTCGCTGAGTTCACAGTGTAAAGTAGTTTTGAAAAGGTAGGCAAAATGTTGTCAAACGGCTCAAAATATTCGTCTCCCGGACGAGCCCCCAATTTGTTACGTGCAGAGAAAACGAACAAAAGGGTGAACTCAGCAGTTAACGTTTAAACAAAATTTATTACGAAAATAAAACTAATTGCTAAGTCAGGGATAGAGTACAAGCTTTAAAAGTGTACAGACTACTTATCTCAGCTGGGACGGCAAAGCTCCAGTCTCAGAGTTGTAACAGTCAGTTGGATGAATGAACAGTCCTTGCAGGCTTGCAGCTGCACAAAGTCCACAGTATAAATCCAGCGTTGGCAGTGAAGGTCTTGAAAAGTCTTGAGAATGACTACTGCTGGAGTTTAGTAACACACAAGAGACACGATCCCAAAGTCTGACTGGAAGCTGAGCACGTCCCTTTTATAAAGGCATATAAGAACAATCTAGAACTTTTATTGACATGCTAATTACTGTTCTAAAATTATCTCCCTTACACAACTAATCAACTTTCCAGAACATTCCAAACATGACTAATTGAATTCAAGGTTGTGAGGTCATCAAGGGCAGTGACCTTGAGAATGTTCTAGACTAATTGAACTCAGGTCATGATGAGTGTGGGGTAAATACCTACATAACAACGGAAACTGTTCAAATATTGTGTTTGCATTAACCCTCTAAAAACGATGGATTAGTCTAAACCCTTTGGTACCCATTGTGAGAGTAGACCTGTTTACAGGCAATCGGGGATGAACAGCCTGGTAAAAGGTACTTTCATTCTATTTTTTCATGTAATTTTTTTATCTTCTATATGAGCTCGTTCTCGAAAGAGACAGTCATATCAATCAATATCTATTTTCATAAGAGCAATAGAATAATATATTCGGGTAAGATTTGAGACTAACAAACGCAGTGATGGTGCGGCACGCGCGGCCATAAAGATCATGATGGAACATGGATACTCATTTCAACAAACACTTTACAAGTAATTAAGGTGGTTAGGGTATTTTTGCTTCTCTTTTCATCCAAGATAGTCAGTCTATTTAAGCTACTGTATTTTTTCAGACCCCCTGCCACTCGAAACAGTATTTCCCTTTGCCATTATCTGATAGCTCAGATCACACCGGGAATGCCTCATTCAACAAGCTTTTGTAAATGCGGCCTTCGCGGGACAAAGTCGCTATCGAGTGCATTATATTCGCCAATATATACTAATTGAGAAGGCTATTATATTTGCTAGACCTCTGAAAACGTGTCGACTATAAGTGGATGACAAAAAGCCCTTAATAGAGCAGGCAGAGAAAATGGTGACGTCATTTTTGGCAATGCCAAAAAAAATTCTAATGATCGTACGCATGCTCGGACGAATTGATGATGTAAGTTGAAACACAGAGCCTTCAGGGCCTGTGGATAACGCTGTTTTTACGCAACCATGTCGCACAGGATCAATGTTACTTATAGTCTTGAGAACGCATTTTGCGACACACAAAGCGCCCACAGAGTAAGAAGTAACTACCTATCCGGACAGCTAAATTTTTGGCCTTGCAGTTTGGTAATAGTTGCTGGTTTTACTGAGATCCGAGGCGAGGTACATGGAGTAAGTCGCACTGAGACATTCATTATCAGGGCAGGTACCACATGTTGCTTAGGCAGGTAAAAGACACACCTTCGCGATACCTTATTAGAAGGTAGAATACAACTGAGGCTCGGGGACAGATATTCAGACTCTCATAATTTGTTAATACACTTTTGGGCTTTCACTTGGAGGAGGGGGGGTGGCTCATTTTGAAGCTAATGGAGTAACTTAAGTTTTCACTGGCTTATTTTTGCGAAAATATAATTTGTCACCATAGAGTTATAACAGGTATGGCGGCCATTTTGGATGTCAAATATCGGTAAATTTAAGGTTATATATTTCCATAGCACCAAAAGTTGCACGGTGACCCCAATTTTGAGTCTTGATTTTGAAAGAGAATGGTTTAAAGTTTCGTAAGGGAAAGTTTGAGCAAAGTTTGTCTTTCGATTTCTAGGCACATGCTATACCTTAACGTTCTTCACACACTGACACATGCATACATGAACAAAACAAACATGAGCTGAACAGACCCAACCAAACTCTATTCAACGGGCGATGTTCGCAGAGCACCATTTCCAGTTTGCGACTAGTCAAATTTACGGGAAGCACTGCTGACAAATATTAAGTACTGGATTGAACATTTTCTATCAAGATTAAACCGTGACAAACGCTTTTGTTGTTAGAAGACGCTGTTTATTTGTAAAAGATGACGAACAGAAATCATTAAATATCAAGAAATGTAAACACGATATAGATTTTCCAACCCGTTGTACTCATATCTAAATTGTTCATCTGTCATTTGCTATAAACGGACAAAATTGACGGTTTTGTCAGCGCTCTGTCAGTTTGGTGTCACGTCTACCACTGCAGTGGAGCTGAAAACAGCCGATTTCAGTATAACATGCCGTGAAAAATGTCCGTAAGAGATCCGAATCTTCATGGAACACACGCGAGCATTCATTGCCAGGTCGAACAGCTCCTTCTTACCTATGGCATAGGCTTGTTAAGTTTCTCGGAATATTTTTCTTTTTCGTGATCGGCGGCGTAGTCTAGTGACAAAAGCAGATATAGTATGTATAGCAGTATTAGGTTTAAAGCAAGAATCAGGAGGGCGGATGATTGACAGAGGGCGTGCTCGGATGAGTCTGTCTTTTTTTGTGACCATACAAGGTCATGACACAAAAAAGTTGACCCCTTCGCGCTCACCATCAATGAACCCACCTTAAGAGTAGTCTCGGTTACCCAGACTGCACTTGGGGCTCTCAAGTGCAGTGTGGGTAATCGACGCTACCCGAAGAGCCGTGGATAATTACGTGCGTCACAAACAAGTGTACACACTGCGCACCATTTTTACAAATAATCATTTGTTTTGAAGGAGATGTTTCAGAACTTCCCAGCCTAGCTTGTGAGACTTAAACCCTCCTTAGAGGACAGTCACGTGATCCAAATTGATAGTTTCTTTTCCCCGATTTGATGATAATAATGTGGTTGATTATGATCATAATGATGTTAATGTTAATATTGCTATGATTATTATAACTATTGATGTTGTTGTTGTTGTTAGTGTTATCATTCAGCGACATGGATTAATGAAAGACAGTAAATGGTCCTGAAGAACAGTTGTCTCTTATCTTTTTAAAATATTTCACTCTCAAATTGGATTCCTGTTCCTGTTTTGAGACTAGAATAATAAAAATACATATGTGAGTGGAATGATGAAAAACACATTCATGAATGTCATTTATAATGAATATATATGATATTTTCAAATGCGGTAGTGTACCTTTCAAAAACAAAGACGGTATGATGTTCTTAGTAAGGTGTGCATTATTTTACATCTGTCTGTTGTTTTCAAGGTCAAAGTCAAAAAGCACTTGGTTGAAAATAATCGACTTCAGAGCATGTGTCATTTTCTGGGCTATTTTAGAATTTTGTTGACGGTAAAAGGGATACAGACATATGGAATGCGATGCAAGTGAGGTGTGTTTGAAACAAACATCCAATATACATAATTCTTCTCATCAAGATCATGGTCATACAGATTCAATCGAACAGATTTGACTTCTCCGGTGGAAAATTTTCGCCCTAAATACAAGTATGGTCACAGATTTTAAACATCACGAACGACCAAACATCACAAGAAAAAATTGCGGTGCGAGGGCAATAGTTTCTTTTGTAAATTGTGTGTGGATATTAGAAGTCAACAAAGAGCGTAAGACGTCGATGGGACTGCATGCAATCTTTTTAAAACACAGAACGCAATCAATATTAACGTACACAAAATAGACAACATTGAAAAAACACTGTTCAACTTAAAGTACCATAGTTTGATATGCAGCATTTTAGATCTCCGAGCAACGACCTTCCTCGACTATACTTGTGCACCTCTCCGACTAAATTACCCGGTGAACAGTCGAGTAAAAAAATACACGAAGACACCCATAATTAAATGAGCGGGCGTCATTTTAGACTGCTCACCGGTGTAGTCTACCAATCCAGGCAAAAGATCGTTCCAGAAGACACACTCTCGCTCTTTCAGCGACTGGCCGTTCGGCATCTCCGGATTCAAAGTCTTGTATCGCAGATTTAGTTTGCTGTACGGCGGCCAGTATTCGTTGCCATCTGCTGCGGTCACATTCTCACCATCTTCAGAGGTGTTCGGATCCCTAGAAACATTTGAAACAGAACATGAATTATAATTGGACTTTATTAGAAAAAATCGTCACATGCGTACTTTTATTCTTGTCCCAGAATAATGTCAATCATCAGTATTGAAGTAATTATAGGCACTTTCTGTGAATCAAATATCTTGAAAAACAAGTCATTGACAATGACATAGTCCCCACTTGTAATAGGAGTATTAGCCTTGAAGGAGGTAGGGAAATGTGGTCATTAAGAAGTATCACTGGAGTGTATATGTTGAGATCTATGGGCACATAGGTCTATGTCGTCTTCCCAATTTGAAACACATGAGGCATGTCTAAGTTATGGTTCTAAATCGGGAAAAAAAGATCAGACCTCTAGCTGTATTGGCCAGCCATGAAATACATATGCGCATAATAAATGAGGTACAAGATGTGACATCTAAAGGGGAAGTTCACCAGGGTGATTTTTACTATGTGGTAGTTCTGTGGTCATTTACCCAGGAAAAACTATTTTTACCCTTTATAACTCGCAAGATTTTTTATAAAAAACGATAAACTAGTACAGGAAGTTGCCCATGTAATTTGAATCATGGGAAAAAAGCTCCAAGCTTGGAGCTTGCATAATGTGATATGGAAGGGACCATCTCCGGACGGGTATGGCCCCCACATTGTCCACTCACAGTAACACAGTAGTAAACAGCAACACAAAATCTGACAGTGGACAGTTTATTATAAGTGAATCATCATTTATGCAAGGATACTCAGTATAAACAAAAGTTATGTAAATACGCACAGACTGGTTTAAGCATGGGTGAGTGGACAATGCCATACCCATGGGAAAATGGTCCCTTCCATATCACATTATGCAAGCTCCAAGCTTGGCGCTTTTTTCCCATGATTCAAATTACATGGGCAACTTCCTGTACTATTTCTATCGGTTTTTGTAAAAAATCTTGCGAGTTATAAATGGCGAAAATAGCTTTTCTGGGGTAAGTGACCACAAAGCTAGCACATATGTAAAAATCATCCTTGGTGAACTTCCCCTTTAAGGTCTAATATCCTATCAAAATTGGAGGGTATAGAACTTGTGGTTACTGAGTTATGCATATATGTATAATCAAGGTCAAAGGTCATTGAGGTCACGTGACATTTGAAAAAAAATGGTATTGCTATTAATCCCTATATGCCAAAAAATCAGACCTCTAGCTCTATTCGCTTGCCCAGAATTAGATGTGTGCATAATTAATGAGGTAAAGCGTGTGTTGTCATAAGGTCTCCCATCCTACTAAATATAAAGGACATAGCACTTGTGGTTCCTTATTTATTGACTAAACATATATTTTAGGTAAAAGGTCATCGAGGTCACATGACATTTTGTCAAAAAACTTCTATCCTATAGTTATCCCTATATACCAAGAATCAGACATCAAGCTCTTTGGCTTGCTCAGAATTAGATATGCGCATAATTAATGAGGTACAGTATGTGGCGTCATAAGGTCTCCCATCATACTAAATATAAAGGTGTGTACCACTTGTGGTTCCTGAGTTATGGACAAATATATTTTAGGTCAAAGGTCATTGAGGTCACGTGACATTTGTCAAAAAAATTGTATTGCTAAGTTATCCCTATATACCAAAAATCAGACCTCTAGCTCTATTGGCTCGCTCAAAATTAGATATGTGCATAATTAATGAGGTACAATATGTGGCGTCATAAGGTGTCCCATATGAAGGGTGTAGCACTTGTGGTTACTGAGTTATGGACAAATATGTATATTTGAGGTCAAAGGTCACTGAGGTCACGTGACATGTCAAAATATCTGAGATATCTGCATGAACTGATGGACGAATGGATGGACGAACGGACGGACATGACCCAATCTATAAGCCCCCTGGACTTCATTCGTGGGGACTAAAAACTGTGTCACTGCATCCTTTTTGCAATATGAATACGATGAGAAACTAAATTTTTATTTTTCTTGGCCTTATACATGGGAGTCTATGTAGAACTGACTTATACATGGGAGTCTATGGAGGTGTAAACTAAAAAGTCCTCTAACACGGCCAAATTTGGTCGCATTGTGAAACAAATCGACGTGCATCTGTATGGGGTAGGGTACTATCCTTGTGCAAAGTTTGAAAGAAATTGACCTGGGCATGTCTGAGATATCTGCGTGAACGGACGGACGGACGCACGCACGCACGCACGCACGCACGGACATGACCAAACCTATAAGTCCCCCCGGACGGTGTCCGTGGGGACTAATAACCCCATAGAAGCTACCCTCTTCATCGCTTGCCTGCATCACATTTAGTTCTGGCTTAGAAACTCAAATCCCTTGGCATTACAGGGGTAGTATTCTAACAAGACACAGTGCACGTGGGTTTGCGATCTGTTCCAAACAGAATTTTGTGTAGTGGGCCTGCTATAAGGCCGTACAGTTAGCGGTATAAAAGTTTTGAAACATAGCACAAACAGATCTACCATGAGTTTACTTCTTTCGGTTTTAGGAACCATCCGTGCCTGAGCTTTGTCATGAGAACAGGCGCTTATGACAAAAGAGACGATTTCAATTTTGAAATCATAAACTTTCCTTTTTTGTCGAGCAATATGCCATCATCTCCAGCTTATGGTGTGTATATTTCACAACTCCTCAGTTACAGTAGAGCATGCCATTCATATGAAGACTTTGACTGTGAGACACAGCCTATTAGCTCAAAAGTTAGTGAGGCAAGGAGTAGATTAGTGAAATCATTTAAGAAGTTCTACGGTAGATACGGGGATGTTGTATCAAAATATGACCTGTCTGTTTCTCAAATGATGAGTGACAGCATACCAAATTTTGACTCACAAAAGTAATTTGGTGGATTCACCAAATAACAATGTTGACGGGTGCGGCCAGCTGACAGGGTACGCTTACCCATTCCGGACACCTGGTACCACCACTATTTCGTGGTTCAAGATGACCCCATTGCCTTTGTCATAATCTATATGTTCCTTGGACCTGGTAAATTTCATAGTTACCTTGAATGATAACGATATTGGACCTGATTTGATGTCTAATACCATGTGAACCAACTAAAAACATGTGCAGGTACCACTTTTTTTATGAAACAGAAGCTGCGGCAGGATGGGAAAAGCGTATGTATGGTTCGCTCAATCCGTCGCCGCAGCTAAACGCCAGCAACGAAGCCACCCATTCACGCCCTACCGTTAGCATTCAGGCCGTAGTGAACAAACACTATGGAGGATGGCAGACACAGGGACTCCGTAATCTTTAATTCTGTCCGTCCTTGTTCTAATTCAACAGCTTGCGCACTTGTCAAACCGCCATTTCGCTCTCAGAAAGGATTACAACGCTGATACAACTTGCAAAAAAAAGGTGATTGATTTCCACCAGAACATAGTCAGACGGAAAGATACATTAAAGTACAACTGAGATCCGTTTTTATATCCAAAACTCAACGATTAATGCCTAAGAATGCTTTATGTATCGTGATTTGACGAGACTTGTCGAACGAAGTTTCTGACATTAAAGCATCTCAAGCATCTCATGAAATCAGGTGCGGGGAAAATATTTGATTTTCTCTATTACAGTAATACACCTGTAGCAGAGACCGGGTGCAAGCTATCCCTCGGCTGGAGCGCCACCACAGTTTGGAGTGTGCGGCTTTGGCTGTCTGTCGAAATGTTTTTCGTCTCATCAAAATCATATGAATCATCATTTCTTAGGCATATTTATTTTCAATTTTTATGAAAATGTATATCTGGACTGCTGAAAAATATCTGACGAGAATCAACGAAGTTCTAAGGACGCGCATTTCCACCAATAGTATGACGGTAAAAAGGATACATACCCTGTCTTGGCGAAGTTTGTCCAGTATTTCATTATCCGGAGTGACATCTCGGCTTCTTCATCTGTTATATTCCAGTCCCAGCCTTCCATCAAATGAAAACCAAACAAATATTGTTGTAGCTCTCCATGGGCCGCCTTCATCCACGCTATATCGTAGATGGACCTCGACGGTTGGTGGGTGTAGTGATACAGGTAGACTCGCTGCTCTGCGCTTGCGTAGGCGTGGGTTACATCGAGCACAGCACACGACGCTGATAGGTCAGTCATAATTTCGTTGAGCAAATCAGCGTAGTTGACGTGGGAGTCGAATTCAACCTTGTCTGAGTACTGATATTCAATCAGTTCCTTCAGTATGGGTTTCCCTTTCACCTGGGAGACGGTGGCGTCGAAAATTGAGTCGAAGTTCGCCCTGTCGACGAAAAGCTCGGTCTCGTTTCTCATCTGCGGCATGAACAGGAAGGGCATGAAAGTTCCTTCGTCTTTGGCGAAGCCCATCATGACCTTAAGTTTGTTGAACGAGTGGTCTTTCAGCATCTTGTTCACGTTTTCAGGGATAAAGCGGCCATCGACAGTTGCATAGAAAGGGAAGGTTGTTGTCGATTCCCCGGTAATTGGCGATATCATATACTAGTTAAAAAGATCGAGAACGACAAAACAGTCAGTGGTATACCAGTGGGATTTCGCTGATGATCGTTCTTTGGGAAAGAGGTCCTTCACGGACCGGGAAAAATTGCACCACTGAGACTGAGTCCGGGACAGTAGCTTCATTCTGACAATAAAACAGAATGTACCCCGCGGACAGAATTTTCATACAACATGATTGGAACTAATTCGGGATAATTGGATCTTCATATTTTTCAAATTTCTCAAATGTGCATGGTGCCGTATAGCTGAATGCTGCAACATTACAAATTACTCATAAAAACAAGTATATAACTTTAAAAAAGATGAGTTTGCATTTGTAGATTAAACCGACATCACTTCACCATCCAATTATCACAAATTAGCATCTGTCGTGGCATTACAATTAATCAACACTGACCACTTCAAGAAGGCACGCAAGGTGTACCAATTCTACCCCAATTATCGCTACAACATGGATACATACAGCACAAGGAAAGGCAAACTCAATCAATTTGAGATAGTGGTGTGTTTAATTAGTGCTATAGAACAAGAAGGCTATACAATGGATGCAGATGCAATTAACTCCTTGAAGGGTCACATGGTGAAATATTTCAAGAAGACCATGTCATGTCCAGTAGCAACACCTCTAGGATTACATCAGTGGACAGAGAGTAATTTGGCCTCGCTTATCACTGACATTTTCGGCAAACCATGTCATACAACATCTAATTTCCAACGTTTTACGACTCCTGATGAGTTATTACAAAACCACAAGCTGGCCGAAGATGCCATCGAGTGTGTTGCCACCGGAAAGTACAAAGACAGTTAGTGCACACTGCCCGCTTCTGCATACACAGATAGACATACACAGATAGACATACACAGATAGACATACATACATACATACATACATACATACATACATACATACATACATACATACATACATACATACATACATACATACATACTTTTTTTGTTTAGGCCTACAGCTTGTGTGGATATAATACATTTTGAATCACGTACCTGTCAGATAATTAAATTGCCGCAGTCTTGCGTTTCAGTAATTAAAATAAAATAACACTTCTTAGCCACCGAGTTTCACTGATTTATCATGAACACAATTGTGAATTTCAAATACTAGTAAATCCGAGGTAATATTCTTATGATTCAAGTTTACTGGATAACTGACAGTTTTACATTTGATAACGAAAGAGGATGTACAGTAACTTTAAAGTTCCGTTGAGTCGGTGAAGTTACTCTACCTCCATATAGTGGCAACTTTTTCTTGATCCCTTGAGTGAAAAATCTACACAGATTTGACCGCATTACTTCGAATTTTCCCTGAGTAAAGTTAGGGCTAACTTTTTAAAACACGCATTTTTTTCGGAGGAAGTAGCTCTACAGTACTAAGTAGGAATCTGCTATGATCATAGACAGTGGAGCGGACGACTATCTATGCTATAATCGATGACGTTTAAGGTAGTATGCGTCTCGAAATCTCAAATTTTCCTCAATGAATCTTTCAACCATTCTCTTACCGAACCAAGAATAAAAATCAGGGTCACCGTGCAAAGTTTAGTATTAAAGAAAGAAATTATATAAACATCTACGGATATTTGACATTCAAAATGGCTGCCATTCCTATGTTAACTCTAAAGGGGAAAATAAAATTTCCGAATTTTGAAAAACTAGGACGGTAAAATTTTTTCTTACTCCAAGAGCTTTAAGATGAGCCCCAACACGCGGTTAATCATAAGAGAATTGTAAAAAATGATAATATTCCGAGGCGCACACACCCCGGAAACGGACATTCTAATTCTCAAACTCATACAATAATGTGAATGCAACTGCTAGACTATTCAGATGTACAGTGACGGATCTGTTATCAAGGGGTTTAGTTTCATCATCTTCATTGTAAGGTAAATAAACTTTGAGAAAAATATGTCTTATGACAACAAACAGAAATGTAACACGCTGATCTCTAAACATCCGCTTTGATCTCCAGAATTAACTTCGGATTCAGCATGACGTTTCGAATCAGCATCTCTACAGACTTACCATCTGTGTACCTGGGACGATGAACTTCTCGGCAGGCACTTTTCTGAGGCATGACACGAGCTCCTCAGTCGATTCGCTCTCACAGTTCAGAATCTTGCCTAACGCAAATGCTCTATTTCTTGCAATCTGTTGATCACTGATCGTGAGCCAGGAACTTGAAGGTGAGCCACTCTAGTGAAGAAAGAGAATGTCCGGACAGATTACTATACTTATCCCGGTGTAATAAAATTTTAGTCCCTTGGGAGTTTTATCTGCGCAATGTTGGAATTTCTCGTCGGACATCTGTTAATCAAAGAAACAAGGCCCAATGGGTTGCTGCAGTCATCATCATCATCATCATCATCATCATCATCATCATCATCATCATCATCATCATCATCATCATCATCATCTTTCAGAAACTTGGCAAACGCCGGCAGCGTCCGATGTAGCATGAACTAGCAAGGTCTGCAATATGTAGTCTACCTGGGAAGAATCGTTGCCGAAATAAACTCTGCATATCCTGGCTCGCGTAGATGAAACGCCGGAGATGAGCGACAGATCGAGCGTGTGAAATGCCCGTAGAGGGCGCTATTTAGCGTACCGTTCAACGATCCGATGTCGTTCATGATCGTTGTGGAGGGGGTCCTTAATTTGCGATACAAACTCATTTCTTGTCAAGATAGGATGTTTGTCGGGCCATTTTCTCGCCCTATTTGAATGCTGTATGTAAGACAGCAAAGTGTAAATGAATTGACATTGCTTATTCTAGCTTGATAATTTACAGTCATCGTTAATTGTAAAATTATAACACCCTTTCTTGAATTTACGATACAGGACAGTCTACAGTCATGGCTGAACATGGGTCACACGGATCATTTTTCACTACAAATGGAAGGAGTGGTGAATAGTACAATATGCATTGTTTTGTTATATTGTTATATTGTCCTAGCCAGTCAGTCTTGACAAGAGTGTATAGTTTAATTCAGTTCAGAATCACGCACGGGGTCTGGACTTTGGGTTATTCAGAAACTGAGAATTATAAACACAACCAAAATCAGGGAGGCATGTTAAGTTTAACATGTCCGCCTCAATTCCCTGTAAACAGGTCCACAATCACCATTTGATAACAATGTGTTTGGGCCAAACCATGGTGGTGAAAGGGTTAAAATGCATCTTCCTGATAATATGAATGATCTATGTAAATTCGTGTCATTATCCGAGCACAGCTTTCTCATGCAATGCTTTTTCCAGTTTAGGACGGGTGTATCTTGAAAACTCAAAACTGCTCAAGAAAAAAAATGCAAAGATCCCGACAATTACACAAAATTTACCTGTATGATGCCACGATGGAAGAGTCCAGACGACAAGGGTGAAATCAAGTGAAATCCCACGGACGAAGCGCCAGCACTGAAGCCGAACAAGGTCACTCGGTTTGGATCCCCGCCAAAAGCTGAAATGGTAAACAATTCAAAAATTCACCATTGGCCGGGTTCCGAAAACAGTCTATTGATTGGAGACCATTTTAGTAAATACTTGTAAACCACAGGACAATATATTTTGCCTATTTTTATATTTCACATTCTTACAATTTTTATCATATTTGGAAAAAAGGACGCGATTATATCCATGGTACGGTGTAGGTCTCGTACGGTGAGGTCAACAAGGGTTCATAGACAATAGGTTATGAGTGACATTGGTTTTAAACAACTACAGTACTATGAAAACGTATTTATCACCATGTCCTGGTTGAATCCATGGTCGGGGATAGTAGTATCATAGAAGTTCCCAGATTCTCTAAAAAAGAAGCACAAAGATCACCAAGATGGCGTTTATACCTTCGATATTGTCTTGAACCCACATGAGCGCCAGTCTCTGATCATACAAACCCGCGTTTCCCGGAGCCATGTCGTCACCTGCGGTAAAATGAAATATTAAACTTTGTGGAGATCTAATTTACAACTCGTTCACCGCCAGTTATTTACTTTAATTTTTTTCGACCCGAACATTTCTCTCCAAGTGCTCGATAGTATGATTTCCATCTGTCAGCGAGACTGTTTTAATCAATAATGGTCTCGTTTTTGTTAGTCAGCTCTTTGCTGCCTTTACTGTGGGCTAAAAGCCCGGTACCTATAATTCTGTCCACAGAAATCATACGTATGTGTTTGTATTATATGGCCTTTGGGGTTTTTTTTCTGGTTGTCACCAAGTACTGCGTTCTGTTACTTCTTTTAAGTGAACTGAGCCCTCTAAAGTTCTCGTCAAATATAATTTCTAATTTCTAATCGTTCATTCTTGCGTATTTTGGGTCTCGTGACGTCATTCAAAATGAGCCTTTAGTCACAGTACAAGCAAAGCAAACCACTAATGACCTTCGTCTACAGGCGCTGACCCCTTGTAGATATCACTTATACCCATAACTGCTGTCTATGGGAAGACTTAGCCTGGTATGTTTAAAGGGAGGCAGTCGTCGGAATTGCGCGTGCGCGATTTTCTTGTTTACAACTAATATATGTCATGCATGGTATAGATGCATCAAGTCAACATAGCTACAACATTTAAAGTTTATGATATTCATATGTTAACAGACATGTTCTAACTTTAAACAATCGCTTACGTACCGTTACACTAGATAAAGTATTTACCTCGGTCGTAGGGGTCCCTGGCAACCTTTGAGCAGAGTTTTGACGACTGCCTCCCTTTAATAATACGTAGAACTGGAAGGTTTAAAGTTTTAAATACACCTTTCTCAAGGAACCCTAAAACATTCTCTTTAGAACTCATAAATATAGGATTTACGTTTAAAAATTGATTGTTGAGAAACAATGAACTAAAACGTTATCCATATATCGATATATTTAAATTCAAATGGCTGCAGTTCCTACGTTTTCAAATTTCACAAAAATCGAGAGGATGAATATCTCTTTCACTCCATGGTTTCGAAATGAGCCAACAAACTTGGTGAGTAGAATGCCCAGCAATGTATTGCAAAACTATTGGAGTCGGAGAGGCCCTGAGGCATGTTCTACCTTAAAGGTATACAGTCACCTGTAATCTAAATATGCCCATATATGGTCATATATGGTCAAAATGCCCATGTGAGGGCGCTGTTTTTAAAAAGCGGCCACCCTCTTAAAAACTGTGATTGGTTAGATTTTCTCTTTCCATGGTAACTGTGGCAAAATTGCAACAGGTGACAGTATACCTTTAAAGGGATACAGTCGTCGGAACTGCGCTCGAAGGTCGTATGGGACCCATACGACCAATGTGAACACTGTATCCAAGGTACGATGGTGATTGATGAAAGTTAAAACATGTCTGTCATAATCTACATCGTATAATTTAAATGTTGCAGCTATGATGATGAGGTGCATCTAGATATCATGCACGAAATACATTGTTTGTAAACAAGAAACTCGCACAGGCGCAGTTCCGACGACGGTTTCCCTTTTAACATCCGAGAAACGTAATACATGATGCGAATGCTTACCTGTGTACAGAAACCCAAGTGCTCCGAGTCTATAATTGACGGTGATAATTATGACGTCACCGATGGCAGCTAGTGGGACACCATCGTAGTACGCCATCGAGGCTGACCCGGATATCAGTCCACCGCCGTGAAACCAAACCATCACGGCGGCCGGCTCTGCCTGCATCTCAGATAGAACAGATTCTTGATGAGAAACTGTTAGAGCATATGAAAGAAGCAATTGGTATTTCAAGGAACGTCTTCAGAACGTTAAGAAGAATACCTGAGACAACACGTCCAAATATGATCGTCGACTTTTCACGAGGTAATGCTTACCTCCATATTAAAATATTAAAATTACACTAATACACAATCACTGCTTTTCAAATAGAAGCAGATGAATGCAAGACTGTCGATTTTATTATTTTAATTCAAACGATACATTTAGAATGCCACTTTCATTTTAGGACTTTTTACGACTCCACAGAAGCTACAGATCATAATGGTGACATTCAACAACTTTTTGACTTCCCCCATGGTCTATGAAAGTTATGTATTTATAAAGGGACATTAGCTGTAACTTTTGACTAATTTTTCACTACTCTGTCTCCATGTATCAACTACAGAATTTTACTATAATCCGATCATCATAACCAATGCCCGGTGTCCTGCTTGCCAACACAGCCTGTATATGTGAAATGACCATTGTTATTGTTGATAAATGTATTCTAGTCCGGACCTGATTACAAAATTTAAACAATAACAATGCAGATTATACTCATATAGGGTATATTTATGAGCTAAATATTAGGAATTTCTCCATGGTTCAGGGATTCAAACCAGAAACTGCAGATGATACACAGAACAAAACAAATAATAAAAAAAATTGACCAAAGTTACAGCTAATGGATCTTTAAGAATGACATTTGTAATACAAGATATAAAACAGAAGAGGGCCTTACTAGTTTTTGCTTCATTCCTAAATTCGTCAATCTATCTATTTCTCTATTCATTAATCTACAGTATCTACCATCCACCCATCCATCCAGTTGTCTACCTACCTACCTTCCTACCGACCGACCGACCTACCTACCGACGTACCAGCGATCGATCACAGGGCGAGGAGGCTATGTGTGAGGTGCGACTCTAATTTGCTATTTTCCCCCTTTTCTATTTTCCCTCTTCAAACTTCCACACACAGTCCCAGTCCACGGTTAATGATATTTGTGTAAACATCCTTCAGTAAACATACTTACTAGAGTTTCAATTTGAAGTTTCAGTCGCTTTGTACAGAGGCACCCCGGATTTTGCACAGGAATTAAAAACAGTATCTACTACCCTCATCATAGTTTGATATGTAGATTAAAAGACGTAAGGTTTGGTGGCCCCCCTTTCAAGGATTATTTGTATTGCGTCGACAACTCTAGATCTCTTAAAATAAGCATTAAATAATAAACAAACAAATATAATAAATAAATAAGTAAATAGATAAATAGAGGTTAACCTTGTATGGTTTTCACTGTTGCTTGTCATTGAATTATTTCTTACCTACTAGAGAGTTAAAACACCCATCACCATCAAATGACCCGTTGAACTGTACCAAAGATTGCAGAGTCAGTGCAGACAGAGTTGCCGGTGTGTAGGCCTAGGTCTATCAGGGGTTCAAATATCCCCCCCCCCCCAATTTAGACTGACGAGTCATGGGTTACCTATTGTCTGTGGTTTACTCTGAACTATCTGACCATCAAAGGTCATTAAATTGAACTCGAGTGACCTTTCGGAATATACAAATGTTAACCTTGCCCTGCGTTCCCGGCGGCGTTATGGTTGGAGGCCGAACGCCGGGAACACAAAGCACGTACACAGGGCTAATATTAACCCATGATCATGAGAATGGCTCTCTATAGTATAGCGAAACTGAAGATATATTTTGATTGAGTAAATTTGCTATTTTATGGATGACTTTTACTGAATACATGCATGTCATTGTGCAATATGAGGAGAACAACCGTCGCGAATCGACAGCTGTGTTATAAAACCTTCCATATCATGTCACGTGCAGGGTCAAAACAGTGACGCACTTACCCTTCCTTGTGGCGCGTAAACATTCAAATACAGGCAGTCTTCATCGATGGGATCTGTCACCGAAATAACGCTAAGGGACTGGTCAGTTTCTTCGGCCTGGGGGGGGGGCGGTGGATTATTTTTTGCCGACGTCAAAAAGTGGCTGACCCCCCCTATTCCAAATTTTGAAAACAGGGTGACCCCCCCTATTCCAATTTTGAAAACAGGGTGACCCCCCCCCCGCACGCGACAACTGTAATATGTATAATACAAAACTGTAATATATATATATATATATATATATATATATATATATATATATATATATATATATATATATAATGTAAATATATATATGTAAATATATATGTTATATTTTACATACATTTATATTTTAAGTCATTCTGTGTTTTAATGAAATTGTTGGCATGTCAGTTGTAAGATAGGAAATTTCAAAGTGTCAATCTTAAAGTTTGAATACAGTACATTTTGAATGAGCTGTGAATGTATTTCACACTTTCTATGCTTAACCAGATGTCCTGAACTGTTGTACAGAAATGGATGTCAATCATTAATATCAAACAGGAAAAAGCAGTAAATCAAAAACTTTGATGGGTGTTAAGACTTGCCAGCCATCCAATTAAATCTCCTGAGGAACAATAGAGAGGCATTTTAGCCAAATCTGATGTGTGCAGAGTCTGAGATGACCTTTTCTTGTAACATTGATATTTGTGCATGTTGCTTACTCATACTGAATTCTCATAGAGAGAACAGAAAAGTATCAGGAATTTGTCATGCTTTTCATATGAAATGCAGATTTCATAATAGTACACTTTCACTTAGCAAACATCAAGATATATCTGGCATATATCTCTAATTTATTAAAGTATGGCGCCCGAAGGGCGCGGAGAAAAATATGAAACATCCTGATATCTCTGATATATATGTCTTGTATATTAAAGTAATGCACAGGAAGGATGTGCTGAAAAATGTCTGATATATTAAAGTAATGCGCTTGAAGAGCATGCTGAAAAATATTGAACATACATATATCTCTGATATATCTCTGATATATGTATGCCTGATATGTTAAAGTTGGGCGGTGCTGAAAAATATGTCTGATTATTAAAGTTACGCGCCCGAAGGGCGCGCCGAAAAATGCAACTGGATGAAATTTGTGGCTGACACGATGCATTTTAGGCAATGATTAGCCTGTGTCGAAATTCAAAAACACACTGACCCCCCCTATTGGGCATTTCAAAAACATGGTGACCCCCCTATCACCAAAGTCAAAAACAGGGTGACCCCCCCCCATGAATCCACCGGCCCCCCCAGGCCGAAGAAACTGACCAGTCCCTAAGGTGGTCACCCGCCTGCTGTATGCAAGCATTTCTGAAGTAGGTCGCGTTCCATGCGCCAGTCCAGTTTGCCCTCGGCACTGGTTCTCGAAACCTGAGCTCTCCAATCGGTGGCTCCGCAAAGGGTATACCCTTGTACACGTGGATTGTCCGGTTGGGTTCATGCCTGAACTCTACTGCTTCGCCGATCACTGTACCCGTCCTGATTTCAACTCTGGGGATTTCATCGCCAACTGCTATGGAAAATAAGCCGACGAACGCCAACACCCTGGCAGAAGCCGCCATCGTGGCGTACGGCTACAACAAAAAGGACGTCACCAACTATGCAAGCCCATGACCTCACTGCATGGCACTGCATTGTTGTATGAAAGCAACCGTGCGTATGATATGCCGAACCACTGCAGATTATGAATTGAGGTGAAGGTGACCTTCCCACCGGACCCACTGCATTGAACGAATGATCAGTAGTTTAGCTGAGTACGCTTTTGTGTTACAACTTGCAATTGATGAGCATAGCAACTTACAAACTATATTTTAAAATTATCTACACTAAGAAATACCTAGATATTTTTATTGTTATTGTCATCTTTATCTTGTTTTGTCTGAGAAAAATGAAAAACGTATTTGTATAACACTTTTATTGCTACAAAATGTGATGAAAACATATATTTAAAGGTAGCAATTAATATTATTACTATTAGGCCAAAAAAAATGTGCGGTTCCGATAACATGGTTTTCAAAAAAAGGTAGGTAGGTCGGCAGGGATTTTTTTTCCAAAATATTTTTATTTTTAAGTATGCATTTTTCAGGGGTTCAGGGCGATCAAACACTGGCCACAACATTTCCAGAAAAACGTAACATACATATAAATGGAATAAAAACACAAAAGACATCCTCGTTCAAGCAAAAATCAAAATGCCAGGTAATGAATGCGTGATTTTATGGGGTTTTTTCTTCTTTTTTACTTCTGTGTTTACATAGCGTTTAAAAGTTTAGGGTAGGCAGGTAAAAAATAGGGTAGGTCGGATGGTCGGAACAGCACAATTTATTGTATTTTCTCGGCCTTATCATTGACATATGCTATTGATAGGGTCAGATTAGTAGGTAGACGAACTAGCGTACAAATAAACGAATTAAAACATAGTAAGGGAGCCTTCAGTAATTACAGGGGGGTGGGCCGGGGGAATTTCGCGCACACCTGTACCGTAAAATGTGACCCTCCCCCTATCCTCCTGTCTAAAATGTGACCCTCCCCCTTGTCCGACATTCTAAAACTTTACCCTCCCCCCTAACCACTGCGGTATTCTCAACTAAAACAGTATCAGCTAATTTACATAGCAATTGGTTCAATTGTTATGTTGGGGACAAATTACAGAGGGGAGGGCTGGTGTTTTTGGAGGGACAGTCGCAATTTATCACGCAAGAATTTTTGAAGAGATATGGTATTTCATACATTTGAGGGAGGGTCACCATATTTTGTGCAACTATAAGAAGGCAAGATGTGGCTGATTTAGTGCTTCATCCAAAAATATCAAATCATAATACATGGAGTCTATCAGGCAAATTATTGACAATTTACCCCCACAAAACATGGCTATATCTGTATATTATATATGTTTGATAATGTATTTAAATGTACTTTGCTTGAATAGGGAAGTAAAATGTGCATTTGTGTACAAGAAATTGATTTCTGAATTTCATCTAAAAAGTTGGTTCACTATCCATGGTGTGTATGATGAAATTATGAATGTTTTTTTCCAATACAAAAATAGGTAAATCTTTGCATTTGTGTACTCTTAATTATTGATATTAATGTTCTTGATTAGACTAGAGTGGTTACAAGTCTATGGTTGTGTAAGAAATTTGATTGTGGAATTTCACCAAAATGTCGATTCACTATGCATGGGGGTCTATGATGAAACTGTGAATAATTTTTTTCAGTACAAAATTAGATAAATCTGGGCATTTATGTATGCTTGATTATTCACATTATTGTTCTTGATTAGACTAGAGTGGTTACAAGTCCATGGTTGTGCAAGAAATTTGATTTTGGAATTTCACCAAAATGTTGATTCACTATGCATGGGGGTCTATGATGAAACTATGAATAATTTTTTTTCAGTACAAAATTAGATAAATCTGTGCATTTATGTATGCTTGATTATTCACATTATTGTTCTTGATTAGACTAGAGTGGTTACAATTCTATGGTTGTGTAAGAAATTTATTTTTGGAATTTCACCAAAATGTCAATTCACACATGCATGGCGGTCTATAGTGTACGTATTTTGTTGGTGATTTCCTATTCAGGAAATATCACACGGACAATCAAAGTTTTGGCCATAAAATCAGCTTCTGTCAAAAGTGACCCTCCCCCCAAGATAGGTTTATAAAAAGTGACCCTCCCCCTTGAACTGTTTTCTAAAAAGTGACCCTCCCCCCAATTCCCCCGGCTCCTAAATACATAAATAAATAATAGACAAGTAAATAAATAAGTAAATAAATAAAAAAATCTGTCATTCCGCACCTTTCGAGACAGTGGCATGCAACGAGTCAGAGGCATATTGAGATCTATACGATGGAGTGCGCCCTCTGGTAAGGTTAACGAAAGGACTTCGGACCTCTTACAACGCCGACTAAATTTATATAATAGCTTATGTAGCGATGTGAAGAGCTGCCCTCGACAACTATTCGTCGCTAATTTTACTGACTTAATTTAGCTTACATAGCGATGTGTAGAGCTGACTTCAACTACGACGCATATGAGTTGCTTCATCAGCTTTCCGGCCGATTCAGCTGGATGGGTTTTCTTCGCATTGTACAGTGAATAATCGGGGTTTTAAGCATATACAGAATGTACTGTAACAGTGTACCTAAGCTCATATTTCACAAGTATGCATTCAAAACCATGCATGACAGGCTAAGTAGGTCAGTTCTGTACAATCACTGAGCCTAATATGATCGTACTGGTAGATCCCTGCTCTATGGTGGATGTCCGGACTTAAAACTCACCTGTAAGCTCATTAGGCCTACACTAAGGGAGCCGTCATTATTTACGGCCTGGGGGGGGGTCGGAGGAATTGCTTTAGAAACTCCAAAATTTCGAGTAACCCCCCTGCCAACCATGACGTGTTTGAGTAACCCCCCTCTCTGCTACAGAAAATTTGAGTGACCCCCCCCTCCCCCAAAAAAAAAATTGGGAAAGTTAAATATCTATACAGTAAAATGGATTGCTGCTGCGACAGGCCCTGTACAGACCCTGATTAAACCCTGTGGTATAGGTCTTTGTCGGAAGGAGGTTCCAATTGCTGTGGCAGGGGCTGATGTACAGGTCTGTATCCAGTGCTCTGGTGACATGCAGTTATTCTGTAGGATTTTTTTTCAAGAGGGGGAAGATGTGGTGCGAAAGCACCACAGGAGACCGCATAAGCGGTCGCGGAGGGAGGTCAGGAGGGGGGTGTCCCCCTCCTGCCATTGGAGCTTTTGAAAAATAGAGATTAAAATGGTGTTATTTGGTGGCACTTGGGGAGTATTTTTTCAGATTTTTTTTCGTATAAAAACTCAAAGGAAAATAAATCTGAGACAGTATTCCAAAACTTATATTTCAGTTCACTGATTTCAACTATGTTTTTTTGAAACCGAAAAAATAGCGACAGACATACATTTATTCACATTTATTATTTATTATTATTTTCCTGCAATAAAAGATGGGTTTGTTGTCAAGGCTTCACTGGTTTTAAACTTTATAGCATCAGAATAAGCTTGCTTTACACATTTTCCCCTATCGGTAACCTATACAATGTAGAATATAGAAAGCAGACGTTTCTCTAATGATCAGGCAAGTATATCAATCTTTAATCAGGAAATACTGAAAAATGTACTCAGTACTAGCCTCTAACATAAGGCTTGCCACGTCGAATAGCTGATCATTCTCGTCTGAAGATCACAATAACGTGAAACACATAGTGTAATGAGATTTTAGTTTCTACTTGAACCACCTGTATTATGATTTATATATATATATATATATATATATATATATATATATATATATATATATATTATATATATATATATAATATATATATATATATATATATATATATATATATATATATATATATATATATATATATATATATATATATATATATTATGTGTGTGTGTGTGTGTACACAAATACCGGGTATGAATATACATATCTTTACTATTATTGTTGTATTAATTCGTAACTCCACTAAATGCTTCAATACATGTCAAAATTATTGTTGTTTTAATTCGTAACTCCACTAAATGCTTCAATACATGTCAAAAAAATTGAGTAGCCCCCCTTTCTTGTTCTCCACTTTTGAGCAACCCCCCCTTGTAGCTTTCGATTTTTGAGTGACCCCCCTCAGATTCCTCTGACCCCCCAGGCCATAAATATGACGGCTCCCTAAATTTGCCTTAAATGTCTGGCAGAGCAATGTAATTGCATGACCTCAGTCAGACGCCCTCACACGCCCTTGTTGGCTGCACGATTTTATCGTACTTTGTTCCCTGTGCTGTCTATGGCAATAGTTTAGCTCGGGGAGCGGGCAGGCGCTACGGCGAGAAAATTTTGCTACCTTGGACGCAATTTTCGGGCAAACCAAAGCTGACCGTTGAGGGCGCACTACAGACGAAGAGCTGCACATCGAAGGAAGGTCTCTGATTTACATGATTAAGCAAAAATGCTCTGTGCAGGAAGGGTATTCACTTGAGATGCACTCACCACAGTGATGTACTTTCATTGATCTTGAAACGCTTCACCAAATCTACATTTAAAGACCAGAGTGTAACTTTTGTGTGTGTTTTTCTATCCCTCCTTACTTTTCACGACAAAAAGGTAGTTAGACTTCTGAGCTTGGTGATGTTCCCGTGGGAAAGGCAAATTTACTTCTCTTCGTTTAAGGTAGTGACTCAGGTTCGTTGGTTAATTTTAGCGATTTTGTGATTATTTCATATTCTGAACCCCTGAAATATGATCTTTGTATTAGAGAAAACTGTGAGGTACAATGTACTGGGAAATGTCTGAAATTTTAGTGAAAACACGGACTTCTAACCACTGCGCGAGTTTTTATTATCTTTTTTGTTTTAACGGTCCGGATTACTGTCAGCATTATCGTTATACCTTGAAGGAGATTATGTAAATTTTACGCAATATGTTGCGCATGCGCGCACGTCTTCACAAGATACGCAATTCCAAATGGCTGACGACAGCCGGCAGTATAGAGTGTAGAAAATGTAAACGGGGCCAAAGAGACTCTATTTAATCTTCATTGGAAAATATGGTTCTAAAACAGCAGCCCTATTTTGGACTTAGATTTTAAATTGTCAATCCGACACTGTTATGTCGGTCTAGAGCACAGCAACCTACGCGAAATGTCGCTTCACGATCGGTGCCGGTCTATTTCTATCGGTGGTCAAGAGAGTGTCGCAGCTGGCATAGCGACACATCACCGTTTCAGTTTTACAATCAGCGAATCTGTCGAGTATCGCCTCAGTCGTTTTTTTTTAAGTCATGAACAATCGCTTTTACTTGTAACTGAAGTTGATTTTGGTTTCATACCCGGGACCATAATAGTACATGTCACAGTCGATAGCAAATAGCGCACGAAAAACCCGGCATCATTCCTGATGGTGAGCACAAAGACTGCAGCAGATCACATGTGAAAACTATAAACAAGTGCGACTTACTCGCATTCCTTGAACTTCTCAACTACAGAATTTTTTAGAGCATCGAGAGTTGGTCGTCTCATCTTCGAAAGCAAGCAAGCAAGTGACGTCCTGTACTATAGGCACAAAAATTGGCGCTAAAATGAACTTGACAACCATTTCACATTGGTACGTGCATAAATTATGGGCTATGAGCCGGAAGTCGAGCGCTTGCGAGCAAGCGAACGCGCATCGTCGGCAGAACGCAGACCTGTAAACCATTCCGGCTGTATTTTTTTAAACTTTTCTAGTCTTGTAACCAGACTCTAACCGTTACCAACAGTGTACAGTTAATATGATAATAAGCTATACGTATTTGACAAACAGATTATGCCCTGAATGATCTTTCTAGTGTTTATCGTGTAAATAGTACCCCGGTGGTGGCAGTCCCCGGGTTGGTGGGTACCCATGCGCGTTACCCAAGTTTGAAAAGTACCCCCTTTCCTAGAATATTTCTGAGAAAAACACCCCCTATTTGTGGCAAATCTGGGAGAAATTAGCTGTAAAAAACATACCCTTATTTTCGAAATCTAGGAGGTTAGTATGTTGACTTCCAGGGTTGACCCTGGAGGTTGACTTTGTATAGGGCCTACATGTACATACATCACAAATGTTTGTCCTCACCTGATTTTAGTCACATTCATACACAATCATCTTCATTATCCGTTTGGATCTGGAGTTCTCTGCTGGCTCCTGTGTGACAATACACCTCCCATCATCTACTGTCCCTCGTGTTTCTAGGATTCTTTGCTTATTCTTCACATTGTCAGTCTTTTTCTGGATTTTGCATTTATGTTTTTCACAAATTCTTTTAGTTTAATCTCGGAGGTTACTCTGAAAAAGTACCCCTTTTTCTCGATTTCACGGACCTAGAATCTCCGAGATGACCCCCTTTTCCGTGAATTTGGTAACACGCATGGGTACCTACCACCCTGGCCGGGGACTGCCACCACCGTGAATAGTACCCACCGCTTACGCTGAAAAGCCTCACGTTTCTACGCACAATTTTCATCATTTTTAGGCGAACTAGTGTTCAGGACTAGTCAGAAATTCTCCAATCTGATGCCCAACATTTAACCTAGACCCAGGTGGAATGAATTTTTTTTAAACGCGCAAAAATCTGACTTTTTCGGTGAGTTTGTGTGAAAAATGGGACGTTTACACAAATCGTCGATTTTCTCAGTTCCGATTGTTGCTATGTATGCACACCTTCAAATGAGTGTAAGTCGGCGACGCGTGGGCGGATTTCCCCAATTCTTCGCATGCTAACACTTCATGATTAGACCTTCAAAACCGTGTCTTAGATTTTTGATAAACCCCCTGAAGGGACGATAACTTGACAAAACGTGAACAAAAGCCGTTAATTTATGCAAAATCCGACAGTTCACACTTCGAAGGCTCACTGTGCAACAAAAGCGAATTTCAAAAATCCAAAACACGGTTTCCCCCCAGTATATCCAGCTGTCTGGTGCCGTTAACAGATCACTTAGGGGCGCTGCCAAGGCGCTGCCAATTCTTACTTTTATACTTTTTAAGTGAAAAAACTCAAAATCACACGTTTTTGACTTAAACAAACATACGAATGCATGTTTTGACTACCAAACAAAATTTTTACCTTCTTCAAATATAGACCTAACAGAAAATGTACCACATGTTGGGTGTGAGACCCCGTTTTTTATGTGAAACTTTTGATTGAAAATATGTGTCAACGAACCTGAGTCACTACCTTAATTGGGTGATGGGTGCCTCATCCTGCCATTGGGCTTTAACTTGTTTGATCTTGGCTTAAAAAGCAAAAAGTGAAAGAGAAGGAAGACTTATGTCCAATCATAAAGTGGTGTTATACATATTTGTAAAGGTGAATTCATGTCTGTTTTTTTTTTCTATTTTGAAGATTTAAAAACGATTTCTTTGACTTGTGTGAGGATTCCGAGAGATATCATAATCCATCCAAAATTTGGCTAATTTCACGGCTGTTGTCCTTTTGATGAAAGTTTCATCATTTTTAAGTTGGGATCGGGTTTCAGGTTCCGGATAATTTTTGTGTAATTGTAAGTTTAACGATGGTACACTTTTCTTATTTTTTAAACATAATCTTCCGACAGAAATATTTATAAAAAATACTACGGCGATGTTTTCTTTTTAAAAAATATTGATGAAATTTTTCATAAACCACTTTCTTGTGTAAATATAATCTCATTGTACATTTTAAAAGTATGCGAGAAAGCAAGCTTGTTTATTCTGTTCTGGTCGAATTCTTCTTATAGGATATTTGTCCGGTTTCTTTGTCATTCTATTTGTTGGATACTATGTGCCCTGTTTCGGTTCTTGTCTTTTTCTGGGCCTTCCGATTGGCTAGCTGGATATATAATAATATATATAATAATAATAATAATATATATATAATAATAATAATAATAATAATAATATAATAATAATAATATATATATATATATTAAAAGCATATTAGCATATGTATATATATATATATATATATATATATATATATATATATATATATATATATATATATATATAAGCATATTAAGCATATGTGTGTGTGTTGGGGGAGGAGTGAAGCATGTATCACAAACGTATTGAGGTATGAGAATCTCATTGACAGCGTCATACGTGCCTATCTGTCAAGTTTTATGGTGTTCTTGTCAATTACATTCATAAATATGTCAATTCAAGTGTTTTGAGTTCAAGTGATCTGGGTTTCCGAGAAATAAAGGCGTTAATAGCGGAAATGAACTACGTGGCCATTTTGTCGAGCAGACGTATGCACGATGTACTTATCGATGCTTCCGTCCGTGAACGTGTCATCCATTTCGAAAACCACAAGGTGAGTTTTAATTATTCCGTGTACAACCTTACAGAGTGTAACGACATCATGTTATGTATTGCTATGAACACTGTTGAACCGCGATAGCCTGCCTTCCTAATGTAACGTTTTCTTTGACATTTTTAATTGGCTGAACGCGTGGCAGTCTCTTTGACATCGAGTCCTAGTCACTCGCCCAAGAGCTTTGAATGACACAGTCGTCGGTAGGTTACATTTACTGCCGTGGCAGTACTCACGTTTTGCAACTTAGTGAGATTTCTTGGCCGACTATGATCGCTTTCGCCTTATACTTATGCAGTGAAAGGCAGAGAAACAATTCGTGGATGTTTGTTCAAAAAAAATAACAGGTCCCGTTATTATGAATCTTGGCGATGTTCTCAAAGGTTATATTACTGACTGACCAATGTGTAAAACAAATAAAACATCGAGTTTGAGCTCATTTGCAGTAAATATTATTGAACCACCTCTTTTCAGAGGGAAGAATTAGCCGAGTGGTTTAAATCGCCGATTTCTGCCAAAGGTGAGCTCGAATTGATCGAGAAAATACTGAATGTTCCATTCGTCTTTTCTGTCGTTTATTCGTTCTTGAATACATTCATTCGTCATGCATCTTTATCATATGTCAGCAGTTAATTCATTCTTCATGTTGAATGCTGACAAGTCGAATGTAGTTTTCTTGGAACGAATCATTGTTATGTCTCTCGCTCGCCTTTATACACTCACAGTCTTTCCGGACTGTGGTAAATTGTGGAGGTGCCGTGGGTAAAACCATGTAGCTGTCTATGAAAAGCACGCCACCTGCTGTCTAACTGGTGTGCAACACATGAAGGACGTCGACATCACTGTAAAATGGGCGAGTTTGGACGACAGACAGAAAAAATAATCCCTTTACAAACACTGTATGTCCAGCGTGTTTTGCTACCATATATTTGACCTCAGAATTTTTCACGAGCGATCTCAAAATGAGCTGATTGGAATTAGGAGAGAAGCGCTTGATGATTGTATCCAACAGACTTGGACATATGTATTTCTTCAAACCGCAAATTAAAACGTTTAAAAAATCTCTACATGACGAAATTTTCCCATACCGATTCATGATTGCTGTTTATGCAAATGAGGTATAATCTGTGATATCAAGGTGTGAATATCAATATGTATGCATTGATTTTGAACTTGACACCAAAACTAGTAATAAGCCTGGTCATTGATTGGTCAAATAGGCTGTTCCAACTGTCACAAGTACCCCTCTGGTGAATTTCCGGTCAGTGAAATGGGAAACGATATGTTGCACACCGAAACAGCAGGCCTCGTCAACCATTTCCAGGCATAACCTGTTAATGGACCATTTCCTCCCTGGGTGTCAACGTGTGCTTTGATTGATCTTGAAGCTGAAGGTGTAATCAGCTCTTTCCTGACAACGAATGCAGATGTATCGGACTATGTACTGTTGTTTCCCAAAAATGGAAGTAGCATGCTGCTGGCAGAGATGTTTTTAACATAGGCATTTTATTATTTACGATGCGATGCACAACCACGTCCGGATGAGTCGCGGCTTTACTATATATTTAACCGAGTATCATGTTGCCTGCAGTGTGTAAATTTGCGCGCGAACTGTGTTAGTGAAGCTCAACGAAACTGCATGATATTAAAACGTTATTAGTGTACTGGGGTGGACAGGTGCCAAATTCATCAAACACAACATCATCATGATGGAACATGTTAAAGACATAACACGTCCGAATTGTAAACAGCATCAACTCATATTGCGTACAGCGTGCGCATTGTGTTCTGACCGGTGACACCAGTTCCAACATGTCCAACATTTCTCCGGAAAACATAATCGCTTCACGAAAATGCTATCGATGTATGTAAAATAACAAAATAAAACATTGTTTTTGAACTTTGACTACCGGGGCTCCCTCGTAGACCCCCTAGTTGTCTGATAATCCTACTCATTCTAATGAGTTACCGTGTTCATTTATATAATTTTGACATTATAAAATGACCAGAAAACATGGGCATGTGTCTGCATTTAATACTTCTAACTTGGCGACATCGTCGGGTTTCCTTTGACGGGCCGGTGTTCGGTGTGCTGTGCTGCCTGGACTGTGCTGAGTGGACGGGCCCTTCGATTCAGTATGCTGCTCATCATTCATTGTAAACTATTTTGGAGACAAACTAGCCAAAGTGCAAGACAATTTTCAAACTTTACTGCCCGTACCTGTCCCCATTGAACGTAACCTGTGAAATGGATAAAACTGATCTGAGATATCCCCAAGCAAACTGTTCATTGGTGAGCAAACGCAATGATCCCCTCCTTTAATAAGGATAAACTGGGACCGTATTCACGAAATTAAAGTACCTAGCACTACATCCGCGGGGCACTGCAGATACTGAATTGTGAGCGGATGCAGATAGTAGGTGTATGAATCTCTCCGCGCTATGATAACACACAACATAAGTAGTTGGCTTAATACTGTGTGGATTGATCCGCTAAGTGATCACACTCATTCCCCTGCATTAGATATGTTTTCAATTTTTTTAGTAAAGCATAGCTGATTCAATACATGTTCAATCTCTCCTAATCTTTGAGTTTATTGGTTACACGAGGGGTGGACAGTTACTAGGAACATCAAAATCCAGATATACACTTACGCTATGCGTTTGCAGACACTGGTGATTCCTATTGTGTCCAATTTCAAACTGTTTGCACTTTGGCAAATCATTTTTACTGACATGGTGGATTGGCCTAGATTGGCGTAAATGTGGCCAATTCACCGCGTTCCAATGATTGTGGGGAAATGATGGAATATAAGTGTGTAGTAGATCACAGATAAACCTGACAGTGAGCAAGATGGCTTGCCTATGAGAATAATCAGAAAGGGAAATGAAAACATAATAATTGTTTCAACTTTTCACGGTTGTCGTTAAACACTATAACACCAAGTTTCATACCTGTTACTATAAATTTTATGGAAAGAATTACAACATGTATAGTTTGACGCATTTTAACAGATGTAGCCATTTAAGACCCTAAAAACGTACATGAAGATATTTATCACGCACCTGCATTACAGAGAGACAATAAACTACAACACGTGGTGGAGAATTCGGTTATCAGGCGCGATTGATAAGGTTTTACAGATTGAAACATTCTACTCACAGCCACTAGTTTTTTCAGTGATGAAAGTGTTTTGCTGAAACATACAAACAGCGATTGTTACTCACTTTTCTATTCAGTGCTAGTGCATTAATATTGAAAGCGATCGTCTGAGCATATTGATTTCTAGACAATGAAAGATTTTACGTGCAAGGATTAAAATATGACACTCCGAATAAGACATAACCAGATAAAGTTATTAAGATGTCAATGATAGAGCTGATTTTTACTACAGTCTGTTATCGAGTCACATCGCCAGCGTTTTATGTCGATCACTCCTACGTGTGAATGTAACTACAAGGTTGCAAGTTCTACTTGTGATCAATGAATAAGAAACCCTTCAACATCAAACAGTGCGGTTGTGACTGAATGGGTTGAAGCAGTGGACGGTCTTTTTATATTAGAATTCAGTAAAGTTTTGATCGGATTCAAACTCACAACGTATGGCACCCAGTCACCTAGCGAAGACCTTACAGTCTAAACTGCTCGGCAAAATACTCAATCATATACCCATGCTTATATTTACCACCCGACCGACGTCGAATACTTCTCGTTCACTTCCCCCTTTACCCCATACAGGCACAGGCGACCCAATGGGTTCTGAGTTTTTCACACTGTTTTCTCTATCATTTCTCTCCTTTTCTTCATGCCCTGAATGATCGGAATAAATAAAATAAATGGTTTATATTACCTTACCTAGCCTCTGTGACTCTTTATTTATTTTACACTCCATTACAAGGACGTATATCTCTCATACACACATGCTGTAATTAATTAGTCAACACAACTAATTATGCTAATCCGTGGACTTATCAGAGGTTGGTCAACGTCGGAAAGATAGTGATGTTAATGAAAAGGGGCCCGTTTTAGTAACCATTCCTATCTTTCGCGATGTTGACCAATCCGTAAAATCCCTGATAAGTCCACGGATTAGCATAATTAGTTGTGTTGACTAGTTAATTACAGCATGTGTGTATGAGAGATATATATCCTTGTAATGGAGTGTAAATAAATAAAGAGTCACAGAGGCTAGGTTAGGTTATATAAACCATTTATTTTATTTATTCCGATCATTCAGAGCATGAAGAAAGAAGAGAAAATGATAGAGAAAACAGTGTGAAAAACTCAGAACCTATTGGGTCGCCTGTGATACAGGCTATCTTACAAAGCACCAGTAATCGTTACAATGCAGTCGATATTTTCGATGCAATACTTGGGCATGAAACAACGACTTGGAAACAACACAAGTTAGCATTACAATTCGTGTAGCGTATGTTATCTTCATATCCATCCGTCGTCTACCTGCATCGTATTCAGAATTCAATTCTGTAATAAAAACTATGTCTGTAATTCAGTTTTGAGAACGAGGCTCTAACAAATATGAAGTAATCCGATCCATTCTGTCCAAACCTGACCCAGCTTGATTTGGAGACACAAGTTAATAAAACAATCATTCCATTTATAAATGTCTTCTACACAGTAAAACATATCAATCAAAACCAAGTCGGTATCAGTCTTGATAATCTAGATAAATTGCTTGACATTTCTCCGCAAGCATGTTTAGGTACTTTACCTACAAATAATAACATATAATGCTGGTACGGGTTCGTTTGCTTGAAGCAGTAATTTAATGAATTCTATGTCTACTACGATGTTTGAATATTAAATAATCACTTTTCAAATGAGGCCATAAATAAAAATATACTGGCAAAATATAGATTATTTTTCAGTATGTGCTGAATTTATTGTCTCTCTTGGAAGATTAGCTCAGTGTCAGTGATTCTGTAATGATAAGACAGCAATCTTAAATGATGAAGTGCTTCATCGCACTGAGAGCATCTTAAAATGTAAGCAATTTTGCATGTGCAATCACATTTCCATTATTTGAAATTCAAGAAAAATAAAGTTCTTTCATTGTCACGAGAATGAACCAAAAAGGGTATACATAGCTCTATGTGCAAGCAATTTGTATATTCTTGCACAAAAAGCAATATCTGAGCAATTCATACTCACAGCTAATTCATGAGTCGTTGTCAGATTTGCATTTGGACAATAATCATTAAAGTCATTGGGTCGCCAGTAAATTTAATGCATCTTGGCATGTGATCTTTCGACAACGTTTACTAGAATGGAAAATCAGTAGCACTGCACAGTTTTTGCATTTGGTTGCCCCCCCCTCCCGAATCATCAAGTGATTGGCAAGTGACCGAACTTACCCAGTAAACATAAATTTTATTAACTTCTGCTATTAATGCTACTATTCTGCTATTTGGTGGTTGCACTAGTTCTATGATGTCTAACTTCATTCGGAAATTCGTGGAACGTTTTGCGTATTTTAGGTTCTATCCCAAACAGCGTTGGGTAATACGTCAAACATACCTGCTGTACTGCCTATACCGGAGTCGCAGCGTGTCTGTTACGATTGTTTCACAGGAAATATACTTACAATTGACGCATATAAAGTGTACCGTAAATAGAGGACGGATCACGTGTTGATAATAAATGAGTGTGAACGAGACTTCAACCATCCGCGATGGAACCCTTTTAAAACTCGGATTAGCACAGCACACACTTGGAAAGCTACCTGTTGCACTAGGCCCGTGAATCTTATCGATTTTTTTTCTAATACCGTCCATTAAGATCTTGAACTCAGACGGCGATATTAATAGGTGTTTGTCCAGGATGTCTGTGAAATATAGATCTTTAGTTTGGCAAAACGTATGTCAAGTGCCTTCACAGTATGCTGTCATAAGAGCAATGTCGCCTTTGCGCATCTGCCTTTTTCATGATTTTGTTATTTATTTTGAGTTCCTGACATTAGTTTTCGTCTCCAGAGCTGGCAAGGTCTGCCGTTGGTGTTGTTATAACTGTTTGCCTGATACTTAACAAACGTTTTAACCACTTGAAGTTTGTAAAATACTTAAGTAAAGTAATATTTACCATTTAGTCTATATCAAACTTTGGCTTTTAAACTGTCTCGTATCATTGCCAACGGGAGAGCCAATCAGAGGCTTGGCTGATTACATTAATCGTTGATGGGGAACAACTTCATCTACTGCTTTCGTATGTATGCCCACAGACTGGGAATGCATGAAGTCATGTTTTCTGTGCATAACTTTATGTAATTCGTCTGACCGCAAACGATGGTGTTCAATATGTTACGTAGTATTTACCTTGGTTTACACTGAAGCGACACAACCGAGACCATCTGACACCCGAAAGAGGGATTATCGATTATCAAACCTGTCGGGGACAGTTCACGATTCTTTCAGGTGATTCTGAAGAGCTATCATCGCGCATACATGTCAATATGTGCAACCGAGTGTCGCCGGCTAGGCTTCGACTGCACTGCTTCTAATCCAGGGTTCGGCCACAGGGAGTGCTTTTGGACGGTGCTGTATGCCCTTGACTGTGAAAACCAACTGATATCCTGTCCTGATAATCGTAAGCATACGCAATATTGACCTTTAAAACAATTTTTTTTCGTTTCAGGTTACGCAAGGCCAAAATACAATCACAGCTTGCCCCGAGATATCCGCGGTGCGTTTTAATATTCTTATCAGAACAGGTTTTTGAAATTACCGCATCTGTATTCGTCAAAAAGGAATTTGGTGCAAATTCATAATCCCTCCGCGTAATTCCGCATAGGCCGAAAAGCTAATAGCAGATAATGAAGGCGACTCGCTACTACCATTTCCGTAACATCGTGCCAAGGACAGGATCTTACAAAAAGGTCATAATTGCCATGGTTGTTTACCGTCGATTTATAATTCACTTATTCACTTACCAAATTAATGTTTATCTGACGATATTGTATCTTTCAATGGTGTACTGCGAAACTGACTGTTTTCAAATATCCATAGTTTTAATTCTCGCCGTGTTATTTGATACACACTAGAAATCGTTGTAAGCGACATTTTACCCGAAGACTCTGTCGCTCTCAACGTCCATTTCTAGGAAATTCCCTTGTCGTTCGACATTTATCTTGCCACTTTGATCTGCATAAGACTTATTTTCACAGTATTTTGCTGACTAAAACAATATGTGAGGCGAATTGTGAAGGTTTACGTTCACCGGTTTACAGGCACCTACATGTAAACATACACCGAACAGACAAATGACGCTCAACCAACCTTCATAAAATAATGTCAATAGTTAGCTACTTGCTCCATCTAACGAGACAAGGCAAACTTTTGTCTTTCTCCTCACGCATGTTGAAATTCAAATTATCATCCTTGCAGACATAAGGCATTGTGCACACTATTGTTGACATTGTCTAGTGAATTGTAATCTGAAGTAAAACTCTAAAAATTGACAAGTTGAAGTCATATCGATATACAAGTATTGGAATATAACGAGAACCACGTTTTAACAAACAGAACTGTACAAGCATCAGAGAAATGCATCAAAATTACAGGATAATGAAGCCATATGGTCTTGAGGTGTCAGTTCAACATCAAAAATGGTCAAATAAATATACTTACACTGGGTAACAAAATTACCAGTCCATTAAATAGTTATATAGATGATAATGTACTGTGAGACGATTTAGATTCATTGATAAGTGGGGGTGCCGGCTGTTTGGAATGAGCATTAGTGTATCCTGCTAGCATACTGCATCCGCCAGATTGCCCAAAGAGGACAACTCCGAGGGCCAGTAACCGTATCTTTACATCGATTTTTTACTTTATTTTTGTTTTTTATATCAATTGCACGATCTTATTCTGCTTCCTAAAGTATGTTGAAACACCAGTTATTTAGCTTTGTAAGACATATTCAACTCGCATAATTAAGTCTATTATTGACGTGATAACTGGATTATAGATGATAAACTGAAATGAATAACTTATGTTTACCCTGCCGTTGGATAATATCGCAGTTTTTCAAAGTATATGTGGTAACAGCTGCAAAATGTGCAAAATATATGTTACCAGGCGGTGTCTAAAGAGCCGAAATTGATATTTTGATTGAGAATGTTCGAAACACAGTATAAGTCATGCTAAATTTGCGTTGCATGGCCCCAGTTGGATTATGTAAAGACACTTGAACAGTCGACTGTCGCCATCTTAAATCGCGTGTGCTTTTCATTCTTAAAATTCAAGTAAAGATTACATTTGTTCTCAGTGTTATTTGTAGAACACTCCGGGCAACTCTGAAGGTGCAGGGCAATAAACTATTAAGAGTGTTGTAATTTTCTAGATGATTGCATACGTTGTAAGGGACAATGAACAGGTTAGGAATAAATTTTGTGCCCTGTCTTTCTTTTTGAGAAATATCGCACGGAAATTGTTTTCATACAACTGCATACAAAATATATGACCAATAGTGTCACTGGGATAGATTTTCAGCATAAAATGGCAAGATTGTTTCTTTAGTTACAAAAGAGTCGAACAAAGCTGCATTCTACCTGCTTTTTGATAATGCTATCATTTCTTCTTCATTAGGCCTATTTGACTTGATAAAATTGGCAGTAGTATATAGATTAACATTTAAGAAACCCATGCTGCAGGCAAATGACAAGGCACTGCTCTGAGTAATCTATCTACTTTCCTTGAATATTGAATGCCGCTGTACACAGTGTGAAAAGGGTTAGAAAAGGGTTAACAAGTATTTCGGAAATACAAATCTTGGAATCCATCCGCTGTTTTTAAACAGAAAGGGAACACAAAAAATGATTTTTTACCAACTCACTGCCACCTGCAACATATGCAATTATCGAGAAAGCAATGATATTTAATGTTTGGCAATCCGCAATCTTCAGGGCTGTCCATAATGTTGCTCAAAATATACTTAGAACAACAAATTAATGTGATTTATACTTTAATTTTAAGAATACAAAGCACAAGTGGTTCGAGATGGCAATATTTGACAAAGTGTCTTTATATAGTCTGCCTCGGATGGAACTCCGCCAATGTAAAATAATTGATACTCTACTCAGAACATTTGAAATCCAAAGTAAATATCGTCTCAATTAACGACTGTCTCACATGATTTCTGCATATTTTGCAGCTGTTATCAAATATCCATAAAAAGGTGTGATGCTGTTCAGAGACATTGTAAACAAAGTTGTTTATCTCAGTTGATCTCTTTGAAATCAATTCATCATATCAACAGTGGAATTAATTGTCGAATATGGAGTTGGTAACACGTCTCTTTTGCGTTTTGTTTGAAGCGAAATCGTTTGAAATTTCCACTTATTCTCTGGTTTAAGGACATTCATCTCCTCGAGAATCTGTATTTTGGCAATGCAGTAAAAAGCAAACTATTGCCTTTTTAATTTAATGGGCATCAATACTCAAATTGAATATTCGAAGAATAACAATCAAGAACATAAGCTGTATTTGTTTACACTCATACATACACTGTACATATTGTATTCTCTTCAGACAACGAATAACATGCACACATACACACAGAGACACACGTCATTTAAAATATAGTCTTAGATGTATTTCGCGTATTTCGATTCGAAGGATTCTAGATGCGCATTTTTGTAAAAGCTGCAATCTATCGGCTTGTCGGTGGCGATGTTGATTGAACAGGACATGCATGTCTCGGTAATGTGAGTGGCAAGGGACTGAAGGGAGCCTTCAGTAATTAAGAGGGGGTGGGCCGGAAATTCCAAAATCAAATTTTCTGTACACGTATGCACTTGTTACCACCCTATTTTAATTAAGTACATTTATATCAATTATTCAATGTCTATAAATGTACAGATATTGCTAGTTTTATATCGGTAAGGAATTGTTCAAAGTTTTCCCATAGACTCCCATGTATGAGTAGTAACATGTGCACTTGCTAATTTTAAATTGGAACAAATTGTTCAAAGTGGACTCATGGACTCCCATGTATAATGGATCCATATGTTCGGTCAAATTCTAAAATCAAATTTCTTGTACACACATGCACTTGTACCGACCCTATTCTAATCAAGTACATTAATGTCAGTTATTCAGTGTCTATAAATGGACAGATATTGCTAATTTTATATTGGAAAAAATGTTCATAGTTTTGTCATAAACTTCCTTGTATAGAGGATTCACATTTTCGGTGAAATTCCAAAATCAAATTTTTTGTACACATATGCACTTGTAATCATCCTATTCTGATCAAGTACATTCATGTCAATTATCCAACGTCTATAAATGAACGAATATTACTAGTTTTATATTGGAAAAAATGTTCATAGTCTTCTCATAGAATCCCATGTATAGTGATTCACAATTTTTGATAAAATCCAAAAATCAAATTTCTTGTACTCACATGCACTTTTTACCTGCCATTCTAAGCAAAGTACGTTTACATAAATTATCGAACATATATAAAAGTACAGATAAAGCTAACTTTTGTTTGGGAAAATTGTTAATAGTTTACCTAATAGATTCCCATGTATTATGATTCATTATGTGTGAATAAAGCACTACATCCTGGCTTCTAGTGGTTGTCCAAGAAATGGTGCCCTCAAGGCATGCGTGAAATTTCATGACCCTTCAAAAATGCTCGCCCGAAAAATTGAGACCCACCCCAAAAAAGCACCGGCCTTCCGCCCTTGAATTTCTGTCCAGTCCCTTAGATTATTAACACATCCTATATTTGTACAGTCATCATTGTTATCGTTGATACTTGAATTCAAGTACGGACTAGAATTCAATTGTCGACAATAACAACAGTCATTACACGTGTATGGGCTTTGTCGACAAGCAGAATACTTGGCACACTAACATGCTATAGGGAGTTGGGCAGGAAATAGCATTTGATATACACAACAAGAAAACGAGAAGTATGATCAAAAGTTCAGCAAATATCCCTTTAATATCATTGCTTGTAATATAACAAAGTCAGTAGTGCTATCAATGAAGGTTATACTCACATTTCAACTTTTGAATCTGGAGGGAGGAGGGAGGGAAGGGTCACACTTTAGAAAGGGCATCGGTGGTCACATTTTACGTGATGCCCGCCCTCAATTTCCTCCGGCCCAACTCTTCATAATAACTGAAGGTTCCCTAAGATTGCACTATAACCGCGTAGGTGTTATCCTCTCCACCAATGATATCATTCGTAACATTGTTATCGCAAAAGGGAGAAGTTCCATGCAAACAAGTTTAACTATCGGGTCACTGACATTGAATCGTGCATGCACTTTGAACACTATTAGTAATGATTCTGGTTTTCAGAACTTTCCTGTTTATTTTGACTCGGGCGATTCGAGGGGTTTCCTGAATTATGAGTGGCGCTGGCAAGGAAACGCTCCTCGTGTGTATAAATAGTTATACGACACAAGGAGATCTTTAAACAGGATCAAGACGATGCGGCATCGACAAACACTAGCCTGAACAGTCACATCCTCTGGGCATTCATCCAACCAGCGCGTACTTTGACTGAATTCTGTTCGCGTTTCCATTCAAACGGGAATAGCTAAGAACTTGTCAAACAAGCCTGTGATATCAGAGCAATGCGATGGTCTGCCCTACCATGGGAACTTCTTAAGAGGGGAAATCCGGGTTTCGAGTCACGGCATTGTGTTGAGGGAATTTTACAAGCCGCAAAAGCTGTCTTGTTAGTTCTGGCTGCTAGCTTTGCAATAAAAGCCATCTGTGAAAAAGAAAGGCCAGGCACACTCAAACCGCTGCATACATTCGATATGGCACGTTTTACTAAGCGAGGGGCATATTTTGTACCAGTATTTCATCATTTCTATTATTTTTTTTATTCATTTTATTTTAGTTATTCATTTTATTTCGCGTACCTGTTTATGTTAATACAAATTTGATATAAACATTTATATGTATACGTATTATGATACATTATGATTGACATGATAAAAAATACGATCATGTTTCACAACTGTGAAGACATAAAGAGGTAATGTTGATTGGCACTTCAATTGATTGTTATGTAATAAGAACTTTAGGTTACAGCTTAATTGTGCCTTTGTGAGCAGTTTGGTTTCTCTTCAATAACGTGAAAACGTCATCAATATTAATCACGCCACATTATTATTTTTTGTGATTTAGGTTAAATAGTTCCAGTCTGGAGGTTTATTTTGGACGTTCTTCATAGACCTGGTGTAGTGGTGGCAGATTCGGGGGAAAATACGTGAGGCACTTCAAGCAACTCCATGGAAGATATATTGCAGCAATATAGCTCTCACATCGAAGTGATTTCTTTCATGTCTGCCAATCAGATGGACTCCGTCGCGATTCTCGGCGCTGGCGATGGAAACGGCAGCACTGAATTTCAACTAGACGCGTTCATTCCACTGGCTTTTAGCGTCAGTCTCCTGGTCATCTGTACCATATCCCTGGTGTTCGGAATAATCTGCTTCGTTTCAGTGATCTTCGAAAAACACCAGAGCAGTGTATCGTACGTTAACGACCTGAGTTTACTCAGTGCGGGTCTCTTTATGTCGCTGGTCTGCGTCCTCTTGACGTTCATGCTTACGTATCCGGACTCTTTCACAAGCTACGCGGCGTGCACGCTCGTCGGGTGCCTCTGCATCTTCACGTTTATAAGTTACATTTTGAATCTACTAGTTTCCGTGGCCTGTGCTCACTACAAGATAACAAAGCCGTTCAAGTCGCTGCTGAGGAAGACAACCCGCGCCACCTTCGTTGCCGTGGCAGTCCTCTGGCTAGTGTCATTTATTGGTAGTTTTATTCCCATCCTCTGGAACCAATACAAGCCGGTTCGCGAAGATGACGATTTCATCTGTAATCCGTTGACTCTGGTAAACAGGCTGTACTTCTTTGTAACTGTAGACGTGATTCTTATACCGGTTCTGGTTGCACAGTACAGCATCGCATTCCTGATACTGTGGAAGGCCCACAAGAGAAGGAAGGAGCTGCGCAACCTTCAGAACAACTCAAACTCCCTCAACGGTCAATTGCTATCGAGGTACACTGTGTTTTTCCTTCTAATGGTCCACGTTCTTTTCGTAACCTGGATCCCAGTGATAGTCACGGTCAACTTCATGTACTTCTGTCCACAGTGCGTTAACTATTTCTACTGCCAAGCCTTCGTGACGATCTGCCTGACTTTGGCCGCTATCGGACCCCCTTTTCATACACTCCGGGTGCGGAAGCATCGGCAGTCGATTAGACAGTACTTCAGTCCGAATAATTGTTGGCAGAAAACAGTAATGAGAATGTACCGCTCAACGAGGAGAAACAATAATCGTGTGGCACCATTGAATGATCAGAACTAACTATTGCACAGGTCGATTAGGCATTATTTGTAATGATTTTTCCTATTGTTATTATTATCAAAAATTATTATGAATATTAATAAATTATTGATATGAATGTTACAGAATATTAATACTTTTTTTACAAACAATGTAAAAACTGTGTAAATACGGTCTTGAAACCCAATCGTCGTGATAATTATGAATATTAATAAATCATGATTAATAAAATCATATTTTACACATTGTAATCTGCTCATAATTTATCAATAATCATAATTATCACAACAATGGGGTTTCCAGACAGTATTTGCACAAAATAGACGACATTGTTTGTAAAGAAAGTTTTAATATTCTGTGACATTCATATTAATAATTTTTTAATATTCATAATAATTTTTGATTGTAAAAATAGGAATAATCATCACATATAATGCCTAATCGACCTGTGACTTTTGTTGAAAATGGAAATTAAATAGTAAATTACTTCTTGTCAGAAAGCAACATCTCCCGGCGGGGGTGTGCCGGTAGATCAAAATTCAACCGAATGACTAAATTGATTCCTTTAAATTTTATTATGTCTCATTCCAGAAAATTCCGGAAAATTCGATTACTCTAGCTTGCTCATTATTTTTATCCGTCGTGAAATTGATACAAACAATTCCTATGTCTACCGAACGGCAATACGGCTCAAAGCGATACAACGGGGATGGGGTAGTGGTTAAACCGTGGCAGGATGTCTATAGATTTATCCCCGGCTGACAACGTACCTCAGCTGATATGTCAAACCGTATAAACACAAAAACCACAGATTACTCCTATTTGATAATCAAGTGACACAAAAGATGCCATGTATATCGCTGAGTGATGGCGGTAGTTTTATTGATTGTGTTTAATTGGAAAGAAATGTGATATCTACTGAATAGTCGGCAACAGGACATTTCTTAGATACAGGGGCCGGTAGATTTCCTGTCAGCTAATGGTTGTATTTCAAATAACAATTAAGTCTGATACGTCAGACCTCTATATATTGATTCTACGCTCGGGGTTCTAGCGTTTCTTTCTTCGAATAAAACATCCACTCACCATTGATGAAATATCACATGGAAGCCCAATGGGCTAAAAGGTTCCAGCAATTTTTCCGTCCGCAGGGATGAGATTCGCTTTAACATTTTATATGTCGAAGGCTTGTAGATGTCAGGTCTTTCTGTTTCATGGACTGTAAGATACTCTATGTTTTGTACTTGCTCCTTGAATGCAATGAATATATATAGGAATTTGTAGGTGACATTTCCCACAAATAAATATTTTAGTGCGAAAACTATTTTCACGATTTTTTATTAAATGAACAATATAGCTATGTGTATTGGACCTTCCTGAGCATTCGCAAGTCTTGTTCACCAAATCATTCAAGAGTTCTCAAGGATTAAGACGATGTATGACAAGTCGATTTGCCTATCCAAGGCCCCTATAAAGGTGTTCCAGAATCGCATACGACGGTTACTTTCGTGCAAAAAGTGACCAGGATCCTGGCTGCGCATCATCAGAGATAATTGACAATTCTCTGAGAAAGGTTTAGGTAACCAATACATTTTGAGTGTTGGTATGACTTATTCAGAATCAAAAGATGAATACGGGTTATCGGGACTAATTACATCGTCTTTCAAATCGCCCGTCCGTTCTACTAGCACGATGAATGAATGGACAGACATTTGCCGGGGCATCCGCGGGTGCCTGGTCCCCATTTCCTTGCGAATGGCCTGAGGACGACGGGGTGTCGAATGAATGAGTGAATAAATGAATAAATGAATGAATGGTTGGTCACAAGATTGTGGTTAGATGAACGATGGCTAGACAGACAGACAGACAGACAGACAGACAGACAGACAGATATAGATACATAGATGGATAAATACTTACATTAAAGGGATATAGTCGTCGGAACTGCGCTGAAAGGTCGTATGGGACCCATACGACCCATGGCAACAATGTATCCAAGGCACAATGGTGATTGATGAAAGTTAAAACATGTCTGTCATGATCTATCATCGTATAATTTAAATGTTGCAGCTATGATGATGAGGTGCATCTGGATATCGTGCTCGAAATACATTGTTTGTAAACAAGAAACTCGCACAGGCGCAGTTCCGACGACTATATCCCTTTAATGCACGAATTAATGATTCGATGGTGTAAAAATTGTCCGGTGCATTTTCGATATTGAATGCGCCATAGTGCTACAACGCAACGCAATTTCATTTAGTTCATTATCATTGACGAAAGAGGGCTGACTCTCCAGTGATGATTTTAGTAATTTCCTTGTTGTATCATGCTTTGGAAATAACGGCTAAAATGATAAGTTAGTCAATGTGATAATCAGTTCATTCGGTTGATATAAGGCAATTTCAACGGAAAGATGTTCCGAGCTAATTCACTTGGAGGGAAACGGTTTGTTGTGGTAGAGAAAACGTCTTTGCACACATGAATTTGTTGCGTCACTGTCGCAGTAAATGCTGACACTGTTGCAGCCGTCGAGGCGCAGTTGTCGTTTTTAAATCGAAAATTTCTGAAGGCCATTTGGGTCTCAAATCGACTTTAAGCCAAGCTTTCTATCACGTGTGAGATTTCCACATTCGGAATGTCTTCTTTCGATGGCCTTTGGCTATAATGAAAAAGTGAACTGTGCACTGCTGACAGTTGTTAGCAACGTGTTTTATGGGCGAAATGTTAAAGTACGCGTCAGAGAACTGTATCGACATGTAATCGGCTGGAAGTGGACAGTATATCATTTAGGAAAAGTAGGCACTTTCTCCATGCTACAATCCGTGAAAACTTTGAACGTTTCTCGTTATATCTGGATGTAGCAAACGAACTCTTTTCACAGCTCAATAAATTTTGTCCCTGGAAGTCCTTATCGTGTAAAAATAAATACGTCGCCGTTACGAGAACACTGTCGAATATCAACATCTGACTGAGAGCATCCGCGCTTACCCGTTTCCAGGGCATTAACGTCATGCCCTAGCAACGGCTGAGAAAGATGGTGTACATATGATATTACCGTGAGAATAAGCGAACTCGCTAGGTCTGATTAGACAATTAGGGATCGGTAAAGTAGACATTGATGTGGTTACGTCGGGCAGTGTATTAGAAAGAAGTCCCCACCGTCTCGATGGGAAGCGTCTAAAAACACTTGAAGCCGTGAACCATTATTGAAGTCATTAGTTTCACACTTCCGTGGGAAGCAATTCAGAACCAATCAGAATGGGTTCAGCACTTCAATTTGAAAGTCGATTTGGTCATGCTGGCATTGTAAGGAAGCATTCGGCCACAGCGCGGCAGAGACAAGTCTGCAAAGTCCAACGTGGGATGCGAGAGTACGCAGACGCGGTTTATACCTTTCCCACCAGCCACTGCAGGGGTCAGTGACTTTTCGAATGAAGAGGTGCTTAAATGTCGGAAGAAAGTAAAAATCCACTGATATTACCTCCATCAAAGAGACCAAACACAGTTCAAATAAAAGCAAAATCTGCTTTTATCTATGTCATAAGGTAATCATGAAAGGAAACGTATATATTACAGTAACCCGTTACAATGGCGTAAATATTTCTTCGCGATTTTAACTATTTTGAGTCAACTGCAAGCAATGAAATGTGGAAGAAATCTACATGTTTTACTTTTTCCTTGTGTTATCATGCCAAGTCATTTATATTTGGACAAAAGGTTAGCATTTGATGCGACATACAACCATTTTAGGGTCGAAAGTAGTCTAAACAAACTAAAATAATACTTTTCATTTCATGCAATCGACCAAAAATAGTTTGAATCGTGTCGTAGCAAATCTAAATATTATCAAGGCGGCTTGTAAGCTTGGTCTTTTCCAGATTGACAGTATGACATCCATGATCCACAAATTCGCCAAAACAGAATTGCAGAAAAGACTGCCAACTCATGGAGCCGCTTTAAATTTTGGATTCATTATTTATGTGAGTGTGCAGAGCATTAGACACTCCACTGCAACATTCGATCATCACAGCTGCGATCAGTTATAAACAGGTTCCTTTTATGCTTGATGTATTCGTATTTATATCTCGTATCAAGCAACTAAGAGCTCACGCCCAGCCCATGTGAAGAGTTGAGAGATCGTAATTTGTATAGACCGCACTGGAAATACCTCAATGCATCCTTCAAGGTCATGATCGATTTCACACTGCCAAGGTCATGATCAATGTCACAGGGGAGAAAGTGTCTGGAGATTCTGTAATTCACTATGCCCGGTTTCCATGAACATTCCTTAATAACTTTATCTTTGAAGACTTGTACATTAAAGCTTTCTTTTCCATTCAGATGTCCGGCCACGCGAGAGAGAGAGAGAGAGAGAGAGAGAGAGAGAGAGAGAGAGAGAGAGAGGAGAGAGAGAGAGAGAGAGAGAGAGAGAGAGAGAGAGAGAGAGAGATTTAATTTTGTTTGTTCTTTGCATATTCTCGTTGGATGAAGCGACCATCAGCTAACGAGGACAGCAATTGCTCAAAACAAGCAAAGATGGAACGTCGCCATCTGTACATCTATGATGTCAATGTAATTGAGTGGTATGATGATGTCGCCACAGGTTCAACAGTCGATGTACATCTTGACAATCATTTTGACAGAAATTCAGCTTCGAGGGAAATCAACCGAACGTTGAGATTTCTTGTTTTCAGACAACTCGTGTCCTAAAACTACAAACGCGATTGGAACTAATTTGGGAGAATTGGATCTCAATATTGTTCAGAGTTCTCAAACGTGTTAGGTGCCCCATAGCTGAATGTTGCAATATTACAAATAAAAACAAGTGTGTAACTCAAAAAGAAAAGCAGAAGAGCCTACATTTGTAGAATAAACCGACATTACTTCACCATCCAATTATCCTAAATTAGTTCTAATCGTGTTTACATGATATCTCGATTCTTGATCATTATTACCATTTCATACCCTCTCATTTTTTGCTCCAAATTTGAAGTTCGGAAAATTTTAAGGTTCGCGCGGTTTCATCATGGCAGTAAACTTACCAATCTCGAAGTGTGCCGTCACTATAATTAAACCTTAGTTACGTTAAATTGAAAGCTTCCAATTTTATAAATTAAAGACCGAAAGTAAAAAAGGGAAAATGTCTTTCCCCTATTTTGTTAGTTATTATACAGTAATTTATCAATTCCGAAACTCGTTCGTTTTTACTTGCAAAATAATTCTCAACCGAGTGCCCAGCTTGAACTAGCTTGCCACTGTCTGCAGGTGTAATTCCCCAGAATGCCGTATGTGAAGTTCAGTTTTCACCAATGCACCTTTGACTTTGCAGCATAAAGTGTCTGATGAAGTTCACGTGCCTAAGCAACCATGCTTTCGTCAAACAAACCGGATTTTGAAGAACATGTTATATAAGCGATACGAGAGATTAAAATCGGGCATTTCGGGTGCGACCTATTCGTCACTTTTGTGATCAGACAAAAGAATACAGACTGAATACATCACCAGAAAAGGATGGAGAAACCAATCATGGGACCGGATAGAGGAAAGAACGAAGCGAGGCTAACAGCCAATCAGGGACCAGATAGGGGAAGTCGTTGACTTTTACATCAATGCCAGCTGGCGCTGGCGTACCCAGCTTGTTAAATAAGTGTTTGCTCTCATGTCTGACGAGCTGAGTCGTCATTCTGAATAAACATCAAAATCTGTATTGCTAATATTGGGATGTGAAGCAATGTGGCTAGATACTATAATGTTTGTCATTGACCATTCTAATGCGCCAGTTTATGACCATTTATGACAGAGAGGTGTTCAGCTAAACCGTTGTCTTGACAACGTTACGTTTTGCTGCATCAGTACAAAACATATTGGTGCATTTGCATTTAGCAATTTGTCATAAGTTTGAAGACCTGCAAGTAAACAATATTAACCGGACTGTCCTATGAGTATCACTGCCAGACCATACGGACGTGCACTTCACATGCCGTGATCTCATTGAAACAAGGCACTTTTCTACGTGCAATCGCCGCCTATGTAGTGCATTTACACCTTATATCTTGTTATTCATGACCTTTCTGGCTATTTCATATTTCTGACGTGTTTATATGCACGTCCCCAAACTTAATTCACGGTAAATGTGTGTGAAAGGGCATCTTGTCGACAATTTGTTTAACTCATCTGCACAATAGATGAACAAAAGATTATGAAACCATTTGCCGAACAATTTTGTATAATACCAACTTGAGCGCATTGTTGTACACTGGATTTAAGTGTAACATATGTAATATCTATTCTGGGTGTGTTCACTAATTCGTCACACAGGGCAGTGAGGCTCTTATTTACAAGCTGGCTAGGCTAGCGCCCATGGGATTTAATCTAAAATTCAACGCATTCCCCTGTCAGTCAAAGGATGTGTTGTTCATTCCTCTTTTCTAGTTAAGTGTATATTTCATCCAGCTGTCTCCTCATTGTTACAATTTCTGTTTAGTGTAAACTGTCTCATCTTTTACCCTTTCAAATCACACACTGATAAAACGTTTCGTCCTTTTTTGGATTGCTTTTTAATGGCTTTTTTTATTATCATAATACGATTTGTTATCTATTTTAACCAGCACTATAGTGCAGTATTTAATTCCTTTTATGTGGTGTGTGTTATCATTATTATTTTAATTATATAGACATAATTTCTGTTTTACAGAGTTGTGCTCTCATAATAACAACGATATCATCTACTTTTAGCAAATAAATTTAAAGCCCCAACTCCCGTATAAAAGCGCGAGAACCTACGAGAGTGGTCATAATGGTGGGATATTCAAACGTACTCGGTACGCTCTGGACGCCGTCCATAAAAACCGTTAATTAAGAAATCTAACGATTAATTTTTTTCTTGGAAATTGAGGGATATGTGTATAAGTATTTGGGGCACAATATACTTGGTTTCTGACGAAATTAAATTTGAAATGACGTCTGGAACCAGAAAAAGGATAAAATATTTGCCGGTAATATCGCCGGTATAACGTTCGATGTTCAGTTTGAATCTGCATGATTGACATGATATGCAAATTGCAAATGAGTCATTAGCGATACGTTGTTTACTTTTTCCGTACGTAGCGTTGATTGTTCAAGGCGGGGAAAAACACCAAATACTCGGAGCGTACCGAAAGATACAAACGCACACACACTGTGTATAACAAATACATGCAAACACATTTGATTCGGTAGTTCTCTTTTTGGAAAATTTGTTGGTCCTGAAAAGGACCGTTTTCATTTGTGTTGGCCTACCTGAGCCGTACATTTTACAGACAGGAAGGCCTATACTGTCATTCATGCCCGGCATAAAGTACGTCTGGTATGTTCGGGTTGAGACCACGGACAAGTACCAGCACAAATTCTGGCATGATCTTTCACTTTGTCTACACTGTCTGTATATCTTCTATCTTCTTTTCAAATGTCAAGTTTTACCCTCTAGTCAACGTACTGTTGAAAGCGCAATCATCGCAATGCGATATGCGTAACTATCGCTTCTTTATAGCTGTTTCCAAAAGTGATATACATTTTTTTTCCCGATCTAAAGCCGTGCATGCCTATGCAACACAAAGCGAACAAAGTCAAAATTCAAAAAGACAAGTAGCCTCCAATGTGCTGACAAAACCGGGATTTTTTTGACGCCTGCAATCGCCTTCGGCATATTCGGTCGTCACTGTGCTGGGTCACTTATACTGATCTCAGTGATCACACGTCGAGTTGACAAACGTCGCCGGCGGCAGCTGAGGTCACCGTACTAATCAGTCCCATAAGTTGCACTCAAATGTCCGCGCTCGATCCCCATCACAGTTAGCTCCAATTCATTCCTGGCAAAGAAAATTCCCGTGGCTACCTCTAGTGCTCATCAGTGACCGCTATCTTCATAAAGCCAGCTGACATAGTGTGATTAGCAGTCTGACTCTGACTACCACGCGTTTGTAATGAATAGTATCGCGACTGCGTGGAGAGTGTAGAAGTGCAGTGCACTCGATTTTGGCGGGATCGTTCAAAGTAGCGAAATACTAGAACTCACCATTTATAAGGAGGGATGAACATTGAAACGAATGCTCGGAGAATTCATGAAATCACTTTATTCTGATTTTATTTTTGATAAATATTAACAGGTTTGATTTCTAAAATAAGTATTTTTCAGAAGCTTTTTGAAATAATCATAAGACAACAAATCGACACCACATTTCATTTCGTCGGTCACCATAAAACTTGTAATCGAAGCCGGGGAATAGTCGTCGGTACCCTCCCATCCGACAGCGCCGAGTTCATGAGACAACGAAAGTTTTGAAAAGGAAACTACAACTACCATCCAAGAACTGTGGAAAACTACGTTTTATAATGGAGACACAGCCCTGCCTCGCTGAACTAAGGTCGAACGAGAAAGGATTGTTTGTAAGACAAAAGCTCTACAAAATTTGGTAGACGACTTGGCCGTTGAGCATTGTGGTAAATGTCCGTCGTCCATTGAAATAACCACACTCGATAAATTTGGACATCTAGTAGGCGAATTTGCTGTTCTTTCAGAACTGTTTTGATTTTTTCCCGTTCTTTCCTGAAATGCGGCATTTCTAGGACGGCGTTTGGACAAAACGGTGCTTCATTATTATCTTCAATCAAGACTCCCTGCAAGAGTGATGTACACTATATATACTATGACTGAGCCGAGAAAACCCCGATAATAGATCCCGTGGCAGAAAACTACATTTTCTACGATTTCTGCATCGTTTACCCGTATACAAAGATGCGGATAGCTATTGCCACTGTCATGATATGCATTATGTTGAATCATTCAAAAAGGCGCTGAATACAATGACAAACGCTTCGTTTTCGGACGAGAAACGTATACCATGACGCATGAGAACTAAGGAGTGTCGATCGATCGCCTGGCAACGTCATCACGGTTTGTACAAATCCGAGGCGACGCCGCGCCGAACCTCTGCTCCAGTAAGACTTCGAAAAAGTCTATGTTCAAGAAAAACCTATTGGGGAAATGAGTGGATGTAACGTATGGAAAGTAAACCGTAAAATTGGGTGAAAATAGTATACGTAAAGTCACCGTGCAGTCAATGTTTACAGTATGTGGCGTGCACGTTCTATTTTTGGAGGTGTTCAACCAGCTGTTTTAATTTGCTACTTTTTGTTCACAAAGAAACCATATTAGTTATGTTTTGCTCCGCCCATTTTCATCGATTTTTCTCGGTAGGGCCCTACCGAGAGTTACCGGTTTAAAAAATAACCTTTCGTACAACGCATACAGGAAAGCATAGGTGAGTGCCAGTCCGTCGAGATTTTTCAAGTAGTATATGCGCATGCGTGAAACATGGTTGTTCCTTGAGCCTTCTTGAAGCGCGGCGCGTGTAAATTGGGGATGTCTTTTTTAGTTCAGGGGGCGAAGTGCAAAATATTTTGCCTAAATTTACAAATTACCTATACATGTAGTTGACACCACACAAAGTCCACCTTTTCATTCTCAAGTTTTTCGTTTGGACCCCTGACTGTTTTTTCTTACATTTTTTGAGGTTTAGTCATCGAAAATTTTTCGATTAAAGTGGGGGAAGGGTCACTGTAATGGTGTATAAACATCTATATAATGTGCTGGCACACCCCGACCATAGTTTGTGAACGTCGCTTTAGTAATATTCGTGAATTAATTTTAAATTGAAACAGTTGGCCATGCATATTTTTCTAGTATCTTTTGATCCTTAGTTTCCTTTTAACTTCATAGGTCCATTACTCCTTGACTTGTTTTATGTGTTACCTCAAACATTGTTGCGACTTCATTCATTATATATGACAACCAAAATTAATATATCCTCAAATGTAGCATTTTACTTGCTGTCTACACTCTTTAAACCGCCCAGCTCTTTCATTTTGCCATGCATGCAGTAAGCTTTTCTTTGATCACGGTGATATGTTACCCTTATCACTAGTTGAAGTACCACTTATCGAATTGGTTGAGAGTGGAGGAATAACAGGTACGTGGTGACCTTTTTACAGAGAGAGAGAGAGAGAGAGAGAGAGAGAGACAGAGAGAGTTAAGACTGCAAGACTCTCATCGTCATTAATAGTGTAAGTCTTGAAGCAGACATGGATATTGCCTTTAAAAGGGGTCCCACAGTGTTCACGTATGCGGCTGTCTCTGCTTCATGTGTTCAGTGCACCTAATCAATCATTGAAAACGATTTTGCAATCCGTGAAGCTTTTCCTTAATAGCAACATCACCTCCTTTAGGTGACTCACTGAATACGTATAATTCACTAGTGATCTGAGAATGCCGTGGACACTTCATTTCGTGTTCTTTGACTCGTGCGATCTTTACATCACTCGGCACCCAGACACACTTTGATGCCAGAGCTCGCAACTTTTGAACGTCTCCAATATATCCACTATCCATTAAATAACAATCCAAATTGTCCCAACCTGGCTTCAGTCGCAATTTTTGGATAAATTGCCATTTCTGTTATTTGATTGTAATTTAATGTGCGAATCATGTTTAATTTCAAAATATGACCAGTAGTTCTAATATTTTATCCACTTTAGGTTATACAATATTCAGCCTCGCGATCTATTTCCTACCACTTGCAGAATTTTCCGATGCACGCTTCACTTGTATTGCTTGTCATTGTCAAGAAAAAATAATAAACTAATAGTAGGCGCGCTCTGTTACTGTGTGTGTGTCACAAAGTTGTCATGTGACCGAAAAACATTCAGGCATCGCCACATTCTCCATCTGAAATATTCCTCACATGATACGAGTAATATAATCATCAAGAAAAGAAACAAACAAGACACCATTCTCACATATTATGTATTATGTAATCTACACATCATAAGGAAAATACAGTATATTTGAATAAAAAGATCTTATTTATATGCCATATATTATTTGCTGCATTTGTTGAAAACATAGTTATGTCAGAAGAAGATAAATATGTCATTATAAGAGATAGGAAAGACATGTTTATAAAAAAAACAGTACATTTTCAAGTTGAATCGCATGAGTTGAAAACAAACTCAATGTCAAGTAAAACTAGAGATAAATATATCTACATTATTGTAAATTATTTTATGATCTTTATTTCTACGAGCAAATGTAAACTCTTCATCATATTTATTGACTAACGCGATACAGCTTGACTCAGCTATATTTTCTCCGTACAGAAATCCAAAGAGGTCTTTGTTGCTCTCCATCTAATGTGATACAACCCGCCTTTCTGCCAGAGGAAAGTTTACACATGTTACATATCTATCCTTTGGTTAACTATAGTTTCATCAAGAATCATTCATACTTTCGTATAGTCTGTTTCATTTTACGAAGGTGCTGAATTACCCGTTTGACAATGTTAATTTGGAGCATTATAAATTTCAAGATACTGATGTACAGCCACAATTGTCACTTAGGGAGAGCGATAGTAATGCATCCCAGAGATATGTCTACCCATCGTGATAAACGAAATGATCAATTGTTTGGTTCAAGAAGAGAGACAAAACTAAAATTCGTGAAAAAAATCACATAGAAGTCGGAAAGTTTATAAAAGCTTTAATATCTTTGCATGATATACGAATAAAATGTTAGACTCTTTTAGCTTGTTTACGCATAATCCACGCTTTTGCATGACTGTTTTGTGGAGTAAATGCGTCAACAGTGATGCCAATTTTCACTCATGAAGCACAAACAAATTTTCTACTCTGAACAAGTTTTGTTATGATCCTCAAAACTTATGTCATACTCTGTGTTTGACATTTTTTAGAAATCGAAAGAGATTTTGACAGCATGTGTTTACAAATGAGCCGTATAATTTTGAAGAACCTAAGGATTGATATGGCATAAAATCACCAAGGTGCATCATGTTTAACTGCAGCTCACAACAAGATTGCAATGGAATTCCTTGAAAATGCCGACTACAAAGAAATGCACCCAGGCCGTACATTGAATAATGAAATCGTGAACAAGGTTAATATGCTGCCATGCAGGAGTACAAATTGTACGTTTAGGATAATGAAGATATTTTTCCCGTACAAACATTTCTTCATTTTGTAAATAATTGCATTAGGGGTGGAATTTGAGGTATTTCCCGTCATTGCATTCAAATTTGGAGTGTTTTTTTATCCACTGAAGTAATTTCTCGCTTTTTTAAACACAGCTAACACAACTTCTGTATACGCAGTAATGAATATGAAAACGTGCAAGGATTAAATGCAGGGTAGTAATTACCCGCGAGGCAAAAGCTGAAATTTGCGCTGAAATCTAATCGAGGTCTGCACCTCAATACAATTTACTGCAAGTCTATACAATTTGCTACCTAAAGGTCAAACGTGAAAGCTTCGCGGAGTGTGCAGGAGTGTGCGCGTCGTCATATTTCCGTCTTTTATCTTTAAAATTCCGTAAATAGGGACACGTTAATCGATGCAAATTAGCGGACGATTAATTTTTCACTTGACATTAAGCGGATTTGATTCGAGGTAACGGATGAAAATTCGTTGTTGCGGAGAAGAAATGTCATCAACATTATTTTGAAACTTTGGTGGAGAATCCGCGAAAAAAAACAAAAAAAAAAACCGTAAAAAATTATTTTTTTAATCTAAACTTTATGATAATCATGATATTTTAAGTTCTTGAATCGTGGTGAAGATACCGACTTCTTTTTACCCAATAATTACCCTCCATTCCAAATCTGACTTTTCGTGTACTTTTCCCTGTCTGTTTCTTTTCCCATGATGTAAATTTACAGATATGACTCACACGTACATGTCCAAAGCCACGAAGCGTCACTTGGACTTATGTACAGAAATCACACCAGCAATAACTGTGTGACATTAAAGGTGTCAAGTTCAATGACAGTCAGTTCACGTTAATCCCTGTTCTTCCACGTTATTGCACGGAAAATGTTCTGGCGCCCCTGAACTCACACTTGAACAAGGCTTTGATTGATTTCAGGACTTCTTGCTGGCGCAAGGAATGAATCAGGGGGCCCATGGCCAACAGCAACAAACATAGCGGGTATATCATAACACAAACAGTCATGTTAATCGAGGACGGCCAGAAATAGACAAGCGTCAAAATGACAAAGATCGAAAACCATCCGCCTAGGAGGAGATCCAATACCAACAAAAGTACAACGAAAAGATACATATTTCTTCTTTTCCGTGCTGTCGTTTCCCCATTTGAGTTTTGATTACCGCGTCGACCTGCGTCTTCTAAAGCTTGTATCTTTCGTGCGCTCTCCCTGGCCTTCCAGAGAATTCGGAAACCCAGAATATACATGATCACAATAACGGTAAGAGTGCAGCAGTAATATTGTAGGATGAAGTATGGGTTTGTTGGCACGTCCAGCGGCGAGCAGATAAAGTCCTCCGCATGACGCTGTTCACTGTAGTTGTTCCAGGCGAACAGTAGGGCTCCGGCCAGTAGTGCGTACATCCATATTCCGGCCGAAGCGATGTAAAATTTCCTGTAACGGGATTCTGAGTCAACTTCGAATGGGCGAAATATCTGCAACTGGGCATGGATGATCATATTGAAAACATGGTATGCCCACGAAATGACCGAAAACAACGACAGTGCGGCGGCAGTGACACACGCGTGATAGCTGTGAAAACTGGTTGGCACGTTCAGCATCCAGATCAGCACAGGCACCGTGAGCGTCGATGTCAGAAAAGTGGAGCACACCGTCTGAGCGGAGAGAAAATTCATCAGTGTTCGCATCTTCCTGTTAACGGCCGTTGCGATGATGATTAGAAGGCTGCAAAGAGCCACCGCTATGCAAAGAAAACAGTAGAATACAGTACCACCTACGTGTAGCTCCGGAAGATCCATGTCTCCCCGTCGTTGACGACGGCAGTCTCCACAGCTAATGCAACGACGAACACTAGCTAATCGTATTCACGTTTTGTTTACGACTAAATGTCGCAGCACATCATTTTGAAGTGGTCTTTATGTTTAAATAAGTATTATCTATGTATTATCACCTGTTTATCGTACCGGCATGGCCGCTCTTACCTTGCGTACTTCGCGCCAAAAGCGAACTGCGATAACTAGGACAATGTAAGGCGCGAAGGAAAAGTAAAATCCGTTCAGGTTGAAATGAAAGTTGATCCTGTCTTCTGGTCAGGTTTGTCTCTTATCGTGTTATCAGCAACCAATCAAAATCTCCTTCTCTCCTGGCGCTGTTTTGCTTAGAAATCCTTCTTTGCAAATTTCTAAGAGGCTTTCCACGTTTGACTGTAGCTGACCTTCACAGTTGATTTTTCAACCTTTGCCGTCCAACACCTTCTTTCGACGAGTTTGTTATGACTGTGTGGAAAACTTAGCAACGGACCGTAATGGCAATATTAGGAAAAGTCAACATTTGAAATACAGGAAATACGAAGCGAAGTAATGGGTGCAGGTTGGTGATGAGCTCTGAACGTCGATCCCTGTAACACAGCACGTTATTTTTGCCCAACAGCGCAATAGAAAGACAGCTTCCGAAACGGCCGGCTATCACCTCCAGTCAACTGGCTTTGACTCCACTAATGGATGCGCCCCGTCGCGTGCACTGCGTAGGAAGGACACAACGATGCCAAAGATTTACACCTTTGAGTAATGGTTGATCTTTAGATCACGGGGCTGTCACATTTTACAAAAAAAATAATTATATCGCGGAGCGTCATCGTATTATTTATTTCAGATATCATTGATTTTCATTAATCATTAACTTCGCTTATGGCTGTGTGCATTTCACCTTGATACTAGTCTTTCAATTGGATGTCAACATCATGAGTATCACGTGGCATGTAAAGCCTAGGCTATGAAGCCGTTCATTTCCAAATAATCAGATATTTTAAGATATACATTTCTGGCGGCTTGAACCTGCCATCACTTTTATAAGTAACACCGGGTAAACTTGTGAAAGATTTTTAAAAATTATACTTACACGGCGTCACTTGGTGTGACTGTTAATAAATTTCTTACAGTGTTTTGATAACAACCTACATTTAAGTAAGACTTGTCTGGGTATGATATATCGCCGAAAACTATATGATTATTTGTCTAAAATCACTCTGTTTAAAGGCATGTTTCATTTGTATCAAAGTGTAGTCAACTCTTCAGCTCGCATGGAATTCCCTGCAAAGATAACATAATGCACATCTCGCATATGTTTATCGTCTTAAAAAGATAAACATTGGTCATGATAACACGATCTGTGGAAACGCAAACAGTCATGTTGATATTGATGAAGTTCGATAATTTAAAATGATAACAGAACGTACAGCTGTTGGACATTTTGAAAGGTACATACGCCAGTCTATTTAACACAAACATGCAAATATCGATGGCACTATGGTATGAAGTCATTTTAAAAAGTACGCACCTCTTGACTGAACCACCACGATGCTACGTTTTATATATAATCACACAAGAACGTTACGATCGAGCCTCGATCTTTTTAACTTGAAGCTATTATACGATCCAAAAGTTTTAAACTCAAATGACAAAGACTTTGCTGACTACGAGAGGCAGATAATAATCCTACAAAGAACATATAATATGCTAATTTTGTGGTTTGCTGCATTACAGGTAATTTGTCGCTTCGGGTCAATCTTGACGGGTTTATCATCCCAGTAGGGTACTTTTACCCATTTCGGACACCTGGTACTACCACTAAGCTGTTATTCAAGATAACCCTATTTTCATTTTGCATTTGTTTCTTGGAGCCGGTAAATTATTTACTTACCTTTGAATGATGCTGGTCACTGTACCTTTACTTTGATATAACCCGGTCTACCTGATAGGTGACATCAAAACTGGTCCAATGCTGATTATTGGATCAGTTTTGATGTCACCCTGAGAGACCATAGAAATTAATCTTACGAGAACACGATAAGCTCCATTGTTTTAATAGACACTTATCTTATGTTTCACTCTAAACGATTTCGAGATTACAAATTTTCATTAGGTCGACCGATACCAAGTGACACAACAAATGATCTTTAGTACAACAAAGAATCCGGATCTTTTGAACGTTTAAGGTAGAACGCACCTCAGGGACAGATGACGGCCATTTTGAATTTCAAATATCGGTAAATCTTGGGTAATTTGTTTCTCTGGTACCAAAATGGGCACGGTGACCCCAAAATTGTATTCTTGGTTTTGAAAGAAAATGGTTGAAAGATTCCTTGAGGAAAGTTTGAGCAAAACTTTAAAGCTTTCACTTTCGGGGCGCATACTACCTTACATGTAAGTGACGATATGTATACATGGTTCAGGGCCAAACTTTATATATCTATATTGTTTTGAATGTGATCATTAATTTGTCTTGCAGTGTGATGTTCAACAAAAGGTAGTATACGCCTTGAAAGTGAAAACCTTGAACTCTTGCTCGAACTTTCCTATATCACTTTTTCAACCATTCTATCACAAATGAAGAATAAAAATCAGGGGTCACTGTGCAAAAGTTTGGTACGAGAGAAATACATTTTCTAACATTACCGATATCTGCAATTCAAAATGGCCGCCATCTCGGGCCTGTCTTAACTCTATATGGAAACAATAAAATTTCGGTTTTCGAAAAACTAAGAATGTGAGCATTTTTCTTTAAGATGAACCCCAACAGGTGGTAGATCAGAATAGAATTGTAAAAATTTGAGAGTCGCAATATCTGTCTCCGAAGTGCATTCTACCTTAAGAGGGAGAACTCGGTCAAGAGCGGAAGGGTCTTCGACGCACATGCTTCATATAATAATTTCGTTGTTTCCTCCCGTGGTTCACATTGATTTATGGAGCACCTAAGTTTTCAGAAAATCTGTCAATACAGTATTGCTAAAATTTATATTTACTCATCCAATCTTAGTCTTACCCTTTCATACAACTGTTGACTGTTTGCAAGCGATGAATTACCATTTTGAGATGAAGTCAGTCTGGTAAAAAAAAAAACCCGTTGGGGTCTCCAGGTATATGTGCGTGGTCAATACTTCATTATACTGCCGTCTGTTTGCTTTTCTCGTCAGAATCTCGTCGTTGCTATCAAGTTATATCTCATACGATATAATTAATAGTATTTTAGGCCAATTTCTTGACTATTTACAATTAAGCTTAAAAGCTTTTGGGAGAATCTGTGTGATTGAATCAAAGGGGAACTATGGAGCTAAAAGGTTTTCTATGGACCTTGGTATTACGCTTAGAAAAAAGCCATTATTGTAAGATTGGTAGGCGAAGACACTGTAGCTGACAGAACAAAAGGAAACAGAATGATAAATTAGTCAATTTTTGTGATTCATCACCAACATTTGAATATTAGGTAGTAGGCGCCTTGATATTTAAAGTCTTAAGCATTTGCTAAAACTTTCCATACAGAATCTGTGTACCATTCCCTTGCGAAATCAAGAACCAAAGTCAGGGGTCACCGTGCAACTTTTGGTACCAGAGAAACAAATTACCCAATATAGCAGGTGAAAACTTTATTTACTTCGAAAGCTTCAAAATGAGCCCCTACCCTATAAGTGCTGACCAAAACGATATTGCAAAAGTTTGAGAGTTCGAATATCTGTCCTCGAGGCGTATTCTATCTTAAATGTCACAAAGATAAATCACTTAATTCATTATATTCGGGCAGCTAACAAAATTAGTACCAGATCCATTGACAAAAATTGTACCAGGTCGATATACAAAATACATTTAGAGATGTCCTTAATAAATAGACACACCCGTCAGGCATATTTTATCCGTCCAAAGGCGCCAACATACATCGATCCATAGATAGATAGATAGATAGATAGATAGATAGATAGATAGATAGGTAGATACATACATACATACATACATACATACATACATACATACATACATACATACATACATACATACATACATACATACATACATACATACATACATACATACATACATACATACATACATACATACATACATACATACATACATACATACTCTATAAATATGTCACGTGACCTATGGAAATCATCTGAAATGCTTTGCAGCAAAAGGTTGATTAGTCAATAGAACACCATCCAAAAAGGCATTAATTCATTTAGGTCAAAAGTTGCCAAACATACATCCGAGAGTATATGTTTTGATGCCATGTTGGCTTTGCTGTAACCATAGTGTAAGATCTCGAGATGTGCTTCAGACCGGAATCCGATCATCGTACTTAGGTGCTAGAAACTCCTTCAGGGCGTCATCGAATCAGTGCTTCATTTGCCTGCCATTTTGCCGACAATACAAATGTTGTCCGCTCAAGGTACGGCATTATCCGAATCTAAACAGTCGCTATCGTGCCTAGACTGTCGACAGCTGTGTCTGTCGTTTCCCCCTTTTATTTCGCTGCAAATCTGTCGCAAACCTGTGGGCAATGCCCCTGCCAGCATAACTTCGGCTCCTAGCTTTTGTAGGATCCCGAGGCTCGCCAGAATGATATACTCGTCGGAGATATTGTTCAGTCACACAGTACGCCTGGTGACAAAGCTATCAGTCTCAACAAACAAACACAAGAGGGGGCCTGTCTACAGTCACACGATATATCAGACTGCAATGGCGCCATGGCATTTCAATATTCATATCGCTCAAAATGACTTTTGAATATTTCGGAAGTTTCGTCATAAAAGTGTATCACAAAGTCGCGCTGAAAAACGGAAATTAGTTAGAGTGATCTAAACGATAACATTGAAAAAGCAATACAAAGTCTACATTGTGAGCAAAGTAGTCGTCGCAAATTCTTTTGACTCAAATCTATCAACGTTTCTTTCACATAAAGCTTTTCCTCCACCCAAAGTAATATAGATATTTCACTTTTGAAATATATGTTGATTATGTCAAATATAGCTTTTCCTCCACCCAAAGTAATATAGATATTTCACTTTTGAAATACATGTTGATTTTGTCAAATATTTACCAAAATTGGCACACTGTAGCACAGGCTTTTTCGATTTTGCACAAGGTCCAGGAATATCCTTTGTAATTTTATTAAAGGACAAACCATTGCAACTTCTCGTGACATAATGATAACATCTCTATAGATTTCTGCAAGCAATCTGCTGTTGATTATGTTAATTGTATGTACGTTTCATATATTCAATATCTCCTCATCATGCTGTGGCAATAGAGAATGATGTAAAAAATTATTGTGACTGTCAAAGCTCTGTATAGAAAACAATCCCTATCGTATCATATCTTTTTTCCTTGCCCGCAACGACTGAAATACCGTATAATATAATCAGATTTTACACCTTCACGACTTTATACTTTTCTGAGTTATCGGATCAGTTAAACACGATGTTCCATGTGACCAGTAATCGCCTGGTGTCTAAATATTGGGCATCAGATGTAGATTTTACTGATCGATGAATATTCGTTGGAGGTTTTTTAAAAATAGAAGCTCAACTATCTCCATTTTCTCCCAAAATATGTTTTCCATCTGTCCCTTAACCCTGATGGATACTGAAGAACAACATTTCTAACTTTAGATGGCTATTGTTGACCTAATTAGCCGAAAACAGTTTTAGAACACATCAGGGGTAGACACGAAAACGCGAGAAGGATAATTTCAGCTGCATTGTGCTTCATGCAGTTTTAGTTTTATTATACATTTACATGCTGACATGCACTGACCTGGTTTCTTAATAAACTTCTTTGATTTGTCAGTTCAATGTTTTTGTAACCTACATTTTCTTGTGTACTTTATATGAACCAATTCGTAATGGCGCCTGAACCAACATTAGGCGAATTTATACTATATTATGGTAGCGACGCATCACTTCACCTGTTTCTGAATAAATACAAGGGAGCACATGACACCAAAAATTCCAATTTGGGTTACACTGCACCGTTTACTATTGATTTTTATTTCTTCTTGATATATTTAAACGACCGATTTGTGTTCCTCCCTTCAGTGAAGACATTTGTTATGATTTCATTCGCTTGAAACCAAATTAACGACGGGACACTTGAAAGAAGCGGACGAAACTTGGACAGAGTCCACTGGACGTTGTCACACAATGGCAGATCACTTGGCTTTTAACTGTACTACCTGCCAGATATACCCACTGTCCACTTCAGTGACTGTCATTCTGCTACTGATGTGTCTCTTGACATTGGTTGGCGGTGTGATCGCCGCGACAGCAGTCGCCAACAACTCGCGGTTGTATAAGGCGACGAGGTACATCCACGTCAGCGTTCTTGGATCGACCCTGCTCAATGGAATTGTCACTGTACCATTTCTTACTGCTATGCTGAATTTGCCCGAGAGTTTCCGAAGTTATTCGGCATGCATCATCGCTAACAGTTTTATTCTATTGACCATCAGCAGCTTCGCCTTTAACACTCTCTTGTCGTCGGCGTGTGTTTTCTACCAAGTCATGCATCCCTTCAAAGCTTCGCTGGATGAAACCACCAAGCGCTTCCTCGCAGCGGCTATCGTCACTTGGGTCGCAAGCGCGGTGGTGTCGTTCATCCCCGCCACGCCCTGGAACAGCTATTATCAGAGCCGTAACGACGAGGACTTCTTTTGCTTTCCTATCTTGGTACCGACCACTGGTTACTTTGTCCTCCTCACATACTGCCTGATGTTGCCGACTCTGGTCGTCGGCTACATCGTCTACTTCAGAGCGCACATCGAGATCAGGAAGGTCATCCGGCAAATCAACACAACGTACCCGGTCACGTCGCCCTGCAACTCGGTCATCCAGGGCAAATCTACGAGAAACACGGCCACTCTGATTCTAATAGTCAGCGTGCTTTTCCTCGGCTGGATACCGATCTTCGTCATTTTTAGCCTGACTTACTTCTGCGTCGAATGCGTCAACCCCTTCGCTGTCCTCAAAGCTCTGACTCTCATCTTCGGGATCGTCTGTCCGCTCGGGTCGATGATGTACTGTCTGAGATTGAAGGAGAATCGTGTTGTCATACGTAGGATTGTCTTTTCCTGCAAATGTAAAGACGGCCCACCTTGAAACTTGAACTTTGGCAATAAAAGGATAGGCCTTTAGCAAGCCCTGGTTACTATAGCGTCTAAGCCCTGATTACTATAGCGTCTAAGCAATAATTGCAATCAATGCATTGACAAGACGGTATCTAACGGAAACGAAAGTAGAAGTCTGTCATTCGACAAACTTTTGCACATCGCAAACAAGATGTAACCGCTTGCGTGTATACTAGATCTTAACTTACTAACTGATCGTGTTACCGTCAAATAAGACATCATAGTCCGAGACGCCTCGCATGTCGTTGACATTGACTCAAAGAGTAATGAATCGAACTTCAGATTAATATTTTAAGAAGATCTCTGTCGGTACCTTTTCCCCAATTCAGCATTCGTGCACATTATACGTGCTTGCATATATTCATATATTCTGAAACACGCCAAAAGTATGAAAACATGTTTATGTGGGCGCCCAACCGCTTTGAGGATATTTCAAAAAGCAGTATTTTACTGTGCTTTGTGTTTATGTTATGTTTTCTTTTCGATTGTTAAAGAAAGTTCTAAACACTGACTGTACGAAAATAATTGTTTTAAGCAAGAACAGTATACACACTTTCAGTATTCAATTATGTCATTCTAAGCTTCAGTTACCCCTTTCAGAAATTTATTGTTTTTTTCGTAAGTATTGCGAGACGAAAATATCAAAAAGTAATTTTACAAGAGTTATCCTCGATTGACGGAACTGATTAAAGTGGTTATCCTTCATCCCTGGTTCTTGCATTCGTCTTTGTTGACATTGACTCTCGTGTGTGATTTTAACAATTAGGCGCTTTAAATAAAATTGTTTGCCGTCCACGTGCTGTTAGGTTTCAGAGAAAATTAAGAAAACAAACAATGCCAAGACTATTATAAATAAAAATATTATTTTCCAAAAGAAACCAAATAAAACTGAGTTTATGTCATACACTTGTGTTTTTTGTCTGTGTTTGTTTTTTTTTCCCCTGGCTGGCTGGTAGGTTTTTCAAAAATCCAAGGACATCAAACAAAGAATTCCCTTTAAATGGCCTTAGTTATCCTTTGAAAGTTGTGTTCAGATTAATCAATTTGTTCAGAGATAAAGCTGATAATAACCTGCACCTTCAATGATAATGCCTGAAAAGGTAAGTGAACAAGAAATAAGAACTGAGGTTTACAGAGATCGAGATATCGATCATATCTTGCCCTGAGGTGTCTGCACCTCGAAAGTGACAGATACAAACTTTTGTTCAAACTTTCCTCAAAACCTTCTCATACTCCTGCCAAATCAAGAATAAGAATCAGGGGTCATCATGCAAAAGTTTTGTACCAGAAAAACAAAGTACATGACATTTACCAGTATTTGAAGTTCAAAATGGTCGCTATCTCTGTGTTAACTCGATGGGAACAACTTTTCGAAAGCTATGCAAAATTTTCTTGCTACATGAGCTTTAAAATGAACCCTCGCAAGTGGTAGATCGGAAAAGAACTGACAAAATTTGAGTCTTATTATCTGTCCCGGAGGCGCATTCTAAGTTAACGAGACGTCGTGCAACAGCGTAACTGAAATTTTAATTGAAATCACTGTTCATGGCTTAGTATGACTGGTTACATGGGCCGAATTCAAATGAATTTCAATCAGCAAGTCAAACCATTATTGATGGTTTTTGAGTTTGACATCAATTTTTCAGGCACACCTGCCAAATACAGAAATATGCAGAAACGACGCAAAAGTATTGACGTGGCGATACGCTCCCAAAGGTTTGTAAAGTGTTAAATACGACAACTTCAAATAGACTGTTACTTCTCACACGTTTGCGCTGTTTAAAACTCCCAACTGGAAAGATTAGGTGCAGTACACCGTGAAGCATTTTTATGATGCACTTAGCCAGCCTCTCTCTTTGATAAAGCCTCCCGCCTGAGTTATCCAAATTGCTAAAGCGGAGAAATAATAAAAGACTTGCTATGATATAACAGTAACCTGAAGTTTTGGAATAGAAAAGGCTTTTTGACGATGACAAGGACAAATGTAATGCAGAAGATTACCTATATCTCTGCAGAGAAAATACTACATATACGTGACAAAAGTGACATACTGTCTGGTATAATAATACCCGCTGAATATTTAAGTACTCTGTACGCTAAAAGTTCTTGCGTTTGTTGTCCTACTTGCCATTCATCTTACGAAATGTAATACAAAATGCAATTTCAGGTTTTCAAATTGTTTGTTTGTATGATGTTTTGTTGAACTTAACATACCAATATGCTGAATGTATAGCAAACTTACTTCAGAAACTTACTTCAATAACTTGCTTTTTCATGTAGATGTTCATGGTCTGAGAGGACAATTGGGTCATCGGGTTTCATCTTAACCTTTGGCCGAAAACCAGATGTAACATCATGTATAACAAATAGGTAGAAGTGAACTAAAATTTCCTGAAGAGTTTCAACAGATTTTGCCCGCGTAATTTTCAATAGTTCTTCGTCTCAAAATGGTATTAATATCAATAATTTTGGGTCAATACTTTTGGCTATGGCATAAGATTTTCTGACATATTTACTTTTTGCAATGGTCTTCCAGAAAATAATCTCACCTGTGACGTAGGTCTGTACATCAGCTCTGTCTGACCATTACACGCTCAGTTCGCGTTGGAACTTGACACGTACCTTAATCTAGTATGTATACATGATGTGTCATCGAATATAGCTGCAG